>NW_025999801.1:637500-1837500 GCF_019419815.1 Pyrus x bretschneideri
TTCTGCTTATTTCATGATCCTTCTGTTTTTACCAATTATCGTTTCAGATGATTCTGTTTTTACTATTTGTTTTACTTTGTACATGGGGTGGCTTTTAGGTTCCCTTGTCTTACTTGTTATGTTATTTCCTCAACAAGGTTTGCTTTTATGTCCCCCTCGTTCGTAAATTTCTTGTTTTAATTTTAATATGATAATGGAATGATCGCTGAGCACTATTACCCCATGCTTTTCACACATGTACAGAAAAAATTTTTTTTAGAGAGTTTCTCATCACAAGTAACATATTTATCCAAATACTCGAAAAGTTTAGAAAGTTTCTAGTCACAACTAACATTGCCATATAGCTCAAAGTATAGAAAAGAAATATAAAGAAGATGTCAAGTTAGAGCAGTTACATATAGAGAATGTCATTCTGTCGCGCTATGGGATTGCAATGATTTCTCTATCTATCATGCCTCTAAACCCACCTCCAAACACTGAAGTGAAATGTAAAATGACCAAAACGCCGATCAGACCACCTTTCTCAAGATTGGAAAATAAACAAATAAAAACCAAACACAACTAGAAATTCAAAATACAAAAAATAAATAATAAATTTTAGAATGGAATATCACAAATAATAAATGTGGCCCACTTTATGTGGCCAGGGATCTGATGTTCCGAATTTGATGTCCCATTTGTGTCTCATTCTTAATTTTTTAACATTTGTCTATTAATTTAACACTAATTTTAACACTGTTAATTTTTTATAAACCAATTGAAAAATTAAAAATTAAAGAAAATAAAAACCCATTCGATAACTATCCACTGCAACCACAGAATCCCATTGCCGATGACCACTGCAACCACACAACCTATCGCCGCCGACCACTACAATCACACCAGTGACACCACCCCATTGCCGCCGATGCTGCTCCCCACGGCGGCAAAACTTTCTTTCCTTTCCCTTCTCTCTTTTCAAATTCCCATACTCTCGTCAATACGTGTGAAGTTTGAAGTTTGAAATTTGGGATATCTAATCGGTCGGTATGTGATCGATCCATCTCTTCACAGCCAGCAAACAGCGTGTGAAGTTTGAAATTTGAGAATATCATATCGATCGATTGGGGGAGGATGTTGAAGAGTTGGGGTTGGTGGCTGCGGTGACAGATTGAGAATATCTAATCTAATCGATCCATCTCGTGGCCGAAATGCATGGTGGAGAGGTTGGGTTTGGTGGCTGCGGTGATAGATTGGGGGAGGATGCTGAAGGGTTTCTTAGTATGCTGAAAGGCTTCATCAGCTATGGTGCCTTTAATTTTACAGTTTAGTAAAAGTTAACAGAGTTAGGTTAGAGTTAAGTGGTAGTACATGTGTCAAATAAACAAAGAAGGAGACATCAGTTTCGGGACAACATATCCGGAGCCACCTTATGTGGGTGTGGAGATAAATTATTCAATTATATAAACTAATAAATGGGTTGGTGTAGTGTCATGGGAGCCATCATTGGTGACTTGGTCGTAGGTCTGATGCCTCCCTTTTTTGTCTCTGATGTGTCTTTATACTAATATTTTGTCACATGTTTTATGATTTAGCTGAAAAATAACTTTGTTAACTCTTTTACTTGACATTCAAAAATAAATAATACAACTCCTAATCCGATGAAATGCGCATATTCGAGCATATTGTTAAATTTGAGGTATCTTCTTCTTAGACTATCATGTCTCAAACCCTAGCAAAACTCAACTATCTGAATCTCTATCCTCGTAATTTGCAATAAAAGCACCATTGATCTTGTATCTTTTTTCTTATGCTTTCTCAAAGCCCATTTTATCTTCACTTTGTTTTTTCCTATCCATATACAATGATTGAAAAAAAAAAAAAAAAAAAAAACCTCTCTTCTGCTACCTGTCCCCAAGCATCAATCCACTACTTGCTTTTATGGTTTTAAGTCCGAATAAATAAGCAAAAAAATGTGGTTTTTCTCTCTCTTTGAACTCCAAGTCCCAAATCCAAAGCAACGCCTTCCCTCCAGTTTCAAGTTTTAGTTGCCGTCCCTTACTCTTGCTCGAGGTAGGTTGACAAGCCCCAACCTCAATATCTTCAAATAACAGGATAGGCACGTGTTGACCGACACCTGAGAGTGACGAAACCATTTTAACATGCATGCAAGTTACAACGAAAGGACTAACATAAATAAAATATGTAATTTAGGAATATAATGAAGTATGCAATTGCAGGAATGTGTTCACAGTATACAACTAATCAAGAGAAGTACGAAGGAATATTTTAAAATAAATAAGATTACCAAGAAAGTGGGTCCTACACTGAGAAGACTTGAAGATACCTAAGCAGAAGTGCCCTGATGTTAGGATTGTATGCCTCGATTCTAACTTTTAAAGGGGGCGCAAAACCAAAAGGGTGAGTGGACTAAAGTTTATAATAATAATAATAATAATAAAAACCATTTTCTTTATGAACATACTAACCCCCTATTTTGAAAACATATATATAGTACTACATAGTAGGTTTTCTGAAAACTCTAACATGCCATTAAAACATTTGTAAAACAAGTATGTAAAATCCAATGCTCATTAATGGAAATATCGCCACCCAAAGCCAACTCCATAAATCTCATCGATGATGTACTCACTAGGGGTATCATAGTGGCTTGAAGGCATAACCATCACCAAAGGTGAAGTTGTACAACATCAGGTTGTGGCAATGAAGAAATCGTGGTCCATCACCTGAAGGTAAAGCTATACGACTTTGGGTTACGCCAGAGAAGAAACATATACATATAACATCACACATCGACACTAGCCTCGGGCTAGTGAAGCTGGGAGTATGTCATAAATATCCTCAATCGTGTCATATGGCCATAGACGTCTACATACTCGGTTATGTGTATGTGTTGTATGATAACCCCCTAGATAAGCACCGAAAACATATCTCAAAAATCTCATATCAATCAGGGGCTCAAAGGCTTAAATCTCATTTCATGAATCCATGATAATTCATATTCATAAACTATAAATAAATCATATCCATAAATCCATAGCATTTCATATATGAAAATCCAATAATTCATAACCTTTCGTAAAACGTAAATTTGATAAATCATAAATAATCATGCTTTTCGTGAATGCAAGCCTAATATTTTATAAAAACATGCAAGTTAAGAAGGTGTCCACTCATAGATATTTCATTGCCGGGAATCTACTCGAACTAGCGAGGATGGTGTTACTTCCCACCGACGCACCTAAGCATAAATAGAAGCTATTTAATAAAACTCTACTAAAATGGTCGAATTTGGGAAAACGGACAACGAATTCAGATTCGGCACGTTGAAAAACTTAAGGTAAGACTTTGGGTTCCCCCACGCCTCGAAAAACCTATAGATACCTTAAGGCATAAATGACATAGTCTAAGAGCCTTGCTAGAGGTTTTTTTGCACGAGAAGGATTTCTTCGTACACCTTGGGTTGACTGTGATGGTTGTGCATTGTGAACTTGATCTTTAGATTCATGCTCAATGTTGCCTAGTGAGATGACCTGTGAATTTGAAGAATTTGTGACTTGGCGTACTTCCTCATTACCATGAGTGTCATGCACTACTAGAACATCATCATCATGCTCTGTGCACATAGGTAATGGAAACAAATCCTGTAGAGACTCCCTCTCACAAGAAACATGCCTTCTTGGTTGAAAGAAAATGGTGTCTTCATCAAAGAAGACATCTCTAGAGACAATACATTTGTTGGAGCGAGGATTGAAGCATTTATATCCCTTCTGTGTAGGTGAATATCCTACAAACACACATTTTTCAACCCTAGCATCCAATTCGTCACCATGTTGATGTTACATGAACAAAACATGAGCAACCACACTTTCAAGTGAGACAACTTGATAGGTCTCCTTTCTAGAGTTTCATAAGGAGATTTAAACCCTAGGACCCGACTTGGGAGTCGGTTGATGAGGTATGTAGCTGTTAAAATTGCATAGGACCAAAACTTCTTTGGAAGCACTAGTTTTTTCAAGTAGGTCTCGGTTCTTTCGCTCAGTAATCCCATTTTGTTGTGGGGTACCCCCACATCTAGTTTGATGTACAATTCCTTGTGAACTTAAGTATTGAACCATGTCGTTGGATAAAAACTCAGTACCATTATCTAATCTTAGTGTTTTAATAGTTGAATGGAAATGATTTGACACAAGTGTATGAAAGTCTTGAAAAATAGTTGGAACTTCACTTTTAGCCTTCATGAGATAAAGAAAAGTGACACGAGTGTAATCATCCATAAAAATGACAAAATATTTGTAACCTTCCATTGATTCAATAGTATGACCCTATACATCGGTGTGAACAAATTCAAAAGGTATGCTAGACCTAGACATTGAGGTTCTAAATGGTAACCTAGCAAACTTTGAGAAATGACAAGTATCACACTTAATCAATGAGCAACAAAACTTTGGAAATAGTTTTGACAAAACAACTTCGGATGGGTGGGCTAGCCTTTGGTGCCAAAGTTGTTGATCATTGGAAGAGCTTGGTTGAACTTGAAGGACTGTTGATAAAGGGGGCTTTGTTCAAAAATAATAAAGGCCATTTTGATATAATCCTTCACCAATCTTCCTCTTGGTGAGAGCATCCTAAAAAATTCCATTTGTGGGTGAGAATGGCTAGGGAATTTAGAGTGTTAGTGAGTTGTCCTACTGACATCAATTGAAATGGAAAAGATGGTATTTATAAGGCAGTAGACTCTATGGTGTTTGAGACTAAACCTAGTTTTCCCTTTCCCATGGCTGAGACATTTTTTCCATTTGCAACTGACACATGAGATGGTTTTGACAAGGCTTGGATTCATGTTGGTTTGAATCTTTATTTGTCATGTGATCAGAGGCACCCGAGTCAATTATCCAACAATCATGATTAATACTAGATTTTAGTGCAGTTGAGAATCTTTGAAGATACCTGGAGCTATATCACGTGGAACATGATCATGATCAGCTAGAAATCCTACAAACTGTCCAAGAAGTGCAGTGTGATTGTTCCCTTCACCCTTTGATGTTTGTGCAGCTTCTCCATGGCTTTTAGTTTGTAAGTAGGCTGCAAACTTGTTGATAAGAGTCACAAGGTTGACTGTGAAGTCCACCAAGCCATGAGTGAGAGAGCTGGTAGCATTGTTGACAACATGTTGAGCTTTGAAATGAACCACTGATGGAGATTTTAGAGCCATCATCCTGTTGTCTTTGAACTTGGGCTTAAGTTCATGATGTAACTCCCAACACCTCTCTTCTGTGTGACCAGTAACATTGCAGTACTTACACTTAAGATGTGGATTCTTTCCCTTCTATACCTTGGAATCATGGCTCCTGTGGTTTGCAACATATCCTCAAGTCTCTGATAGCTTGAGATTAGACTATATTCATCACCCTTCTTCTTGCTTTTTCACGTTGTATCGTAGCACAAACAGTCTTGAATGGTGGTAGCTCCGCACTCATTAATATGTGACTTTTCAGATCCTTATATTCTGAGCTGAGACTTGCAAGCAGTTGATAGATCTTATCCTTCTCAGCTCTTTTGAGAAGAATAGTAGAGTCCGTGGTATGAGGAAGGTATACATCCAACTCATTCCACAGTCTTTAAACTGCCAAGATGTTGAACAAATGACTTCTTTTCTTGCTGAAGACGAGCGATATCTCTTTTCAACTGGAATACCCAAGCATAGTTGTTCTGGTTTCCATACATATCCTTCACAGATTTCCACAAATCTTGTGGAGATTCAGAATAACTAAATATCTTAACAACATGTTTCTCCATGGTGTTAAGCAGCAAGGACATAACAGTAACTTTCATTGATGAACCATAACCTTCCCCTTCCTCTTGGAGTAAGTGAAACTGCCCTAGACCAAGAAAGGTAGTTGAGCTCATTCAGCAACATTGAGCATAGGCGTTGGTTGATATTGACTTCGGAGTCTAAGAAACTCGAAGGAGCTACCTGTGAGCCTTCTCCCTCAAGATTAATTGAGCTTTCCTCAGCCATTACAGAAGCTCACAAGAATAGCAGCGGAAACTAAACGGGTAGAGACAGAGGTCAAGGATGACATTGCTCTGATACCATGTGGATTTTAATTTCAAAGTATTTCGATTTCATAAATAGTTTTGAATGTACATGGCAGTATATGTAGGCAAGAAAAGTGAATGGTTACAAGCAACCATCTTTACATGAAACCTTAGAGACCAGGTAAACCTAGGATACAAGCTTTTCCTTAATTTAAGGTGATTTAAATCAAACCCAACTAAGAAGTTATCAGCAAGTTAAGTGCCTTGAATCAAGGAGGAGAGAAAGCTGGAAAGCTGGAAAGCAAAACTGGCGGTTGACTTTGTGCATCCATGATTACATGGAGACTTGTGATACGAGGTGACATGCTAGGGTTTAGTGACTGGTTCCAACAACCATTTATTCCGCTAAGGAGTTTGATCTTTAAGTTTCTTGGAAATTTTTTATCTTGAAGTCTGGTACACATGCTTTGTCAGGGAAGATTGATGTATGAGATTGGGTCATCTGGAATTAGCAGTTTGAAAGGCCAACTTCGCAATACATGTGGATGTTATATTTTAATTTGTAATTTTAGTTAGCAGAATTTGATGAAACTCAGAAGAAGGATTGAAAAGAAAAGAGATGAGAAGCAAAATGGTAAACGTAGCTCCAGCTTCCTCTTTGATTCAATTTCACCCACTGAATAAAAATGAGAGAGAAAATAAAAGAAGGAACCATTACAAACTCCACATGCATCACAAGTGTCTCATACTTATGTGTCTTGCATGAGTATATCTAAGACAAAAGGTCAGCTACTATGATAGCTGGCACAATCCTAGCCTATGAGCTAGTCTAATCTCGGCCATCCGTTTCCTATTCAAGCAAATAAGAACAAGACTAAGTAACTTGAACTCTAAGGAATCAGCTTCAAGGCTTAATCACTAACAATACATACCTGATTGAAAAGAAAGAAAAAACAAGTTTACAACACATATGAATAAGTAAATACTGATCACGTACCAACCGCAAGCGAAGAAAGAAATACACGAAAGCGAAGAGCTCTCAAAACACGAAAGAGTCACAAATTCTACCACAGGAAATCACCATTTCTTCCCCCTCCCATGTCCTAAGTCTTACTACTATATTAGTGATGACGAGAAAATATGCCCGCGCATTGCTGCGGGACTTGAATGCACCCGTCTTAACTACATAAATAAGACATATTTAACCTGAATAAATTAAGACACATGCACCATGCACTCGTCTCTCAATTATAAGAAAACTTGTTTGCAATACTGAGAAAAAGCTTATTATTGTTGATAAAAATACACACGACACCAATGGATCATGCCATAAAAATTACACCATGAAAAATCCGAAGACTAAAATCCCCGCCGACAGAATTTATTCACATCAAATTTAAATTCTAACACCATACGATCAAATGTTAATCAAACACACAATCTCAAAAAGCTGAAACCATGTTAAGCAAAATAAACAGAAGTCTTCTCAAAAAAAAAAAAAAAAAAGAAACAGAAGGAAAAGAGTGAAGATGTAAGCATTGATAAAAATATGAAAAGTGGCAGCACTTATATCATGCACAAATAGGACAATGAAATATCGGAACCAGCAGCAACATATAGAACCAAGAAGGAAAAGAATTGATAAAATAAATAAATAAGAAATAGGATAGAGGCACAAACCAACGACATGAGCTCAGTTTTTTCACCATGAATTTTGCATGGCCTGAAATCAAGAAAAGGATATGTTTACCAGGATTTTCAAGTGGACGTCTGCAGTCTGAATGACAGCGATCATCCCTCTTTTGATGGTCCAGAACCGACCCGGGACACTCATACGAAATCCAAAAAGGCAGCATTATCTGGAAAGAACATGCAAAGCGGTCAACAACAACGAAGTAAATATATAGTTCCATAGATGCAAACAAAATAACACTATGGCATGATATTTGATTAAGATCAATCTCTACCAATTTGATGGCAAAAACACATCTCTCCCATACGGGAATGAACCTAACCATTTAACGAAAAAAAGATGAAAACCCATGCGGGAATGAACCTAACCACACTGCATGCACTCACATAGACTGCATACACATACACTCACACGCATTGAAGAATGAACGCATTATATTCAGCTAGCACCATTCAACTTTAAAAGCAGTGAGACCTTCCAAAGGCACAGCCTAACTGGCCTTGGTTCCAATAACCAAATTGAGAACAACAGTTCAATTTTAGAAAAGCTGTACAGAGGGAAAAAAAAAAGAAAAAAAAAGAGAGAGACAAAACAATCCTATAACCACAACTGAAAAATAAAATCAAAATGAACAGAATAAAATATCAGCAGAGCATGAACACTAACTAACATCCTTTGGAAACATGTGCTAGTTATGTATAATATATATGCGCATATATTAAGAAAATGGCTTGAGTGCCCTAGCAGTGGTCTTTACGCTGAACCAAATCACTATTAGGTTAATTGTATTGATTCACGCATCTTCTTTTATGTCTAAATCTCTACTAAATTGCCCTACGAAAATGACATAAAACTAATTAAAATTCCCAATATATTTGAGAAATACAACTTTTAAAAGTGTGAGAATATATGCAGCACCAGGATGTTGCAGAACTCACTACCCCAATTTAAGATTCGGTTTTTGTCCAATGTATGTATATGCTTAGATACATCCGAGAATTTGCTTTGCAACAGTTGCTACTCTCATCGTCTTTTGAGAGAGATAGATATAAAGGTAAGGATTACAATGGGGAATAGTTAAGTATCCCTCTAAAATACTATAGAAAAACATACCTAGAACGGAGTAAACAACTGTTTGTCTCCATAGCAGTTTCTCAGAGCATTTATGCTATCAGAAAGATAGTGCTCCACTCCAGAAGGATGGACAAATGTACCAGATGGAGACTGACCCAAAGAAAACATAACTAAAAGTTAGCATCTGATGAACAATTAAGGTGATGCAAAAGGGCAACATGTGATGTGAAATTATTATACCAAAATATCCAAGGTCTGTTAATCTAATCACCCAATAAAATAAAACAGAAATTAAGCACAATAATATCAAAATTAAAAGGAAGGAATAACATGAAACCTTGTGCACAGAACGTTTGTGAGAATGAATCACACAACAATCAAGGGTGGACAAATCACAAGGGTGACAATTAAAGGGCATCTAACGGACACCCTCATCTCTCTCTCTGCAATTGCAAAAATCCCTCGGGTTTGAGGAAGCAAATGGAAAACGAAATGTTTTTCCATCCCCTACCCTTACCCAAACCTCCCTTACCTGTTCCCTTTACCCTCGTAGAAAATCCTCCCATCTCTCTATCACCGTTGTCCCATCTCTCTGTCTGCAAATCGCAGAATAGAAACCCTAAACAAATCCCTGAAATCCCTCACCTAAATCCTCCCACATTTCTCTCTGACACCCCCTATCTCTCTCTCTGCAAAACCTAAACCAAATCTCCTAAATCCTATCTCAGACACCCCACAAACAGCAAAGAAGCCAAGATATTAAAGCAATCTCTACATAATACTTTGGAACAATGAAACAAAATGGTACTTACTTGTTCTTTGTTCAAAATCGTTGGTGCCGCTGCGCATTGTTATCAATTGTGGGTTTATCAAATCCTTCATGGCTTAGATTGCATGAAGAATTAGAATCTAAAAGATAAATATATGTTGTAAATCATCATATAAATGTAACTGCATTTAAAAAAAAAAAAAAGGAATGAAAAAATTGAATACTATTTCATCATTATGTAACTGCATGAAAAGTTACATTGAATGTAGACTCAATCCATTTCCCCAAAGTCATTGTTAAGTGAAAATCAATACCAAACCCATAAATACCACCATTGAATTTGGCAAAACCCAAAAACAAAATACATAAATTTACTCATATAATCACAGAAAAACATGAAATTTGAGCACCCATTTGGCTAAGTTAAAAGATAAAAGCACTCACATCATCATAGTACTCTTTGGGAACATCTGAGTGGCAATCTTGTAAATAAACTAAAATGTGGTCAAAAACACTGTTCATATGAATAGTGCGATTCCCCTCCTACTTTAGACTAAAGTAACGAGAAAATATGCCCGCGCGTTGCTGCGGGACTTGAATGTATTTGTCGCAACATGCATGAATAGTTTCCACATAAAGCAACTAAAAAGACACAGCACCTAAGAATCAATGAACAATTGGGACATCTTACTCATGTGAGTCTCAATCCCTACTTCAAATCCAGCACCTAAGAATCAATGAACAATTGGGACATCTTACTCATGTGAGTCTCAAACCCTATTTAAAATCCCTAGTGAACAAAAGTCCTATTTCTTCAAATTGAATCGACATCATTGATCAAGCAATTAAACATTCCTACTGACAAATAATTGGCCCAAGAGTTGAGCAGATATATAGGGATTGAAAAAAGGGGACGCAATTAAACTATATAATTTAACAAAAGTAAAGGTCAACAGAGCTCTTCGAATTAAACTATATATCTAATTTACCAGAAAACTTTGTAAAATTAACAGTTTACCTGATATAAGCACTTAATTTTCCTATTTAAAACAGTTTACCCATTCTTGATAAGTAAAATATAGCTTAAGCTTAATTTGTTAACAGCTTAATGCAGTTCAAAAGTATTTTCTGTTGTGATGAGAAGGAGAAGCTACAACTAACCCGCCTTAACTTTTTACTTTTTCCATACGCATATGTACAGTTTACTTGCACCCTTATACCATGTGTCTTGAGCTGTTATCTATCCTCCACTTGCAGCATTTTCGCTCTTCTGCACGGGAACCTCGATAGCAAACGATTTCATCTGTTACCGGTTAATGGAGATCTCTTCTGCAGAAATTATACCTTCCATCAACTAACGTACTACTCCTCCTTCCCCACAAAGAAAGCATTGAACTTTTCCAATTTGTTCTCCAGCAACTTCACGAAATTGGTAATGTCCTTGGAGCTGATGTTGATCTATCCCAGAGACAAAGGCAGATCTCTACTAAACAGCCCATATTGGCCGACGACAGATGAAGAATGGGTTAGAGATTAGTTTGATTAAGAATTAATTCACCTATTATTGATTAAGAATTAATCCCAACCATGCCAGCTCTCCACTCTCAATTCACTTATTATTGATTAAGAATTAAGTCCTAAAATTAATTAACAAAACCCATTACTCAAAAATCCAAACTTCATAAGGAAAAAAAAGTAAATACTGGTAAAGCTCAATTAAAAAATGAATAGGAAATTGAAATTGAGAAGAAACACAGTAGGGAGCACCTTATCGTCTTCAAAACCACCTTATTCGGTATTTCCTTGTTGATGATCTTGTCAAATCTACAAAAACAAAAATACAAACTCAATTAATCAAACAGCTTACATTATTTCTGAATAAAAACGTGATGGAAAATACACAGTTGGCTGAACATGCCGTCTCCGGAAGCAGAAGAACTTGAGATTCAATTTGGGTGGAAATGGGCACTGCTGGAAGGGAAAAGAACACTAATAAAAACCAATACTATTTCAACTAAACCTATACCCCAACCAAGCAAAACCAAATGCACACTAATCACATCTGTAACTATAGAAATAGGGAACCAAACAGATATAACAAATGTAATATCATTGGTTCAAAAATATTAAAGGAACTATAGGTCGTAGTGTGTAGCATGCAAAAGTGCTACTACTCTGAATTTCCAACATGCACAACAGATCT
This sequence comes from Pyrus x bretschneideri, assembly GCF_019419815.1. Taxonomy (NCBI): domain Eukaryota; kingdom Viridiplantae; phylum Streptophyta; class Magnoliopsida; order Rosales; family Rosaceae; genus Pyrus; species Pyrus x bretschneideri. The sequence continues at coordinate 649,282 of NW_025999801.1, forward strand.
CTAACTTTCCATAAGTATTTAAATTGAAACTAAGAGATCATTTTTCCGCACACTGATTATTTGAGATTCACTACGAAAATGAATCCATAACTTACTTAGGTTTCAAAATGCACTCTAACATCCATTAATCTAAACATAATTGCTTGAGCAAAGCAAGCAATTCAATCTCATTCCTCCATAAATGAACTTGTTTTATTACTTCATGGGGCTAATTTCTTCCAAAAGATTCACAGCCAATGGTTTCCAACATTAAAATATTACAACATGTTGAACACATTAAACAAACAGTTTTTCCAATTACTAAATAGTTTTATTAAACGGGAAATAAGGTTATTTTCTTGTCACAGAAATAGCATTTACAATGTATCAAAGCAAGTGGTAGTTACTAAAATGAATATGTTAGCATAAAATCTAATAACCTAAATGATAGTGTTTCGATTGATGTCAACAATCAGAAACAACACAATTGCAAACATAAAGTTAGGTGATTTCATGGTTAAAAACCATGTAAACCACCTAGACATAAAGAAATAAAAAATACATGAAAATTAAGGATTGACTTGAGCTTGGAGTCCACATAATGCTTTTAAGAGTAGCAAATGTTCTTTTGGACTGAGTTCGGTTGGAGAGAGTTCCTTGTAATGAGATATCACCTTTCTGCACAAACAGCAAAATGGCAAAAATGGTTAGTCTATCTAAAGAATGAAACTTGATTAACTATAGTGAATGGCTCTAAGATGAATAAAACTGAAACAACCACCCATAATTTATAATTAAGCTAAGCAAATCACAGCAAGCACAACACAATGACAACAATATGAACTTTCAAATAACATAACATCTATCAACTACTCTGCACAGGATTTTCAAAAATGGATAACTAACCTGTAATTTAGAAACTTATGTCGTTCACTCGCTTACTGATTAAGTGTCTTAAGTTTGGGAAGAGTATTCCATGGGCTGCAAAACACAGTGAAACAAAGATCAAACAAAGACAAAAAGAAGTAGTTGAATGAATCATAATTTTGCCAAATTGTATGGCCATATGGTACAATGGGGGATCGTGACAGGCCATGGATATTGATGTTGACCTCAAACCTCACAAATCATATATAATTCCTTCAGAATCATATGTAATTTATCAACAAACAAACAGCTAAAAGCCAGCCCTGCAACCAATTATCTCACAAATAATGATTGTATGCATATCTAAGATAACACTGAACCAGATTCAAAGAATTATTCGGAGAGTTCTTTCATAGCTTTCATACGGTCATCAATTAAGTTTTGCAGAACTATGTCTCATACTTTTTAGCAATGAAAGAAACACAAATAGCACTCATACTCAGAACAAAAAATAATCTTTAATTTCTTCTAATAATGTTCTTGAGGGAGAGAATGAAACTGGAAATTTATATTTTGAAGATTTTAGTGCACACATACATACCAACATGTGCAAGGAAAGCAGTCTGAATTTGAATTGCAGCTATATCCTCAATTGGCAATCCAAGAATAAAACAGAAACCTATTCCCTATCGAGAACTACAGAGCTTGACTAAGAACATGCAACCATAATTGATGTTCTAGACTCTTATATTGAAAATTTAAAAGGACCAAAAGTGCATTGCTCTCTCGGCTAGACTGTGGCTATATGTAGCTTGTACCCTTCTTGCCCTCACATGGATATAGTCTTGCTTGGGTGGCTCGGAAGGTTTAGAGCTTTCTTCAGCTGGCTTGTTGTCACCAGCAGCTAAAGTTTCTTCGACTTCAGCCTTCAAACTGCCATTTTCATTACTGGATCTTGCTAATTTCACCCGTTTTCCACCTGAATCTTTCTGTTCGAGAACAATCAGGGCAAAGAAAACAATAAACAACGATACAAAAAATTCAAGACCAATCAAACAACATACAAACAGACATCAATAACTGAAAATCATGCAGCTTAACTCGCTTAACGACACACATCACGCCATTTTCAGATGCATTAACATTAAAAATCAAGCCTTTACAAATAGCTGAGATAGTAGAATCGCAATTTCAGAATTTCCAAATAGGACATGGATTCTATAACATTAGATAAAATTATCTATACTACACATATGCAGATCAATTCCAGATAAATTAAGATCAAATCAAGGTATGGAATATATCAATTTAGGGTTGGAAAATCACCTTGAAATTTCAGTGGACATAGAGTGAGCGAGAAAGCCGAGAGACGGAGACAGTGGGAGAGATAGGAGAGAGAGAAATGGTTTGAGAGATGAGAAAGTGAGAGATGCAGAGTCTTAGAGCCGGCTTCCCTCAACCTCTCGCGTTGTCCCCATCACCTTGATCCAATCGAATGATAGAGGCTCGATCCGATCGAAACGAAGCACAACCTCTCTCCCCCTTGAAATCTGAAATCCCCACCCAAAAAACCACGCACGGGCCTCCATGACGCAAACGATGGAGTAAGACGAAATAGGCGAGGGAAGGCAGACGGCGGTGAGAGGAGGATAGGATGGACGCGAGACCGTTTGTGTCGTTCTTGTGGGGTCTGTGAGACGGAAGAGGCAAGGAGGGTTTGAGAAGGAAACGGAAAAGACCGTCTTTACCATCGTTCTTCCTTCCCACGATCATCAACACGTATGCATCAAGATTAGCGGCAGAGAGAGCCAGTGGTAGTCTTGTAAATAAACTGAAATGTCTTACAAAACACTATTCATATGAATAGTGCGATTTCCCCGACTAAAGTAATGCGCCAAATACTTCAATCCCCATTACCCCATGACCCACAGATGCAACCTCACCTCTCCTTGAGGCTGCTACACCCTTCTCCTCCTTCTCTTCCTCATGTCTCGACTGCTTTATATCACTCAAAATTGCCTCAACAGCCACTGCCTCCTTTTCCTTGTAGCTTGAGTCCACAATCTCACTCAAAGGTGCAGTGCTCTGATTCTAATCCAAATACCCCAAAGTGCTGAAAGTTTGTCGTTTTGGGTGGGAACCCGTTGATCCTTGATTGTTGTCTTCCCTCTAGCGTACTCCCTCCTACCTCAAGAAACTCCCAATGTCGCTGCCTCATCTCTTCCACATAGCTTGACTCCTCAGGACCAGTCAAAATTTCTGAATCATCGATCCAGGGGAGGAGGGATTCCTCATCAGCCACCGCCTCATTTTGCTCATTGTTTGGGACCATGGCGTTAATCATAGGTGCAGTGCTTCGAAACTGAGCCAAATCACCCAACGTGATGAATTGTTCTGGGCGGCAACCATGTATACCAGTTTCCTCTATGTCAAGGTGCTTCAAATACCATAAGTTTTTAGGCAACTTCGAAAGTTTTGAGCACCCATGGAGACTGAGCCATTCGAGACTTAGCAAATTGCATATACCGTCCGGAAGATAGACCAGGCTTTTGCAATTTTTCAGATTTAACCACACTAGCCCCTGAAGCTGTTCAATTGATGCGGGAAGCTCTCTGATAGATATAAAGTGGAATCATGTCTCATCTATGTACCGAGATTTGATGTAAGCACGAAACAAGCATGCCTAGTGTTAAAATCTTACCATGAATTCAAAGAAAGGTTTCTGGCACCAAAACCTTTGCATATTGCAATTATCATTACTTTTGTTTGTGTGGTTTTCTCTTTCTTGACATACCGTAGCTTAAATTACAGATTTTCAAAATATATGCTCTTAATCGTGACTAGTTGACTGCTTATAACTGTCCTTGCCCTCAATCTCTTCTTATTCTTCAAATGCTGTCAGCTTTATCTGCTTTCGTTGCCTTTCTCAGCATTGTGTATTTCCCATATGTTGGGTTTTAATACCTCCGGTATTATCTAATCAAATTCAAATTACTTCCACATTACACATTAATGTGGTCAGGTTTTCTTGGACATTGCTCAGTGATTAGCATGATTCTTCACTTTCCCATATTTCCTGTTTTAGTGTCTATGGATGGGTTTGCTGCATTTACATACTTTCTCGCATTCCCCCTCTAACGTCATCTTCATATTTCATACAGCCAACCCCACTTAGTGGGATAAGGCTTAGTTGTTATTGTTGTTTTTTGACTGCCTATGTTGGCATTACAGATTATTGTCTTTGTAGCCATCATAATACATTCAAACAACCTTCTGATGCAGTTCTTGCGCATTTCTCTTGATACAATTGAAGTGCCTAGCATACATCAGTACTGCATCAGTTATATGATTCATCCTGTTTAGCATCAGTTCCGACTTTTTAGCATCTTTAAGCTTCATCTGTGTTAATGAGTTGAAATTTCAGATTCAATATGAAATTAAGGTATTTGTGATAAGTTGATAACTCAATAATACTATTGATCTCGAGTTTTGGTTGTTATCGGTCTCACAGTAGGTGGTTCATTTTGGTGACTGTATTGTACCCTTACCTGTTGTCTGCACTGTTACATGCTAACAGCACAAGGTGTATTTGGTTGAACATTCAGGGGTTTGTTATATCAGACTGGGAAGGTATTGACAGGATTACCTCGCCGCCACATTCGAACTACATATACTCTGTCCAAGCTTCAGTTCTAGCTCGTTATTTTATATAAAAACCTCTTACAGAAATGAAAGAAGATAATTTCTTTCGAAATTATAAAACTCTGAAGATGGGTCTCTGTGTTTTGAAGGTCATGGTCCCTATCAACTATAAAGAATTCATTAATGATCCCATTAACCTGGTCAAGAATAACGTTGTCCCAATGGATCGTACTGATGATGCTACGGGAAGGATTCTGCTTGTCAAGTTCACCATGGGTCGTTTTGAGAACACGTTGGCTGATTTCAGCCTAGTCAATGAGCTTGGAAGCCAGGTCAGTTTATCCGAGATAATCAAATATCAGGATTTGCAACCCTCCTATTGGTCATTTGATTGATGTATATAGTTCGATAAAATTAGAATGGACATTCCTTTGAAATTGGTGTTACACTCAATGGCCAAAAGACTGCTTAGTAAGTTTTGTATTTATTGATTTACTGACATGAATCAATCATTTTTGTATTTTAATTTAACATTACCAGGATCATAGAGATTTGGCAAGGGAGGCTGTCAGAAAATCCATCGTGTTTTTGAAGAATGGGAAAAGCGGGAACATTACAGATCCAATCATACCTCTTCCCTAGAAGGTGTCTAAAATTCTAGTCGCCGGCAGTCATGCTGATAATCTTGGGCTACCAATGTGGTGGATGGACAATTACATGGCAAGGATTCAGTGGCAACAATTATACAACCGGTGTAGTCTGCTTTCATCACTATATTAAATACATAATATTCTGTCTATATGCACTACTTTTGTGCTCTACAATAAAATGATAGAATTGAATATTCACAAAATAGTACATTAAGCACTTAATAAGAAGATTACACAAGTGCTGGTTAGGTGTAACAAGAAAATCGTCTTCACAGTTATTAGAAAGTATGGAAACGTGCGTATAGGATGTCCGTACATAAATGAATCTAATCTTGGCTGTATATTTCATAAAACTTCCTTTTCATGATTAGGGACTATGATCCTTGGTGTTATAAAATCAGCAGTCGACTCAAGCACGGAAGTTATCTACAGTGAGAATCCTGATGGTAATTTGTAAAGTCCAATAACTTTGCATATGCCATTGTTGTGGTTGGCGAGCACCCTTATGCTGAGACTGCAGGAGATAGCCCAAACCTAACGATGGTGGAACCTGGCCCAAGTGTCATCAGCAATGTGTGTGAAAGTGTCAAGTGCATTGTTTATCTTAATAACTGGCAGACCTATCGTAATTGAACCATATATTTCCTCGATTGATGCTCTGGTGGCAGCATGGTTGCCAGGCTCTGAAGGCCAAGGCATTACTGATGTCCTTTTTGGGGATCATGGAATCAATGGAAAGCTTCCAAGAACATGGTTCAGGACTGTCGATTGACTACCAATGTATGTTGGTGATTCACAGTATGATGCACTTTTCCCATTTGGGTTTGGACTGGAAACTGAGTCGGTAAAGGAGCTTGTAACAAGGTAACAGGTTCTATTTGCTTCATTTCAAAACATGATAGTGCATTGTTCTATTTTTACACAAAGGATGAGATCTATCACCGTCATTTAAAAGCAGCACTCTGTAACTGTATAACTACAACAAGGTCCCATTAGGGTCAAATCCTTACAAGTAAATTTGTATTATACTTCAGCAAGTATTAAAATAACTAACCATGCATTAATCCTTTTAGATGTTTTCCGTTTTATAGTTCATTGAATGTGTCTTCTTTCTATTAAATATCTCCAGTACACGGGGACCCTGAACTGGTACGAAGAATTGGTTCAGCAACTGCTCTTGAAGCCCGAGCTACGGGGATTCCTTATGTATTTGCTTCTTGCATTGCAGTAAATAATACATTGCAAAAGGATTTATGCGTTCAGCATTTTCTTCTTTTACATGGTTAACAATGTCCTTTGAGTGGATTCATATTTTTTCCATCTGATGACTTCTGTGCGTTGCCTGGAACATCCTGTATAGGTATGTAGAGATCCAAGATGGGGTTGGTGTTACAAAAGCTACAGTAAAGATCACAAAATTGTGCAAGAAATGACGGAGATCATTCCAGGTTTACAGGGTGATATCCCTGCAAATTCTCAGATGCAGTTTTTGCGCATTTCTCTTGATACAGTTAAAGTGCCTAGCATACATCAGTTATATGATTTATCCTGTTTTGCATCAGTTCCCACTTTTTAGGTTCTTTAAGCTTCATCTGTGTTAATGAGTTGAAATTTCAGATTCAATATGAAATTAAGGTATTTGTGATAAGTTGATAACTCAATAATATTACTGATCCCGAGTTCTGGTTGTTATCGGTCTCACAATAGGTGCTTCATTTTGGTGACTGTATTGTACCTTTATCTGTGTTCTGCACTGTTTCATGCTAACAGCACATGGTGTTTTTGGTTGAACATTCAGGGTTTTGTTATATCAGACTGGGAGGGTATTGATAGGATTACCTCGTCGCCACATTCAAACTACACATACTCTGTCCAAGCTTCAGTTCTAGCTGGAACTGACATGGTTCGTGGCTTATTTTATATAAAGACCTCTTACAGAAATGAAAGAAGACAATAGCGTCTCTATTACACTATATAAAACTCCTTTTCTATTCTGGTTCGAAATTATAAAACTCTGAAAATGGTTCTCTTTTTTTTGAAGGTCATGGTCCCTATCAACTATAAAGCATTCATTAATGATCTCATTAACCTGGTCAAGAATAACGTTGTCCCAATAGATCGTATTGGCGATGCTGCGGGAAGGATTCTGCTTGTCAAGTTCACCATGGGTCTTTTTGAGAACCCGTTGTCTGATTTCAGCCTACGACATGAGCTTGGAAGCCAGGTCAGTTTATCCGAGATAATCAAATATCAGGATTTGCAACCCTCCTATTGGTCATTTGATTGATGTATATAGTTCGATAAAATTAGAATGGACATACCCTTGAAATTGGTGTTACATTCAATGGCCAAAAGACTGCTTAGTAAGTTTTGTATTTATTGATTTTCTGACATGAATCAATCATTTTTGTATTTTAATTTAACATTACCAGGATCATAGAGATTTGGCAAGGGAGGCTGTCAGAAAATCTGTCGTGCTTTTGAAGAATGGGAAAAGCAGGAACATTACAGATCCAGTCATACCTCTTCCCAAGAAGGTGTCTAAAATTCTAGTCGCCGGCAGTCATGCTGATAATCTGGGCTACCAGTGTGGTGGATGGACAATTGCATGGCAAGGATTCAGTGGCAACAATTATACAACCGGTATAGTCTGCTTTCATCGCTGTATTAAATACATAATATTCTGTCTATGTGCACTACTTTTGTGCTCTACAATAAAATGATAGAATTGAATATTCAAAAAATAGAACATTATGCACTTAATAAGAAGACTACACAGGTGCTGGTTAGTTGCAACAAGAAAATCGTCTTCACAGTTATTAGAATGTATGGAAATATATACTCGTGCGTATAGGATGTTCGTACATAAATGTATCTAATCTTGGTTGTATTTTTCATAAAACTTCCTTTTCATGATTAGGGACTACGATCTTTGGTGCTATAAAATCAGCAGTCAACTCAAGCACAGAAGTTATCTACAGTGAGAATCCTGATGGTAATTTTGTGAAGTCCAACAACTTTGCATATGCCATCGTTGTGGTTGGCGAGCATCCTTATGCTGAGACCGTGGGAGACAGCCCAAACCTAACGATGGCGGAACCTGGCCCAAGTATCATCAGCAATGTGTGTGAAAGTGTCAAGTGCATTGTTATCGTAATAACTGGCAGACCTATTGTAATAGAACCATATGTTTCCTCGATTGGTGCTCTGGTGGCAGCATGGTTGCCGGGCTCTGAAGGCCAAGGCATTACTGATGTCCTTTTTGGGGATCATGGATTCAGTGGAAAGCTTCCAAGAACATGGTTCAAAACTGTCGATCAACTCCCAATGAATGTTGGTGATTCACACTGATCCACTTTTCCCGTTTGGGTTCGGACTGGAAACTGAGTCAGTAAAGGAGCTTGTAACAAGGTAACCCTTCATACATGTATATCTATATAGGACCAGCTACGTAGCAGGTATCCTGTTTTCCTGCAAGCTTGTTCATATAACAAAACTTGATGGGAAAAAGAAAGAAATGAAATTTACAAGGGATTTGGGTCCGGTGGTGGCTTCTAGGTTTCAATCTATCAATACTACATATTGTTTTAAAGCATTCATGTGTTTCGGTGTAATATAAACCGAAGAACTTGGTTACCTGTATCGATACTGACTTCAGTTTCGTGATTCCTGCAGGTCGACCTCAGCTGGTGTTGTTGCAAGGCCATGCATACTTATCGTCATGGTTGCTCTGGTTCTCAGCTTATAGTTTAGAGGTATAGTTTTGGGTCTAGGATTATTGAGTTCTCGGCTTTTCCGAATTGCGTAGGTTTCTGCTTACACGGTGCCTTTTTCCTCTAAAAGTTTCAGGGAGCTTTTACTAATGGTAGATTCCTACAGCAATTGGATTTGTTGGCTGACACAGTTTATGGCAGAAGGAAGGGAAAAGCTTTGAGTTGATTAGATTGTGGCAGCCACAAATTCTGATTAACAAACAAATTATAAGCATTCATTGTCGAGCCATTTTAACGATTACAATTTACATGTAGCAAATTTGAATAATAAATTAAATTGATTTTTGTTTTGAAATTCTTCAGTGAAAAGAATGTTAGGAGGATCACCTTCTATTGGTCTATTATTATTTGTTTTTTTTTTTAAGCAATTTTTTGCAATTTTGCCTTAATACTACATAGTAATGAATTATGTGAAAAATGCATGTTTGAGATAGTTTGGATTTTTATCATAAATAATCCTTGAAAGTGACGTTGTTCGTCACCTTAGTCTTTGAAGTTGAAAATTAATCAACGTCGTTCCTAAAATTTACTAGAAACATCGAGGAGCTGATTATCACAACTTTTTTTTGGGTATCACACCCCTTAGTCCCTTCTAATTGCCCAGATCACCGCCCATTGCAGCTCCATGACCCGGAACAAGAGGACGCAAGCTGAGAGAGAATACAAGAAGAAACCGTCACAAACTTCACATGCATCACATGCTTCTCATACTCGTGTCTTGCACGAGTACATCTAAAACAAAGTCAGCTACTATGACAGCCGGCACAATCCTAGCTTATGAGCTAGTTTAATCTCAGCCATCCATTTCCAATTCAAGGCTTAATCACTAACAATACATTACCTGATCGAAGAGAAAGAAAAAACAACTTTACAACACATACGGATAAGTAAATACTTACCACGTACCAACCGCAGGTGAAGCAAGAAATACCCCAAAAAGCAAAAAACTAAATAAAAGAGCTCTCAGAAGCAGAAACCAACTCAAAACACGAAGGAGTCGCAAACTCTTACCACACAAAATCACCATTTCTTCCCTCTCGCAGGTCCTTTAGTCTTGCTACTATATCAGTGATGATGCGCTAAATACCTCAATCCCCATCACCCCGTGACCCACAGATACAACCCCATATCCCTCCACCTCTCCTTGAGGCTGCCACCGCCTTCTCCTTCTCTTCCTCATGTCTCGACTGCTTGAGATCACTCAATATTGCCTTAACAGCCACCTCCTCCTTTTCCCCGTAGCTTGATTCCACCATATCACTCAAAGGTGCAGTGCTCTGACACTGATCCAAATACCCTTAAGTGCTGAGAAATTATCGTTTTTAAAGAGAGAGATGCTACAGTTCCCTCTACCTCAAGGAACTCCAGACATTGCTGCCTCCTCTTCCAAACGTCAACGTCGCTGCATCATCTCTTCCAAATAGCTTGACTCCTCAGGATCAGTCAAAATGTGATGAAAAATTTGTTGGCAGTCCCACATCGATGGGTGAAATGAAAACAAATGAGTTTAAATAGGATTACCCCTTAGAAACAGGTACCCAGGCATTTTAGGGTAAAACCCAGCCCTAAACGTCAACGTTTGATCTTTTCCAAATGTCGCTGCCACTTCTCTTCCAAATGCCGCATCTCTTCCGCTTCTTTCGCAGAGAGCCGCTCCATCTCTTTCGCGGAGGCGCATCTCTTCCGCAGAGTTTCGGCGGCGTCCGCAAAGCGCCACCGCATCTCTTCCACTTCTTTCGCAGAGCGCCTTTCCGCTGCCGCTTCTTCCGCATAACGCCGCATCTCTTCCACATAGCTTGATTCCGCAATATCCTGCTGCCTCTCTTCCACATAGCGCCCCTTCCCTTCCACATATCTCTTCCACATAGCTTGACTTCCGCATAGATCCTGCCTCTCTTCCACATGGCGCCACATCCAGGGGAGGCGGGATTCAACATCAGCCACCGCCTCATTTTGCTCAATGTTTGGGACCATTGCATTAATCTTAGGTGCAGTGCTTCGAAACTGAGCCAAACCCCCCAAATTGATGAATTGCTGTTCTGGGCAGTAACCATGTATACCAGTTCCCTTTATGTCAAGGCGCTTCAAATACCATAAATCTTCAGGCAACTTCGAAAGTTTTGAGCACCCATTGAGAGTGAGCCATTCGAGACTTAACAAATTGCAGATACTGTTCGGAAGATAGACCAGGCTTTTGCAGTTTTTCAGATTTAACGACACTAGCCCCTGAAGCCGTTCAATTGATGCAGGAAGCTCTCTGATAGATGTGTTATCCAAATCAAGGCTGGCTAATCTTTCCATATTTTCTAATATGTCTGGAAACACCTTAAACTCTGTACAACCAGAAAGAGAGAGATAATTTAGGGACTTGAGCCGACAAATGCTGCTTGTAAGACTCTCAAAGTCTTTGCTATACCGTAGCGTCAAGGTAGCAAGCCCCGTAAGACTATAAATTATGGATGGCAATTCTTCAATTGCAATCCCTGAAAACTTAAAATTTTCTCGGCCGGGAGAGACTCCCGCAACTAGCGTCCAATCTAAATGAAGCTCTGTTAGGTTCTCCGTAACTTTTAGAAACTCTGGAAAATTCCTCAGATTTGAGCAGCCAGAAACATTCAGGGCTTGAAGAGATCTCATATGAATGCTGCCTGGAAGAATCTCTAATCTTCTGCAATCCTTCAGGCTTAGGGTAACGAGTCCCGTAAAGTTTTTGATGGACGAGGGCAGTTCTGAAATTGCAGTCTCATCTAAATTAAGCTCTAATAGGTTCATAACTTCAGGAATTTGTGCAAAATTATACAGATTGGAGCAGCTGGAAAGATTAAGGGTTCGAAGAGATCTCATATGAATGTTGCTTGGAAGACTATGAAGTTTCTTGCATTGCCTTAGACTCAAAATCTCAAGGTTTTGAAGAGATGAAATTGATGGGGCAAGGCCTTCAACAGAAGTCTCATCCAAGCGAAGCTCTCTTAATCTTTCCATATTTCCAACATTTTCTGGAAAGGCCTTGAGCTTTGGACAACCAGAAAGATTAAGAAGTTGCAGGGACTTGAGTTGAACAATGCTACTTGGAAGAATCTCAAGTTCTCTGCAATATTCAAGATTCAAAGTAACAAGCCCTGTAAGGTTGTTAATTGATCGAGGCAGTTCTTTCATTGCAGTCCCTTGCAAATAAAGCTTTGAAAGCTTCTCCATAACTTTGGAAATCTCTGGAAACTTCTCAAGTTTTGAGCAAAAAGAGAGATCAAAGGTTTCAAGAGATTTCATACAAATGTTCCTTGAAAAGGACTTGAGTTCGCCGCACCAACTTAGATCCAAGAGGACAAGTTTTTCAAGGGCAGAAATGGATGGGTGAACCTCATATAAACTTGTGCATCCACCAAGAATTAGCTTCTCAAGATTCTTTGCCTTAGCGAAGTCCGGCGTTTCCTTAAGACGATAAGAGCCTTTTAAATTGATAATTTTCAACTTTCCAAGACGCTGTCAATATACATCAAGGAAAATATGTGTTACATACATAATAAGGCATTTAAAAACTAAACCATTTAAAAGCAGTATATAGGCAAATGATGAACGTACCTCAGTTCCTTTCCAGAGGTGTTCAACCCAACTACATTGCATGTCAATTTCAACAAGATTCTCTGGGTTAAAATTGGATGATAAAGACTTTAGGGGGCATTTGTTCCAAAACAGATAACTTAGTTTTTCAGAGAGAAACTTTAGATTCTCGTATTGCCAGTGATCATCGGCCGGCTCGCCCTCTGGTAGTAAACAGTGGGTATGGACTCTGAGTAGTCTTAGTTTTGGCATTTGAGCAAGGGCGATATCTAATTCCACCACATTGTTTGAGTGTGGCCATTGCACAATTATGCTTTCAACTGCTTCCATAGCCTGGATTATCAAAATTGCACTTTGAATGAGTACAAACTTAAGATTAAAACGCCCAATGCACATGGTTCTCATGAATTGCATTTTGGTCAAAGTTGAAGCTTTACTTTTATTATTAAGGAAAACTAACAAAAAATTCAAACAAACTTTATTTTAATGAAAAATGGCAAATAAAAGTGAATAGTACTAGGAAAATGTAAAAATGTGGTTTTTTGTTAAAAGTGAACAGTACCAAAAGTATTATTATTATTATTATTATTATTTTAAAATTTACTAATATTACTGGGAGAGAAAAGATTCAATGCAATTACATTAATGGAGCTGACGGGAGCGTATTTCTCACGTTTTTTTTATTTAGCACATAATGAACATCTTCACAGCTCCACAATCTGCTGCGCCTTCCAGGCTCCTTTATATATTCCTGGCGTACGATTTGGTGACCCATTTCCTCTATTAAATCATGCATCTCGAGTACACCATCAGATGAGATAGTGACAAGAGCTCTACCAACTAGAACGTCTAATCCGGTATGGGGATGGAAGTCACAACCCTCCATAATCCTTGTTGCCAAGTCTTTCTTCATTTGTTTAAAGAAACATGCAATATCAAGAAATATTTCCTTCTGCAAATCATCTAGTCCATCATAGCTTGTTCTAAGGACTTTTTGGATTCCCGGGTGCGGGTTTCTCGCTATTTTCTTTAACTCATCTTTCCACACAAGTACACTTTTGTCAAAGAGAAATGCTCCCAAGACTTTGAGTGCTAAAGGCAAACCTTGAGCATATTTTATGAAATGGCCCGACAGATCAATGTATTCTTCTGTGGGTTGCTTTGTACTCAAAGCATACTGCCTAAACAGCTTGAGAGCATCATCGTCATTTAACAACTCGGCCTCATATATCTGATCACCAAGTCTACTTAGTGACTGTTTATCTCTAGTTGTTATAATGATTCGACTTCCGCCACCAAATGAAGGTTGCTTTCCAATTAAGGCTTCAATTTGGGATGAACTCTCCACATTATCCAGAACAAGTAAAACTTTTTTCTTACCAACTCTTTCCATCATCTTCTGAAAACCATTTCTCAAAATCTCTGAACTCCCCACCTTCATATCTGTGATACTAGATAGAATTTCTGCCTGCATATCTAGTGGCGCTTCACCTGCATCAGTTGAGGGAAAACGTCGCTTCACATTTTCAAGAAAGCAACGACCTTCGAAGTGATGATTGATTTTATCATACACAGCTCTAGCGATGGTGGTTTTGCCTATACCGCCCATACCCCATATTCCAACAAAGCCAACGTTATCAACCTCGGGACATAATAGTGAATCCATTTTCTTTAAGCGGGAATCCATTCCAACCAAGCCATTCTTTTCACTTGATGGGATGTTGATCACTTTCTTAAAAATATCATCTGCAATCAACTCAACAAGCTTGGCATCATCCCTGCGAAATTTGAAAAAACAATATTGTCAAGTCCTGCGATTGCTAGTTATATAACACTCATCACACTGTCATTGAAAACACAAAGTAACGACCCAACAATTCTCAGGAGTTTATTCTTCTTTCATTTACTCGATGCACTCTTCTAAGTTCAATCAACATATAAGAGAACTAGTCATCTATATCCTCTCCAGATGTTTTATAGACCTTTTAATAGCGGCCATATATTTTGATCTTGCGGTTTGAAGAATTAATTTAACTTGTTCTTTTTTTACTTATTAATGTTGGACGACGTCTTTTGTACATTATGTCTCCTCTCTGTTTCTCACACCTGCTCTTTCCTCATCATGAAAGAGGGAGAAAATTAAGAGATTTTGTACAAACGACATCGTCCCATGTGAAAAAGTAAATAAAAATAAGTGAATTCTTCACCGCAAGATCAATATCAAAGGCCCCTAATTTTTTATATTAGTTTCCTCTTCCCTTCTCATGGAAAATATCTAGGTGTGGTGGTGGAAAGTTTTGCAGAGAGTTGGTGAGTATTCAATTTTGTAGAGGGTTGGGAAGGAAGTCTTGGTTCCAGTTGTATTAACATTAATGATAACCACAGGAAATTAGCGACTATAAACGAAATAAGAATTTTCTTCAAAACTAAAACGACCAAAACAGGAAATTAGCTAAACTTCTAAACTACTAAGTGAATAAGATTATGAGGGAATGAGTTACTGGTAATTTTGTGAATCCCAGCCACATAAATCGGGGGCTCTTTGTAAAGCGGACCTCCACCGCTGCACTTCTTCCATGTCGGCGTTAGGATCATGTTCATGTTTAGAAAATGCTTCCTCAAAACTTCCCTTGATTTTACGAACATCAGCTGGGTCTACTTCGTAGAAGATGGGAATCACAATCTGCTTCTTCTGATCCATGCACTGCAGGATTTGGACGAGTTCTTTCAAGCACCATGTGGAAGAAGCGTAGTTTGGAGAAAAAACTACAACCGAAAGCCTCGAGTCGCTTATAGCCGTCAGTAGCTGCGAAAGGCCGTTGCCCTTTCTGAGCTCTTCAGCGTCAATGAAGGTGTTGATTGAGTTCCGAACCAGAGCTTTGTGGAGATGGCCGATGAAGGTCTTGCGAGTGTCTTCGCCTCGAAAATTCAAGAAGACATCGTATTTGCAATCAGGAACAGATGAAGAAGAAGAAGCCATCAACAAGCACAAGATCGACAGCCTAATGTGATTCTCAAGTAGCCCCTTAACAAACTCAAGATTGCTGGTCAACGACCCCCTTCATTGGTTCTCACTAGAAAAATGAGATGCATCTCCAGGGGGGCGCTTGGAAGTTGCCAGGAAAGAAAGGGTCACTTTGGGCAAATAAAGTCCACTAAGCAAGTGGGACGGCACATGTTGGCCGGTAACCCCATCGGGCTGGGCCCCAGTCCCTTCAGCATGTTCCTTTTCCCTTGCTTCTTGGCGCGTTGCCTTCCTTTTAGCGCGTCAAAGAGCGCAACTTTCTGTCTTTCTCAGCGCGTCCATATTTTACTAATCTTTTTAATTTTTATTTAAAATAGTCTCTAAGGTTTTCTAAATTTAAATCGATAGAAGTGATGGTTGAAGTTGTTTACCATCAATCATTTTGGTTATTCTGTGAAAAATCTTGGTTAAATTAAGGGTATTTTTGTTAATTCATTTGAATTGATCATGATGCATATTATTGGTGATCCAAAACTCCTTTATGCGTGCAGCTTCTACTTATGTCATAATCTTTCAGCTTCTACCAATTGTTGTTTTAGATGATTTTTTTTTACTATTTATTTTACTTTGTCCATGGGTGGCTTTTAGGTTCCCCTGCGGTCTTACTTGTTGTGTTATTTCCTCAACAAGTTTTGCTTTTATGTCCCCTTTGTTCGTAAATTTCCTCTTTTAATTTTAATATGATAATGGGATGATTGTTAAGCACTATTACCCCATGCTTTTCACGCATGCACAAAAAAAAAAAAAAAAAATTTAGAGAGTTTCTCATCACAAGCAACATATTTATCAAAATACTCTGAAAAGTTTAGAAAGTTTCTAAGTCACAACTAACTTGCCATAGAGTCAAAATGCTCAAAATATAGAAAAGAAATATAAAGAAGATATTAAGTTAGAGCATTCCGTTGCGCTATGGGATCGCAATTATTTCTCTATCTTGCCTCTAAACCCACCTCCAAACATCGAAGTGAAATGTAAAATGACCAAAACACCCATCAAACCACTTTTCTCACGGCTCAAAAATAAATAAATAAAAATCAAACACACATAGAAATTCAAAATACAAAAATTAAATAATAAATTTTGGAATGGAATATCACAAATATAGATGAACAACTTTTAAATCAGATCAATCTTTTTTGAGAAGACTTGATTAAAAAAAAATTATTTAAACCCAATAATGATAACTCTTCACTCATTAGTTTTTGTATAAACTTTATATTCCAGTTACACCTTAAAACAAATGTGGTCCACATTCTGTGGGTGTGGAGATAAATTACTCAATTATATAAACTAATCAATGGGAACCAGCTATTTCAGGCGTAATCGGATGAATAAAACACATTTAAATTGAATAAATTCAACACAAAGCTGGCATATAAACACATTGTACAATGAGTGGGAAGAAACTGAAAGTCTTTGATTAGAAAGAGATGGTTTCCAAAAAAGTTCTGTTTCCTTAAGAAACAAAAGAAACATGTAGTTCACACATATAATGTGTCCTAAAAGGCCAAGGAGAATACAATGATTAGTCTTTTGTAAGCAAACCTGATATACAAGGTGTTGATTGAGTTCTGAACCAGAGCTTTGTGGAGATGGCCGATGAAGGTCTTGCGAGTGCCTTCGCCTCGAAAATTCAAGAAGACATCATATTTCCAATCAGGAACAGATGAAGTAGAAGAAGCCATCAACAAGCACAATATCGACAGCCTAATGTCAGTCTCGTGTAGCCCCTTAGACCAGTTCCACCGGAGGTGGAATAGCCCATCACCCAGTCAAAAAACCAGGCTAGTACCCTGTCAATTCACTCCAGCCCGTGTGTTTGCTTGACACCCAGCCCAAGCTGGTCTCCAGACCAGCCCAAGCTGGTCTCCAGACCAGCCCATTTTTGACAGACCTTGGGATGGGCCATTTGTGTTGTTGCGAGTGGCACGTGGCACGTGGCGCACGAGTAGCAAACAACAAAATCAGAGGCGGGGCCTAATGGCGTAGGCGCACTAACATCTCCCCCAGGTGGGCGACGTGGCCCAATTTCTGTCGTTGGATTTCCAACGGTAAAAAAAATTTGAATTTCACTTTTAAACTGGATCGTTTGATCACAGATCAACGGTCTACGTTTTTTCCCCCTAAAAAAAATTAAGTCAAAAATTAAAAATAAAATAATTAATTTTTATTATTTGATAATAAAAAATAATAATATTTTAATAAAATTGACGAGCCTATTTTTTGTTTTAAGGGTAGAGATGCTTTGGTCTATTACTATTCATTGAGGTCTATTACTGTTCACTTGAGTGGATAAATACTCTGGGTGCTAGAGTAAAGTATTTAGGGTGGAACTGCTCTTAACAAACCTAAGATTGCTGGGCAATGACCCTCTTCATCGGTTCTCACTAGAAAAATGAGATGCATCTTCGGCCGCCGGGAAGAGGGGTGGTGGCGCTTGGAAGTTCCCAGGAAATAAAAGGTTGCTTTGGCTAAATAAAGTCCACTAATCTAGCAAGTGGGATTGCACATGTGGCCAACAACTCCATCAGGCTGAGCCCCAGTCCTCTTAGCAAATCCCTTTTTCCCTTGCTTTTTGGTGCGTTGCTTCCTTTTAGCGTGTTAAAGTGTGCAGATTTCTCTCTTTCTCAGCGCGTCCACGCGCAGAGTGGGTCATAATTTTTAACCTAACCCGGTTTCTTGTGTTAAATTTGTCGGTCAAAAATCAGTTTTACCAAGGTTCTAAAGGACGTTAGGTGCTAATCGGGTGGCGAGCTAGGGCCTAGCGCATAGGCGGACTAGGCGGATTTAACTAAATCCATTATATTTCATGTAAATAAGTGTATGTTTATACTTAAAATATATATAATTTCATCATAAACTACAAAATAGAATGACACGTATATTATGAAGTATTGGTGTAACATCCCAGATCGTCCAGAGGAGTGATCCTTATATGTATATTCTCATCCCTACTTAGCACGAGGCCTTTTGGGAGCTCACTGGCTTCGGGTTCTGTAGAAACTCTAAAGTTAAGCGAGAAGGAGGCCAACGCAATCCCATGATGGATGACCCACTGAGAAGTTGCTCGTGAGTTCCCAAAAACAAAACCGTGAAGGAATGGTAAGCCCAAAGCGGACAATATCGTGCTACGGTGTTGGAGTGGGCCCGAGAAGTGATCCGCCCTGGGCGGGGATGTGACATTGGTATCAGAGCCTAACCCTAGCCGTGTGTGTGCCGACGAGGACATCCGGCCCCTAAGGGGGGTGGATTGTAACATCCCACATCGCCTAGGAGAGTGATCCTTATATGTATATTCCCACCCCTACCTAGCACGAGGTCTTTTAGGAGCTCACTGGCTTCAGGTTCCGTAGGAACTCCAAAGTTAAGTGAGAAGAAGGCCAGAGCAATCCCATGATGGGTGACCCATTGGGAAGTTGCTCGTGAGTTCCCAAAAACAAAACTGTGAGGGAATGGTAAGCCCAAAGCGGACAATATCGTGCTACGGTGGTGAAGCGGGCTCGGGAAGTGATCCACCCCGGGCGGGGATGTGACAATTGGAACATAATGTAAACATGGGGAACAAACATTTAAGTATTCGACAAGTCTCTTACAATTTATTGAAAAAAAAAATGAAAGGCAAAATGAAAGTTATCTATTTTCTGCCTAAGTGAGTCGATGCCTAGGTGGGTCTGGCTGGGTGCCTCAGTAGGTCTATGGGCCCTTTCTTAATTTTCAAACGCCTAAGCATTAATCAAGGCGGTGACCAGCCGTCTAGCGCATAGGCGGCGCTAGGCGGAGATTTTTAGAACAGTGGTTTTACCCAAGAGTCGGAGCAAATTGGAAGGAATTTAAAATTTAAATTTTAGGTTTTATTAGAAAGTTTGGCATGCGCTTCTGCGGGGTTAGAAATTGTGTGAAAAATTATGTTTTACAGGTATAAACACATCAACTTATATCACATCTAAGTGAATCAAGCAATCTCTAAACATGAGAAATAGATCTTAGAAAGTATAAATCCTACCTCATAATATTAATACAATTAACAAATTCTCAATGCATGATCACAAAAAGGTAAAAAAAAAGTAATTCAATTTCTAAATTTCAAAAATGGGAAAGATAAAAAATGGGTCTAAGTTCTCAGTTCTCACCATAATGAAAATTATGATATCATTTTAACATGAACTCGGGTTTTATTTCAGTCACCAGCATTATAAAGCTAGCGACTTCAACCTGTGCAAGCAAACAACTGAATTAGACCCAAGCCTAACTTTGATTTAACCAAATCAAAAAAGCAATTACGATCAAACTAGCCACTCTTATTCCCATATGTAGAAGCTATTCCTTGTTTTGCCTTTGTGAGCAGTGCAGTTTTCACTCTCTACACACAAAATGAACACACTCAAAATGATCAGCAACATTAAAAAACTTAATAAATTATATGTATACATTACTATATATGTATTTGGACATAAAGTATAAAAATTTACTAACAGATTAAAAAAATAAGTAATTATGAATTGGAATTAAATGATATTATAGTTGTTAAAGAAATACCTGACCAATTTTTACAAATAGCATCATAAATTGTTAAAACTTTACTGAAATATCTAATTACTCAAATCTATAATTCTATTAAAACACATAACCGAAAACCCCAAGGACAGGTGCATATTCCTGACCTTGCACAGTTAAATTTGCATTTTGTTTGAGGGGAGAAAAATGATCAAAACTGATAAGTCAATAGTTAAATAGGTTTACTGTGGTGTCAAATATTTTTTAATACATACATAATGCTGTCTATTTAAATCAACATTGATTCTTGCATACCTTCGGTTATATAATGTTTGGAGTTGAATGTATATATAACCAAATGGAAATAATTCTTTATCCGAAACTTAGAACAAACCAACTCATCCGAGAACGCAATGGAACTTAGCTGCAACTCCAATTTAATCAAAGTAAATTATTATACCGAAACAATGTGATCAAACTTAATCAAAACTCCAAATCCACCAAAAGTTTAAATTTCTTACCTTGAGCACAGAGGGCTTTAGAAAACGACGGCATTCTAGCCTGGAAATAAAATCCCCAAAATCAAAAAAATGAAATTTGCACAGAATTCATAGTTGTAAACACAAAATTACCCACCCCAAATCGGCTAGAGAACTTCCCCTCTAAACTCAAACAAAATCAACTCCAAACTTAATTAAATGTGTTTTCTTTCCCAAAACTTGTCTCAATCTGCAACATCATGACCAAATCAAAACCCCTAAATGCAATTGATCACAAACTGGATCAGTGCTCTGTCTCTCAGACACAACGAAAGCATAACCATATTGCCCAATAATATATAAAGTTCGCTAAACTAATAGGATTTCAAATTTTTGAGACAAAGAGATTAATACCTTAGTCAATATCAGAAATGTTCGTAGCTGAAACACAGAAATGATGAGCCTAAAAATCATAACCTAAACAAATGATAAGATAACCATAATCTCACACAATAACATTATACAAAAATTTAACCACAAAAATAGAAAATGGACAGATTCGTAAAGGAAAGCAGCAGCAGAGCAACTAATGGACTCTCTCAAAAGATAATATTGTCAAATTTGTAAGATTAAGCATGCAAGAGCGACTGCTGGCTTGCGGAGCGGAACTTGTTAATCGACACATTATTTTGTCCCAAGTTAAGCAACCAAAGGTTTGTTTAGGCACAATCGTAATCAAACCAAGCTTAAATATTTTTAAATATAACAGAAGAATTTTTTTTTTTTTTAAAACCAAGATAAAAATCTGAAAAAAAAAAACTCACAAAATGCAAGGTTCTCCAAAAAATTAAAAACTCACAAACCAAAAACTTAAAATAAAAAAAATTAAAAACAAAATCAAATTTTTTTCTCCAGAGGTTCTGACAAAGAAACCTCTTTACCTGCAAAAAAAATAAAAAATAAAAAACCCACAAACCAAAAACTTAAAAAATAAAAAAAAATCAAATTTCTTTCTCCAAAGATTATGACAAAGAAACTTGAAGAGGTCTCCGATGGGTTTCCAAGGGAGAGGTCGAAATGGAGGAGATGTTGTCCAACGGATGGGGAGGAGGAAGGAAGGAAGAACAACATATCATATCCATTTTTTCAGAAAAATATCTGCACAAATTTTGATTGGTTCGTTTTTCTTAGCGAGAGAGAGAGAGAGAGAGAGAGAGAGAGAGAGAGAGAGAGAGAGAGAGAGAGAGAACCCAAGATTAGTGAGCCAGAAAACGTGAGGATTGAGAGGAAGAAAAGCGTTTATGAGACATGTATCGAAAAGGATGGAAGGCTCCAGAAGACCAACGCGTCGACATCGTATGGAAGCAGACGGACGCGTGGCCAGCATGGGCAAAACTGAGAATTCATTATAGAGAAGCCAAAACAAAAGGCAGTCAGAGTAGCATTGCAAGGACATTTTTGCCATTTTACTGTTATAGAACAGTGCCTGATGACCAGCACGTGTGAAACATGGCACAAACGAAATAAACAAAGCAAGTAAGGGCAAAATAGGTATCACACTTCTTTATGAACAATATTTCAGTTCATTTTCTCTTTTAGCGTGTGTGTGTGTGTGTGTGTGTAGAGTTGGAGTTAGTATCTAACAAATACAAATGAAAGAAAGTAATATTCATATTTTAGTAAGCCTTTTAATTTTTTTTAAAAATAGTTTCTAAGATTGACATAAATTTTCACTTTGGTTCTTAAATTTAAAATCAATAGAAGTGATCATTGAGATTGTCCACCATCAATCATTTTGGTCATTCTGTGAAAAATCTCAGTTCAATTAAGGGTATTTTTATCAATCCCTTTGAATTGATGGTTTTCCTTATGTGTGTAGCTTCTGCTTATGTCATGATCTTTCTATTTCTACCAATTATCGTTTCAGATGATTTTGTTTTTACTATTTGTTTTACTTTGTACATGGGGTGGCTTTTAGGTTCCCCTTTCTTACTTGTTATATATTTCCTCAACAAGGTTTGCTTTTATGTCCCCCTCCTTCGTAAATTTCCTGTTTTAATTTTAATATGATAATGGAATGATTGCTGAGCACTATTACCCCATGCTTTTCACACATGTACACAAAATTTTTTTTTTAAGAGAGTTTCTCATCACAAGTAACATATTTATCCAAATACTCGAAAAGTTTAGAAAGTTTCTAGTCACAACTAACATTGCCATATAGCTCAAAGTATAGAAAAGAAATATAAAGAAGATATCAAGTTAGAGCAGTTACATATAGAAAATGTCATTCTGTCGCGCTATGGGATTGCAATGATTTCTCCATCTATCATGCCTCTAAACCCACCTCCAAACACCGAAGTGAAATGTAAAATGACCAAAACACCCATCAAACCACTTTTCTCAAGACTGGAAGATAAATATATAAAAACCAAACACACCTAGAAATTCAAAATACAAAAAATAAATAATAAATTTTGGAATGGAATATCACAAATAATAAATGTGGGCCACCTTATGTGGCCAGGGATCTGCTGTCCCGAATTTGATGTCCCATTTGTGTCTCGTTCTTAATTTTTTGACATTTGTCTATTAATTTAACACTAATGTTAAACTGTTAATTTTTTTATAAACTAATTGAAAAATTAAAATTAAAGAAAATAAAAACCTATTCGATAACTATCCACTGCGACTACAGAATCCCATTGCCGATGACCACTGCAACCACACAACCTATCGCCGCCGACCACTGCAACCACACCAATGACACCACCCCATCGCCGCCGATGCTGCTCCTCACGGCGGCAAAGCTTTCTTTCCTTTCCCTTCTCTCTTTTCAAATTCCAGTACTCTCGTCAATACGTGTGAAGTTTAAAGTTTGAAAATTGGGATATCTAATCGGTCGGTATGTGATCGATCCGTCCTTTCACAGCCAGCAAACAATGTGTGAAGTTTGAAATTTGAGAATATCACATCGATCAATTGGGGGAGGATGCTGAAGGGTTAGGGTTGGTGGCTGCGGTGACAGATTGATAATATCTAATCTAATCGATCCATCTCGTGGCCGAAATGCATGGTGGAGAGGTTGGGTATGGTGGCTGCGGTGATAGATTGGGGGAGGATGTTGAAGGGTTTCTTAGGATGCTAAAAGGTTTCATCAGCTATGGTACCTTTAATTTTACAGTTTAGTAAAAGTTAACACAGTTAGGTTAGAGTTAAGTGGTAATACATGAGTCAAATAAACAAAGGAGTAGACATCAAGGAGACATCATTTTCAGGACAACATACCCGGAGCCACCTTATATGGGTGTGGAGATAAATTATTCAATTATATAAACTAATAAATGGGTTGGTGTAGCGTCATGGGAGCCATCATTGGTGACTTGGTCGTAGGACTGATGCCTCCCTTTTTTGTCTCTGTTGTGTCTTTTCACTAATATTTTGTCACATGTTCTATGACTTAGCTGAAAAATAACTTTGTTAACTCTTTTACTTGACATTCAAAAATAAATAATACAACTCTTAATCCGATAAAATGCGCATATTCGAGCGTGTTGTTAAATTTGAGGTATCTTCTTCTTAGACTATCATGTCTCAAACCCTAACAAAACCCAACTATTTGAATTTCTATCCTCGTAATTTGCAATAAAAGCACCATTGATCTCATATCTTTTTTCTTATGCTTTCTCAAAGCCCGTTTATCTTCACTTTTTTTTCCTACCCATATACAATGATTGAAAAAAAAAAAAAAAAAAAAACCTCTCTTCTACTACCTGTCCCCAAACACAAATCCACTACTTGCTTTTATGGTTTTAAATCCGAATAAATAAGCAAAAAAACGTGGTTTCTCTCTCTCTTTGAACTCCAAGTCCTAAATCCAAAGCAACGCCCTTCCTCTAGTTTCAAGTTTTAGTTGCCGCTCCTTGCTCTTGCTCAAGGTAGGTTGACAAGCCCCAACCTCAATATCTCTAAATAACAGGATAGGCATGTGTTGGTCGACACTTGAGAGTGACGAAACTATTTTAACATGCATGCAAGTTACAACGAAAGGACTAACATAAATAAAATATGTAATTTAGGAATATAATGAAGTATGCAATTGCAGGAACGTGTTTAGAGCATACAACTAATCAAGAGAAGTACGAAGGAATATTTTAAAATAAATGAGATTACCAAGAAAGTGGGTCCTACACTGAGAAGACTTGAAGATACCTAAGCGGAAGTGCCCTGATGTTAGGATTGTATGCCTCGATTCTAACTTTCAAAGGGGGCGCAAAACTAAAAGGGTGAGTGGACCAAAGTTTATAATAATAATAATAATAATAAAAACCATTTTCTTTATGACCATACTAACCCCCTATTTTGAAAACATATATGTAGTACTACATAGTAGGTTTTCTGAAAACTCTAACATGCCATGAAAACATTCGTAAAACAAGTACGTAAAATCCAGTGCTCATTAATGGAAATATCGCTACTTGAATCCAAATCCATAAATCTCATCGATGATGTACTCACTAGGGGTATCATAGTGGCTTGAAGGCATAACCATCACCAAAGGTGAAGCTGTACGACATCAGGTTATGGCAATGAAGAAATCATAGTCCATCACTTGAAGGTGAAGCTATACGACTCTGGGTTACACCAAAGAAGAAACATATACATATAACATCACACATTGACACTAGCCTCAGGCTAGTGAAGCTGGGAGTATGTCATAAATATCCTCAATTGTGTCATATGGCCATAGACGTCTACATACTTGGTTGTGTGTATGTGTTGTATGATAACCCCTTAGATAAGCACCGAAAACATATCTCAAAAATCTCATATCAATCTGGGGCTCAAAGGCTTAAATCCTCATTTCATAAATCCATGATAATTCATATTCATAAACCATAAATAAATCATATCCGTAAATCCGTGGCATTTCATATACAAAAATCCAATAATTCATAACCTTTCGTAAAACGTAAATTCGATAAATCATAAATAATCATGCTTTTCGTGAATGCAAGCCTAATATTTTATAAAAACATGCAAGTTAAGAAGGTGTCCACTCACAGATATTTCATTGCCTGGAATCCGCTCGGACTAGCAAGGATGGTGTTACTTCCCACTGACGCACCTAAGCAGAAATAGAAGCCATTTAATAAAACTCTACTAAAATGGTCGAATTTGGGAAAACGGACAATGAATTCAGATTCGGCACGTTGAAAAATCTAAGGTAAGACCTTGGGTTCCCTTACGCATCGAAAAACCTAAAGATACCTTGAGGCATAAATGACATAGTCCAAGAGCCTTGCTGGAGGTTTTCTTGCATCAGAAGGATTTTTTCGTACACCTTGGGTTGACTGTGATGGTTGTCTATTGTGAACTTGATCTTCAAATTCATGCTCAATGTTGCCTTGTGAGATGACCTGCGAATTTGAAGAATGCGTGACTTGGCTTACTTACTCATTACCATGAGTGTTATGCACTGCTAGAACATCATCATCATGCTTTGTGCACATAGGTAATGGAAACAAATCTTGTAAAGACTCCCCCTCACAAGAAGCATGCCTTCTTGGTTGAAAGAAAATGGTGTCTTCATCAAAGAAGACATCTCTGGAGACAATACATTTGTTGGACCGAGGATTGAAGCATTTATATCCCTTCTGTGTAGGTGAATCCTTACAAACACACATTTTTCAGCCCTAGCATCCCATTCGTCACAATGTTGATGTTGTATATGAACAAAGCATGAGCAACCACACTTTCAAGTGAGACAACTTGATAAGTCTCTTTTCAAGAGTTTCATAAGGAGATTTAAACCCTAGGACCCGACTTAGGAGTCGGTTGATGAGGTATGTAGCTGTTAAAAATGCATAGGACCAAAACTTCTTTGAAACATTCATATGTAACATTAGTGCACAAGTTTTTTCAAGTAGGTCCCGGTTCTTTTGCTTAGTAATCCCATTTTGTTGTGGGGTACCCACACAACTGGTTTGATGTACAATTCCTTGTGAACTCAAGTATTCAACCATGTCGTTGGATAAAAACTCAGTACCATTATCTAATCTCAGTGTTTTAATAGTTGAATGGAGTTGATTTGACACAAATGTATGAAAGTCTTAAAAGATAGTCGGAACTTCACTTTTAGCCTTCATGAGATAAAGAAAAGTGACACGAGTGTAATCATCCATAAAAATGACAAAATATTTGTAACCTTCCATTGATTCAATAGTAGGACCCCATACATCGGTGTGAACAAGTTCAAAAGATATTCTAGACCTAGACATTGAGGTTCCAAATGGTAACCTAGCAAAAATTGAGAAATGACAAGTATCACACTTAATCAATGGGTGACAAAACTTTGGAAATAGTTTTGACAAAACAACTTCGGATGGGTGAGCTAGCCTTTGGTGCCAAACTTGTTGATCCTTGGAAGGGCTTGGTTGAACTTGAAGGGCTGTTGATAAAGAGGGCTTCGTGCAAAAATAATAAAGGCCATTTTGATAGAATCCTTCACCAATCTTCCTCTTGGTGAAAGCATCCTAAAGGGAATTACATTTGTGGGTGAGAATATGGCTAGGCAATTTAGAGTGTTAGTGAATTGTCCTACTGACATCAATTGAAATGGAAAAGATGGTACTTATAAGGCCGTAGACTCTATGGTGTTGAGACTAAACCTAGTTTTCCCTTTCCCATAACTGAGACATTTTTTCCATTTGCAACTGACACATGAGATGGTTTTGATAAGGCTTGGAATCATGTTGGTTTGAAGCTTTATTTGTCATGTGATCAGAGGCACTCGAGTCAATTATCTAATAATCATGATTAATACTAGTTTGTAGTGCAGTTGAGAATCTTTGAAGATACCTGGAGCTATATCACGTGGAACACGATCATGATCAGCTAGAAATCCTACAAACTGTCCAAGAAGTGCAGTGTGATTGTTCCCTTCACCCTTTGATGTTTGTGCAGCTTCTCCATGGTTTTTAGTTTGCAAGTAGGTCGTAAACTCGTTGATAAGAGTCACAGGGTTAATTGTGAAGTACACCAAGCCATGAGTGAGAGAGCTGACAGCATTGTTGGCAACACGTTGAGCTTTGAAAGGAACCACTGATGGAGATTTTGGAGCCATCATCCTGTTGTCTTTGAACTTGGGCTTAAGTTCAGGATGTAAGTCCCAATACTTCTCTTCGGTGTGACCAGTAACATTTCAGTACTTACACTTAAGATGTGGATTATTTCCCTTCTGTACCTTGGAATCATGGCTCCTGTGGTTTGCAACATATCCTCGAGTCTTTGATAGCTTGAGCTTAGACTCTATATTCATCACCCTGCTTGCTTCTTCATGTTGTATCGTAGCACAAATAGTCTTGGATGGTGGTAGCTCCGCACTCATTAATATGTAACTCCTCATATCCTTATATTCTAAGCTGAGACTTGCAAGCAGTTGATAGATCTTATCCTTCTCAGCTCTTTTGAGAAGAATAGTAGAGTCCGTGGTATGGGGAAGGTATACATCCAGCTCATTCCCTATAGTCTTTAAACTGCCAAGATGTTGAACAAATGACTTCTTTTCTTGCTGAAGACAAGTGATATCTCTTTTCAACTGGAATACCCAAACATAGTTGTTCTGGTTTCCATACATTTGCTTCATAGATTTCAACAAATCTTGTGAAGATTCAGAATAACTAAATATCTCAACAACATGTTTCTCCATGGTGTTAAGTAGCAAGGACATAACAGTAACTTTCATTGATGAACCATAACTTTCCCCTTCCTATTGGGGTAAGTGAAACTGCCTTAGACCAAGGAAGGTAGTTGAGCTCATTCAGCAACATCGAGCATTGGTGCTTGTTGATATTGACTTTGGAGTCTAAGAAACTCGAAATAGCTACCTGCAAGGTAAGAAGCTACTTGCGAGCCTTCTCCCTCAAGATTAATTGAGCTTTCCTCAGCCATTACAGAAGCGCACAAGAATAGCAACGGAAACTAAACGAGCAGAGAGAGAGGTCAAGGATGACACTGCTCTGATACCATGTGGATTTTAGTTTCAAAGTATTTTGATTTCATAAATAGTTTTGAATGCACATGGCAGTATATGTAGGCAAGAAAAGTGAATGATTATAAGCAACCATCTTTACATGAAACCCTAGAGACCACGTAAACCTAGGATACAAGATTTTCCTTAATTTAAGGTGATTTACATCAAACCCAAGACCAAGAAGTTATCAGCAAGTTAAGTGCCTTGAATCAAGGAGGAGAGAAAGTTAGAAAGCTGGAAAGCAAAACTGGCGGTTGACTTTGTGCATCCATGATTACTTGGAGACTTGTGATACAAGGTGACATGCTAGGGTTTAGTGACTGGTTCCAACAACCATTTATTCTGCTAAAGAGTTTGATCTTTAAGTTTCTTGGAAATTTGTGATCTTGAAGTTTGGTACACATGCTTTGTTAGGGAAGATCGATGTATAAGATTGGGTCATCTAGAATTAGCAGTTTGAAAGGCCAACTTCGCAATACATATGGATGCTATATTTTAATTTGTAATTTTAGTTAGCAGAATTTGATGAAACTCAGAAGAAGAATTGAAAAGAAAAGAGATGAGAAGCAAACTGGTAAACGTAGCTCCAGCTTCCTCTTTGATTCAATTTCGCCCACTAAATAAAAAAGAGAGAAAATACAAGAAGGAACCATTACAAACTCCACATGCATCACAAGTGTCTCATACTTATGTGTCTTGCATGAGTATATCTACGACAAAAAGTCAGCTACTATGACAGCTGGCACAATCCTAGCCTATGAGCTAGTCTAATCTTGGCCATCCGTTTCCTATCCAAACAAATAAGAACAAGACTTAGTAACTTAAACTTAAGAAATCAGCTTCAAGGCTTAATCACTAACAATACATACCTGATCGAAAAGAAAGAAAAAACAAGTTTACCACACATATGAATAAGTAAATACTGATCACGTACCAACTGTAAGCGAAGAAAGAAATACTCGAAAAAAAAGAGCTCTCAAAACACAAAAGAGTCACAAATTCTACCATAGAAAAATCACCATTTCTTCCCCCTCCCATGTTCTAAGTCTTCCTACTATATTAGTGATGATGCGCCAAATACTTCAATCCCCATTACCCTATGACCCACATATGCAACCTCATATTCTCCCACCTCTCTTTGAGGCTGCCACAACCTTCTCCTCCTTCTCTTCCTCATGTCTCGACTGCTTTAGATCACTAAAAATTACCTCAACAGCCATTGCCTCTTTTTCCTCGTAACTTGAGTCCACAATCTCACTCAAAGGTGCAGTGCTCTGATTCTAATCCAAATACCCCAAAGTGCTGAAAGTTTGTCGTTTTGGGTGGGAACCAGTTGATCCTTGATTGTTGTCTTCCCTCTAGCGTACTCCCTACCTCAAGAAATTCCCAATGTTGCTGCCTTGTCTCTTCCACATAGCTTGACTCCTCAGGACCAGTGAAAATTTCTGAATCATCGATCCAGGGGATGAGGGATTCCTCATCAGCCACCGCCTCATTTTGCTCATTGTTTGGGACCATGGCATTAATCATAGGTGCAATGCTTTGAAACTAAGCCAAATCCCCCAAAAATGATGAATTGTTCTGGACGACAACCGAAACCTTGGCATTACATATTATTGTCTTTGTAGCCATCATAATACATTCAAACAACATTCTGATGTAGTTCTTGTGCACCCTTACCTGTTTTCTGCACTGTTACATGCTAACAGCACAAGGTGTTTTTGGTTGAACATTCAGGGGTTTGTTATATCAGACTGGGAGGGTATTGACAGGATTACCTCGCCGCCACATTCAAACTACACATACTCTGTCCAAGCTTCAGTTCTAGCTTGTTATTTTATATAAAAACCTTTTACATAAATGAAAGAAGATAATTTCTGGTTCGAAATTATAAAACTTTGAAGATGGTTCTCTGTGTTTTGAAGGTCATGGTCCCTATCAACTATTCATTAATGATCCCATTAACCTGGTTAAGAATAACGTTGTCCCAATGAATCGTACTGATGATGCTACAGGAAGGATTCTGCTTGTCAAGTTCACCATGGGTTTTTTTGAGAACCCGTTGGCTGATTTCAGCCTAGTCCATGAGCTTGGAAGCTAGGTCAGTTTATTCGAGATAATCAAATATCAGGATTTGCAGCCCTCCTATTGGTCATTTGATTGATGTATATAGTTCGATAAAATTAGAATGGACATTCCTTTGAAATTGATGTTACACTCAAAGGCCAAAAGACTGCTTGGTAAGTTTTGTATTTATTGATGAGGGCTAAACATAGGCCCTTTGGTTAAGATGGCTTAAGAAATCAGCTTCAATGCTTAATCACTTACACTACATACCTGATTGAAAAGAAAGAAAAAACAACTTTATCGTACAAACAGATAAGTAAATACTGACCACCGCAGGTGAAGAAAGAATATGCGAAAAAGAAAAAAACTAAATAGAAGAGCTCTCAGAAGCAGAAACCAACTCAAAACACGAAAGAGTCGCAAACTCTTACCACACAAAATCACCATTTCTTCCCTCTCCCAGGTCCCTTAGTCTTACTACTATACCAGTGATGATGCGCCAAATACCTCAATCCCCATCACCCCGTGACCCACAGATACAATCCCATATCCTCCCACCTCTCCTTGAGGCAGCCACCGCCTTCTCATTCTTCTCTTCCTCATGTCTCGATTGCTTGAGATCACTCAAAATTGCCTTAACAACCACCGCCTACTTTTCCCCGTAGCTTGAGTCCACCATATCACTCAAAGGTGCAGTGCTCTGACATTGATCCAAATGCCCCCAAGTGCTGAGAAATTATCATTTTTAAAGAAAGAGATGCTACAGTTCCCTCCAACTCAAGGAACTCCAAACATCGCTGCCTTATCTCTTCCAAACGTCGACATCGCTGCCTCATCTCTTCCAAATGTCGCTGCATCATCTTTTCCACATCACTTGACTCCTCCGGATCAGTGAAAATATGATGAGAAATTTGTTGGCAGTCCCACATCGGGGGGAAGAAAATGAATGAGTTTAAATACGATTACCCCTTTCTAACAATTACTAAGACCTTTTGTGGTAAAACCCCAGCCCCAAACGTCGACGTTTGATCTCTTCCAAACGTCGATGTCCCTACCTGGTCTCTTCCAAATGTCGCTGCCTCATCTCTTCCATATAGCTTGACTCCTCAAGATCAATCAAAATTTCTGAATCATTCCTACCGGGGAAGAGGGATTCCACATAGCTTGACTCCTCAGGATCAGTCAAAGTTTCTGAATCATCCTTCCAGGGAAGGCAGGATTCCACATCATCTACTTTCTCATTTTGCTCATTGTTTGGGACCATCGCATTAATCATAGGTGCAGTGCTTCGAAACTGAGCCAAATCCCCCAAAGTGATGAAAAGCTGTTCTGGGCGGTAACCATGTATACCAGTTTCCTCTATGTCAAGGCACTTCAAATACTGTAAGTCTTCAGGCAACTTCGAAAGTTTTGAGCACCTATGGAGAGTGAGCCATTCGAGGCTTAACAAATTGCAGATACTCTCCGGTAGATATACCAGGCTTTTGCAGTTTTTCAGATTTAACGACACTAACCCTTGAAGCCGTTCAATTGATGCGGGAAGCTCTCTGATAGATGTTCTATCCAAATCAAGGCTGGCTAATCTTTCCATATTTTCTAATATGTCTGGAAACACCTTAAACTTTGTACAACCAGAAAGAGAGAGATAATTTAGGGACTTGAGTTGACAAATGCTGCTCGTAAGACTCTTAAAGTCTTTGCTATACCGTAGCGTCAAAGTAGCAAGTCCCGTAAGACTATAAATTATGGATGGCAATTCTTCAATTGCAATCCCCGAAAACTTAAATTGTCGGCTGCGAAAAGCTTGCTCATATTCAAGCTCCGTAAATATAGTCCAATCTAAATGAAGCTCCGTTAGGTTCTTCAGAACTTTTAGAAACTCTGGAAAATTCTCCAGATTTAAGCAGCCAGAAACATTCAGGGTTTGAAGAGATCTCATACGAATGCTGCCTGGAAGAATCTTTAATCTTCTGCAATCCTTCAAGCTCAGGGTAACGAGTCCTGTAAACTTTTTGATGGACGATGGCAGTTCTGAAATTGTAGTCTCATCTAAATTAAGCTCTAATAGGTTCATAAATTCAGGAATTTCTGAAAAATTATACAGATTTGAGCAGCTAGAAAGATTAAGGGTTCGAAGAGATCTCATATGAATGCTCTTTGGAAGGCTATGAAATTTCTTGCATTGCTTTAGACTCAAAATCTCAAGGTTTTCAAGAGATGAAATTGATGGGCAAAGGACTCCAACAGATGTCTCATCCAAGCGAAGCTCTCTTAATCCTTCCATATTTCCGACATTTCTTGGAAAGGCCTTGAGCTTTGGACAACCAGAAAGATTAAGAAATTGCAGTGACTTCAGTTGAACAATGCTGCTTGGAAGAATCTCAAGTTTTCTGCAATATTCGAGATTCAAGGTAACAAGCCCCGTAAGATTGTTAATTGATTGAGGCAGTTCTTTTATTGCAGTCCCTTGCAAATAAAGCTTTGAAAGCTTCTCCGTAACTTCTGAAATCTCTGGAAACTTCTCAAGTATTGAGCAAAAAGAGAGATCAAAGGTTTCAAGAGATTTCATACAAATGTTGCTTGAAAAGGTCTTGAGTTTGCCGCACCAACTTAGATCCAAGAGGATAAGTTTTTCAAGGGCAGAAATGGATGGGTGAACCTCATATAACCTTGTGCATCCACTAAGAATTAGCTTCTCAAGATTCTTTGCCTCAGTGAAGTCAGGTGTTTCCTTAAGACGATGAGAGCCTTTTAAATTGATAATCTTCAACTTTCCAAGAGGTTGTCAATATACATCAGGGAAAATATGTGTTACATACATAATAAGGCATTTAAAAACTAAACCATTTAAAAGTAGTATATAGGCAAATGATGAACGTACCTTAGTTCCTTTCCAGAGGTGTTCAACCCAACTATATTGCATGTCAATTTCAACAAGAGTTCTGGGTTAAAATTGGATGATAAAGACTTTAGGGGACATTTGTCCCAGAATAGATAACTTAATTTTTTAAAGAGAAACTTTAGATCCTCGTATTTCCATTGATCAACGGACTTCCTGATCGGTGGTCGTAAATAGTGGGTATAGACTTTAAGTAGTCTTAGTTTTGTCATTTCAACAAAAGCGGTGTTTAATTTCACCACATTGTCTCCATGTGGCCAATGCACAATTATGCTTTCAACTGCTTCTGTAGCCTATAACCAAAATTGCAAATGGAGTGAGTACAAAACTTAAGATTATAACACCTAATGCACATGTTTCTCATGAATTGGATTTTGGTCAAAGTTGAAGCATTATACTTTTTATAATAATAATAATTATTATTATTTAAATTTACTAACGTAAAGGGAGGAAGAAGATTCGAAATAGTTACATTAATGGAGGGGAGGGGGAGTGCATTTCTCACCGTTTTTTGAGTTAACACATGATGCACATCTTCATAGCTCCACAGCCTACTGCGCCTCCCGGGCTCTTTTATAGATGATTCCTGACGTACGATTTCACGACCCATTTCCTCTAATAAATCATGCATCTCAAGTACACCGTCAGATGAGATAACGACAAGAGCTCTTCCAACTAGGACGTCTAATCCGGTATGGGGATGCAAGTCACAACCTTCCATAATCCGTATTGCGAAGTCTTTCTTCATTTGTTTAAAGAAACATGCAATATCAAGAAATATTTCCTTCTGTAAACCATCTAGTCCATCAAAGCTTGTTCTAAGGACTTTCTGAATTCCCAGGTGCGGGTTTCTCGCTATTTTCTTTAACTCATCTTTCCACAAAAGTACACTTTTGTTATCGAGAAATGCTCCCAAGACTTTAAGTGCTAAAGGCAAACCTTGAGCATATTTTATGAAATGGCCTGACAGATCAATGTATTCTTCTGTGGGTTGCTTTGTACTGAAAGCGTACTGCATAAACAGCTCAAGAGCGTCATCGTCATTTAACAACTCGGGCTCATATATCTGATCACCAAGTCTACTTAGTGACTGCTTATCTCTAGTTGTTATAATGATTCGACTTCCGCCACCAAATGAAGGTTGCTTTCCAATTAAGGCTTCAATTTGGGATGAACTCTCCACATTATCCAGAACAAGTAAAACTTTTTTCTTACCAACTCTTTCCATCATCTTCTGAAAGCCATTTCTCAAAATCTCTGAACTCCCCACCTTCATAATTGTGATACTAGATAGAAGTTCTGCCTGCATATCTAGTGGTGCTTCACCTGCATCAGTGGAGGGAAAACGTCCCTTGACATTTTCAAGAAAGCAACGACCTTCGAAGTGATGATTGATTTTGTCATACACAGCTCTAGCGATGGTGGTTTTTCCTATACCGCCCATACCCCATATTCCAACAAGGCGAACGTTACCGACCTCAGGACATAATAGTGAATCCATTTTCTGTAAGCGGGAATCCATTCCAACCAAGCCACTCTTTTCACTTGATAAGTTGTTGATCAATTTCTTAAAAATATCATCTACAATCAACTCAATAAGCTTGGCATCATCCCTGCCAAATTTGAAAAACAGTATTGTGAAGTCCTGCGATTGCTAGTTATATAACACTCATCACACTGTCATTGAAAACACAAAGTAACGACCCAATAATTCTCAATTTATTCTTCTTTCATTTACTCAATGCACTCTTCTAAGTTCAATCAACATATAAGAGAACTAGTCATGTATATCCTCCCCAGATGTTTTATAGACCCTTTAATCGTGGCCATATATATATTGGTCTTGCGGTTTGAAGAATTAATTTAACTTGTTCTTGTTTACTTATTAACGTTGGACAACGTCTTTTGTAAATTATGTCTCCTCTCTGCTTCTTACACCTGGTCTTTCCTCATCATGAAAGAGGGAGAAAATTAAGAGGTTTTGTACAAATTACGTCTTCCCATGTGAAAACGTAAATAAAAACAAGTGAATTCTTCACCGCAAGATCAATATCAAGGGCCCCTAATTTTTTAAATTAGTTTCCTCTTCCCTTCTCATAGAAAATATCTAGGTGTGGCGGTGGAAAGTTTTGCAGACAGTTGGTGGGTATTCAATTTTGTAGAGGGTTGCGAAGGAAGTCTTGGTTCTAGTTGTATCAACATTAATTATAACCACAGGAAATTAGCGACTATAAACGAAATAAGAATTTTCTTCGAGACTAAAAAGACCAAAACAGGAAATTAGCTAAACTTCTAAACTAGTAAGTTCAGAAGATTATGAAGGAATGAGTTACTGGTAATTTTGTGAATCCCAGCCACATAAATTGGGGGCTCTTTGTAGAGCGGACCTCCACCGCTGCACTTCCTCCACGTCGGCATTAGGATCATGTTCATGTTTAGAAAAAGCTTTCTCAAAACTTCCCTCGATTTTACGAACATGAGATGGGTTTACTTCGTAGAAAATGGGAATCACAATCTGCTTCTTCTGATCCATGCATTGCAGTATTTGGACGATTTCTTTCAAGCACCATGTGGAAGAAGCGTAGTTTTGAGAAAAAACTACAATTGAAAGCCTCGAGTCGCTTATAGCTGTGAGTAGCTGCGAAAGGCCGTTGCCTTTTCTGAGCTGTTCAGCGTCAATGAACGTGTTGATTGAGTTCTGAACTAGAGCTTTGTAGAGATGGCCAATGAAGGTCCTGCGAGTGTCTTCGCCTCGAAAATTCAAGAAGACATCATATTTCCAATCAGGAACAGATGAAGAAGAAGAAGCCATGAACAAGCACAAGATCGACAGCCTAATGTGAGTCTCGTGTAGCCCCTTAACAAACTCAAGACTGCAGGTCAACGACCCCCTTCATTGGTTCTCACTAGAAAAATGGGATGCATCTTCAAGGGGGGAGCTTTGAAGTTGCCGGGAAAGAATGGTCGTTTGGCTAAAGTCCAATAACAAATACAAATGAAAGAAAGTAACATTCATATATATATTTTTTTTACCCTAATTCCTTGTAGCATATTAAATTTGTTTTAATATGTGATGTTTTACTCCAAAAAATTAAATAAACTAAAATCCTTAACTGCAATCATTCTGTTCTGCTTAGAAAAGCCTTCCCCAGCCTCGAAGCAACATTTTCCGAGCTCGGGAGAGTCCCTAGGTTTCCAGCATCCGACATGTAAAAGTAATTGTAGTTGATCCTAGTAACCAAATTTGCTAAATGAGGAAAGTGCCCGACGTAGAGCTTGAACGAAAGCACTCTGAGCAGGAAAGCAATGCAATCATCAAACTGCTTCTCAATACGATCGACTTCCATTTCGCATTTGGCCTTAATTGCAGAAACTGTTCCGCCGCTGAGCGTCAGTTGTATAGAATAGAAGTCCAATGCTAATCCCAGGATGTTGTTTATCCTGCTTGCTATGAGAGCCCACAGCTTATCTGGAACTACAAAGCACTGCCGCTGAATTGTCAACAAGTACAATTCATGTACTTCTATGACTTCGTCCAGAGATCGAGCGGCTGCCATACCTTCGCATGGCTCACGCCATGCATTGTGATATACTCTGTCCATCACATACTGGTGAAAAGCATCGACAAAATGGAGAAGTTTTTGCTCCACTAACCAGTGACGCTTGTGGTTGTTTGCGGCACTGCCTCTACCCTTCCACATCCACCTTCGAGCTATATCAAGTACGAATTTTGCTCGCTTAACCTTCAACAAGAACCCCATGACCTGGTTATATTTCTTGATTGCCTCCGCGTTTGCAATAAGTTCAAGTGGCCAAGAGACCTTATATGTGAAGTTTAGTTGATCAAGTCCATCCATTCCAAAGCTCTGAACACGACTTTTATGAGGAGTTGAGGGAAGGGAAGCCATCTTAGGTTGCTCATTTCCATTTAAGTCGTGATTTTTGGTGAGGGATACAATCAATGAATCAGGAAAACTTAGTAGCACTCCATCAGCAGAGTTTTATTGGAAGAAGCACGGCTAGGAACGTGCATAGACAGCACAACAAGTCATCATTACAACTATAGTCATCATTGCCATAAAGGAAAGACAACAAGGAGGACATGTGATTGCTGTCTCATGGACAGCAGGGAGGACATTTTATTATTGATGTTGCACCTGTGTAAAGCTTTCCTTTATTGTGTATAAGTATGGACAACAGGGAATGTTTCAGATATGAAATAAATTACAATTCAAATCAGAAAAATCAAGATGGTATCAAAGCAGGAAAAATAACCTGCTTCTGCTTCGCTGTTGTATGGCTCAACAACGGAGGTTGAGACCTGAGGAGACTCTGAGTGAAAAGGTGCAGATCAGTGTCAAACTTAGTATGCTTTCGCAACAAACTCTGTAAATGGTTCTGGTAGTGACCGTCAGAATCCGAGGTGCATAACTGGAAACCGCTTTCGGAAGAGGCCCAGAGTTTCCAGCAGAGGTCAGAAACCCAGCAGCTCAGATTTCCGAGCCAGACCATCAAGCTCCCGCCTTTTTCACCTCAAGCTCCCTCTCAAGCTCCAAGACCCACGGGAGTTTCCAGCAGAGGTCAGAAACCCAGCAGCTCAGCTTTCCGAGCCGAGACCATCAAGCTCCCGTTTTTTCACCATCATAACCAAAGGTCGCTGCCGCTGCCAAGCCTAAGGCAAAACCGAAGGCCAAGCCCGCAGCTAAGCCAAAAGCTGCTGCTACGAAGCCCAAAGCGGCTGCTCCGGTTAAGTCTAAGCCTGCTGCCAAACCAAAAATCGCCATAACCAGATTCCTCACCGTAGCTGGGCTTTCTCCTATACCCAGATCCATACTCGGGTTCCGGTGCCTCATTTTCCCCTTTCTGCATGCTCTTCTGCTTCTGTTGTCTCCGTTTCTACTGTTGGCTCCTCCACCTCAGCTGCCTCGCCCGCCTTTGGTTCTTCTGCCACCTCCTCCTTGGTCTCAACTTCAACCGAAACTGAAGCCTCGGCTTCGGGAGCAGCTGGTTTCTCGATTTCTGCTTCTACGGGTGGTGTTGTTTCCTTTGGCTCTTCGGCGGTTGTAGCCTCAGACTTGGTTGAAGGTGCTCTTGTGGCTCTGTCTCTCTATCTATTGTTTTTATTCTAATTGTTTAAGAAAAAAAAAAAAAAAAAGGAAAAAAAAAATTCTTTCTTTATTCTTATAGGTCTTTATATGGCGGAAGAGAATTCTTATTCGTTTGGAGATTCCTAGATACCTTCCTCCTCAACCGTGTCTGAGGTGGATGTCAATCCAAACCAAAGATTAAGCTCGGTCTTGTTAAATGAGTTTAATTACTTACCTTGGTCGAGAGCAGTGAGTCTTGCCCTAGGTGGAAGGTCCAAGCTAGGGTTCATAAATGGAAGCATCGAAGTTCCTGATGTTTCTTCACCAACTTATGAAATCTGGCTTTGCAAGGATCAGCTAGTTATGTCATGGCTCCTAAATTCCATGGAACGTAAACTAGCTGAAATATTCAGTTATTCTGAATCATCATTCAAACTGTGGCAGACAGTCAAGGAAATGTATGGCAGCCAGAACAATGCTGCACGTGTGTTTCAATTGAAGAAGAACATTTCCAACATACAACAAGAAGGAAAGCCCTTTGTGCAACTTCTAGGCAGCATGAAGAGCATGTGGAATGAGCTGGAAATGTATTGGCCTCACACAACTGAGGCGTCTTTACTACTGAAAAGGGCAGAAGAAGACAAGATATTCCAACTCTTGTCAAGTCTCGATCCAGGATACGAAGACCTACGAAGCCACATACTCATGAACCCCGAACTACCTTCCTTCACCAGCGTATGTGCAACAATCCAACGTGAAGAAGTACGAAGGAAAGTCATGAACACTAGCACAAAGACCAGTGTAACTGAAGCAAGGGCTTATCTAGCCAACGAAAGAAAATACAAAGTGAAGAATCCACACTTAAAGTGCCAACACTGCAACTATACTGGTCACGTTAAGGAGACATGCTGGATTTTACATCCGGAATTAAAGCCAGAGTTCATGAAGGATAACAAGGGCTCACAAAGACTGAACCGTGCACCACATAGAGCCAACAATGCAACTACCTCAACCTCTCATAGGTCTGATGCACTCAAGAGCTTCACTGCAAATCTAGCTGCACTCATAAATGAGTTTGCAGTGTATCTTCAAAGCAAGAAAGAAAGGATTAAGAGTGACCAAACGGTCGGCTTTGAAGATGGAAGTTCAACAGCTTTGCTAGGCAAGTTTGCTGGATTTCTGACAGAAACACAACACATGGCCCAAGATGACATGCAAGGTATCATGACTGCTTTTAAAACTGCTCTTAATGTAAATATGATGCATGATTTGTGGATTGTTGATTCGGGTGCCACAGATCATATGACCAACCATGTTTCTAAGTTTCACAAGTTTGAAAATTTTTCAAAACCGTCTCAAGTCTCAACTGCCAATGGTGAGAGTTCTAAGGTTTTAGGGAAGGGAAATATCAACTTAATATCGGACAAAATTGAGTCAGTAGCCTTATTTGTTCCTTCTTTTCCATTTCAACTTCTATCTGTGGGAAAAATCACCAATACCTTAAATTGTTTGGCCATTTTCTCTCCTCACAATGTCATTTTTCAGGATTGCCTCACCAAGAAGACGATTGGTGAAGGGTTTTACCTTGATGGCCTCTATTACATATCAAAAAACAGTCCCAGAGGATTTCAAGCCAAGTCCAATCCATCCCAAGATAGTCAATTGTGGCATCAACGTTTAGCTCATCCTTCCCAACCTGTTTTGTCTTCCTTGTTTCCAAACTTAGGTAATGATTTAATTTCGTGTGAAACATGTCATTTGTCTAAAGACACCTTTATTAAAACTTCCAGAACCATCAACCTCAGAGTCATTTCCGTTTCTATATACAACTGAAGATGTCATGGGAATATGCCGGATCAGCTGTAACAATTTTCCAGCAGAAACAATAGACTTAGCTATGTCCTTAATAAACAATGGACATGATTGAAGGTCTTTATTGCCACATTCCTTTCCTTTCATAAAACTTGTCACTGAGGCAGAGGTCGCAACATCTAACATTTGATACTGTACTTGCCTTAATAGATAACTCTTCTCCCAAAAGTCAGTCTCGTCAGCAGATATTGCTTTATTAACATAAAGGAACATCTCCTCGTATGGATCATCTAGTGTTCCTTCAAAAAGCCAAGAATCAAGACCCTCAATATACGGCAATATACTTCCAATAAATAAATAAAGAAGCATCTGGTAATCTTCCTCCTCACCACCTCGCACTAGACACACTTCATCCAGCTTCTTGTAAAGATGGTCAAGGACGTGAACAGCCAAGTAAGCAGCAGGAAGAGACGAATTAGACTCAAAATACACCTGTGGGATGGCACCATGCACTATTTGCAACAGATACTCAGCACCTGAGCGGAGACTACACAAAGAAGTGGCCAATCCCAATAACGTAGGGGTTGTACTAATGCCATCTTCTCTTATCTTCATTTCCTTCTTTAAAGCAATATCACGCAACCTCTTAAGCCACGCAGAAACAGAACATGCAAAAGCCCTCCAAGTAGGCGGGGGTAATCCAGCAGACTTCTCGATTTTGTTGACTATAATTTCCACCAGTTATAAAAAGCACCAGTAGTATCCATATGAGTAAAGTCACAAAGCTCAGTAGTACTTTGAAAGTCCTCACATGAAGTTCGAGCAGGCAAGTGACCACCCATTTGCTCATGCGCTCCAAGGATAGCATTAAAGTCACCAATTGCCATCCATGGCATTGTAGTATTAGAACGGATATTTAAGAGGTCACACCATAAATCATGACGAAGAGTTGAGGTAGTAGCCGCATAAACAATAGTAAACTGAGAAAGAACACCTTCAAAAGAAGCCTGAAAAGTAACTTGTTGCCATGAAGAAGAAATTATAGTAGGAGAACAATAATCCGTAGAATACAAAACCCAAATATTAGGCAATAAATCACCCCTGTTATTGACAGTAAGTAAAGATAGACCTAATGAATTCCAATAAGCAGAAGGAATAGAATCCGTAGAAACTTGTCACTGAGGCAGAGGTCGCAACATCTAACATTTGATACTGTACTTGCCTTAATAGATAACTCTTCTCCCAAAAGTCAGTCTCGTCAGCAGATATTGCTTTATTAACATAAAGGAACATCTCCTCGTATGGATCATCTAGTGTTCCTTCAAAAAGCCAAGAATCAAGACCCTCAATATACGGCAATATACTTCCAATAAATAAATAAAGAAGCATCTGGTAATCTTCCTCCTCACCACCTCGCACTAGACACACTTCATCCAGCTTCTTGTAAAGATGGTCAAGGACGTGAACAGCCAAGTAAGCAGCAGGAAGAGACGAATTAGACTCAAAATACACCTGTGGGATGGCACCATGCACTATTTGCAACAGATACTCAGCACCTGAGCAGAGACTAGACAAAGAAGTGGCCAATCCCAATAACGTAGGGGTTGTACTAATGCCATCTTCTCTTGTCTTCATTTCCTTCTTTAAAGCAATATCGCGCAACCTCTTAAGCCATGCAGAAACAGAACATGCAAAAGCCCTCAAAGTAGGCGGGGGTAATCCAGCAGACTTCTTGATTTTGTTGACTATAATTTCCACCAGTTGTAAGCATAAAAAGCACCAGTAGTATCCATATGAGTAAATTCACAAAGCTCAGTGGTACTTCGAAAGTCCTCACACGAAGTTCGAGCAGGCAAGTGACCACCCATTTGCTCATGCGCTCCAAGGATAGCATTAAAGTCACCAATTGCCACCCATGGCATTGTAGTATTAGAACGGATAATTAAGAGGTCACGCCATAAATCATGACGAAGAGTTGAGGTAGTAGCCGCATAAACAATAGTAAACTGAGAAGAAAACCTTCAAAAGAAGCCTGAAAAGTAACTTGTTGCCCTGAAGAAGAAATTATAGTAGGAGAACAATAATCCGTAGAATACAAAACCCAAATATTAGGCAATAAATCACCCCTGTTATTGACAGTAAGTAAAGATAGACCTAATGAATTCCAATAAGCAGAAGGAATAGAATCAAAAGTAACCATAGGTTCAGAGATGCAAACCAAGTCGGGATGATGGGAGTGGCAAACATTTGAAAGCTCCGTACGTGTATCAGAATTACCAATACCGCGAATATTCCAATAAACTAGCTTCATTTGGAGGTAGAAATAACTTGTCTTCCTCCCCTTGTAACATAGGGTTCTTCTTGCCTACATGCGTCAACTTTTTGGTTTTTCTTTTGTTTCTTTTGGTGAGATTTACTAAGAACTAGAGTAAAGTCATTTGAATCCTTCCCTGCATCCACAACGTTGATCTCTTTCCTCGAACCAAAACCAGGTGGGACATCAACATCAACATCAACATTGTGGTCGATATTATTTTCTTCCGTAGGCTCATCTCCTATCTCCTCTGAAAGAGTACCATTCAAGTTGCGAGAAGGGGAATCATTAATAATATTGGTTGGTTGTACCTCTAGAAGCTGTCTATCTGAAATTGTCTCTAAGTGACCATGAAAATCTGTCGATGAATCAATTACCTTGTCAGCCAACACACTTAGCTCATTATTCACAACAGTCATTAATATTTGATTTACAAAATCGTTGACTTGTTCAGCAGGGCGTTGCTCAAGAGAGCTACAAAGTGGGACCCCCATATCATTATTAAGTCCAGTAGAACACTTATTGTGAATAATTTCAACTGAAGGGGAACA
This sequence comes from Pyrus x bretschneideri, assembly GCF_019419815.1. NCBI lineage: Eukaryota > Viridiplantae > Streptophyta > Magnoliopsida > Rosales > Rosaceae > Pyrus > Pyrus x bretschneideri. The sequence goes on from NW_025999801.1 coordinate 692,514, forward strand.
TTCCATGTGTATAGTATCACCTGAAGGAGAAGCAGTCTTAGCCGACGGTTTTGGACGATAGACTTGACGAGTTGGTGATCGTCCTCGATGATGCGCCTCAACATCTGGATGCATCCCATCGGAATGATTACCCTTTAAATGTCGGCATTTGTTTGTATTATGGCCAATTACACCACAATGTCCACAGGTTGGTGGCAAATTCTCATAAATAATATCAACAGAAAAACCATGTTGTTCCCGCTCAACCATAATAGATGAAGGCAAATCAGCAGAAAGATCCACATCGACCAGAATTCTAGCATAATAACCATATAACTTTTCACGTGTAGCATGATCCAACTGAAGTGGGGTACCCACCCCACGAGCAATTTCCATAAGAATGCGAGGGTGCCAATACTCTTGACTTAGGCCCTATATTTTGATCCATACCTGTGCATGTGTTTGGGGAAGGACACCACCAAGTTTGAAATCTGGTTGCCATTGAGACAACCTAAAAAGACCAAATTGAAGTGTACAGGTTCCACCACCCCATACTCTTCTCACATCTTCTTCGTTGGAAAAGTGAAGATCAAAATATCCCTTGCCAAGAGGTACCAGTTTCCATGAATTGTGAGGCTTCCATAAAGAAGCCAAAGCACTCTTGAGAAACTCAGTCTTCATCGGCATCGTTCCTTTTTTTTAACAAAAGCCTACCAATGAGGTTTGTTCGGCATGAACGTAATTGTTCTTGATAAAGGTCCTCACTGATTTTGACGTAAGTCACATCTCCCCGAACAGTAGGAGAGGGAAGTTGACTTAAATTAACTGAACTTTCCGCACCATTTGTGACAATGGCAGCAAAGGTCCGTGCTTTTGGGAAGTTGACCGGATAATTGACCAGTGGCAATATTCAATTTGGAAGAAGTAGCAGAGAAGTCAAGAAAGCCCCATGGGCACAAGGCAACGGGTGACTTGTCCATGGAAACCAAGAGATCAACCTATAACAAAATGCATTCGAATATAGTAATATAAAAAATTAAATATAAAATTAGATAATTCAACCTGTTGAAGAGTGTGTAGGTGCAGCCAATTGTTGAAAATCCTTCAAAAGCAGAGTCTGTTGGTGCAACTCTTCACTTTGGTTCTTAAAATTTAAAATCGACAAAAGTGGTCTTTGAGATTGTCCACCGTCAATCATTTTGATCATTCTGTGAAAAAACTCGGTTAAAATTAAGGGCATTTTTGTCAAATGAACCCCTCCCTTAACTGATGGTTTCTTCAATTTGACGGAGATTTTTCACAAATTATGATGCATATTAGGGTAGTCCAAAGCTCCTTTATGTATGTAGCTTCTGCTTATGTCATGATCTTTCTACTTCTACCAATTTTCGTTTCAGATGATTTTGTTTTTACTATTTGTTTTACTTTGTACATGGGGTGGCTTTTAGGTTCCCCTGCCATCTTACTTGCGTTGTTATTTCTTCAACGAGGTTTGCTTTATGTCCCCATTGTTTGTAAATTTCCTCCCTTAATTTTAATATGATAATGGGATAATTGGTGAGCACTATTACCCCATGCTTTTCACACATGCACACAAAAAACTTTTGGAGAGTTTCTCGTCATAACCAACATTTATCAAAATACTCAAAAAGTTTAGAGAATTTCTAGGCACAGCTAACATTTATAAAAATTTCATCCTCAAAATTTGCAATAATTTGCCATATAGTCAAAATGCGCAAAGTATAGAAAAGAAATATAAAGAAGATATCAGGTTAAAGCAGTTACATATAGAGAATGTCATTCCGTCGCATGATGAGATTGCAATGATTTATCTATCATGCCTCTAAACCCACTTCTAAACACCAAAGTGAAATGTAAAATGACCAAAATGCCCATCAAATCACTTTTCTCAAGGCTGTAAAATAAATAAATAAAAATCAAATGCACCTAGAAATTCAAAATACTAAAAAAAAATAATAAATTTGGAGTGGCATAACACAAATATAGACGGATGATTTTTAAATCAGATCAATCTTTTTAGAGAAGACTTGATTAAAAAAAACAATTTATTTAAACCCAGTAATTTTAACTTCAGCCATTAATTTTTGTATAAACTTTATATTCCATTTCCAGTTATACCTTAAAACAGATGTGGGTGTAGAGGTAAATTACTCAATTATATAAATTGATAAATGGGTAGGTGTGGCGTCACTCATGGGAGCCACCATTTGTGACCGGTCACAGGTCTGATGTCCCTGATTTTTTTTGGTCTCTTTTGTGTCTTCTTTTTGCTAATATTTTGTCAAATGTCCTATGATTTAACCAAGAGATAGCTTTGTTAACTCTTTTATTTGACATTCAAAATAAATAAAACAACTCCAAATACAATGAAATACGTGTATGCGAGCGTATTGTTAAATATGGCGTATCTTCTTCTCTGACTATCATGTCTCAAACCCTATGAAAACCCAACTATCTGAATCTCTATCCTCATAATCTGCAAGAAAAAAACCATTGATCTCCTCTCTTTTTTCTTATGCTTTCTCATAGCCCATTTTATCTTCACTTTTTTTTCCACCCATATACAATGATTGATACTCTCTTCTACTACCTGCCCCCAAACACCAATCCACTACTTGTTCTTATGGTTTTAAATCATAATAAATAAGCAAAACACACGGTTTCTATATCTCCATGTGAACTCCAAATTCCAGATCCATAAGCAACCCCTCCTTTTACAGTTTCAAGTTTCAATCGCCGCCCCTTGCTCTTACTCGGGGTAGGCAGCAGCCCGCTACTCCTTTTCTTCCTCCTTCCTTCCTCTCTTATTTGCCCTTTCCTTCTTTTTCTCCCTTCTCATCTCCTCTGTCCATTCCCCCTCCTGCATCCACCTCATCTTCCTTTTTCTTTCTTAGTTTCCTTGGGATTTTTATCTCAGTTTTCCTAAGCCAAATCTGAACTATCCCCTGAATTTGTCTCAGATTTGGACTTCATGGTCCTTATCTGGCGTTTTTCGCCTGCTGCTTTATGTCTTTTATTTTTCCTTCTTCCCTCATCCCTAGCTGTGATACTTCATCCCATCCCACTATGTGCTCAGGCCAGCAGGCTCCGTTCAGAAAATTGGATATCAAATCCACTTCCCTCCCTCACTTCCCCTACCCCAACTGGCATGCCGAATCCTTATCGAGGTCAAGTGTGGGGTATTTTACAAACCTCTTAGCCTCACTCTCGACCCATATGATACTTTGTTTGTATATATTTGTGGGGGTTCGTGAAAAGGACCTGGATCTGGTGGCTACTTTCTCGATTCAGAGTTTGGCTTCCTCCGAGGATGTGACGGTGGTGGCGGTGTGGTCTTTGCTTTTGCAACATTCAGGCCTAAGCTTGTGTAGGCTTCCCGTTATATCTTGGATTGTCACTATCATTTTGCTTCGACTTTACTTAACTTCTTGTTGTTTACCTGGTTTTTTTTGGGTTTTGTTAATGTAATGAAAGATATATTACTTGACCAAAAAAATAATCACAATAAATTACTTTCCATGTGGAACAACCTAATTAGACTTTTAGGATCCACAAGTGCACCACATTAGGACAATAAAACATATATGATAGAATTATATCAAAAGGAGACATTGGTTGGTTTTCACCTTCAAGACGAGAGCATTTTTGCTCATTAGCATAACTCTAGTGTAAGCTCACCATACACCTCATCTTTTGACACATGTCATTTCAACTAATTTTGGTTAACTTTAATATTAAATATACATTTTCTAAACAAAAAAAAAAAGAAAAAAATTAACAAAGGTTAAGTGAAAGGACATATCATGATGAGGTGTATGGTGATCATACACCATAATTTATGGTGTTGAGCAAAAATGCACCACAATTAAAACCAAAATGATGGGGGGTGCCCATTTGTGACCAAAACTAGACCTAGCAGTTTCTGACACAACACGAAAATAAAGGGTTTCGGGTCAACACGATAACTAATTGGGTCATTATCGGGTGACCCGTTAAGAAAAAAATTATTTTGATAATTTTAAAGTTTAATTACTAAAAGGTTTATTATAAAATACAATAGCCATATTCATAAATACAATATATTCTATATTAAATATATAGTTTTGTATTATTATTCTATATAAGTTAAAAAATAAAAAGTTTTGGTCATTATTTATTTTTATTATGAGAGTTCCTTATCATCATTACTAGGATAAATTTTACTTAACAGTTAACATGTTGTTGTCCAAAATTAAAATAAACTAGTATAGTATTTGTATAGGCAAAAACTAAGAAGACATACATACAAGTATGAAAAATGTGAAAGAATATATAAACACTCGTGATTCGTCATTATTCCTCCAAAAGTAGATAATGGTTACACTTACATTATCGTTTAGATTTTTAAAATCCTCCAAACCCTCATGAATAATGTTTTTTATTTGAGGGCAAAATTAATAAAATTAATAATAATTATTGTAGCCTAAAAAATGTAAAAAAAAAAAATACAATCTCTCATAGTGACAAGCTTTACAACTTTCATGAAGGGACCAACTTCGAAATCCAACACTATGATCCATAAATCTTAATTTCATATTTAACCATCGATTGTCATTTACGCTTTATTCTTCTTACTGAATTTCATTTTTAAAATTTACTTTTTTGAAAACATGATCATCTGGTGGATGTAAGAAGATGAATGGTTCAGATCTTTGATATCACGTTTCGATAGTTACGGTTAATTGAAATATAAGTCGATATCATATAGTTTGTAGAAACTTTATAAACATCAAGCAATATTTTCCCTAATCATAAAACTCTGAGTATAATATCAACGATCCAAACCGTTTATCTTCCTGCATCCTCTAATAGATCATGTTTTCAAAAAAGAAAATTTGATGAGAACAATAAAGCGTAAATGTAAACAACAATCAACGATTAAATTTTGATCTATGATTTATATGATTATAGTGGCGAATTTCGAAGTTAAGCTCTTCATGAATGTGAAATCCTGTTCCTGGATTTCATTGTTATAATCTACATATTTGTATTGTTGAGATTTTTATCTTTCAGGAATTTATATTAATTTATTTGAATTTAGATTTTAATTAAACTAGTTACGAAGAGTGAAGTTTGAAAACTAATTATGTAAAATCTGTAGATTGTATATTTTCGAATAGAGCCTGATCTCACGAACGCGTAGGCGTAAATCGTTCATGAAATGGAATTATAATGAGAGAGTTATTAACGTTTAAAGTTAGGGATATTTTTATAATTTTTCCCTCATTTAGAAGGCTCCAGAAAATCTGGAGCAAAAGATGTGCCACGTGTATGGCTAGAATGAAAGCAAAAGAAGAGATGGACGGCTGGGATAGAAAGGAAAGAAAAGAAAGGAGAGAAAGGAGAGAAAAGGTGGGGGAAGAAGGACCAATCGAAAAGAGAAGCAAGGAGGGGAAAGGAGAGGGGGCAAAAGGAGGGGAACTGGACCCCCCATTCGACCCGGTTCCACTTCATGACCTGACTCGGTCTTTTTCATCTTCTCCGGTGGTTTTTCATCAGTTTTTCCAGCGAACCACGTTATCTAACCCCCTGGAAAATGTTCTGCGACCTTCCCCATTAAAACCCAAAATTGTAGAAATTTAGCCATGAAATTATGAAAACCGCACCGGTGGGTACGGGAACCCCTTGTCGTCGATTCTCCCATTATTGAAACGATTTACACCAATTATCACCACCATTAGACTCTCCTTGAACCCATGAACAAAGCCCAAACAACCTTGGAGGCGGCGGAGCACTGGAGGTGACGGATCGAAGTCACCCAAATCAAGGGTTTCAGGCAGTTCGTGGGGCATTTGAGGTGTTTCCCGAAAAAATTGGCCTTGGTCACAGGTATGAAACTTACTCTACTCATTGAGATATTCATTCTGGTAAAACTTAAGAATTTTTGGAAATAGTTGAATTTTCTAGCGAGTCGGGACGGCCGACCGCCACCTACAGCGACGTGTAGCTAATAGTCCAACGATGTCTTTTTAAGTACTATTAGATGCCCTGGCTTCATGTTTCATATCTGTATGATGTAAATTGATTGTTTGAACTTAGTTTCATTACGACACATTACTTTATCAAAATATGAATCGTCAATCCGATCGTTGGATCGTCACCAAACCTTAATGTTTATAGAACATAATATTTGAGGATAATTGGAACTGACGGATCAGGAATCCGACGTACGAATCTTCCCGAATTAGATTCTAAGTTAATAAAATTAATTGTTAACTACCACCTAATTCTAGCAATTGGCGGAGATCCGACCGTCGGATCGTGGTGAGATTTTAGTATGTTGTTTTTTTAGCATAATGTGGACCTTAGGAAGTTACAGATCTAGATTATGATGGGTGGATCTTTAAGATTAAATTGCCAGGGTGTGGACCCCACCATTGACGTTTGGTCAACAGGTCTTGAACCATTTGAAATACTAAAATTAGTATTGCTAAAGACTCAGTGAAGCTTTAAAGACTTGTCTCGGTGAGTAACTTTAATATATGTGATATGGTGATTACCAGATTCTTTATATTAATATCATTTGTGGATATGACATGGTTTTATAAATGTGTTTTTTGTTAAAATGTGATTCTTTTATAATTGACCATCAATCTATTTTTATTAAACGTGATTTGATTCATGGATTCGTAATATTTGTGAAAAACTGATTCGAATTGCGTATTGAAATATTTTGTAAATTGAGGGCTAGTAGGGTACTATGACCTTGCTTGGTTAGTCTGCATTGGGGGGTCACTAGTGGTCCTGCTTGGTTAATCTGCATTAGGGGACCATACTCTATATGGATCACGCTTGGTTAATCCACATTGGGCGATCCTTATGGCCATTTATACTTAGGGGTGATCATGCTTGGTTAATCCACGTTGGGTGATCAATGCCTAACAGTTATGTAGGTGTGACTCTTGCTTGGTTAATTCATATTGGGGGGTCACTACCTACCTGATTATCTTGACCCTACTTGGTTGATCCGCATTGGGGGGTCACTAGTGGTCCTGCTTGGTTAATCCGTATTGGGGGACCATATTTGACACGCCCCGACCCCGATATTCCCCGAATACCAGGATAGGCACGTGCTGGCCGACACCCGAGGGTGACGAAAACCATTTATTAAGTGCACATGCTGAAAATAAAGGATAAATAAGGTTTATAAATATAAAAGAATAATGAATATGCAAATAAGGACCGTGTTCAGAGCACACCACTAATCTAGAACACTAAAAGAAAATAATATAAAATTGAATGAAACCAAGGAGTGGGTCCTACACCAAGAGGACTCGAAGATGCCGATGCGAAGTGCCTGGACGTCGGGATTGTATGCCTCGATTCTAAGTCCTGAAGGGGGCGCAAAACAAACATGAGTGGACCAAGTTGATATATATATAATAAAGCATTTATCAACATACTAACCCCCAGGTTTTATGAAAACACTTACATATAATGATAAACATAGGTTTTCCGAAACCTAGCATGTCGTGCAATATCTCAAATCATAATTCGCATAAATAATAAACACTGGTGAATGTCCGATATAACTCTCCAGGCCCCATGCCGGCTCCCCGTCTCTGAACACACAGTCAGAGGGAAATACACTTCAGGCCCCATGCCGGCTTCCCGTCTCTGAGCAGACAGTCAGAGGAAAACACACTCCAGGCCCTATGCCAACACCAAACCGTCGCCTGGGACGGACCGGATCTACCCCTACGTCCCGTAGCGGAAAGGATCACTAGGTAAGTACAAAACCAGTGAACATACATATATTGAAAATCAACTTCATAGTATAAAGTCATCCATCATCTATACTATAAAGAAGTGTTCTAAACATGTTCTAAATATCATATCGTCATCCATCAGATATTCTATAAGAACATGGGTTATAGGAAAAATAGTAATAATTCAAAATAGCCTCAGTAAGAATGTTATCTCGTAAAACGTTTCATAAAACATAATCATCAAATCATGCTTTTCATGTATGCATTTCTACTATCAAAACATGCATTTTTAGAAGGGGTCCACTCACAGTACTTCGCCGTCGAAAAGCCACGTCATCTAGCGAAGAAGGAAACGCCATCGATAATTGCCCCTAAGCACATAAATGGTACATTTAGTCAAACTCTACTCAAACGATTGAATTTGGGAAAACGGACATCGGAAACGGGTTCAGGACGTCGAAATTAGCCTAGGAGGGGTCCCGCACGAAAACCCAAAAAGTCAACCCCGAGGTCAAAGTCAACTTTAACCGTTGACTGGTCAACGCTGACCGTTGACCGGGTCAACGGTCAACGGATCTGGGTCACGGGTCATGGGTCACAGGTTTGGGCTTTAGGGTTTTGGGTTAGGGTAAATGGGTTTAGGTTTTAGGTGAGTTGGGTTTGGGTATTGGGTTTGGACTTGGGTTGGATCCGGGTTGGGCCTAAGGGTTTTGGGTTAGGGTAATTGGGTTTAGGTTTTAGGTGGGCTGGGTTTGGGTTAGAAAGGAAATGGGTTTAGGTTTTAGGTGGGTTGGGTTTGGGCTTTAACCTCACGGCCCAATGGCCCAATTAAAAAGGGTTATGGGTTTGGGCTTACAACCAGGGCCCTAAGGCCTTTGGGTTTGGTGGTCGCCGGATTCCAAGGAGGGAGAAGGCCTGTTTTCGGCCGGAGAATTCCCAAGCTCCGTTGGAGCTCAAAACTCAACCAAAACATGTCATTCAATATACCAAATTGAAGCCCCGAAGGTAAGGAATCGAAATATACCCTTGGTTCCCGTCATTGTGGCCGGAGTTGGCCGGAAAACAGCCTGGAAGCCACGGGTGTCCGCTGGAAACTGGGTAAGATTCAAATGAGCATAACTTCTTCAATACTCAATGAAATTAGGTGAAACAAAAAGGAAAGTTGTAGTACTCAGCGAGACGAAGAGATTGATACCTTGCACGCCCGCCAACTCGCCGTGGTTTGGCCGTAAATTTCCTCGAAAGGGTCGGTGCTCGCCGGAAAACTGAGAAATGTCTCCGAGGTGATTTCTTCGTGGTTTGACGTCCAAAACACAACCACAGGGTTAGAAAAGAGCTATAGGTGTGGGCATGGGTGTGTGTGTGTGTGTGTGTGTGGGTGTGTTCTGCTCGGAGGGAGGGAGAGGAAGACAAAGAGAAAGAAAGAGAGAGAGAGAGAGAGTAAGAAGAAATAAAAGAAAAGGGAAAGGGAAGGAACCGGAGGACAAAACAGGGGGTGGGCCCCTTGGGCTCACCAATTAAAGCTCAAAACACAATTCTTGTATATCTTTCTTGTGGATTTTATCTTATTAAGAAAGGAGTTTACGCACGAGTTGGGGTGTTCTCTAGTGATTTAATTTATACATACGGATAAAATGGTTGAAGTAGCAAAATGAATAGCAAAACGAAGGGGTGCAGTTGGTAAAAAACCCCTGCAATTGGGGTTATTCCGCGGAGATAATGTCTGTGCATAGGGTGTTTGAGATGTCAATATTAGGATTTTGTACTTACTGTGCAATTTTCCCTAAACATATGTCTAGAGTCTGCCTTGGTGTCACCAAAAACCACACATTACCTCTTTTAGTTGCATTTCTAACTTTGTACAAACTAAACAGGAAGTATCACTTTGAATCTGGAGGTAGCAAGAACATATCCTGTTATGAGATTGGTTCTTCTTTATTCAATTAACAAGCCTTCAGATTGTTCTCCTTTTGCCCCATTCTTTTTTGCCTTGGAGGGAGTAAGACTTTCGGTAAAGAGAAAAATATTGAACACACAGATGATATGACAATGGAGTGAGGATGTGTTCTGATTTGTGCAGGTAGTGTATTGAGCGGTGGTGGCAGTGCACCACTTCCAGAAGCTAGTGCTGAAGACTGGGTTAACATGATTGACGGATTTCAGAAGGGAGCTCTATCTAGTCGTTTGGGCATTCCTATGATCTATCGCATTGATGCTGTTCATGGACACAATAATGTCTACAATGCTACAATATTTCCACATAATGTTGGGCTTGGAGCTAAAGTTTCAGATTCTATTTGCTTCATTTCAAAACATGATAGGGCATTGTTCTATTTTTACACAAAGGATGAGATCTGTCACCGTCGTTTAAAAGCAGCACTCTGTAACTCTATAACTACAACAAGGTCCCATTAGGGTCAAATCCTTGCAAGTAAATCTCTATTATACTTCAGCAAGTATTAAAATAACTAACCATGCATTTCAAAATCCTTTTAGATGTTTTTCGTTTTATAGTTCATTGAATGTGTCTTCTTTCTATTAAATATTTCCAGTATACAGGGACCCTGAACTGGTACGAAGATTTGGTTCTGCAACTGCTCTTGAAGCCCGAGCTACAGGGATTCCTTATGTATTTGCTCCTTGCATTGCGGTAAATAATACATTACAAAAGGATTTATGCGTTCAGCATTTTCTTCTTTTACATGCTTAACAATGTCCTTTGAGTGCGTTCATATTTTCTCCATCTGATGACTTCTGTGCATTGCCTGGAAGATCCTATATAGGTATGTAGAGATCCAAGATGGGGCCGGTGTTACGAAAGCTACAGCGAAGATCACAAAATTGTGCAAGAAATGACGGAGATTATTCCAGGTTTACAGGGAGATATCCCTGCAAATTCTCAGAAAGGAGCGCCATATGTTAGTGGAAAGTACGAATTTTATGAAAATAAGCATACTTCTATCTTTCCTTTTTTATTTTTCTCTGTTCATTCCATTTTCATTTTTCCTTCTTTTGATTTAAAAGATACAATCCTTTGTATTGTAACTATTGCCCATGATCTCAATTTACTGGATTTTGTGAGTTTAGGGAAGATAATTTGGCTGAAATATAATTTGGATAACACGCGTCGTGTTTTTCTAGTTATGGATTCAATTAATAAATCAAATTAATTTAGTGGTTCTTTTTATCTTTTATTTCCTTAACTAATGTTAAAATACTCAAGCTTTCAGTGATTCCTGATATATATTTATTTATTTATTATATTTTAGTAAAAAGGTTGCAGCTTGTGCAAAGCACTTCGTTGGTGATGGTGGCACGAGCAAGGGCATTAATGAGTACGACACTGTGATTGACCAACAGAAATTGCTTAGCATCCACATGCCTGCCTATTCTGACTCCATCATCAAGGGTGTCTCAACCGTGATGATTTCCTACTTCAGTTGGAATGGGAAAAAGATGCATGCAAACCGTGATCTAATTACGGACTTCCTAAGGGCACCCTTAAATTTAAGGTATCATTTTATTCACTTTTATTTAATATCCAAGCTTGTTGCAGTTTTTCTGGAGTTAACAATCACATGCACAGAAAGATATAAAGTGCAATCATGTCTCATCCATGTACCGAGATTTGATGTAAGCACGAAACTAGCATGCGCAGTGTTAAATCTTACCATGAATTCAAAGAAAGGTTTTTGGCACCAAAACCTTTGCACATTGCAATTATCAGTACTTTTATTTGTGTGGTTTTCTCTTCCTTGGCATCTCATAGCTTAAATTACAGATTTTCAAAATATATGCTCTTAATCGTGACTAGTTGACTGCTTTATAACTGTTCTTTCCCTCAATCTCTTCTTATTCTTCAAATGCTGTCAGCCTTATCTGTTTTTATTGCCTTTCTCAACCTTGTGTATTTCCTACATGTTGGGTTTTAATACCTCCAATATTATCTAATCAAATTCAAATTACTTCCACATTACACATTAATGCGGTCAGGTTTTCTTGGACATTGCTTAGTGATTAGCATGATTCTTCACTTTCCCATGTTACCACTTTTGGTGTCTATAGATGGGTTCGCTGCATTTACATACTTTCTCGTATTTCCCCTCTAACGTCATCTTTATTTCATACAGGCAAACCCCACTTAGTAGGATAAGGCTTAGATGTTGTTGTAGCCATTACAGATTATTGTCTTTGTAGCCATCATAATACATTCAAACAAACTTCTGATGCAGTTTTTGTGCATTTCTCTTGATACAATTGAAGTGCCTAGCATACATCAGTACCGCACCAGTTATATGATTTATCCTGTTTTGCATCAGTTCCCACTTTTTAGCGTCTTTAAGCTTCATCTGTGTTAATGAGTTGAAATTTCAGATTCAATATGAAATTAAGGTATTTGTGATAAGTTGATAACTCAATAATATCACTGATCTCGAGTTCTGGTTGTTATCGGTCTCACAATAGGTGCTTCATTTTGGTGACTGTATTGTACCTTTGTCTGTGTTCTGCACTGTTTCATGCTAACAGCACATGATGTTTTTGGTTGAACATTCAGGGTTTTGTTATATCAGACTGGGAGGGTATTGACAGGATTACCTCGCCTCCACATTCAAACTACACATACTCTGTCCAAGCTTCAGTTCTAGCTGGAATTGACATGGTTCGTGGCTTATTTTATATAAAAACCTCTTACAGAAATGAAAGAAGACAATATCATCTCTTTTACACTATATAAAACTCTTTTTCTATTCTGGTTCGAAATTATAAAACTCTGAAAATGGTTCTCTTTGTTTTGAAGGTCATGGTCCCTATCAACTATAAATAATTCATTAATGATCTCATTAACCTGGTCAAGAATAACGTTGTCCCAATGGATCGTATTGATGATGCTGTGGGAAGGATTCTGCTTGTCAAATTCACCATGGGTCTTTTTGAGAACCCGTTGGCTGATTTCAGCCTAGTCAATGAGCTTGGAAGCCAGGTCAGTTTATCCGAGATAATCAATTATCAGGATTTGCAACCCTCCTATTGGTCATTTGATTGATGTATATAGTTCGATAAAATTAGAATGGACATTCCTTCGAAATTGGTGTTACATTCAATGGCCAAAAGACTGCTTAGTAAGCTTTGTATTTATTGATTTATTGACATGAATCAATCATTTTTGTATTTTAATTTAACATTACCAGGATCATAAAGATTTGGCAAGGGAGGCTGTCAGAAAATCCGTCGTGCTTTTGAAGAATGGGAAAAGCGAGAAAATTATAGATCCAGTCATGCTGATAATCTGGGCTACCAATGTAGTGGATGGACAATTGCATGGTAAGGATTCAGTGGCAACAATTATACAACCGGTATAGTTTGCTTTCATCGTTGTATTAAATACTAATATTCTGTCTATGTGCACTACTTTTGTGCTCTACAATAAAATGATAGAATTGAATATTCACAAAATAGAACATTAAGCACTTAATAAGAAGATTTCATAGGTGCTGGTTAGTTGCAACAAGAAAATCGTCCTCACAGTTATTAGAATGTATGGAAATATATTCCCGTGCGTATAGGATGTTCGTACATAAATGTATCTAATCTTGGCTGTATTTTTCATAAAACTTCCTTTTCATGATTAGGGACTACAATCCTTGGTGCTATAAAATCAGCAGTCGACTCAAGCACAGAAGTTATCTACAGTGAGAATCCTGATGGTAATTTTGTAAAGTCCAACAACTTTGCATATGCCATCGTTGTGGTTGGCGAGCATCCTTATTCTGAGACAGCAGGAGACAGCCCAAACCTAACGATGGCGGAACCTGGCCCAAGTGTCATTAGCAATGTGTGTGAAAGTGTCAAGTGCATTGTTATCATAATCACTGGCAGACCTATTGTAATAGAACCATATGTTTCCTCGATTGGTGCTCTGGTGGCAGCATGGTTGCCGGGCTCTGAAGGCCAAGGCATTACTGATGTCCTTTTTGGGGATCATGGATTCAGTGGAAAGCTTCCAAGAACATGGTTCAAAAATGTCGATCAACTCCCAATGAATGTTGGTGATTCACACTGATCCACTTTTCCCGTTTGGGTTCGGACTGGACACTGAGTCAGTAAAGGAGCTTGTAACAAGGTAACCCTTCATACATGTATATCTATATAGGACCAGCTACGTAGTAGGTATCCTGTTTTCCTGCAAGCTTGTTCATATAACAAAACTTGATGAGAAAAAGAAAGAAATGAAATTTACAAGGGATTTGGGACCGGTGGTGGCTTCTAGGTTTCAATCTATCAATACTACATATTGTTTTAAAGCATTCATGTGTTCCGGTGTAATATAAACCGAAGAACTTGGTTATCTGTATCGATACTGACTTCAGCTTCGTGATTCCTGCAGGTCAACCTCAGCTGGTGTTGTTGCAAGGCCATGCATACTTATCGTCATGGTTGCTCTGGTTCTCGGCTTATAGTTTAGAGGTATAGTTTTGGGTCTAGGATTATTGAGTTCTCGGCTTTTCCGAATTGCGTAGGTTTCTGCTTACACGGTGCCTTTTTCCTCTAAAACTTTCAGGGAGCTTTTACTAATGGTAGATTCCTACAGCAATTGGATTTGTTGACTGACACAGTTTATGGCAGAAGGAAGGGAAAAGCTTTGAGTTGATTAGATTGTGGCGGCTACAAATTCTGGTTAACAAACAAATTATAAGCATTCATTGTCGAGCCATTTTAACGATTACAATTTACATGTAGCAAATTTGAATAATAAATTAAATTGATTTTTGTTTTGAAATTCTTCAGTGAAAAGAATGTTAGGAGGATCACCTTCTATTGGTCTATTATTATTTGTTTTTTTTTTAAGCAATTTTTTGCAATTTTGCCTCAATACTACGTAGTAATGAATTATGTGAAAAATGCATGTTTGAGATAGTTTGGATTTTTATCATAAATGATCCTTGAAAGTGACGTTCATCACCTTAGTCTTTGAAGTTGAAAATTAATCAACGTCGTTCCTAAAATTTACTAGAAACATCGAGGAGCTGATTATCACAACTTTTTTTTGGGTATCACACCCCTTAGTCCCTTCTAATTGCCCAGATCACCGCCCATTGCAGCTCCATGACCCGGAACAAGAGGACGCAAGCTGAGAGAGAATACAAGAAGAAATCGTCACAAATTTCACATGCATCACATGCTTCTCATACTCATGTGTCTTGCACGAGTATATCTAAAACAAAGTCAGCTACTATGACAGTCGGCACAATCATAGCTTATGAGCTAGTTTAATCTCAGCCATCCATTTCCAATTCAAGGCTTAATCACTAACAATACATTACCTGATCGAAGAGAAAGAAAAAGCAACTTTACAACACATACGGATAAGTAAATACTTACCACGTACCAACCGCAGGTGAAGCAAGAAATACCCCAAAAAGCCAAAAACTAAATAAAAGAGCTCTCAGAAGCAGAAACCAACTCAAAACACGAAGGAGTCGCAAACTCTTACCACACAAAATCACCATTTCTTCCCTCTCGCAGGTCCCTTAGTCTTGCTACTATATCAGTGATGATGCGCTAAATACCTCAATCCCCATCACCCCGTGACCCACAGATACAACCCCATATCCCCCCACCTCTCCTTGAGGCTGCCACCGCCTTCTCCTCCTTCTCTTCCTCATGTCTCGACTGCTTGAGATCACTCAAAATTGCCTTAAAAGCCACCGCCTCCTTTTCCCCGTAGCTTAAGTCCACCATATCACTCAAAGGTGCAGTGCTCTGACACTGATCCAAATACCCTTAAGTGCTGAGAAATTATCGTTTTTAAAGAGAGAGATGCTACAGTTCCCTCTACCTCAAGGAACTCCAGACATTGCTGCCTCCTCTTCCAAACGTCAACGTCGCTGCATCATCTCTTCCAAATAGCTTGACTCCTCAGGATCAGTCAAAATGTGATGAAAAATTTGTTGGCAGTCCCACATCGGTGGGTGAAATGAAAACAAATGAGTTTAAATATGATTACCCCTTAGAAACAGGTACCCAGGCATTTTAGGGTAAAACCCAGCCCTAAACGTCAACGTTTGATCTCTTCCAAAGGTCAAAGTCGCTGCCACTTCTCTTCCAAATGTCGCTGCTGCCGCTTCTCTACATAGATGCGCCGCATCTATGCCGCTTCTTCTGCACAGAGTCGCCGCATCTCTTCCGCTTCTTTCACAAAGAGCCGCCGCATCTCTTCTGCTTCTTTAGCAAAGAGCCGCCGCATCTCTTCCACTTCTTTCGCAGAGCGCCGCCACATCTCTACCGCTTCTTCCGATTCTTCCACAGAGTGCCACTCTACCGCTTATTCCGCTTCTTCCACAGAGTGCCACCACATCTTTTTCGCTTCTTTCGCAGAGCGCAGCCGTATCTCTTCCGCTTCTTCCGCAAAGCGCCACCGCATCTCTTCCGCTTCTTTCGCAAAGCGCCGCCGCATCTCTTTCGCTTCTTTCGCAAAGCGCCGCCGCATCTCTTTCGTTATCGCAAAGCGCCGCCGCATCTCTTCCGCTTCTTCCGCATAGCGCCGCCGCATCTCTTCCGCTTCTTTCGCATAGCAGCGCCGCATCTCTTCCGCTTCTTTCGCATAGCAGCGCCGCATCTCTTCCGCTTCTTCCGCATAACGCCGCAGTATCTCTTCCGCTTCTTTCGCATAGCAGCGCTGCATCTCTTCCACTGCCGCCGCTGTCGCAGAGCGCCACCGCATCTCTTTCGCAGAGCGCCTTTCCGCTGCCGCTTCTTCCGCATAACGCCGCATCTTTTCCACATAGCTTGATTCCACAATATCCTGCTGCCTCTCTTCCACATAGCGCCCCTTCCCTTCCACATATCTCTTCCACATAGCTTGACTTCCGCATAGATCCTGCCTCTCTTCCACATGGCGCCACATCCAGGGAAGGCGGGATTCAACATCAGCCACCGCCTCATTTTGCTCAATGTTTGGGACCATGGCATTAATCTTAGGTGCAGTGCTTCGAAACTGAGCCAAACCCCCCAAATTGATGAATTGCTGTTCTGGGCAGTAACCATGTATACCAGTTCCCTTTATGTCAAGGCGCTTCAAATACCATAAATCTTCAGGCAACTTCGAAAGTTTTGAGCACCCATTGAGAGTGAGCCATTCGAGACTTAACAAATTGCAGATACTGTTCGGAAGATAGACCAGGCTTTTGCAGTTTTTCAGATTTAACGACACTAGTCCCTGAAGCCGTTCAATTGATGCAGGAAGCTCTCTGATATATGTGTTATCCAAATCAAGGCTGGCTAATCTTTCCATATTTTCTAATATGTCTGGAAACACCTTAAACTTTGTACAACCGGAAAGAGAGAGATAATTTAGGGACTTGAGCTGACAAATGCTGCTTGTAAGACTCTCAAAGTCTTTGCTATACCGTAGCGTCAAGGTAGCAAGTCCCGTAAGACTATAAATTATGGATGGCAATTCTTCAATTGCAATCCCTGAAAACTTAAAATTTTCTTGGCCGAGAAAAACTTCTGCAACTAAAGTCCAATCTAAATGAAGCTCTGTTAGGTTCTCCGTAACTTTTAGAAACTCGGGTAAATTCCTCAGATTTGAGCAGCCAGAAACATTCAGGGCTTGAAGAGATCTCATATGAATGCTGCCTGGAAGAATCTCTAATCTTCTGCAATCCTTCAGGCTCAGGGTAACGAGTCCCGTAAAATTTTTGATGGACAAGGGCAGTTCTGAAATATCAGTCTCATCTAAATTAAGCTCTAATAGGTTCATAACTTCAGGAATTTCTGAAAAATTATACAGATTGAAGCAGCTGGAAAAATTAAGGGTTCGAAGAGATCTCATATGAATGTTCCTTGGAAGACTATGAAGTTTCTTGCATTGCCTTAGACTCAAAATCTCAAGGTTTTGAAGAGATGAAATTGATGGGGCAAGGCCTTCAACAGATGTCTCATCCAAGCGAAGCTCTCTTAATCTTTCCATATTTCCGACATTTTCTGGAAAGGCCTTGAGCTTTGGACAACCAGAAAGATTAAGAAGTTGCAGGGACTTGAGTTGAACAATGCTGCTTGGAAGAATCTCAAGTTCTCTGCAATATTTAAGATTCAAAGTAACAAGCCCTGTAAGGTTGTTAATCGATCGAGGCACTTCTTTCATTGCAGTCCCTTGCAAATAAAGCTTTGAAAGCTTCTCCATAACTTTGGAAATCTCTGGAAACTTCTCAAGTTTTGAGCAAAAAGAGAGATCAAAGGTTTCAAGAGATTTCATACAAATGCTCCTTGAAAAGGACTTGAGTTCGCCGCACCAACTTAGATCCAAGAGGACAAGTTTTTCAAGGGCAGAAATGGATGGGTGAACCTCATATAAACTTGTGCATCCACCAAGAATTAGCTTCTCAAGATTCTTTGCCTTAGTGAAGTCCGGCGTTTCCTTAAGACGATAAGAGCCTTTTAAATTGATAATTTTCAACTTTCCAAGACGCTGTCAATATACATCAAGGAAAATATGTGTTACATACATAATAAGGCATTTAAAAACTAAACCATTTAAAAGCAGTATATAGGCAAATGATGAACGTACCTCAGTTCCTTTCCAGAGGTGTTCAACCCAACTACATTGCATGTCAATTTCAACAAGATTCTCTGGGTTAAAATTGGACGATAAAGACTTTAGGGGACATTTGTTCCAAAACAGATAACTTAGTTTTTCAGAGAGAAACTTTAGATTCTCGTATTGCCAGTGATCATCGGCCGGCTCGCCCTCTGGTAGTAAACAGTGGGTATGGACTCTGAGTAGTCTTAGTTTTGGCATTTGAGCAAGGGCGATATCTAATTCCACCACATTGTTTGAGTGTGGCCATTGCACAATTATGCTTTCAACTGCTTCCATAGCCTGGATTATCAAAATTGCACTTTGAATGCGTACAAACTTAAGCTTAAAACGCCCAATGCACATGGTTCTCATGAATTGCATTTTGGTCAAAGTTGAAGCTTTACTTTTATTATTAAGGAAAACTAACAAAAAATTCAAAAAAACTTTATTTTAATGAAAAATGACAAATAAAGGTGCAGTGAATAGTACTAGAAAAATGTAAAAATGTGATTTTTTGTTAAAAGTGAACAATACCAAAAGTATTATTATTATTATTATTATTTTAAAATTTACTAATATTACTGGGAGAGAAAAGATTCAATGCAATTACATTAATGGAGTGGACGGGAGAGTATTTCTCACATTTTTTTTATTTAGCACATAATGAACATCTTCACAGCTCCACAATCTGCTGCGCCTTCCAGGCTCCTTTATATATTCCTGGCGTACGATTTGGTGACCCATTTCCTCTATTAAATCATGCATCTCGAGTACACCATCAGATGAGATAGTGACAAGAGCTCTACCAACTAGAACGTCTAATCCGGTATGGGGATGGAAGTCACAACCCTCCATAATCCTTGTTGCCAAGTCTTTCTTCATTTGTTTAAAGAAACATGCAATATCTAGAAATATTGCCTTCTGCAAATCATCTAGTCCATCATAGCTTGTTCTAAGGACTTTTTGGATTCCCGGGTGCGGGTTTCTCGCTATTTTCTTTAACTCATCTTTCCACACAAGTACACTTTTGTCATCGAGAAATGCTCCCAAGACTTTGAGTGCTAAAGGCAAACCTTGAGCATATTTTATGAAATGGCCTGACAGATCAATGTATTCTTCTGTGGGTTGCTTTGTACTCAAAGCATACTGCCTAAACAGCTTGAGAGCATCATCGTCATTTAACAACTCGGGCTCATATATCTGATCACCAAGTCTACTTAGTGACTGTTTATCTCTAGTTGTTATAATGATTCGACTTCCGCCACCAAATGAAGGTTGCTTTCCAATTAAGGCTTCAATTTGGGATGAACTCTCCACATTATCCAGAACAAGTAAAACTTTTTTCTTACCAACTCTTTCCATCATCTTCTGAAAACCATTTCTCAAAATCTCTGAACTCCCCACCTTCATATCTGTGATACTAGATAGAATTTCTGCCTGCATATCTAGTGGCGCTTCACCTGCATCAGTTGAGGGAAAACGTCGCTTCACATTTTCAAGAAAGCAACGACCTTCGAAGTGATGATTGATTTTATCATACACAGCTCTAGCGATGGTGGTTTTGCCTATACCGCCCATACCCCATATTCCAACAAAGCCAACGTTATCGACCTCGGGACATAATAGTGAATCCATTTTCTTTAAGCGGGAATCCATTCCAACCAAGCCATTCTTTTCACTTGATGGGATGTTGATCACTTTCTTAAAAATATCATCTGCAATCAACTCAACAAGCTTGGCATCATCCCTGCGAAATTTGAAAAAACAATTTTGTCAAGTCCTGCGATTGCTAGTTAGATAACACTCATCACACTGTCATTGAAAACACAAAGTAACGACCCAACAATTCTCAGGAGTTTATTCTTCTTTCATTTACTCAATGCACTCTTCTAAGTTCAATCAACGTATAAGAGAACTAGTCACCTATATCCTCTCCAGATGTTTTATAGACCTTTTAATAGCGGCCATATATGTCTCCTCTCTGTTTCTCACACCTGCTCTTTCCTCATCATGAAAGAGGGAGAAAATTAAGAGATTTTGTACAAACGACATCGTCCCATGTGAAAAAGTAAATAAAAACAAGTGAATTCTTCACCGCAAGATCAATATCAAAGGCCCCTAATTTTTTATATTAGTTTCCTCTTCCCTTCTCATGGAAAATATCTAGGTGTGGTGGTGGAAAGTTTTGCAGAGAGTTGGTGAGTATTCAATTTTGTAGAGGGTTGGGAAGGAAGTCTTGGTTCTAGTTGTATTAACATTAATGATAATCACAGGAAATTAGTGACTATAAACGAAATAAGAATTTTCTTCAAAACTAAAACGACCAAAACAGGAAATTAGCTAAACTTCTAAACTACTAAGTGAATAAGATTATGAGGGAATGAGTTACTGGTAATTTTGTGAATCCCAGCCACATAAATCGGGGGCTCTTTGTAAAGCGGACCTCCACCGCTGCACTTCTTCCATGTCGGCGTTAGGATCATGTTCATGTTTAGAAAATGCTTCCTCAAAACTTCCCTTGATTTTACGAACATCAGCTGGGTCTACTTCGTAGAAGATGGGAATCACAATCTGCTTCTTCTGATCCATGCACTGCAGGATTTGGACGAGTTCTTTCAAGCACCATGTGGAAGAAGCGTAGTTTGGAGAAAAAACTACAACCGAAAGCCTCGAGTCGCTTATAGCCGTCAGTAGCTGCGAAAGGCCGTTGCCCTTTCTGAGCTCTTCAGCGTCAATGAAGGTGTTGATTGAGTTCCGAACCAGAGCTTTGTGGAGATGGCCGATGAAGGTCTTGCGAGTGTCTTCGCCTCGAAAATTCAAGAAGACATCGTATTTGCAATCAGGAACAGATGAAGAAGAAGAAGCCATCAACAAGCACAAGATCGACAGCCTAATGTGATTCTCAAGTAGCCCCTTAACAAACTCAAGATTGCTGGTCAACGACCCCCTTCATTGGTTCTCACTAGAAAAATGAGATGCATCTCCAGGGGGGCGCTTGGAAGTTGCCAGGAAAGAAAGGGTCACTTTGGGCAAATAAAGTCCACTAAGCAAGTGGGACGGCACATGTTGGCCGGTAACCCCATCGGGCTGGGCCCCAGTCCCTTCAGCATGTTCCTTTTCCCTTGCTTCTTGGCGCGTTGCCTTCCTTTTAGCGCGTCAAAGAGCGCAACTTTCTGTCTTTCTCAGCGCGTCCATATTTTACTAATCCTTTTAATTTTTATTTAAAATAGTCTCTAAGGTTTTCTAAATTTAAATCGATAGAAGTGATGGTTGAAGTTGTTTACCATCAATCATTTTGGTTATTCTGTGAAAAATCTTGGTTAAATTAAGGGTATTTTTGTTAATTCATTTGAATTGATCATGATGCATATTATTGGTGATCCAAAACTCCTTTATGCGTGCAGCTTCTACTTATGTCATAATCTTTCAGCTTCTACCAATTGTTGTTTTAGATGATTTTTTTTTACTATTTATTTTACTTTGTCCATGGGTGGCTTTTAGGTTCCCCTGCGGTCTTACTTGTTGTGTTATTTCCTCAACAAGTTTTGCTTTTATGTCCCCTTTGTTCGTAAATTTCCTCTTTTAATTTTAATATGATAATGGGATGATTGTTAAGCACTATTACCCCATGCTTTTCACGCATGCACACAAAAAAAAAAAAAATTTAGAGAGTTTCTCATCACAAGCAACATATTTATCAAAATACTCTGAAAAGTTTAGAAAGTTTCTAAGTCACAACTAACATGCCATATAGTCAAAATGCTCAAAATATAGAAAAGAAATATAAAGAAGATATTAAGTTAGAGCATTCCATTGCGCTATGGGATCGCAATTATTTCTCTATCTTGCCTCTAAACCCACCTCCAAACATCGAAGTGAAATGTAAAATGACCAAAACACCCATCAAACCACTTTTCTCACGGCTCAAAGATAAATAAATAAAAATCAAACACACATAGAAATTCAAAATACAAAAATTAAATAATAAATTTTGGAATGGAATATCACAAATATAGATGAACAACTTTTAAATCAGATCAATCTTTTTTGAGAAGACTTGATCAAAAAAAAATTATTTAAACCCAATAATGATAACTCTTCACTCATTAGTTTTTGTATAAACTTTATATTCCAGTTACACCTTAAAACAAATGTGGTCCACATTCTGTGGGTGTGGAGATAAATTACTCAATTATATAAACCAATCAATGGGTTGTAGTAGCGTCATGGGAGTCCCCATTGGTGAATCAGTCACAGGTCTGATGACTCCCTTTTTTGTGTCTTTTTGCTAAATATTTGTGACATGTCTTATGATTTGGTTGAAAAATACCTTTGTTAACTCTTTTACTTGACATTCAAAAATAAATAAAACAAATCCTAATACAATGAAATGCGCGTGCGAGCATATTGTTAAATCTGACGTATATTATTAGGCTATCACTAGAAATTACGCACGCATGTTTATGTGGGAACCAACTGTTTCAGGCGTAATCGAATGAATAAAACACATTTAAATTGAATAAATTCAACACAAAGCTGGCATATAAACACATTGTACAATGAGTGGGAAGAAACTGAAAGTCTTTGATTAGAAAGAGATGGTTTCCAAAAAAGTTCTGTTTCCTTAAGAAACAAAAGAAACATGTAGTTCACACATATAATGTGTCCTAAAAGGCCAAGGAGAATACAATGATTAGTCTTTTGTAAGCAAACCTGATATACAAGGTGTTGATTGAGTTCTGAACCAGAGCTTTGTGGAGATGGCCGATGAAGGTTTTGCGAGTGTCTTCGCCTCGAAAATTCAAGAAGACTTCATATTTCCAATCAGGAACAGATGAAGAAGAAGAAGCCATCAAGAAGCACAAGATCGACAGCCTAATGTCAGTCTCGTGTAGCCCCTTAGACCAGTTCCACCGGAGGTGGAATAGCCCATCACCCAGTCAAAAAACCAGGCTAGCACCCTGTCAATTCACTCCAGCCCGTGTGTTTGCTTGACATCCAGCCCAAGCTGGTCTCCAAACCAGCCCATTTTTGACAGACCTTGGGATGGGCCATTTGTGTTGTTGCGAGTGGCACGTGGCACGTGGCGCATGAGTAGCAAACAACAAAATTGTGGCGGGGCCTAATGGCGTAGGTGCACTAACATCTCCCCCAGGTGGGCGACGTGGCCCAATTTCTGTCGTTGGATTTCCAACGGTAAAAAAAATTTGAATTTCACTTTTAAACTGGACCGTTCGATCACAGATCAACGGTCTACGTTTTTTCCCCCTAAAAAAATTAAGTCAAAAATTAAAAATAAAATAATTAATTTTTATTATTTGATAATAAAAAATAATAATATTTTAATAAAATTGACCAGCCTATTTTTTGTTTTAAGGGTAGAGATGCTTTGGCCTATTACTATTCATTGAGGTCTATTACTGTTCACTTGAGTGGATAAATACTCTGAGTGCTAGAGTAAAGTATTTAGGGTGGAACTGCTCTTAACAAACCTAAGATTGCTGGGCAATGACCCTCTTCATCGGTTCTCACTAGAAAAATGAGATGCATCTTCGGCCGCCGGGAAGAGGGCTGGTGGCGCTTGGAAGTTCCCAGGAAATAAAAGGTTGCTTTGGCTAAATAAAGTCCACTAATCTAGCAAGTGGGATTGCACATGGTGGCCAACAACTCCATCAGGCTGGGCCCCAGTCCTCTCAACAAATCCCTTTTTCCCTTGCTTTTTGGTGCGTTGCTTCCTTTTAGCGCGTTAAAGTGTACAGATTTCTCTCTTTCTCAGCGCGTCCACACGCAGAGTGGGTCATAATTTTTAACCCAACCCGGTTTCTTGTGTTAAATTTGTCGGTCAAAAATCAGTTTTACCAAGGTTCTAAAGGATGTTAGGCGCTAATCGGGTGGCGAGCTAGGGCCTAGCGCATAGGCGGACTAGGCGGATTTAACTAAATCCATTATATTTCATGTAAATAAGTGTATGTTTATACTTAAAATATATATAATTTCATCATAAACTACAAAATAAAATGACACGTATATTATGAAGTATTGGTGTAACATCCCACATCGTCCAGAGGAGTGATCCTTATATGTATATTCTCATCCCTACTTAGCACGAGGCCTTTTGGGAGCTCACTGGCTTCGAGTTCTGTAGGAACTCTGAAGTTAAGCGAGAAGGAGGCCAGCGCAATCCCATGATGGATGACCCACTGAGAAGTTGCTCGTGAGTTCCCAAAAACAAAACCGTGAAGGAATGGTAAGCCCAAAGCAGACAATATCGTGCTACGGTGGTGGAGCGGGCCCGAGAAGTGATCCGCCCCGGGTGGGGATGTGACATTGGTATCAGAGCCTAACCCTGGCCGCGTGTGTGCCGACGAGGACATCCGGCCCTTAAGGGGGGTGGATTGTAACATCCCACATCGCCTAGGAGAGTGATCCTTATATGTATATTCTCATCCCTACCTAGCACGAGGCCTTTTAGGAGCTCACTGGCTTCGGGTTCCGTAGGAACTCCAAAGTTAAGTGAGAAGGAGGCCAGAGCAATCCCATGATGGGTGACCCACTGGGAAGTTGCTCGTGAGTTCCCAAAAACAAAACTGTGAGGGAATGGTAAGCCCAAAGCGGACAATATCGTGCTACGGTGGTGAAGCGGGCTCGGGAAGTGATCCACCCCGGGCGGGGATGTGACAATTGGAACATAATGTAAACATGGGGAACAAAAATTTAAGTATTCGACAAGTCTCTTACAATTTATTGAAAAAAAAAATAAAAGGCAAAATGAAAGTTATCTATTTTCTGCCTAAGTGAGTTGATGCCTAGGTGGGTCTGGTTGGGTGCCTCAGTAGGTCTATGGGCCCTTTCTTAATTTTCAAACGCCTAAGCATTAATCGAGGCGGTGACCAGCTATCTAGCGCATAGACGGCGCTAGGCGGAGATTTTTAGAACAGTGGTTTTACCCAAGAGTCGGAGCAAATTGGAAGGAATTTAAAATTTAAATTTTAGGTTTAATTAGAAAGTTTGGCCTGCGCTACTGCGGGGTTAGAAATTGTGTGAATTGTGTTTTACAGGTATAAACACATCAACTTATATCACATCTAATTGAATCAAGCAACCTCTAAACATGAGAAATGGATCTTAGAAAGTATAAACCTACCTCATAATATT
Source organism: Pyrus x bretschneideri (assembly GCF_019419815.1). Classification (NCBI taxonomy): domain Eukaryota; kingdom Viridiplantae; phylum Streptophyta; class Magnoliopsida; order Rosales; family Rosaceae; genus Pyrus; species Pyrus x bretschneideri. Next base: position 717,999 of record NW_025999801.1, read on the forward strand.
AATACAATTAACAAATTCTCAGTGCATGATCACAAAAAAGGTAAAGAAAAGTAATTCAATTTCTAAAATTAAAAAATTGGAAAGATAAAAAATGGGTCTAAGTTCTCAATTCTCACCATAATGAAAATTATGATATCATTTTAACATGAACTCGGGTTTTATTTCGGTCACCAGCATTATAAAGCTAGCGACTTCAACCTGTGCAAGCAAACAACTGAATGAGACCCAAGCCTAACTTTGATTTAGCCAAATCAAAAAAGCAATTACGATCAAACTAACCACTCTTATTCCCATATGTAGAAGCTATCCCTTGTTTTGCCTTTGTGAACAGTGCAGTTTTCACTCTCTACACACAAAATGAACAACTCAAAATGATCAGCAACATTAAAAAACTTAATAAATTATATGTATACATTACTATATATGTATTTGGACATAAAGTACACAAATTTACTAACAGATTAAAAAAATAAGTAATTATGAATTGGAATTAAATGATATTATAGTTGTTAGAGAAATACCTGACCAATTTTTACAAATAGCATCATAAATTGTTTAAAAAATAACTGCACTGAAATATCTAATTACTCAAGTCTATAATTCTATTAAAACACGTCACCGAAAACGCCAAGGAGAGAGGTGCATATTCCTAACCTTGCACGGTTAAATTTGCATTTTGTTTGAGGGGAGAAAAATGATCAAAACTGATAAGTCAATAGTTAAATAGGTTTACTGTGGTGTCAAATATTTTTTAATACATACATAATGCTGTCTATTTAAATCAACATTGATTCTTGCATACCTTCGGTTATATAATGTTTGGAGTTGAATGTATATATACCCAAATGGGAATAATTTTTTATCCGAATCTTAGAACAAACCAACTCATCCGAGAACGCAATGGAACTTCGCTGCAACTCCAATTTAATCAATGTAAATTATTATACTGAAACAATGTGATCAAACTTAATCAAAACTCCAAATCCACCAAAAGTTTAAATTTCTTACCTTGAGTACAGAGGGCTTTAGAAAACGACGGCATTCTAGCCTGGAAATAAAATCCCCAAAATCAAAAAAATGAAATTTGCACAGAATTCATAGTTGTAAACACAAAATTACCCACCCCAAATCGGCTAGAGAACTTCCCCTCTAAACTCAAACAAAATCAACTCCAAACTTAATTAAATGTGTTTTCTTTCCCAAAACTTGTCTCAATCTGCAACATCATGACCAAATCAAAACCCCTAAATGCAATTGATCACAAACTGGATCAGTGCTCTGTCTCTCAGACACAACGAAAGCATAACCATATTGCCCAATAATATATAAAGTTCGCTAAACTAATAGGATTTCAAAATTTTGAGACAAAGAGATTAATACCTTAGTCAATATCAGAAATGTTCGTAGCTGAAACACAGAAATGATGAGCCTAAAAATCATAACCTAAACAAATGATAAGATAACCATAATCTCACACAATAACATTATACAAAAATTTAACCACAAAAATAGAAAATGGACAGATTCGTAAAGGAAAGCAGCAGCAGAGCAACTAATGGACTCTCTCAAAAGATAATATTGTCAAATTTGTAAGATTAAGCATGCAAGAGCGACTGCTGGCTTGCGGAGCGGAAGTTGTTAATCGACACATTATTTTGTCCCAAGTTAAGCAACCAAAGGTTTGTTTAGGCACAATCGTAATCAAACCAAGCTTAAATATTTTTAAATATAACGGAAGAATTTTTTTTTTTTTAAACCAAGATAAAAATCTGAAAAAAAAAACCTCACAAAATGCAAGGTTCTCCAAAAAATTAAAAACTCACAAACCAAAAACTTAAAATAAAAAAATTAAAAACAAAATCAAATTTCTTTCTCCAGAGGTTCTGACAAAGAAACCTCTTTACCTGCACAAAAAATAAAAAATTAAAAACCCACAAACCAAAAACTTAAAAAATAAAAAGAAAATCAAATTTCTTTCTCCAAAGATTATGACAAAGAAACTTGAAGAGGTCTCCGATGGGTTTCCAAGGGAGAGGTCGAAATGGAGGAGATGTTGTCCAACGGATGGGGAGGAGGAAGGAAGGAAGAACAGCATATCATATCTATTTTTTCAGAAAAATATCTGCACAAATTTTGACTGGTTCGTCTTTCTTAGCAAGCAAGTGAGAGAGAGAGAGAGAGAGAGAGAGAGAGAGAGAGAGAGAGAGAGAGAGAGAGAGAGAACCCAAGATCAGTGAGCCAGAAAACGTGAGGATTGAGAGGAAGAAAAGCGTTTATGAGACATGGATCGAAAAGGATGGAAGGCTCCAGAAGACCAACGCGTCGACATCGTATGGAAGCAGATGGACGCGTGGCCAGCATGGGCAAAACTGAGAATTCACTATAGAGAAGCCAAAACAAAAGGCAGTCAGAGTAGCATTGCAAGGACATTTTCGCCATTTTACTGTTATAGAATAGTGCCTAATGACCAGCACGTGTGAAAATAAAAACCCATTCGATAGCTATCCACTGCGACTACAGAATCCCATTGCCGATGACCACTGCAACCACACAACCTATCGCCGCCGACCACTGCAACCACACCAATGACACCACCCCATCGCCGTCGATGCTGCTCCTCACGGCGGCAAAGCTTTCTTTCCGTTCCCTTCTCTCTTTTCAAATTCCCGTACTCTCGTCAATACGTGTGAAGTTTAAAGTTTGAAAATTGGGATATCTAATCGGTCGGTATGTGATCGATCCGTCCCTTCACAGCCATCAAACAATGTGTGAAGTTTGAAATTTGAGAATATCACATCGATCGATTGGGGGAGGATGCTGAAGGGTTAGGGTTGGTGGCTGCGGTGACAGATTGAGAATATCTAATCTAATCGATCCATCTCGTGGCCGAAATGCATGGTGGAGAGGTTGGGTATGGTGGCTGCGGTGATAGATTGGGGGAGGATGTTGAAGGGTTTCTTAGGATGCTAAAAGGTTTCATCAGCTATGGTGCCTTTAATTTTACAGTTTAGTAAAAGTTAACAGAGTTATGTTAGAGTTAAGTGGTAATACAAGTGTCAAATAAACAAAGGAGTCGACATGAAAGGGACACCATTTTCAGGACAACATACCCGGAGCCACCTTTTATGGGTGTGGAGATAAATTATTCAAATATATAAACTAATAAATGGGTTGGTGTAGCGTCATGGGAGCCATCATTGGTGACTTGGTCGTAGGACTGATGCCTCCTTTTTTTTTGTCTCTGTTGTGTCTTTTTACTAATATTTTTTCACATGTTCTATGACTTAGTTGAAAAATAACTTTGTTAACTCTTTTACTTGACATTCAAAAATAAATAATACAACTCTTAATCCGATAAAATGCGCATATTCGAGTGTATTGTTAAATTTGAGGTATCTTCTTCTTAGACTATCATGTCTCAAACGCTAACAAAACCCAACTATTTGAATTTCTATCCTCGTAATTTGCAATAAAAGCACCATTGATCTCATATCTTTTTTCTTATGCTTTCTCAAAGCCCATTTATCTTCACTTTTTTTTTCCTACCCCTATACAATGATTGAAAAAAAAATAAAATAAAAAATAAAAAATAAAATAAAATAAAAAACCTCTCTTCTGCTACTTGTCCCGAAACACAAATCCACTACTTGCTTTTATGGTTTTAAATCCGAATAAATAAGCAAAAAAACGTGGTTTCTCTCTCTCTTTGAACTCCAAGTCCTAAATCCAAAGCAACGCCCTTCCTCTAGTTTCAAGTTTTAGTTGCTGCCCCTTGCTCTTGGTCGAGGTAGGTTGACAAGCCCCAACCTCAGTATCTCCAAATAATAGGATAGGCACGTGTTGGCCGACACCTGAGAGTGACGAAACTATTTTAACATGCATGCAAGTTACAACGAAAGGACTAACATAAATAAAATATGTAATTTAGGAATATAATGAAGTATGCAATTGCAGGAACGTGTTCAGAGCATACAACTAATCAAGAGAAGTACGAAGGAATATTTTAAAATAAATGAGATTACCAAGAAAGTGGGTCCTACACTAAGAAGACTTGAAGATACCTAAGCGGAAGTGCCCTGATGTTAGGATTGTATGCCTCGATTCTAACTTTCAAAGGGGGCGCAAAACTAAAAGGGTGAGTGGACCAAAGTTTATAATAATAATAATAATAATAATAATAAAAACCATTTTCTTTATGACCATACTAACCCCCTATTTTGAAAACATATATGTAGTACTACATAGTAGGTTTTCTGAAAACTCTAACATGCCATGAAAACATTCGTAAAACAAGTACGTAAAATCCAGTGCTCATTAATGGAAATATCGCTACCTGAATCCAAATCCATAAATCTCATCGATGATGTACTCACTAGGGGTATCATAGTGGCTGAAAGGCATAACCATCACCAAAGGTGAAGCTGTACGACATCAGGTTATGGCAATGAAGAAATCATAGTCCATCACTTGAAGGTGAAGCTATACGACTCTGGGTTACACCAAAGAAGAAACATATACATATAACATCACACATTGACATTAGCCTCAGGCTAGTGAAGCTGGGAGTATGTCATAAATATCCTTAATTGTGTCATATGGCCATAGACGTCTACATACTTGGTTGTGTTTATGTGTTGTATGATAACCCCTTAGATAAGCACCGAAAACATATCTCAAAAATCTCATATCAATCTGGGGCTCAAAGGCTTAAATCCTCATTTCATAAATCCATGATAATTCATATTCATAAACCATAAATAAATCATATCTGTAAATCCGTGGCATTTCATATACAAAAATCCAATAATTCATAACCTTTCGTAAAACGTAAATTCGATAAATCATAAATAATCATGCTTTTCGTGAATGCAAGCCTAATATTTTATAAAAACATGCAAGTTAAGAAGGTGTCCACTCACAGATATTTCATTGCCTGGAATCCGCTCGGACTAGCAAGGATGGTGTTACTTCCCACCGACACACCTAAGCATAAATAGAAGCCATTTAATAAAACTCTACTAAAACGGTCGAATTTGGGAAAACGGACAGTGAATTCAGATTCGGCACGTTGAAAAACCTAAGGTAAGACCTCGGGTTCCCTTACGCATCGAAAAACCTAAAGATAACTTGAGGCATAAATGACATAGTCCAGGAGCCTTACTGGAGGTTTTCTTGCACGAGAAGGATTTCTTCGTACACCTTGGGTTGATTGTGATGGTTGTCTATTGTGAACTTGATCTTCAGATTCATGCTCAATGTTGCCTTGTGAGATGACCTGCGAATTTGAAGAATGCGTGACTTGGCTTACTTACTTATGACCATGAGTGTTATGCACTGCTGGAGCATCATCATCATGCTTTGTGCACATAGGTAATGGAAACAAATCCTGTAAAGACTCCCCCTCACAAGAAGCATGCCTTCTTGGTTGAAAGAAAATGGTGTCTTCATCAAAGAAGACATCTCTGGAGACAATACATTTGTTGGAGCGAGGATTGAAGCATTTATATCCCTTATGTGTAGGTGAATCCCTACAAACACACATTTTTCAGACCTAGCATCCAATTCTTCACAATGTTGATGTTGTATATGAACAAAACATGAGCAACCACACTTTCAAGTGAGACAACTTGATAAGTCTCTTTTCAAGAGTTTCATAAGGAGATTTAAACCCTAGGACCCATCTTAGGAGTCGGTTGATGATGTATGTAGCTGTTAAAATTGCATAGGACCAAAACTTCTTTGAAACATTCATATGTAACATTAGTGCACAAGTTTTTTCAAGTAGGTCCCGGTTCTTTTGCTCAGTAATCCCATTTTGTTGTGGGGTACCTACACAGCTGGTTTGATGTACAATTCCTTGTGAACTCAAGTATTCAACCATGTCGTTGGATAAAAACTCAGTACCATTATCTAATCTCAGTGTTTTAATAGTTGAATGGAGTTGATTTGACACAAATGTATGAAAGTCTTGAAAGATAGTTGGAACTTCACTTTTAGCCTTCATGAGATAAAGAAAAGTGACACGAGTGTAATCATCCATAAAAATGACAAAATATTTGTAACCTTCCATTGATTCAATAGTAGAACCCCATACATCGGTGTGAACAAGTTCAAAAGATATTCTAGACCTAGACATTGAGGTTCCAAATGGTAACCTAGCAAAAATTGAGAAATGACAAGTATCACACTTAATCAATGGGCGACAAAACTTTGGAAATAGTTTTGACAAAACAACTTCGGATGGGTGGGCTAGCCTTTGGTGCCAAACTTGTTGATCCTTGGAAGGGCTTGGTTGAACTTGAAGGGCTGTTGATAAAGAGGGCTTCGTGCAAAAATAATAAAGGCCATTTTGATAGAATCTTTCACCAATCTTCCTCTTGGTGAAAGCATCATAAAGGGAATTACATTTGTGTGGCTAGGCAATTTAGAGTGTTAGTGAATTGTCCTACTGACATCAATTGAAATGGAAAAGATGGTACTTATAAGGCCGTAGACTCTATGGTGTTTGAGACTAAACCTAGTTTTCCCTTTCCCATAACTGAGACATTTTTTTTCCATTTGCAACTGACACATGAGATGGTTTTGATAAGGCTTGGAATCATGTTGGTTTGAAGCTTTATTTGTCATGTGATCAGAGGCACCCGAGTCAATTATCCAACAATCATGATTAATACTAGTTTGTATTGCAGTTGAGAATCTTTGAAGATACCTGGAGCTATATCATGTGGAACATGATCATGATCAGCTAGAAATCCTACAAACTGTCCAAGAAGTGCAGTGTGATTGTTCCCTTCACCCTTTGATGTTTGTGCAGTTTCTCCATGGTTTTTAGTTTGCAAGTAGGCTGCAAACTCGTTGATAAGAGTCACAGGGTTGATTGTGAAGTACACCAAGCCATGAGTGAGAGAGCTGGCAACATTGTTGGCAACACGTTGAGCTTTGAAATGAACCACTGATGGAGATTTTGGAGCCATCATCCAGTTGTCTTTGAACTTGGGCTTAAGTTCAGGATGTAACTCCCAACACCTCTCTTCTGTGTGACTAGTAACATTGCAGTACTTACACTTAAGATGTGGATTATTTCCCTTTTGTACCTCGGAATCATGGCTCCTGTGGTTTGCAACATATCCTCGAGTCTTTGATAGCTTGAGCTTAGACTCTATATTCATCACCCTCCTTGCTTCTTCACGCTGTATCGTAGCACAAACAGTCTTGAATGGTGGTAGCTCCGCACTCATTAATATGTAACTCCTCAGATCCTTATATTCTGAGCTGAGACTTGCAAGCAGTTGATAGATCTTATCCTTCTCAGCTCTTTTGAGAAGAATAGTAGAGTCCGTGGTATGGGGAAGGTATACATCCAGCTCATTCCCTATAGTCATTAAACTACCAAGATGTTGAACAAAGGACTTCTTTTCTTGCTGAAGACAAGCGATATCTCTTTTCAACTGGAATACCCAAACATAGTTGTTCTGGTTTCTATACATATGCTTCATAGATTTCAACAAATCTTGTGAAGATTCAGAATAACTAAATATCTCAACAACATGTTTTTCCATGGTGTTAAGTAGCAAGGACATAACAGTAACTTTCATTGATGAACCATAACTTTCCCCTTCCTCTTGGAGCAAGTGAAACTGCCTTAGACCAAGGAAGGTAGTTGAGCTCATTCAGCAACATCGAGCATAGGTGCTTGTTGATATTGACTTTGGAGTCTAAGAAACTTGAAATAGCTACATGCAAGGTAATGAGCTATTTGCGAGCCTTCTCCCTCAAGAATAGCAACGGAAACTAAACGGGCAAAGAGAGAGGTCAAGGATGACACTGCTCTGATACCATGTGGATTTTAGTTTCAAAGTATTTTGATTTCATAAATAGTTTTGAATGTACATGGCAGTATATGTAGGTAAGAAAAGTGAATGATTATAAGCAACCATCTTGACATGAAACCCTAGAGACCAGGTAAACAAAGGATACAAGATTTTCCTTAATTTAAGGTGATTTACATCAAACCCAAGACCAAGAAGTTATCAGCAAGTTAAGTGCCTTGAATCAAGGATGAGAGAAAGTTGGAAAGCCGGAAAGCAAAACTGGCGGTTGACTTTGTGCATCCATGATTACTTGGAGACTTGTGATACGAGGTGACATGCTAGGGTTTAGTGACTGGTTCCAACAACCATTTATTTCGCTAAAGAGTTTGATCTTTAAGTTTCTTGGAAATTTGTGATCTTGAAGTCTGGTACACATGCTTTGTTAGGGAAGATCGATGTATGAGATTGAGTCATCTGGAATTAGCAGTTTGAAAGGCCAACTTCGCAATACATGTGGATGCTATATTTTAATTTGTAATTTTAGTTAGCAGAATTTGATGAAACTCAGAAGAAGGATTGAAAAGAAAAGAGATGAGAAGCAAACTGGTAAACGTAGCTCCAGCTTCCTCTTTGATTCAATTTTGCCCACTGAATAAAAAAGAGAGAAAATACAAGAAGGAACCATTACAAACTCCACATGCATCACAAGTGTCTCATACTTATGTGTCTTGCATGAGTATATCTAAGACAAACAGTCAGCTACTATGACAGCTGGCACAATCCTAGCCTATGAGCTAGTCTAATCTTGGCCATCCGTTTCCTATCCAAACAAATAGGAACAAGACTTAGTAACTTAAACTTTAAGAAATCCGCTTCAAGGCTTAATCACTAACTATACATACTTGATCGAAAAGAAAGAAAAAACAAGTTTACCACACATATGAATAAGTAAATACTGATCACGTACCAACCGTAAGTGAAGAAAGAAATACTCGAAAAAAAAGAGCTCTCAAAACACGAAAGAGTCACAAATTCTACCACAGAAAAATCACCATTTCTTTCCCCTCCCATGTCCTAAGTCTTCCTACTATATTAGTGATGATGTGCCAAATACTTCAATCCCCATTACCTTATGACCCACATATGCAACCTCATATTCTCCCACCTCTCCTTGAGGCTGCCACAGCCTTCTCCTCCTTCTCTTCCTCATGTCTCGACTGCTTTAGATCACTCAAAATTACCTCAACAGCCACTGCCTCTTTTTCCTCGTAGCTTGAGTCCACAATCTCACTCAAAGGTGTAATGCTCTGATTCTAATCCAAATACCCCAAAGTGCTGAAAGTTTGTCGTTTTGGGTGGGAACCCGTTGATCCTTGATTGTTGTCTTCCCTCTAGCGTACTCCCTACCTCAAGAAACTCCCAATGTTGCTGCCTCATCTCTTCCAATAGCTTGACTCCTCAGGACCAGTGAAAATTTCTGAATCATCGATCCAGGGGATGAGGGATTCCTCATCAGCCACCGCCTCATTTTGCTCATTGTTTGGGACTATGGCATTAATCATAGGTGCAGTGCTTTGAAACTGAGCCAAATCCCCCAAAATGATGAATTGTTCTGGGCGGCAACCAAAACCTTGGCATTACAGATTATTGTCTTTGTAGCCATCATAATACATTCAAACAACCTTGTGATGTAGTTCTTGCGCACCCTTACCTGTTTTCTGCACTGTTACATGCTAACAGCACAAGGTGTTTTTGGTTGAACATTCAGGGGTTTGTTATATCAGACTGGGAGGGTATTGATAGGATTACCTAGCCGCCACATTCAAACTACACATACTCTATCCAAGCTTCAGTTCTAGCTTGTTATTTTATATAAAAACCTCTTACAGAAATGAAAGAAGATAATTTATGGTTCGAAATTATAAAACTTTGAAGATGGTTCTCTGTGTTTTGAAGGTCATGGTCCCTATCAACTATAAAGAATTCATTAATGATCCCATTAACCTGGTCAAGAATAACGTTGTCCCAATGGATCGTACTGATGATGCTACAGGAAGGATTCTGCTTGTCAAGTTCACCATGGGTCTTTTTGAGAACCCGTTGGCTGATTTCAGCCTAGTCAATGAGCTTGGAAGCCAGGTCAGTTTATCCGAGATAATCAAATATCAGGATTTGCAACCCTCCTATTGGTCATTTGATTGATGTATATAGTTTGATAAAATTAGAATGGACATTCCTTTGAAATTGGTGTTACACTCAATGGCCAAAAGACTGCTTGGTAAGTTTTGTATTTATTGATTTACTGGCATGAATTAATCTTTTTGTATTTTAATTTAACATTACCAGGATCATAGAGATTTGGCAAGGGAGGCTGTCAGAAAACGACGGGAACATTACAGATCTAGTCATACCTTTTCCCAAGAAGGTGTCTAAAATTCTAGTCGTCGGCAGTCATGCTGATAATCTGGGCTACCAATGTGGTGGATGGACAATTGCATGGCAAGGATTCAGTGGCAACAATTATACAACCGGTATAGTCTGCTTTCATCGCTGTATTAAATACATAATATTTTGTTTATGTGCACTACTTTTGTGCTTTACAATAAAATGATATAATTGAATATTCACAAAATAGAACATTAAGCACTTAATAAGAAGATTTCCCAGGTGCTGGTTAGTTGCAACAAGAAAATCGTCTTCACAGTTATTAGAATGTATGGAAATATATACCCGTGCGTATATAATGTTCATACATAAATGTATCCAATCTTGGCTGTATTTTTCATAAAACTTCCTTGTCATGATTAGGGACTACGATCTTTGGTGCTACAAAATCAGCAGTCGACTCAAGCACAGAAGTTATCTACAGTGAGAATCCTGATGGTAATTTTGTAAAGTCCAACAACTTTGCATATGCCATTGTTGTGGTTGGCGAACATGTAAGAGCAACCATATAAGCTCTATAACAAACTAACCAAGAACATAAGATTTTACCAACTAAATCACAACCAACACATCAAATATGTTCCACATATGTAGATATTGAAGTGATATCTGCAACACATACCTGCAGACTGCTTCACAATGTCTTTCCCATGTGTGCTGTTAGAAGACAGCAGATGGTGCTATTCCATTAAGCCAAAGGATGAGGGGTTTCCGAGATGACTGTCATCGTTGAAAAGCAAATGACCAATGATGTGATGATTGGTGACGGTCCAACCATGACCAAGATCAGCGGAAGCAAGAGCCACGCGGATGGCGTCACAACCATGAACACCGCAACCTTTGCTGCACTAGAAAAATATTTTGTTGCCAAAAGGAACTGTGTTCAAGAATACAGCAGGACACGTAAAGCACCAAGCCGTGGCATTGCGTGTGCAATCCGACTTCTCCATCTTCTTCAACTGTCACATGAACGCATACCAAGACACCCTCTACACACAACCTTCTCCTCTCTGCAAAACTCAATGCTCTCCAAGTTATAGGTAATTGGAACAATAAGAGCGTATTTTTGTGAGAGCAGGGGCTTGTGGTTTTTATACTACAAAATCTGGATTACCCTATAATAATCCTACAAGGAATACAAGACCAAATCCTTGTACAAGTATGAGTTCTATTCTCAAGCCAACAATAGAGTTTCAATCCAAACCAAAGTTGAATTAACTCTTATAAACACATTAAGACCTCTTTATACCAATATGAAATAACAATGATTATTACTAAACTATGAGAATCACACTCATACTCTAACATTCTCCCATTTGAGTATGATTCACAATAGTAAATAATCATCTCAAATTCAATATAAAGGTGATCACATAAGTCATTCATCAACACACTAGTACATAGACACAACCAGCTTACATAAACCAAAACAATGAATTTATAATTGCCTCTGCAACACAAAATACAGATTTAACTTACAAATCACAATGTCCGGTTCATGTTCATAGCAATGTATCTAAGCTCAAGAGTAAACCAAGACGTCTACTCCCACTCATATAGCCCAAAATTGATAAAAAACCAAACCAATTTGCTCCCACTTATCTAGGCCATACTTAACACAAACAAGTTAAGTATAAGTTAATATCAACTGTATTAACTAACAGTCATTGCAATACACTGAATGTCTTATCAATGTGATCAATTGCCGTAACCAATATGCAAACAGATTCCATGATCACATTCATCCAATTTGTATTTACAACAATGTGATTTTACTTGACTAGAACAAACACATAAATTGGTTTGCTCCCACTATATCAAGTTAAGTTTAGTTCCAGCAAATAGCACTAAACTTCTCATTACTTAAACAAATTAAGTAACATAAATAATTCAACCAATTGCTTCAATAAAACCATAAACTGGTTTGCAAGCATCCAAATGAATTATAATGGCTGGCCTAAATACTCTTAGCCTTATGCTTACATTCGAATATATGATTCTCCCACTTAAGCATAAGCATAATATACTGCATAGCCGATAAAGAAACCAGAGATATGAACCAATTGGTTCCCGATTCCTTACCTATTGCATAATCTCAGTTTAGTCATATACACCTAAACCATTATACAGTCTATGTATCAAAAGATAGTCACAATCCATTCGGAATAACTTATCTCACATAAACCCAAAATCACCAGTTTCAACAATGATCAAAATCAGAATAGCAAGCACAATATTTTTGCATTCAATTTGATCTTAACTAGTTCAATATCTAGTTCAATATCCATCGAGCAAGATCAACCAAAATTTGATAATGTCTGGATATATATCACAACAATATGTCTTGATTAAAACGAGATAATCAAGACCACTATTTCTTCTGGAAAACTCAAAGTTCATCTTCCTCCCTATTTGTGATTTCAACCAAAGCATAATAGCGGAAGCATGCATCATATATGAAATCACAAATATATATATATATATATATATATATATATATATAATAAGCATGCATCTTAAACTCGATGATTTTCACAATACAATAAGCACATGCCCTCTTATGAATTCATAAATTAAATCAATATGCATTCGGCAATGTCAATTTGTGTTGTACAAAAATATAGACAATAGCTCACATAAGCAATTTGTTTATCATCCCTGTATATGGATGAGACAAGCTAATTCTCAAAATTTATAGCTTGACCTATATAATCATACCAGTAAATTTTTTAAGGTTAAGGTCAATGCCAAAACAACTAATTAAATTTTCAATGCCATGCATTTAAGTTCAAATGATGCCATTCATCTCCCGATCAGTTTTTAGGTCTTAAAACTACATATACAAAATACCTAATAAGAGTTGGCAACAGAACATTTCGCATTGAAGTCTCACGCAATGCCATTGCTTCTCAATGATCAGTTTCAAGTCTTCAAGCCACAAAATCTAATTTGGGTCAACTAATGAAAATAAGATCATTACAAAATAAAACCCAAATTACACTGTATACAGATCCGTCATATATGCACAATAACGATTCTACCCAAAACATATTTCACATATATATGTTCATTCATCTGTTCATATATTTTCTTGTATGCATGCATCAATATGCAGAGAAACTTATGCAAGTTCTATTTGATATAGATAAAACTGTATGCCCATAATTACAACGTCAGTGCACGAATGCTATCTCCATATGGGTACAGATTTCATTCATATATGCTATTATATATAAATCACAAAACAATTGGCATCCACTTCGTATATGCATTTGTATTTATTGCTTTATAATACCTGCCGACTTGCATATTATATACAATCAAATCCATTCCAACCCAGACTTGATATAAATCAAACTAATTGAAAATCAAGAATTGACACTAAGATGTGCATGTGTAGCTCCCCGCAATTTAAATGTATCAAGATTCATACATGAAACAATGCATACGCATGGACTCTTTAATGAAAAATAGAAGAGTATATCTAGACATACACTAATTTATTTATACAGCAAAGGATGATTCCAGACATCTCACATAAATCACAAGTTGGCATCTATAGGGATTTCGAGTTTAATCATGCCTTCACTATATATATATATATATATATAAACAAACAAGCATACTCGAAATAGCAAAAGCCCTAATTCATTATGCTCCAACTCTTCGTACTATAATCACGCATATAGGAGAACAATTAATCTTGCATGAAACAGTGAACTGAGTTACCTGAATGCATCATTGGACCCGTGTTCGTCAACCCAATTGCAATTCCTCGGTTCCAAATCAACGAAACAAATTATCCATCAATGCTCAAGACCCATCCATGCGGATTGCCATCACTCCCAATTCCGATGGACCTCGTACCATTGCAAATTATCGAAGTAAATCGCCATTGTTACAGACGCGCCGACCCAAAATCATCGTCAAAGTGACAGCCAGAATCCATCGACACAAATTCCCATAAAAAAAAAAAAACAAACCATGAACATTAATATCTCCTAGACAAACAAAAACTTATTAATGTCATCAAACCAAGATTTCATCTTTCTTTTATGTTACTAATATTTGGTCTGTACAAGGCATATTTTATGCACATCTTTATTCATATAAAGGATTAAGAAACCACAATTACCTCAATTTTCAGACATCATAATGAACACAGCGGAAGCAATAATTCTCAAAATTAGAACTATGATGTTAGATAAATGTGTTTTGCTAAATCTCTTTATTGATCTCCAAAGAAGCAAGCAAGAATAAGTTCACCCTTTCCCAGATTGAAGACGAGTTTCTCCCCTATTGGATCGATAATGGTAAAAAAAAAAAAAAAAATTTAAATAATAAATCCCTAGTTTTTCTTTTACGTTGCCAGGGTCAGAAATAAAAACAAAAAGGTATTACTAAAACGACGTCGTATTATCATCGTTCTATAAAACCAATAAACAAACTTATTCTTTAACTTAATTCGCAATTAGTTTTGCAGATTGAAGGACCATTGAACTTAATTGAAAAATCCATTGGCTCTGATACCACATGTAAGAGCAACCATATAAGCTCTATAACAAACTAACCAAGAACATAAGATTTTACCAACTAAATCACAACCAACACATCAAATATGTTCCACATATGCAGATATTGAAGTGATATCCGCAACACATACCTGCAGACTGCTTCACAATGTCTTTCCCATGTGTGCTGTTAGAAGACAGCAGATGGTGCTATTCCATTAAGCCAAAGGACGAGGGGTTTCCGAGATGACTGTCATCGTTGAAAAGCAAATGACCAATGATGTGATGATTGGTGACGGTCCAACCATGACCAAGATCAGCGGAAGCAAGAGCCACGTGGATGGCGTCACAACCATGAACACCGCAACCTTTGCTGCACTAGAAAAATATTTTGTTGCCAAAAGGAACTGTGTTCAAGAATACAGCAGGACACGTAAAGCACCAAGCCGTGGCACTGCGTGTGCAATCCGACTTCTCCATCTTCTTCAACTGTCACATGGACGCATACCAAGACACCCTCTACACACAACCTTCTCCTCTCTGCAAAACTCAATGCTCTCCAAGTTATAGGTAATTGGAACAATAAGAGCGTATTTTTGTGAGAGCAGGGGCTTGTGGTTTTTATACTACAAAATCTGGATTACCCTATAATAATCCTACAAGGAATACAAGACCAAATCCTTGTACAAGTATGAGTTCTATTCTCAAGCCAACAGTAGAGTTTCAATCCAAACCAAAGTTGAATTAACTCTTATAAACACATTAAGACCTCTTTATACCAATATGAAATAACAATGATTATTACTAAACTATGAGAATCACACTTATACTCTAACAGAACATCCTTTTGCTGAGACTGCGAGAGACAGCCCTAACCTAACGATGGCGGAACCTGGCCCAAGTGTCAGCAATGTGTGTGAAAGTGTCAAGTGCATTGTTATCTTAATAACTGGCAGACCTATTGTAATAGAACCATATATTTCCTCGATTGATGCTCTGGTGGCAGTATGGTTGCCAGGCTCTGAAGGCCAAGGCATTACTGATGTCCTTTTTAGGGATCATGGATTCAATGGAAAGCTTCCAAGAACATGGTTCAAAACTGTCGATCAACTTCTAATGAATGTTGGTGATTCACACTATGATCCACTTTTCACGTTTGGGTTCGGACTCGAAACTGAGTCAGTAAAGGAGCTTGTAACAAGGTAACCCTTTATACATGTATATCTATATAGGACCAGTTATGTAGCAGGTATCCTGTTTTCCCGCACGCTTGTTCATATAACAAAACTTGATGGGAAAAAGAAAGAAATGAAATTTACAAGGGATTTGGGACCAGTAGTGGCTTCTAGGTTTCAATCTATCAATACTACATTTTGTTTTAAAGCATTCATGTGTTCCAGTGTAATATAAACCGAAGAACTTGATACTTGTATCGATACTAACTTCAGCTTCGTGATGCCTACAGGTCGACCTCAGCTGGTGTTGTTGCAAGGCCATGCATACTTATCGTCATGGTTGCTCTGATTCTCAGCTTATAGTTTAGAGGTATAGTTTTGGGTCTAGGATTATTGAATTCTCGGCTTTTCCGAATTGCGTAGGTTTCTGCTTACACATTGCCTTTTTCCTCTAAAAATTTTAGGCAGCTTTTACTAATGGTAGATTCCTACAGCAATTGGATTTGTTGACTGACACAATTTATGGCAGAAGGAAGGGAAAAGCTTTGAGTTGATTAGATTCTGGTTAACAAACAAATTATAAGCATTCATTGTTGAGCCATTTTGATGATTACAATTTACATGTAGCAAATTTGAATAATAAATTAAATTAATTTTTGTTTTGAAATTCTTTAGTGAAAAGAATGTTAGGAGGATCACCTTCTATTAGTCTATTATTATTTGTTTTTTTTTTTAAGCAATTTTTTGCAATTTTGCTTCGATACTACGTAGTAATGAATGATGTGAAAAATGCATGTCTGAGATAATTTGGATTTTTATCACAAATGGTCCTTGAAAGTGACATTCGTCACTTTAGTCTTTGAAGTAGAAAATTAATCAACGTCGTCCCTAAATTTTACTAGAAACATCAAGGAGCTGATTATCACAACATTTTTTTTTTGGGTATCACGCCCCTTAGTCCCTTCTAATTGCCCGAATCATCGCCTATTGTAGCCGCATCATGCGGAACAAGAGGACACAAGTTGTGAGAGAATACAAGAAACTGTCACAAAGTTCACATGCATCGCAGGCTTCTCATACTCATGTGTCTTGCACGAGCATATCTAAAACAAAGTCAGCTACTATGACAGCTGGCACAATCCTGAAGTTTAGCTTGCTGCATCATATCCCTAAATACCATGGGTTGTCCATGAAAGATTCGAACAAGCATTTGAAGGAATTTGAAGTGGTATGTTCGAGCATGACACCAATTAACATGGATGGCAATATTCTGAAGATGAAAGCCTTTCTATTCTCTCTTTTGGAAAAGGCTAAGGATTGGTTCTTTGAATTAGCACCTAGAACCGTCACTTCTTGGGAAAGCATGAAGAGAGCATTCTTAGAGAAATTCTTCCCAACTTTGAGAGTCATTCTTTTGAAGAAGAAGATTAGTGGAATTCAACAAAACCAAGGAGAATCATTTCCAGCATATTATAAGCATTTCAAGACTCTAGTTGCATCATGCCCTCAACATCAAATGAAAGAATACCTTCTAATTCAATATTTCTATGAATGACTCCTTCCAATTAAGAGATAAATGTTAGATGCCTCGGTAGGAGGTGCTTTGGTTGACAAAACACCAGTTGATGCCAAGACCTTAATTACAAATCGAGCCTTGAATGTGCAACAATACGAAGGGGTTGGACAAAGAGACCCCCCACGGCAACAACAACAAGTGAATATGGTAAGTTCAATTTCAGAATTGCAATCTCAAATGGCTAATCTCACTGTTCTTTTGTCACAGTTTGTTGAAGGATCAAAAGTGCAAGGAACAAGTACTTGTGGCATGTGCTCTATACAAGGACACCCCTATGAGCAATGCCCTTAATTGATAGAGAATGGGGGATGGGAAAGTGCCAACGCCATTGGGTATCAAGGCCAAAATATGATCCATATGCCAACACTTACAATCCGGGCTGGAGAGATCACCCAAACATGAAGTGGAGGGAACCTCAACAAACTCAACAACAAGGAGGATTTCAATAGCCACCCCCCTGGATATTTCAAAGGCCATTCGCACCAATGCAACCTCAACCACATTTGGCCCAACCAAACTCGGGTATGTCTTTGGATAATGATAAAGTTATTCAATTACTCACCTCTTTGACACATGGAGTATAAAATCAAACCAAAGAGATGCAAAATCAAGCTAAAGAGGTGGACAAATTGAAGAAGCAAATGGGGCAAGTAGTGGAGTTCACCGGACAGTTTAAAGAACAAGGCAAACTACCTAGTTCAACCATTGTTAATCCAAAGGGAGGTTTTGAAACCGCTAACGCTATCACTTTGAGAAGTGGCAAGGAGGTTGGAACAAGTTCAAAAACATCCAAACCAAGCCAAGAAGAGGTTAAAAAGTTGCTGTAACAAGAAGAAAGAGCCATGGCAAAGGAAGAACACCCTTTGCCGTAGCCCCCTAAGCACCTTATGTCGTCCAACTCAACTAAGGTAGGTCCAAATTCAATTCCTTCTAACATTATTCCACCAAATGTGCCTTTCCTTGGCAGGTTTATGCAATCTAGGAACAAAGAGAATGAAAAATACATTCTAGAGATCTTCAGGAAGGTGCAAGTTAATATCTCGCTCCTTGATGCGATAAAGCAAATTCTGAAGTATGCTAAGTTTTTGAAGAAGCTTTGTACAACAAAGAAACAAATTCGGGAGAAAAAGGTGGTACATGTGAGTGAAAATGTCTTTGCAATGTTGCAAAGAAAGCTGCCACCTAAATGCAAAGATCTAGGTAGTTTCACTATCCCTTGTGTAATTGGTAATACAGGGTTTGAACATGCTATACTAGATTTAGGTGCTTCCATTAATGTCATGCCTTATTCTATCTATGCATCTATGAACCTAGGAGAGCTTAAAAACGATGGTGTTATTATTCAACTAGCTGATCGTTCTAATGCATATCCGAAAGGAGTTTTGGAAGATATTTTGGTGCAAGTTAACCATTTGATATTTCTAGCAGATTTTTATGTGCTTGACATGGAAGATTCGGCCCATTCTACACCATTGCCGATCCTACTTACGAGACCTTTCATGAAAACAACCTGTACCAAGATAGATGTGTTCAAGGGGACTTTAACCATGGAATTTGATGGTGAGATTATTGATTTAACATTTCTGAATCTATAAGGTATCCTAAAGATGATTATTCTTGTTTTTCTATTGATGTAATTGATTCGTTGGTGCAGGAATACCTTGAAGACCTAATGGGGAAGCCCTTGAAATAACCATTACAAAAGGAACGAGACTAAAAAACCAAGGTGCAAAACTTATGCACACTCACGGCAGGAATGAGGATCCCCTTGCCGTGCCCAATTGTGAAGAGGTGGTCGAGATGGTGGATGCCCTTGAATCATTGCCACATCATGTTGGTAAGCCTTCAATCCCAATTCCAATTCCCGATTTTACTAATCAGTTGTTATCCTCAGTGATTCAGGCACCCTCCCTCGAGCTTAAACCATTACCAAATCATTTGAAGTACGTTTTCTTGAGAGATAAAGAGACTTTGCCCATCATAGTCTCTTCATCACTCACGGCAGTGGAGGAGGAAAACTAGTTCAGGTGTTGCAAGAGTACAAAACAGCCATTGGATGGACTTTAGCTGACATCAAGGGAATTAGTCCTACAACATGCATGCATCACATACGTCTAGAGGAGGGGGAGAAACCAACTCGAGAGGCTCAACATCGACTCAACCCTCCAATGATGGAAGTTGTGAAAAAAGAGATTATCAAGCTTCTTGATTATGGAGTGATTTATCCAATTTCTGATAGTCACTGTGGTAAAGAATGCAGAGAATGAACTTATGCCCACCCGTATCCAAACAGGTTGGAGAGTTTGCATTAATTATAGGAAGCTCAACGTCACCACAAGGAAAGATCACTTCCCTTTACCGTTCATTGATCAAATGCTTGAAAGGTTAATCGGTCATTCTTTTTATTGCTTTCTTGATGGTCATTCAGGATATAATCAGATTGTTATAGCTCCAGATGATCAAGAAAATACTACTTTTACTTGTCCGTTTGGTATTTTTGCTTATCGTCGAATGTCATTTGGTTTATGTAATGCACCAGCCACCTTTCAAAGATGCATGGTAAGTATCTTTTCAGATTTTGTTGAGAAGATTATTGAAGTTTTCATGGATGATTTTAGTGTTTTTGGTGATTCGTTTGATGATTGTTTAGCTAATCTCACATTAATCTTGAAACTATGCATTGACACTAACCTTGTTTTAAATTGGGAAATATGTCACTTCATGGTAAAACAAGGCATAATTTTAGGCCACATAGTTTCAGAAAGGGGAATTGAAGTTGATAAATCAAAAATAGATCTTGTACGCTACTTACCCTTTCCCACTTCGATGAGAGAGGTTCGTTCTTTCCTTGGACGTGCAGGATTCTATAGACAATTCATCAAAGATTTCTTGAATATGTCCACACCCTTATGTCGACTCCTCCAAAAGGATGTGCCATTCGAGTTTAACGAGGAATGTGAAAAGGCCTTCAATCACCTCAAGGAGATGCTAACTTTGGCCCCCATGATAGTTCCACTAGATTGGAGTCTTCCTTTTGAGCTCATGTGCGATGCCTCTAATTATGCAATAGGAGCTGTTTTAGGCCAAAGGAAGAACAAGCAACCATATGTCATCTATTATGTATCCCAGACCTTGAATGACGCTCAATTGAACTACTCTACCACTGAAAAAGAACTCTTTGTTGTTGTGTTTGCTTTAGATAAGTTTTGTTCTTATTTACTTAGCACTAAAGTTATCATTTATTCTGACCATGCAGCATTGAAGTACTTACTCACAAAGAAAGAGGCCAAGCTAAGGCTTATTCGCTGGATGCTTCTTCTCCAAGAGTGAGCCATTTGATACACGATGAGGAGCCAGTACCTATCCTAGAAGCATTCCCAGACGAGCAGCTACTATCTATTGAGGTAAGTGAGTCATGGTATGCTGATTTAGTGAATTATTTGGCGTCTTAACAAGTTCCAAGCACCCTAAACAAGCACCAACGTGACAAACTTAAAAAGGATGCATGATTTTAAGTGTGGGATGACCTATACTTGTGGAAATATTGCCCTGATCAGATTTTTTTGTAGGTGTGTGCATGAATATGAGTTTAATTCAATTTTAACTTTCTGTCACACTTATGCATGTGGGGGTCATTTTGGCACTAAAAGAACAGCACTTAAAGTTTTAGAATGTGGACTTTATTGCCTTACTATATTTGCTAGAACTTTTTGCATAACCTGTGATTGTTGTCAAAGAATAGAGAATATAGGTCCAAAAAACCAAATGTCGTAGGCCCTAATCTATTCTGTCGAAATTTTTTTATGTTTAGGGTATCGATTTCATAGGTCATTTTCCTTCATCTCATGGTTTCAATTATATTTTACTTGCGGTCGATTATGTATCGAAATGGGTGGAAGCAAAAACCACCCGTACTAATGATTCCAAAGTGGTTGCAGATTTTGTCAAAACTAACATATTTGCCAGATTTGGAATGCCAAGAGTACTTATAAGTGATGGGGGTTCCGATTTTTACAATCAAACCATCAAGGTGTTGCTCAAGAAATATAACGTCACGATGTTCAATATGGGAAATCGTGCCATCTTCCAGTTGAGTTGGAACACCGAGCTCATTAGGTAGTCAAGATGTTCAATATGGATATAGATGCTACTGGCATTCATAGGAAGCTTCAATTGAATGAGCTTGAGGAGATTCAGAATGAGGCTTATGAGAATGCTTATATTTACAAGGAGAAAACGAAGACATTCCATGACAAGATGATTTATAGTAAGACGTTCTCTGTAGGGCTGAAAGTGTTGCTTTTCAACTCCCGCCTTGGATTGTTTCTAGGTAAATTGCGTTCTAAATGGATTGGGCATTTTGTTGTTACTAATGTCTTTCCTTATGGTGCAGTCCAAATTCAAAGTTTAAAGACAGGACATGAATTCAAAGTGAATGGACACCGTTTGAAGAACATGTCGTGGATGATGTACCCCTCCATACTGTTGGCCCTAGTGAAGTTTGAATGGAGGTATCGTTCGGCTGGAAGACATTAAAGCAAGCACTTCTTGGGAGGCAACCCATGTGTTTAAATAAACAAGACCTAGGAATCTCCGGCTTCACAACCAGATTTGCGTTCCTTAACCCTACTCTTTATTGCTTTTACTTTGCCATAATTGTCATGTTTGTTAGTTGTGTGTTTCATTGTTTGCGTGTCATTCTACTTTTGAAACATTGAGGACAATGTTTGGTTTAAGTGTGAGTGTGTGTGTTGGGGGGGGGGGGTAAATAAATGCTTTTCATGACTTATTTTCGAATTTTATCACCTATCACTTCTAAAGTTGTTACTCACTGTTTTTAAGTGTTTTTATTGTGTTTTAATGTATCCTATAACAGAAAATCCTAAAATTAAAAAAAAAAATCGAAAAAGCTTGAGAAAATACCAAAAAAGAGTCGTTTTTGTTTGTGTGTTGTGTCTTAGGGTACCTTTCAACACGATGATGAGGATTTGGTTTTTAATTGCATGACTGTTAAAGAAAGTTACAAACATGGTTGGAAGTTTGATATGCTCTTTGGTTAACGGTTAGTTGTAGTTGTCATTTACGAATTCACATATAATCACAAAGAAAAAAAAATCAGTTTTTGTAACATGCTTGAAGGAAGAAACTCAAACTAACGCTACAACCTTGAGAGACTTGAGCCTAAACTTTGTTTGGAGAGTTATTAATCTGTGATATTTTTGTTTTCTAAAAGTCGTTGCATGATCTCATTATTTCTTTGTTTGTTGCTACTTAGAATGCATTTTCATCATTTTAGTTCCAAATACTAGAACTTATGCCTGTTTCATTCAAAGCATAAAATTGATTGCATAACATATAACAAGATGAAGTTGTTTAGTTAATCCAGAGCCAAAAAGCCATATCCCTTGCATATTTATTGTAGGTTTAACCCCTTTGAGCCTTAGCTAGCCTATTTTCTTTGTTAGCCACATTATCCTTGATGTGAGAATTATACGCACACAAATTAAAACCCTCTTGTGACAATTGTAGTATAAGTTAAGTAGGGATCGTTCTTAACCGGGGATTAGGAGGGATTGCAAAATCACTTGGAAACTGACTCAAAAACGTAAAATAAAGTTTAAAACACTGAACTAGACTCAAAGAATGCAAAACTAAACACTTAAAACACTAAAACAAACCAAAAGACTCAAACAGCACCCAAAACACTCAAAACAGACTTAAAAACACTTTCTGGGCAGTTTTGAGCACTTTGACTACTTTGGATGAAATTGGGTAATAAAATGAATCAAAACACTTAAAAACACAAACTAAGACACTTTCTAACTAAGTTGGACACTAAAGCAAAGGGGGATTGAGTTTTTGACGAAATTAAATTAAATGCACAGATTGTAATAAAGGGCAGATTCTAAAGATGAATTTGATGGAATTGAATGGATGGGAAGCTAGCTAAGGGGTTCATCTCCACACATGTTATACTTGCACACAAAACGATTTCTAATTGCTTTTCAATAAACCATGAATTCTCAACGCCCCAGATTAACCGTGAATTGCACTAATTAACCCTCAGATTTTCCTAACGTTATTGAATTGGATGATTGCATACGACAACCCAAAACATTCCCCACAAGTCCCCTACATGATTGCATAATAGAGATACAAGCAAGAATGATTAAGTTCTATGAAAACCATAAGCGTTGACGAAGCACTTGTTACTATGATTGCATGAAACTTATGCCAAGAATTTACTTAACGCGATTAAGATCATCAACCTTTACTACTTGTGAATATAATTCCATAACGATTAGGTGAAATTTCCTTATATCCTACCATCCAATTTATGCATGATAATTAAGCGTGCACTCTCAACCAACACACACAAATCAATGTAATTCACATAGATAAGTAAATTGAATTCACAACTTATGAAACGCAATTGGAAGTAATCAAATCATATTGCAAGCATAAACATGTATTTCGAATCCCCCCTAGCCAAGGGGGGGTTTAGTTCCTCATACGCACAAAACCAAGAGAATTGAAATTAACCATTGAAATCAAGGAGAGTAAAGCACCTAAAAATTCCAACAACTCAAACTTGAATTGTATGAACGTTTAAGCACTCTTCTCCTCCTCTTCGTTGCGGTACAAGGTCTAAGCACGGGTTTGTTGTGAATTTTGGGGGTTATGGATGGTGTAGAGTGATGTGTTTAGGATAGGGATGGATGTAGGGGAGGGCAAGGCTTATTTTTGGGCAGAAAATATGAAGAATGGTGAAGTATGGATGTGTTATAGAGAGGGGATGAATTTCTGGCGTGAATGGTGAATGAATGAATGGTTTGTGGCTGCAACAAGGATGTTTATTTATAGGTGGTTGAATGATTAAAGAGGGAATGCATGTGGAATGACAGCTAGGGAGTGAATGATTAAAGAGGGAATATGACAGCTAGGTTGGTTGGTGGCTGCAATGGAGGTGTAGAATGATGATGGGAGAGCATGTGGCTGTAATGGAGGTGTGGAATGATGATGGGAGAGCATGTGGCTGCAATGGAGGTTTATTAATAGGATTTCAGGAATTAAAACCCTAGGTTATTTAGGTTATAATGGAAACTAGTTTCCAATTCTTGATTCCTCCTTCTTCCTTCGATTCTAGGCTCACTTGGTCTTCAATTTCGTCCAACACTTTGACTCCAAGCATAAGCTATCCATTCCAAGCCCAATTTTGCTCCAAAATGCTCCAAAATGCACCTTTTTGCTTCCTTAGCCATATGAACCTAGAAACACACGAAAATGGCATAAAGGACTAAAATAACTAAAGAAACACAACGTAAATGCACGAGAACAAGCCAATTAAGTCGCATAAATATGCTCCTATTAATCCTTACCTAGCCTAGAATAGAACTATCCATACCCTTGTTCTTAAATAATAGTGGAGCATGACTTAAAGGGAATTCCTTTTGATCAACATTATGCAGAAATACAAGTGGGGGGGTTTGTTGGAAATCAATGAGGATGTACGTTTTGTGTGCCAAAGAAAGAGAAAGGGCACGAAAGGAAAAAAAAAAAAAGGAAAAGAGTTGAGAAATAAGTGAGAATGAACTCACAAGTATTGGTTATTGAAGAAAGGGTCCAAAAGTTTGAATCTGGCCCTAAGTGTTGTGTGAATCTCCCCTTTGTGTTTAAAGTTGATTTTTGTATTCAAAAGTGAATTCTAAATGTTTATTTCATTACTTTGCTTACTATCGCTTTAAGAACTTTTGTTTATCCTTACCTTTCTTTGTTAGCTAATACCTTAGCCCCGTTACAACCCTTAGACTTCTATCTTGATTGCTATGTTTCAATATGTGGAGTTTGAAATTGGTACGAGCATATGGTATCCCTGGTTCTCGCGTCTAAGTAGTGGCATTCCATTCATGAGATCATATACATGTTGTATTAATAATTCCAGAAAGTGCCTTCTTTGTTATAACATATGTGAGTGTTAGTCTACATGTTTACATCAATCTTCTCACATATACTTAGTATAGGGAGTGTAGTCAGAAAATTTGTGTGAAAATAGAGAGTACTCCAATGAGGAATTGAGTGAATTCTCTAAGGCATGTTACTACATTCAAAATGTTGTTTTAATTGATTAAATACAAGCTAGTGAGTGGCTACTGCGGTGAAGTATAAGCTCGAGGGTAAAGATAGCTAAAATCTGTGGGAGTAGTGATTTTTAACATGTCATGTTTCATTGGAAATGCCTGAGGCAATTGTTGGAAGGTTTAGGTTGTGTTTTGTTTTCTTTGTTTTGCTCGGGGACTAGAAAAAGCTAAGTGCGGAGGAATTTGATAGGAGCATATTTATGCGACTTTGTTAGCCTATTTCCTTGCATTTACTCAATTAGTTTCTATCTATTAGAGTGTTTTAAGCCATTTTCATGTGTTTGTAGGTCCAAATGGCAAAGTTGGCAAGAAAAGGCAATTGGAGCATTTTAGAGCAATTTTGGTCTTGGAATGGATAGCACTTGCATGGAGCAAGATGGATTAATGTTTTTGAAGATCAAAAAAGGCTAGGAATGTGCTTAACATCTAGAAGAATTGATTCAAGACATTGAAGATAAGGAATCAACTAAAAGGAAGGAACATTATCCAAACTAACCTTATCTTATCCTACCTTAATTCCAGCTGCAAGGGGGAATCAATTTCACATTAAATCACATAAATATATGGTTCTAGAAGCCCTATCCCCTGCCCTAAATTAGTGCCGCATATCTTATCCCTTATCCTTCTAGAAACGTGTCACAATACCCCTTTCTAGAAGCCCTAGATTCGTGCCGCACCACCCTAACCTTTTCCCCCTACAACTCTGCCGCACCCTATCCTTGTCCTCCAAGAATTGGTGCTGTGAACCCTAGCCCTATATACACACATTTATGCCACACAAAATAGAGAGAGCTTAGAGAGAAAATTGGAAAATATACTTTGTGCCGCAACATGGAAAGAAGGAGAATAAGGAGTTTTGAGCCGTGACCTACTATCCAAGGATTATGCAATCTGCCATTGGAGTGCTAGAGCATTTCTGGGTTCTTTCTATCCTTAGATTTAGTTCAATGTTTAAATTAGATTGGTTTTGTTTAATTGCAAACATGTGGAACTAATTTCGTTTTAGTTAGAGGTGAATTCAAAGCCATGAACATATATGTGATATGAATTGATTTCCTCCAGTTATTGTTTTGTAAAACATGAATGCAATTTACGTATCTGTTTGATTGATAACTTATTCTTGTATGTTGATTAAGGGTGCACACTTAATTTGCATGCATGAATCAGATGCTAAAATATAAGGCAATTTCACCTAATAGTTATGAACTTATATTTATTAGTAGTGGAAATCACTAGTCATGATTGTGTTAAGTAAATCATGGCAGGAGTATCATGCGGTTCATAGTTACGAATGCCTTGTCAATGCTTATGATTTTCATAGAACTTAATGATCTTTGATATGTATCTCTATCATGCAGTTCATATAGGGAACTTGATAAGAATAATTTGATTGCGTTGCTGAGTCTAATTCAATGAAATTAGGAAAATTTGAGAGTTATTTTGTGCAGTTCACTATTAATTTGGGGCATTGTCATTCATGGTTTATAGGAATAATAACTGGAAATCGATTTGTATGCATATGTGTCATGTGTGGAGAAGGACCATCTAGCTAGCCTTTATCCCTTTAATTCACCCAAATTCGTGCAACATTTAGTTTGTTTATGCAATTACTTAGTTTTAGTTTAAATTCGTCAAAACAACCCCCAATTAGCATTTTGAGTCTTTTTAGTTTAATTTTCGTCCAAACTTCTTTACAGTTCTTGTTTTGAGTCAGTTTAACTTGGTTTTGTGTTATTTGAGTCAGTTTAGCTTGTTTTGAGTTGTTTGAGTCTAATTTTCAGTTTTTGAGTTTAATTTGGGTTGATTAGCATCCCTAACTAATCCTCGGCCTAGAACGATCCCTACTTACTCATACTACAATTGCATAATATATAGGGTTTAATTTGTGTCTTAGTTTATATCACATCAAAATAAGAGTTTATAGCATTAGCAGCCGCATGCAAAGAAGCAGAATGATTGAGAGATTTATTGTTCAACATAGAGTTGTGGCCACAACCAATGCCATCTATTTCTTTGTATTGCGATAGTGAAGCTACATTGTCTAGAGCTTATAGCAAAGTATATAATAGCAAATCTGGACATATTAGCTTTAGACATGAATTTGTTAAACAATTAATAACACAAGGAGTTGTTAATATAACTTATGTAAGGTCAAATAAAAATTTGGCAGATCTTTTTACTAAGGCATATGTCCCTTGTTATGAAATCAGAAAGTTATGATCTTTTGATAAATAAAAAAAAATACATACATGATCTAGCAATAGGATTGCATCTTTTCGGAAAATGAAAGGATGCAGCAAGTTGTGATTTTGATTAAAAGATGGATCCATTTGGTGGCAATGATGCAGGAAAGAACATGACTTTTATATGCACACTTTGATCCATCTTCAAAGGGTTCCATAGTATCTATATATAGCCCATGTTGGCTACATATTTGGATATACAATTATTCAAACAATAGTTTCTTTTACTCTTTCTCTCCATCAAAATCATACAGTTTGATTTTAGAAGATTTTAAGGGAATTTCAGTTCTTACTAAACTAAAATTCTAAACTTTGTTGTATCCTGAAAGTGATTTGCTTTAGACCCGTTAGCAAACTCATATTAGAGTGGGGGCAAATATCACTTTAAGGAAAACGTAATAACGTGCCTCAAAGTCATTTTTCTATCAATTTCTCAACCTTATCCTAACACATGGCAAAATAACATTTTTGGATTCGGATTCATCATATTGGAGAGATAATTATGGGAGTTTAAAAAATATTGGGAGACAATTTCTATATTTCTAGGGGTTGCAAACAAACTTCAGTTACAGGGTTTTTTATGCCATTCAGCCTACCCTGCATTCTTGGTTTAACATAATGTAAATGTTGGAGCAGAACTCGAGACAATTTCTACATTTTTAGATGAAAGGATTGCCTGAATCAACCAAATTTCTCACATCTACGACACGGAAAAAGCAAATGCATTTATGCGATCTATAATCCTAGTTCAGATCGTAATGGGCAATACTTTTTTTATTATTTTAATATCTACATGGCGCTCAATCATGGTCCATGTGGGTGTCACGTCATTAGTTAACAGAGGTTCTGACGGAAAACTTAACAGATGTATGAAAGTGTCCCAGAATTATGGTTTTGAGTAACAGATTGGGACCAAAAAAATCTTGATGTATGAAGTATTGAAAACCAAGAAAATTAAAGGTAGTAAACTAAGATTAACCCTATACAATTTGTAATTTTAATTGGTAGAATTTGATGAATTTGAGACGAAGGATTGAAAGGAAAAGAGATGAGAATAAGAGAGAAAATACAAGAAGGAATCGTTACAAACTTCACATGCATCGCACGCCTCGCATGCTCACATGTTTTGCACGAGTATATCTAAGACAAAGTCAGCTACTGTGACACCTAGCACAATCCTAGCCTATGAACTAGTCTAATCGCAGGCATCCAATTCCAATTCAAACAAATAAGGACAAGACTAAGGAACTTGAACTCTAAGACCATCTCCAAACCGGCCGGCCATAGGCCAAAGGATAGCCCTTTTTGACACAAAACTCATCTCCAATGGAGGTTTGGGCCAAAAAACCTTGGGAGCCACTAGGCCAAAATCTTGCCATATGGCCATCGCGCTGGGAATCCTTAACCAACCAGCCAACCCGTTCAGTTAGGCAATTAGATTTTTTTAAGACGAAATTTAAAAAAAAAAGAAAATTTTTAATTTTTTTTTCCTATAAATACCTAAGACATTTCTACACCATTTCTCACATCCTTTCCACCCTTCCGTACTATCTTACCTCATTTTATTTCAATTGTTCACATTCTATTCATCTCAAATACTCTTTTCATACACCCCTCTCTTACCTCTTCCAATAATCTTTCCTTTAATTATTTCAATAATTTTCAAATTGCCACATCTTAAAGTGGCACTCAAAATGTGTCTGGAGGCTTATTCATTTAGCAACAACTGGCACTCCAAATATGTCTAGAAACCTGATTTTAATATGGTAGTTTAATTCAATTAACCAATAAAATTAAAGAACATACTTAAAATAATATATTATTGAAAGGGCTAAAAAATAGCCCCATTCGGTTGGAGATGGTATATAAATATAGTCAGGCACTAATCATTAAAAAATAATTTCTTTCAGGGCTATAATCTGGATAGGGGCTAAACATAGTCATTTTGGTCCAAAGGGTTATAGGGCAAAATATGACATTTTTGACACAAAACTCATCTCCAATAGAGGGCTAGGCCAAAAAAATTTGGGACCCACAGGCCAAAATCCAGCCATAGCTAGGGGGCTAGAAAATATAACCAGCCAGCCCAAAAAGTTGAGCCTAACTGTCATCAACCCACTTGCTAGGTAACGTTAGCTAACTGTTGGATTTGAATTTTCTTGTTCTTTAAGACGAAATTAAAAAAAAAAATTAAAAATTCTAATTTTTTCCCTATAAGTATCTAAGTCATTTCTACACCATTTCTCACATCCTTTTCACCATTCCGTACTATCTTACCTCATTTTATTCAACTCTTCATATTCTTTAAACTCTCAACCGAAAAATTATTAAGATTACAAAGATAAGAAATATGGAGAGTTACACATTTAGAAATATGGTAGTTTAATTCAATTAACCACTATTTATTAAAGAATAATTTCTTTCAAGTTTATAATCTAGATGGGGGGCTAAACATAGCCCCTTTGGTTAAGATGGCCTAAGAAATCAGCTTCAATGCTTAATCACTAACTACATACCTGATTGAAAAGAAAGAAAAAAACAACTTTATCGTACAAACAGATAAGTAAATACTAACCACCACAGGTGAAGAAAGAATATGCGAAAAAGCAAAAAAACTAAATAGAAGAGCTCTCAGAAGCAGAAACCAACTCAAAACACGAAAGAGTCACAAACTCTTACCACACAAAATCACCATTTCTTCCCTCTCCCAGGTCCCTTAGTCTTACTACCATACCAGTGATAATGCGCCAAATACCTCAATCCCCATCACCCCGTGACCCACAGATACAATCCCATATCCTCCCACCTCTCCTTGAGGCAGCCACCGCCTTCTCATTCTTCACTTCCTCATGTCTCGACTGCTTGAGATCACTCAAAATTGCCTTAACAACCATCGCCTCCTTTTCCCCGTAGCTTGAGTCCACCATATCACTCAAAGATGCAGTGCTCTGACACTGATCCAAATACCCCCAAGTGCTAAGAAATTATCATTTTTAAAGAGAGAGATGCTACATTTCCCTCCACCTCAAGGAACTCCAAATGTCGCTGCCTTATCTCTTCCAAACGTCGACATCGCTGCCTCATCTCTTCCAAATGTCGCTGCATCATCTCTTCCACATCACTTGACTCCTCTGGATTAGTGAAAATGTGATGAGAAATTTGTTGGCAGTCTCACATCGGGGGGAAGAAAACGAATGAGTTTAAATACAATTACCCCTTTCTAACAATTACTGAGACCTTTTGTGGTAAAACCCCAGCCCCAAACGTCGACGTTTGATCTCTTCCAAACGTCGATGTCCCTGCCTGGTCTCTTCCAAATGTCGCTGCCTCATCTCTTCCATATAGCTTGACTCCTCAAGATCAATCAAAATTTCTGAATCATTCCTACCGGGGAAGAGGGATTCCACATAGCTTGACTCTTCAGGATCAGTCAAAGTTTCTGAATCATCCTTCCAGGGTAGGCAGGATTCCACATCATCCACCTTCTCATTTTGCTCATTGTTTGGGACCATCGCATTAATCATAGGTGCAGTGCTTCGAAACTGAGCCAAATCCCCCAAAGTGATGAAAAGCTGTTCTGGGCGGTAACCATGTATACCAGTTTCCTCTATGTCAAGGCACTTCAAATACCGTAAGTCTTCAGGCAACTTCGAAAGTTTTGAGCACCCATGGAGAGTGAGCCATTCGAGGCTTAACAAATTGCAGATACTCTCCGGTAGATATACCAGGCTTTTGCAGTTTTTCAGATTTAACGACACTAACCCCTGAAGCCGTTCAATTGATGCGGGAAGCTCTCTGATAGATGTTCTATCCAAATCAAGGCTGGCTAATCTTTCCATATTTTCTAATATGTCTGGAAACACCTGAAACTTTGTACAACCAGAAAGAGAGAGATAATTTAGGGACTTGAGTTGACAAATGCTGCTCGTAAGACTCTTAAAGTCTTTGCTATACCGTAGCGTTAAAGTAGCAAGTCCCGTAAGACTATAAATTATGGATGGCAATTCTTCAATTGCAATCCCTGAAAACTTAAATTGTCGGCTGCGAAAGGCTTGCTCATATTCAAGCTCAGTAAATATAGTCCAATCTAAATGAAGCTCCGTTAGGTTCTTCAGAACTTTTAGAAACTCTGGAAGATTCTCCAGATTTAAGCAGCCAGAAACATTCAGGGTTTGAAGAGATCTCATACGAATGCTGCCTGGAAGAATCTTTAATCTTCTGCAATCCTTCAAGCTCAGGGTAACGAGTCCTGTAAACTTTTTGATGGATGAGGGCAATTCTGAAATTGCAGTCTCATCTAAATTAAGCTCTAATAGGTTCATAAATTCAGGAATTTCTGAAAAATTATACAGATTTGAGCAGCTGGAAAGATTAAGGGTTCGAAGAGATCTCATATGAATGCTCTTTGGAAGGCTATGAAATTTCTTGCATTGCTTTAGACTCAAAATCTCAAGGTTTTCAAGAGATGAAATTGATGGGCAAAGGACTCCAACAGATGTCTCATCCAAGCGAAGCTCTCTTAATCCTTCCATATTTCCGACATTTCTTGGAAAGGCCTTGAGCTTTGGACAACCAGAAAGATTAAGAAATTGCAGTGACTTCAGTTGAACAATGCTGCTTGGAAGAATCTCAAGTTTTCTGCAGTATTCGAGATTCAAGGTAACAAGCCCTGTAAGATTGTTAATTGATTGAGGCAGTTCTTTTATTGCAGTCCCTTGCAAATAAAGCTTTGAAAGCTTCTTCGTAACTTCTGAAATCTCTGGAAACTTCTCAAGTATTGAGCAAAAAGAGAGATCAAAGGTTTCAAGAGATTTCATACAAATGTTGCTTGAAAAGGTCTTGAGTTTGCCGCACCAACTTAGATCCAAGAGGATAAGTTTTTCAAGGGCAGAAATGGATGGGTGAACCTCATATAACCTTGTGCATCCACTAAGAATTAGCTTCTCAAGATTCTTTGCCTCAGTGAAATCAGGTGTTTCCTTAAGACGATGAGAGCCTTTTAAATTGATAATCTTCAACTTTCCAAGAGGCTGTCAATATACATCAGGGAAAATATGTGTTACATACATAATAAGGCATTTAAAAACTAAACCATTTAAAAGTAGTATATAGGCAAATGATGAACGTACCTTAGTTCCTTTCCATAGGTGTTCAACCCAACTATATTGCATGTCAATTTCAACAAGAGTCTCTGGGTTAAAATTGGATGATAAAGACTTTAGGGGACATTTGTCCCAGAATAGATAACTTAATTTTTTAAAGAGAAACTTTAGATCCTCGTATTTCCATTGATCAACGGACTTCCTGATCGGTGGTCGTAAATAGTGGGTATAGACTTTGAGTAGTCTTAGTTTTGTCATTTCAACAAAAGCGGTGTTTAATTTCACCACATTGTCTCCATGTGGCCAACACACGATTATGCTTTCAACTGCTTCTGTAGCCTATAACCAAAATTACAAATTGAATGAGTACAAAACTTAAGATTATAACACCTAATGCACATGTTTCTCATGAATTGGATATTGATCAAAGTTGAAGCATTATACTTTTTATAATAATAATGGAGGGAGAAGATTTGAAACAGTTACATTAATGGAGGGGAGAAGGAGTGCATTTCTCACCGTTTTTTGAGTTAACACATGATGCACATCTTCATAGCTCCACAGCCTACTGCGCCTCCCGGGCTCTTTTATAGATTCCTGACGTACGATTTCACGACCCATTTCCTCTAATAAATCATGCATCTCAAGTACACCGTCAGATGAGATAACAACAAGAGCTCTTCCAACTAGGACGTCTAATCCGGTATGGGGATGCAAGTCGCAACCTTCCATAATCCGTATTGCGAAGTCTTTCTTCATTTGTTTAAAGAAACATGCAATATCAAGAAATATTTCTTTTTGTAAACCATCTAGTCCATCAAAGCTTGTTCTAAGGACTTTCTGAATTCCCAGGTGCGGGTTTCTCGCTATTTTCTTTAACTCATCTTTCCACAAAAGTACACTTTTGTTATCGAGAAATGCTCCCAAGACTTTAAGTGCTAAAGGCAAACCTTGAGCATATTTTATGAAATGGCCTGACAGATCAATGTATTCTTCTGTGGGTTGCTTTGTACTGAAAGCATACTGCATAAACAGCTCAAGAGCGTCATCGTCATTTAACAACTCGGGCTCATATATCTGATCACCAAGTCTACTTAGTGACTGCTTATCTCTAGTTGTTATAATGATTCGACTTCCGCCACCAAATGAAGGT
The DNA here is from genome assembly GCF_019419815.1 of Pyrus x bretschneideri. Lineage (NCBI taxonomy): Eukaryota > Viridiplantae > Streptophyta > Magnoliopsida > Rosales > Rosaceae > Pyrus > Pyrus x bretschneideri. Next base: position 752,153 of record NW_025999801.1, read on the forward strand.
TGCTTTCCAATTAAGGCTTCAATTTGGGATGAACTCTCCACATTATCCAGAACAAGTAAAACTTTTTTCTTACCAACTCTTTCCATCATCTTCTGAAAGCCATTTCTCAAAATCTCTGAACTCCCCACCTTCATATTTGTGATACTAGATAGAAGTTCTGCCTGCATATCTAGTGGTGCTTCACCTGCATCAGTGGAGGGAAAACGTCCCTTGACATTTTCAAGAAAGCAACGACCTTCGAAGTGATGATTGATTTTGTCATACACAGCTCTAGCGATGGTGGTTTTGCCTATACCGCCCATACCCCATATTCCAACAAGGCGAACGTTAACGACCTCAGGACATAATAGTGAATCCATTTTCTGTAAGCGGGAATCCATTCCAACCAAGCCACTCTTTTCACTTGATAAGTTGTTGATCAATTTATTAAAAATATCATCTACAATCAACTCAATAAGCTTGGCATCATCCCTGCCAAATTTGAAAAACAGTAAGTCCTGCGATTGCTAGTTATATAACACTCATCACACTGTCATTGAAAACACAAAGTAACGATCCAATAATTCTCAATTTATTCTTCTTTCATTTACTCAATGCACTCTTCTAAGTTCAATCAACGTATAAGAGAACTAGTCATGTATATCCTCCCCAGATGTTTTATAGACCCTTTAATCGTGGCCATATATATATTGATCTTGCGGTTTGAAGAATTAATTTAACTTGTTCTTGTTTACTTATTAACGTTGGACAACGTCTTTTGTAAATTATGTCTCCTCTCTGCTTCTTACACCTGGTCTTTCCTCATCATGAAAGAGGGAGAAAATTAAGAGGTTTTGTACAAATGACGTCTTCCCATGTGAAAAAGTAAATAAAAACAAGTGAATTCTTCACCGCAAGATCAATATCAAGGGCCCCTAATTTTTTAAATTAGTTTCCTCTTCCCTTCTCATAGAAAATATCTAGGTGTCGTGGTGGAAAGTTTTGCAGACGGTGGGTATTCATTTTTGTAGAGGGTTGGGAAGGAAGTCTTGGTTCTAGTTGTATTAACATTAATTATAACCACAGGAAATTAGCGACTATAAACGAAATAAGAATTTTCTTCGAGACTAAAAAGACCAAAACAGGAAATTAGCTAAACTTCTAAACTAGTAAGTTCATAAGATTATGAAGGAATGAGTTACTGGTAATTTTGTGAATCCCAGCCACATAAATTGGGGGCTCTTTGTAGAGCGGACCTCCACCGCTGCACTTCCTCCATGTCGGCGTTAGGATCATGTTCATGTTTAGAAAAAGCTTCCTCAAAACTTCCCTCGATTTTACGAACATGAGATGGGTCTACTTCGTAGAAAATGGGAATCACAATCTGCTTCTTCTGATCCATGCATTGCAGTATTTGGACGAGTTCTTTCAAGCACCATGTGGAAGAAGCGTAGTTTTGAGAAAAAACTACAATTGAAAGCCTCGAGTCGCTTATAGCTGTGAGTAGCTGCGAAAGGCCGTTGCCTTTTCTGAGCTCTTCAGCGTCAATGAACGTGTTGATTGAGTTCTGAACTAGAGCTTTGTAGAGATGGCCAATGAAGGTCCTGCGAGTGTCTTCGCCTCGAAAATTCAAGAAGACATCATATTTCCAATCAGGAACAGATGAAGAAGAAGAAGCCATCAACAAGCACAAGATCGACAGCCCAATGTGAGTCTCGTGTAGCCCCTTAACAAACTCAAGACTGCAGATCAACGACCCCCTTCATTGGTTCTCACTAGAAAAATGGGATGCATCTTCAAGGGGGGAGCTTTGAAGTTGCCGGGAAAGAATGGTCGTTTGGCTAAAGTCCAATAACAAACACAAATGAAAGAAAGTAACATTCATATTTTTTTGTTTTTTTTTTTACCCTAATTCCTCGTAGTATATTAAATTTGTTTTAATATGTGATGTTTTACTCCAAAAAATTAAATAAACTAAAATCCTTAACTGCAATCATTCTGTTCTGCCTAGAAAAGCCTTCCCCAGCCTCGAAGCAACATTTTCGGAGGTCGGGAGAGTCCTTAGGTTTCCAGCATCCGACATGTAAAAGTAATTGTAGTTGATCCTAGTAACCAAATCTGCTAAATGAGGAAAGTGTCCGACGTTGAGCTTGAACGAAAGCACTCTGAGCAGGAAAGCAATGCAATCATCAAACTGCTTCTCAATACGATCGACTTCCATTTCGCATTTGGCCTTAATTGCAGAAACTGTTCCGCCGCTAAGCGTCAGTTGTATAGAATAGAAGTCCAATGCTAATCCCAGGATGTTGTTTATCCTGCTTGCTATGAGAGCCCACAGCTTATCTGGAACTACAAAGCACTGCCGCTGAATTGTCAACAAGTACAATTCATGTACTTCTATGACTTCGTCCAGAGATCGAGCGGCTGCCATACCTTCGCATAGCTCACGCCATGCATTGTGATATACTCTGTCCATCACATACTGGTGAAAAGCATCGACAAAGTGGAGAAGTTTTTGCTCCACTAACCAGTGACGCTTGTGGTTGTTTGCGGCACTGCCTCTACCCTTCCACATCCACCTTCGAGCTATATCAAGTACGAATTTTGCTCGCTTAACCTTCAACAAGAACCCCATGACCTGGTTATATTTCTTGATTGCCTCCGCGTTTGCAATAAGTTCAAGTGGCCAAGAGACCTTATATGTGAAGTTTAGTTGATCAAGTCCATCCATTCCAAAGCTCTGAACACGACTTTTATGAGGAGTTGAGGGAAGGGAAGCCATCTTAGGTTGCTCATTTCCATTTAAGTCGTGATTTTTGGTGAGGGATACAATCAATGAATCAGGAAAACTTAGTAGCACTCCATCAGCAGAGTTTCTTATAGATTCCTGCAATATCGTGTTTAACTCTCAAAATCATCATCCCATGTTTCTCCTTTATCCAGCTTATTGAATATTACAGTCAAGAAGTGCTGTAGCAGATCACCTGACCATAGCAAGAAAATCGCGCACAAGACTGCTAGTTCATCCATCAATTTCCAGTCATTCATCAGTTTTGACAAAATATGCCTGCCAATACAATCCACCTGCTTCTGCATGTAGACAGTAAGACATTCCTGCACTATAACCACCGGAAGTGGAGTACTTCTTGGTTCAAAATGTTGAATCCAGGCAAGAACTCTTGATGAAAGGGTGCTATTTTTTTGGAAAGGTAAGAGCTCTGACATACAGAGCTCATCCTGAACAGATGGTAGAAGAGTAGGAAAAGGAAACAACGATTGTAACATATGTGAGTCATCTTGTGAACGAAGATATTCTGATTCACCAAAGCGGAAACCAAAAGTACAATTTGTTCCTTCAGCCAAAAAAGTTGATCCACTCTCCACACCGAAAATAGCCTTTCGTAAAGCTTCATCGTTTAAAGGGGGCAGACATAAATTTCTGGAGAAGTTCAAGGATTTCCATGCATCCCCGTTCTTAGAAGGGATCTTTTGGCAGACTGTTAGAACTGGATTTTCTGACAGAAGGATCTTGAATGAGGAAACCCATTTACCACACCTGCAAACATTTTCTCTTCATTTGCATCTGTAAATCCTTTTCCATTATCACGTGCAGACTCTGGTTCTGTTACTCTTTTCTCTGCCAGTGTATCAACCAAGAACTTACACCAAAGTTTCTCTGAGCATTTTACTGGCACAATCACACTATCATCACTCTCCACTTTTTGTTTAGTGGATATATGTTGAAAGATATGGTCACCATGGCCTATAAGGCCTAACTTCTGACAAAGTCAAAAGTTTCTCTGAGCATTTTACTGGCACAATCACACTATCATCACTCTCCACCTTTATTAAAACTTCCAAAACCATCAACCTCAGAGTCATTTCCGTTTCTATATACAACTGAGGATGTCATGGGAATATGCCGGATCAGCTGTAACAATTTTCCAGCAGAAACAGTAGACTTAGCTATGTCCTTAATAAACAATGGACATGATTGAAGGTCTTTATTGCCACATTCCTTTCCTTTCATAAAACTTGTCACTGAGGCAGAGGTCGCAACATCTAACATTTGATACTGTACTTGCCTTAATAGATAACTCTTCTCCCAAAAGTCAGTCTCGTAAACAGATATTGCTTTATTAGCATAAAGGAACATCTCCCCGTATGGATCATCTAGTGTTCCTTCAAAAAGCCAAGAATCAAGACCCTCATTATACGGCAATATACTTCCAATAAATAAATAAAGAAGCATCTGGTAATCTTCCTCCTCACCACCTCGCACTAGACACACTTCATCCAGCTTCTTGTAAAGATGGTCAAGGACGTGAACAGCCAAGTAAGCAGCAGGAAGAGACGAATTAGACTCAAAATACACCTGTGGGATGGCACCATGCACTATTTGCAACAGATACTCAGCACCTGAGCAGAGACTAGACAAAGAAGTGGCCAATCCCAATAACGTAGGGGTTGTACTAATGCCATCTTCTCTTATCTTCATTTCCTTCTTTAAAGCAATATCGCGCAACCTCTTAAGCCATGCAGAAACAGAACATGCAAAAGCCCTCAAAGTAGGCGGGGGTAATCCAGCAGACTTCTTGATTTTGTTGACTATAATTTCCACCAGTTGTAAGCATAAAAAGCACCAGTAGTATCCATAAGAGTAAATTCACAAAGCTCAGTGGTACTTCGAAAGTCCTCACACGAAGTTCGAGCAGGCAAGTGACCACCCATTTGCTCATGCGCTCCAAGGATAGCATTAAAGTCACCAATTGCCATCCATGGCATTGTAGTATTAGAACGGATATTTAAGAGGTCACACCATAAATCATGACGAAGAGTTGAGGTAGTAGCCGCATAAACAATAGTAAACTGAGAAAGAACACCTTCAAAAGAAGCCTGAAAAGTAACTTGTTGCCATGAAGAAGAAATTATAGTAGGAGAACAATAATCCGTAGAATACAAAACCCAAATATTAGGCAATAAATCACCCCTGTTATTGACAGTAAGTAAAGATAGACCTGATGAATTCCAATAAGCAGAAGGAATAGAATCAAAAGTAACCATGGGTTCAGAGATGCAAACCAAGTCGGGATGATGGGAGTGGCAAACATTTGAAAGCTCCGTACGTGTATCAGAATTACCAATACGGCGAATATTCCAATAAACTAGCTTCATTTGGAGGTAGAAATCACTTGTCTTCCTGCCCTTGTAACATAGGGTTCTTCTTGCCTACATGCGTCAACTTTTTGGTTTTTCTTTTGTTTCTTTTGCTGAGATTTACTAAGAACTAGAGTAAAGTCATTTGAATCCTTCCCTGCATCCACAACGTTGATCTCTTTCCTCGAACCAAAACCAGGTGGGACATCAACATCCACATTGTGGTCGATATTATTTTCTTCCGTAGGCTCATCTCCTATCTCCTCTGAAAGAGTACCATTCAAGTTGCGAGAAGGGGAATCATTAATAATATTGGTTGGTTGTACCTCTAGAAGCTGTCTATCTGAAATTGTCTCTAAGTGACCATGAAAATCTGTCGATGAATCAATGACCTTGTCAGCCAACACACTTAGCTCATTATTCACAACAGTCATTAATATTTGATTTACAAAATCGTTGACTTGTTCAGCAGGGCGTTGCTCAAGAGAGCTACAAAGTGGGACCCCCATATCATTATTAAGTCCAGTAGAACACTTATTGTGAATAATTTCAACTGAACGGGAACGTTCCATGTGTATAGTATCACCTGAGAAACAGTCTTAGCCGACGGTTTTGGACGATAGACTTGACGAGTTGGTGATCGTCCACGACGATGCGCCTCAACATCTGGATGCATCCCATCGGAATGATTACCCTTTAAATGTCGGCATTTGTTTGTATTATGGCCAATTACACCACAATGTCCACAGGTTGGTGGCAAAATCTCATAAATAATATCAGCAGAAAAACCATGTTGTTCCCGCTCAACCATAATAGATGAAGGCAAATCAGCAGAAAGATCCACATCGACCAGAATTCTAGCATAATAACCATATAACTTTTCACGTGTAGCATGATCCAACTGAAGTGGGGTACCCACCCCACAAGCAATTTCCATAAGAATGCGAGGGTGCCAATACTCTTGACTTAGGCCATATATTTTGATCCATACCTGTGCATGTGTTTGGGGAAGGACATCACCAAGTTTGAAATCTGGTTGCCATTGAGACAACCTAAAACGACCAAATTGAAGTGTACAGGTTCCACCACCCCATACTCTTCTCACATCTTCTTCGTTGGAAAAGTGAAGATCAAAATATCCCTTGCCAAGAGGTACCAGTTTCCATGAATTGTGAGGCTTCCATAAAGAAGCCAAAGCACTCTTGAGAAACTCAATCTTCATCGGCATCGTTCCTTTTCTTAACAAAAGCCTACCAATGAGGTTTGTTCGGCATGAACGTAATTGTTCTTGATAAAGGTCCTCACTGATTTTGACGTAAGTCACATCTCCCCGAACAGTAGGAGAGGGAAGTTGACTTAAATTAACTGAACTTTCCGAACCATTTGTGACAATGGCAGCAAAGGTCCGTGCTTTTGGAAGTTGACCGGATAATTGACCAGTGGCAATATTCAATTTGGAAGAAGTAGCAGAGAAGTCAAGAAAGCCCCATGGGCACAAGGCAACGGGTGACTTGTCCATGGAAACCAAGAGATTAACCTACAACAAAATGCATTCGAATATAATAATATAAAAAATTAAATATAAAATTAGATGATTCAACCTGTTGAAGAGTGTGTAGGTGCAGCCAATTGTTGAAAATCCTTCAAAAGCAAAGTCTGTTGGTGCAACTCTTTACTTTGGTTCTTGAGATTTAAAATCAACAAAAGTGGTTTTTGAGATTGTCCACCATCAATCATTTTGATCATCCTGTGAAAAAACTCGGTTAAAATTAAGGGCATTTTTGTCAAATGAACCCCTCCCTTAATTGATGCTTTCTTCAATTTGATGGAGATTTTTCACAAATTATGATGCATATTAGGGTAGTCCAAGGCTCCTTTATGTATGTAGCTTCTGCTTATGTCATGATCTTTCTACTTCTACCAATTATCGTTTCAGATGATTTTGTTTTTACTACTTGTTTTACTTTGTACATGGGGTGGCTTTTAGGTTCTCCTGCCATCTTTGACACGCCCCGACCCCGAGGTCCTAGGGACATCGAGATGGTCACGTGCTGGCCGACACCCGAAGGGTGACGAAACCATTTAATTAAAACAAAAACTGAGAAAATAAACTAAAGTACGCAATAAAGGCTAAAAACCCAAATAAAAGTTCAACTTCTAAAATATTGAAATTAGGTAAACACACAGCACGTCCAGAGCATAATTCTAATACAGAATACAAGTAGAACTAAGAATAAAGAAGTGATATTACAATAAGTGGCGAAGCGGAGCGAATATGACACAAATCACTGGTAGGGGAACGCCTCGTAGCTTAGGTCGTAATCCTCGTTCCTAGGTTCTGAAGGGGGCGCAAAACAAAGGTGAGTGGACCAAGTTTATATATATACAGTACTAGTAAAACAATTATTAACATACTAACCCACAGGTTTTATGAAAACACAAGTATAATGAGAAACATAGGTTTTCCGAAATCTAGCATGTCGTGCAATGTCTCAAATCATAAATCGCATAAATAGTAAACACTAGTGAATGTCCGATATAACACTTCAGGCCCCATGCCGGCTCCCCGTCTCTGAACCAACAGTCAAAGGAAAATACACTTCAGGGCCCTTGCCGGCTCCCCGTCTCTGAGCAGACAGTCAGAGGAAAACACACTTCAGGCCCTATGCCAATACCAAACCGTCGCCCGGGACGGACCGGATCTATCCCTACGTCCCGTAGCGGAAATGACCACTAGGTAAGTACAAAACCAATGAACATACATATATTGAAAATCAACTTCATAGTATAAAGTCATCCATCATCTATACTATAAAAAAGTGTTCTAAACATGTTCTAATTATCATATCGTCATCCATCAGATATTCTATAAGAACATGGGTTATAGGAAAAATAGTAATAATTCAAACTAGCCTTAGTAAGCATGTTATCTCAAAACGTTTCATAAAACATAATCATAAAGTCATGCTTTTCTGTGCATGCAATTCTATCATTAAAACATGCATTTTTAGAAGGGGTCCACTCACCGTACACCGATGGTGCAAGCCGTACCAAATAGGAATAACGGAATAACCGCTAAGAATCGCACCTAAACACATAATTGAGTACTTTCAGTCAAACTCTACTCAAACGATTGAATTTGAGAAAACGGACATCCGAAACGGATTTAGAACGTCGAAATTAGCCTAGGAGGGTTCCTGCACGAAAACTCAAAAAGTCAACGGTCAAAGTCAACGTTGATCGATGACCCGGTCAACGGGCAACGGGTCAAAGTCAACATGTCAGAGTCAACGGGTCAACGGGTCAACGGGTCACGGGTCGGGTCAGGGCTTTAGGGTTTTGGGTTAGGGTTTTGGGTAATTGGGTTTAGGTTTTTAGGTGGGTTGGGTTGGGTAAAAACAGAAAATGGTTTGGGTTTTGGGCTAACAGGCCCGAAGGCCTTAAATAAGAAAAAGGGAAATGGGTTTTGCGCTGCAACCAAGGCCCTAAGGCCTTTTGGGTTTTTAAAATGAAATAACTAAAAACAAAAAAGGAAAGGGTGGGGATATTGGGCCAAAGACCCAAGTCAGGCCTAAGGCCCGCGGGGAAACAGAATGGCCCGAAGGCCTGGGTGCCCGGAGAAGAACACCGGAGCTTCCATAGCTCCGGCCAACTTCAAACACTTGACCTAGACCCCGATCTAGGTACCAAAATGAAGCACTAGAGGAGAGGAGTAAGTTTATACCTTGGGTTCGCCGTGAAACGGCTTGTGGTGGCCAGAAAAGCCCTCGGAAAACACACACTCGCCGGAAAATTTGGGTGCCTTCACCCGTGCCAAAAACACTCCAAAACCTTGGAAATCAAGAACCCAAACTCAATAACCATATTTAACCAACATCTAACTTGACTAAAAAGGAAGAAACCATGCTTACCCAACCGGAAAACAAGCTAAATTCGCCGGAGTTGATGGGATTTTCTACCTCCTCACGGTGGTGCGGGCAAGGGGGAGAGAGAGAGAGAGCTAAGGTTTGGTGATGATGGTGGTGGCTGTGTCCTCAAGCAAGTGCAACAATGGGTGTGTGTGTGTGTGTGTTGTCATGGGTAGAAAAAGAAAGAAAGGGAGGAGTTTTCGAAAAGAAAGGAAAAAGGTGCAGACAAACCAAAAGAAAAGAAGGAAAAAAAAAAGAAAAAGAAGAAAGAAGAAGGGAAAGGATGTCACGGCAGGGGGGCCAAAAAGAGAAACAAAAGTAAGGGAGTTGGGGTGCTGCCACGTGGCAGCCTAGGGTAGAGAAATAATTTAAATTTTTCAGATCTTGAATGTATAACAAAATAAGGACCAAAGTGATAATTCTATAAATTTTTAAGGAGAAATACAGAATTATCCTTATAAGCAGGGGCGGGTGTAACAATCTTACTTGTGTTGTTATTTCTTCAACGAGGTTTGCTTTTTGTCCCCTTGTTTGTAAATTTCCTCCGTTAATTTTAATATGATAATGGGATAATTGGTGAGCACTATTACCCCATGCTTTTCACACTTGCACACAAAAAACTTTTAGAGAGTTTCTCGTCACAACCAACATTTATCAAAATACTCAAAAAGTTTAGAGAGTTTCTAGTCACAGCTAACATTTATAAAAATTTCATCCTCAAAATTTGCAATAATTTGCCATATAGTCAAAATGCTCAAAGTATAGAAAAGAAATATAAAGAAGATATCAAGTTAGAGCAGTTACATATAGAGAATGTCATTCCATCGCATGATGAGATTGCAATGATTTATCTATCATGCCTCTAAACCTACTTCTAAACACCAAACTGAAATGTAAAATGACCAAAATGCCCATCAAATCACTTTTCTCAAGGCTGTAAAATAAATAAATAAAAATTAAATACACCTAGAAATTCAAAATACTAAAAACAAATAATAAACTTGGAGTGGCATATCACAAATATAGACGGATGACTTTTAAATGAGATCAATCTTTTTAGAGAAGACTTGATTAGAAAAAAAAAAAAAAACAATTTATTTAAACCCAGTAATTTTAACTTCAGCCATTAATTTTTGTATAAACTTTATATTCCATTTCCAGTTATACCTTAAAACAGATGTGGATGTAGAGGTAAATTACTCAATTATATAAACTGATAAATGGGTTGGTGTGGCGTCACTCATGGGAGCCACCATTTGTCACCGGTCACAGGTCTGATTTCCCTGATATTTTTTGGTCTCTGTTGTGTCTTCTTTTTGCTAATATTTTGTCAAATGTCCTATGATTTAACTAAGAGATAGCTTTGTTAACTCTTTTATTTGACATTCAAAATAAATGAAACAACTCCAAATACAATGAAATACGTGTATGCAAGCGTATTGTTAAATATGGCGTATCTTCTTCTCAGACTATCATGTCTCAAACCCTATGAAAACCCAACTATCTGAATCTCTATCCTCATAATTTGCAAGAAAAACACCATTGATCTCATATCTTTTTTCTTATGCTTTCTCACAGCCCATTTTATCTTCACTTTTTTTTCCACCCATATACAATGATTGATAAAAAAAACTCTCTTCTACTACCTGCCCCAAAACACCAATCCACTACTTGTTCTTATGGTTTTAAATCATAATAAATAAGCAAAACACACGGTTTCTATATCTCCATGTGAACTCCAAATTCCAGATCCATAAGCAACCCCGCCTTTTACAGTTTCAAGTTTTAGTCGCCACCCCTTGCTCTTACTTGGGGTAGGTAGCAGCCCGCTACTCCTTATCTTCCTCCTTCCTTCCTCTCTTCTTTGCCCTTTCCTTCTTTTTCTCCCTTCTCATCTCCTTTGTCCATTCCCCATCCTGCATCCACCTCCTCTTCCTTTTTCTTTCTCAGTTTCCTTGGGATTTTTATCTCAGTTTTCCTGAGCCAGATCTGAACTATCCCCTGAGTTTGTCTCAGATTTGGACTTCATGGTCCTTATCTGGCGTTTTTCGCCTGCTGCTTTATATCTTTTATTTTTCCTTTTTCCCTCATCCCTAGCTGTGATACTTCATCCCATCCCACTATGTGCTCAAGTCAGCAGGCTTCGTTCAGAAAATTGGATATCAAATCCACTGCCCTCCTTCACTTCCCCTACCCCAACTGGCATGCCGAATCCTCATCGAGGTCAAGTGTGGGGTATTTTACAAACCCCTTAGCCTCACTCTCTACCCATATGATACTTTGTTTGTATATATTTGTGGGGGTTCGTGAAGGGGACCTGGATGTGGTGGCTACTTTCTTGATTCAGAGTTTGGCTTCCTCCGAGGATGTGACGACGGTGGCGGTGTGGTCTTTGCTTTTGCAACATTCAGGCCTAAGCTTGTGTAGGCTTCCCATTATATCTTGGATTGTCGCTATCATTTTGCTTCGACTTTATTTGTTGTTGTTTACCCGGTTTTTTTGGGTCTTGTTAATGTAATGAAAGATATATTACTTGACCAAAAAAATAATCACAATAAATTACTTTCCATGTGGAACAACCTAATTAGACTTTTAGGATCCACATGTGCACCACATTAGGACAATAAAACATATATGATAGAATTATATCAAAAGGAGACATTGGTTGGTTTTCACCTTCAAGGCGAGAGCATTTTTGCTCATCAGCATAACTCTAGTGCAAGCTCAGCATACACCTCATCTTCTGACACGTGTCATTTCAACTAATTTTGGTTAACTCTAATATTAAATATACATTTTCTAAAAAAAAAAAAAAAAAAAAAAAATTAATGAAGGTTAAGTGAAAGGACATATCATGATGAGGTATATGATGATCATACACCATAATTTATGGTGTTGAGCAAAAATGCACCACTGTTAAAACCAAAATGATTGGGGGGTGCCCATTTGTGACCAAAAGTAGACCTGCCAGCTTCTGACACAACACGAAAATAAAGGGTTTCGGGTCAACACGATAACTAATTGGGTCATTATCGGGTGACCCGTTAAGAAAAAAATTATTTTGATAATTTGAAAGTTTAATTACTAAAAGGTTTATTATAAAATACAATAGCCATATTAATAAATACAATATATTCTATATTCAATATATAGTTTTGTATTATTATTCTATATAAGTTAAAAAATAAAAAATTTTAGTCATTATTTATTTTTATTATGAGAGTTCCTTATCATCATTACTTGGATAAATTTTACTTAACAGTTAACATGTTGTTGTCCAAAATTAAAATAAACTAGTATAGTATTTGTATAGGCAAAAACTAAGAAGACATACATACAAGTATGAAAAATGTGAAAGAATATATAAACACTCGTGATTCATCATTATTCCTCCACGAGTAGATAATGGTTACACTTACATTATCATTTAGATTTTTAAAATCCTCCAAACCTTCATGAATAATGTTTTTTATTTGAGGGAAAAATTAATAAAATTAATAATAATTATTGTAGAAGTGTAAAAAATGTATTTAAAAAAAAAAAAAAAAAACAATCTCTCATAGTGACAAGCTTTACAACTTTCATGAAGGGGCCAGCTTTGAAATCCAACATGATCCATAAACCTTAATTTTATATTTAACCATCGATTGTCATTTACACTTTATTCTTCTTATTGAATTTCATTTTTAAAATTTTCTTTTTTGAAAACATGATCATCTGGTGGATATAAGAAGATGAATGGTTTAGATCTTTGATATCACGTTTCGATATTTACGGTTAATTGAAATATGAGTCGATATCATATAGTTTGTAGAAACTTTATAAACATCAAGCAATATTTTCACTAATTGTAAAACTCTGAATATAATATCAACGATCCAAACGGTTTATCTTCCTGCATCCTCTAATAGATCATGTTTTCAAAAAAGAAAATTTGAAAAAAGAAAATTTGATGAGAACAATAAAGCGTAAATGTAAACAATAATCGCTGTTATAATCTACATATTTGTATTGTTGAGATTTTTATCTTTCAGGATATTATATTAATTTATTTGAATTTAGATTTTAATTAAACTAGTTACGAAGAGTGAACTTTGAAAACTAAATATTTAAAATCTGTAGATCGTTCAATGTCACAATTTATATTTTTGAATAGAGCCCGATCTCATGAACGCGTAGGCGTAAATTGTTTATGAAATGGAGTTATAACAAGAGAGTTATTAATGTTTAAAGTTAGGGATATTTTTGTAATTTTGCCCTCATTTAGAAGGCTCCAAAAAATCTGGAGCAAAAGATGTGCCACGTGTGTGGCTAGAATGCAGGCAAAAGAAGAGATGGACAACTGGGATAAAAAGGAAAGAAAAGAAAGGAGAGAAAGGAGAGAAAAGGAGGGGGAAGAAGGACCAATCGAAAAGAGAAGCAAGGAGGGGAAAGGAGAGGGGGGGAGAAAGAGGGGAACTGGACCCTTATTCGACCCGGTTGCACTTCTTGACTTGACCCCGTCTTTTTCATATTCTCCAGTGGTTTTTCATCAGTTTTTCCAGCGAACCACGTTATCTAACCCCTGCAAAATGTTCTGCGACCTTTCCTCTACCCATTAAAACCCAAAATTGTAGAAATTTAGCCATGAAATTATGAAAACCGCACCAGTGGGTACAGGAACCCCTTGTCGTCGATTCTCCCATTATTGAAACGATTTTCACCAATTAGCACCACCATTAGACTCTCCTTGAACCCAGGAACAAAGCCCAAACAACCTTGGAGGCAGCGGAGCACTGGAGGTGACAGATCGAAGTCACCCAAATCAAGGGTTTCAGGCAGTTCATGGGCCATTTGAGGTATTTCCCGAAAAAAATTGGCCTTGGTCACATGTATGAAACTTACTCTACTCATTGAGATATTTATTTTAGTAAAACTTGAGAATTTTTGGAAATAGTTGAATTTTCCAGCAAGTCAGGACGGGCGACCGCCACCTGCAGCGGCGCATGGTTAGTGGGCCAACGATGTCTTTTTAAGTACTATTAGATGCCCTGGGTTCATGTTTCATATCCATATGACGTACATTGATTGTTTGAACTTAGTTTCATTACGACACATTACTTGATCAAAATATGAATCGCCAATCCGACCGTTGGATCGTCACTAAACCTTAATGTTTATAGAACATAATATTTGAGGATAACTGGAAATGATAGATCAGGAATCCAACATACAGATCTTCCCGAATTAGATTCTAAGTTAATAAAATTAATTGTTAACTACCACCTAATTCTAGCAATTGGCGGAGATCCGACTGTCGGATCGCGGTGAGATTTTAGTATGTTGTTTTTTTAGCATAATATGGACCTTAGGAAGTTACAGATCTATATTATGATGGGCGGATCTTCCGGATTAAATTGCTAGGGTGTGGACCCCACCATTGACGTTTGGTCAACAGGTCTTGAACCATTTGAATTACTAAAATTAGTATTACTAAAGACTCAGTGAAGCTTTAAGGACTTGTGAAAACGTGATTTGATTCATGGATTAGTAATATTTGTGAAAAAGTGATTCGAATTACGTATTGAAGTGTTTTGTAAATTGAGGGCTAGTAGGGGACTATGACCTTGCTTGGTTAGTCCGCATTAGGGGATCATACTCTATATGGATCGCGCTTGGTTAATCCGTGTTAGGCGATCCTTATGGCCATTTATACTTAGGGGTGATCATGTTTGGTTAATCCGCGTTGGGTGGTCACTGCCTAACAGTTATGTAGGTGTGACTCTGCTTGGTTAATTCACGTTGGGGGGTCACTACCTACCTGATTATCTTGACCCTACTTGGTTAATCCGCATTGGGGGGTCACTAGTGGCCCTGCTTGGTTAATCCGCATTGGGGGACCATATTGTATATGGTTTGCGCTTGGTTAATCCGCGCTGGGCTATCCTGATGGCCATGTTTGCTTAGGAGTGATCATGCTTGGTTAATCCGTATTGAGTGATCACTTCCTAACAGCTGTAGGAGTGACTCTGCTTGGTTAATCCGCGTTGGGGAGTCACTACCTACTTGGTTATTTTCTCAGGGGTGGCTTTGCTTGGTTAATCCTCTTTGGGGGGTCACTTCCTGTTTGGTTACTATGTAGGCTTTGGCTAAATTGCGTCCCTCTAGCCCTAGTTTTTAATGTACATATGAAAATTGGTTTTTTAAAATCTTGTGGTTTGAATTAGAAAAACCTGTTAGATGTCTGGGTGACTCATATGAAGTTTTCAGTGACTTGATTATGATTCCATAAAGCATGATTCTATACTTGATGTTTATAGATTGTGATCGATGGTCTGTTTTAATTGAATATCACATACTTGTATTATTGTCACTCACCCGAGCTCCGTAGGTTATCCGAGTTCCGTTTGGCTGGTGCACCATTTCTATGATGTAGGCACTGATTTTACATATGACAGGTCTGGGTGGATTATGAGAAACTGCTTGATATTTTGGTTCCGTTGAGTGGTCCAAAACCCGGTGTTGTTGGATTTTGTTGAGTGTTCCGGAATCCTTGCTTTCGCTCGTTCCCATAAGATTAGTCTAGAACCCTAGATTCGAGTGAATGGGAATTACCCACAATAGACCTTGTGAATATAAAATAGATTTACCATGTTATTGCTCATAATCCAAGTCGGAAATTATATAGAGTTCCTTGGTTAAATTTGTGAAATGATATGTTATCGCATTCATTGATTAACATAATTAAATGCTAAGATCATGTATCTTTGATTTATGAATTGATTGATTGACGGGATTGTGGAATGACCTTGGTTATGGTTGTCATTATTATAATTATTTTAGTTGATCAATGTGGCTTGAGAATAATATGTGCTTCGTTGGTTAATTGATGTTTACATGCTATGGATGGAAGTATCGTGCTGAAAACATGGAAGTTATACGATGGATGGAATGAGAATCGTGAACGGCATGTTGGTTTGTTATGTAACCTGAGTCCAGGAATTTCATGTTGTCAGGTTATAATAAATGATTATTGAGGAAGGGTATGCTTTTCTGCTTGAACTTAGTGGGATAAACGTCTGATTTTGTGAATGTTGAACTACAAATGGCTTGATCCCTATTGAGGGTACGTAGGCACTCTAACGAGGAGGTTAGATGCAGCCATAAAGTGTACGAAAAATTACTATGTAGTTGGATCGTGAGTTGTGTTTGCACATATCCCGGAGGCGGGGTATGTTAGAGATACAGATTCTTGGTGACATCACGGGTCGATCCTGGACGTATGTCGGGATCGGGGCGTGTCATGAAATTTGTAATACAAGCGTTTATACATTTTTCTATATGTTTTACACTTGTACATTAATTAAAAAACTATTAAAGACTTTACTTAATTAATTAAGCTAGTAGTTAATTTATACCCATTTTGTTTCAGAAGCAATGAATGCTAGAGATTCAGATTCAGTAAACCTTAGTGATGAGGAGTCCGTGGAGATTATAATGGGAACAGAACGAGATCTTAAAAGTGAAAGTATAGACAATACAAATACGAGTCTTGCAAAGAAAAAGGCTAGAACAATCAATTTAGGTAAGCGAAAATATACTTAAAAAAAAATGCGTTTTTATGTTTTGGATGTGTCAATATGATATGTATATACTTATTTAGTATTATGTTTTTTATTTGATTATTTATTGGTTTAAAATATATTTTCCTTACCGTGTAATGGGTCAGATCATTACTTGTTAATATTATCGGATTGATTTCGGGTCGGGTCATTTTACCTGTTTATTTTAACGGGTTTTACACGATACGACCCGTTAAGATATCGGGTATGACATGAAAACAACACGAACACGAAAAACACGACACGAATACCAGGTCTAACCAAAACTCTCTTTTTCGGGTGGAAAGGAGAATTTTCTTCATTCGTAATACGGGAGCAAACTACATGTTAGGAATAATACAATCAGCCCCGCATAGGGAGGGTTTTGCCATATAAATATTGAAACCCGGTACAACGGACAAAACTCATTAGAGCTGACAACAAATTAGCAATAGGATCTGCTTCACATTAAACACTAGTGTCGCAGCAACACTCAACAAAGATGGACCTCAAAGGGGAAATGGCAATTCCGCTCAATTTTCCCCTACCGCCCCGTTGGAGGGCCAAAGTACTTGCTCGTCATCAAAGACGGCATGAATTTGCTGATCCACTAGTGAAATATCGGCCACTCCTCTTTATATATCGATACAAACTCAAAACTTTATTTCTCCACCAGCTAAAGGAAAGATCCACACACCAGATCCGAAATAGATCTTCAGCCTTCGCCCAAAGCAAAAAAGAACGCTTGCATTGGATGTCTTGGAAGAAAGATCCAGCTATAAAACTGGAGAACAGCCCTGAACAAGCCAGGGGATGATCAAAACCTTGCAAAAACGTAAGGAATTTTTCCATTGACAGCATCAAGATTCAAACTAAGAAATTACATCAATACGAAGAGACATTTGATCTTGCAATAACAAAAATCACGCGTCCGCATAAACAAAAAGGGTCAGAACTAAACCTGCAAGAAAGCATGAGGTAAACCTCAGACATTCTTTAACTTCTTCATATTTGATGGAGGCCATCTGCCTTTCTTTCTCAGTTTTCGCTTGCGAACAAGTCGCTTCCTGCGAAGCCTTATTTTCTTCGCCAGTTGCATCTTCTTCTTCTGCTCTAGCTGCTCTTGCAGCTTTGACTCCAAAGGAAGCTTGTCGACAGGTACCACCGCCTTTTCCTTGCTATCTGGAAGGGGCTCACTGCCCTCATTTGCGGCAGCAGTTCCATCAATGTCAGAGGAGGCCTTAACAACTACTCAAGCTGACCTTGTCACAACGGGCATATGAAGTCGAACTCCGCTGAAAGATTTCGGATGCAGATTATTGTGTTTCATGTGCATCCATGAAACT
Organism: Pyrus x bretschneideri; assembly: GCF_019419815.1. Taxonomy (NCBI): domain Eukaryota; kingdom Viridiplantae; phylum Streptophyta; class Magnoliopsida; order Rosales; family Rosaceae; genus Pyrus; species Pyrus x bretschneideri. Next base: position 770,123 of record NW_025999801.1, read on the forward strand.
GAAAGCCAGAGACACAAAATAAAATTATCATACGAATATGAGCCGAAAAATATACGAAAAAAAGCTGATATACAAACCAAATTAACTATAAAAACTAAAATAGTTGCTCAACAAGTTTTCAGTTTTCAAAAAAGCAAAAACAAAACCTGGAAGACTGAAAACGAAATGGAATAACTTGAGAATTAATTTACTGCAGCCGAATGTAGTACTTATTGCATCACATTGTGTAAACTAGCATATCAGATTGTGTACTTCGTAGCAGTAGGATTCTGCAATTGGCCTACACATCAATCAAACTTTAGTCACCATGTACTTTGACCTGGTCCTGGTAACTTATATGTACAAGGATGCCTTATTGTGACCAGTAAACCTGGAATTAACCACCGGATTCTGAACACAGCATTCAAGATAGATGTGTAAACAATATGGAATCAGATCCCCCAATCCCGACCCTAAGAAAGTGTGTCAAAATGTGTCTCCCGATCTTGACCCAAGAAAATAGATGCAGACCTGGTTAGGAAGCAAAAATAACCATCTTTCTTGTTCTTTAATTTCTGAACTGTCCAGCCATGTCCGATGCATGTGCAACCAAGTGAAAGCAGCTGTCACCTCAGCCTGGTAAAGCCATAACAAATCATGAGTAATATAACTACCAGATTAAAATCTCTCCCGAGTTATTACATTCTAGGCCAAGAGGGGACATGAACTTAAAAGGTTATACCTTCGACCTCATCAAAACTGTAGTCAGACAGCATTGCTGCTCGCTCTCTACACCAATAAATCCAACAATCTGTCATCAATAACAATCCATTTCTATCAGAAAACTAAATCATCAAGTTCGGCACGATAATTAGCACTCACAAAAAAGAGTCTGCATGATGACTTTTCTGGAGTGCCAATAGCAGCTTCCGTAATTTTTCCACTTACATTTTACATGACCCTTTCAGCTTTAATGTCTATACTTGGAGAGTCTCAGATATTTAACTAACGACTAGCTACCAGTTTTGATACAAATGTTAGATATTCTACTGGATTAACTCAACGAAGATATTCTTCAATTCTTATTCTATTCTCGTAAAAATGCTAGAAAGGAAGCCTTATCTCACCTTCAACACGCAGATTGATAGTAGTGTTGCCTCTGTTGATACTATGAAAACTTACTTCATTGGTATGTAATTTATCTATTTCAATACAACCTTCAACAGTGTTGGATGCACACCAACATAAATTGTTTGATTTCTAGTGTTCGTCTCATTCTGTCCGCATTTCATTCCTGTTATTTCTTCAAATCAAGCCGTTAAATGACTTTTTATGATGGCACAACACAATTCTTGTCTATCTTTCTTGTGGATTTTATCTTATTAAGAAAGGAGTTTACGCACGAGTTGAGGTGTTCTTTAGTGATTTAATTTATATATACGGATAAAATGGTTGAAGTAGCAAAATGAATAGCAAAATGAAGGGGTGCAGTTGGTAAAAATAACCCCTGCAATTGGGGTTATTCTGCAGAGATAATGTCTGTGCATAGGGTGTTGGAGATGTCAATATTAGGATTTTGTACTTACTGTGCAATTTTCCCTAAACATATGTCTAGAATCCTGCCTTGGTGTCACCAAAAACCACACGTTACCTCTTTTTGCTGCATTTCTAACTTTGTACAAACTAAACAGGAAGTATCACTTTGAATCTGGAGGCAGCAAGAACATATCCTGTTATGAGATTGGTTCTTCTTTATTCAATTAACAAGCCTTCAGATTGTTCTCCTTTTGCCCCATTCTTTTTTGCCTTTGAGGGAGGAAGACTTTTGGTAAAGAGAAAAATATTGAACACACAGATGATATGACAATGGAGTGAGGATGTGTTCTGATTTGTGCAGGTAGTGTATTGAGCGGTGGTGGCAGTGCACCACTTCCAGAAGCTAGTGCTGAAGACTGGGTTAACATGATTAACGGATTTCAGAAGGGAGCTCTATCTAGTCGTTTGGGCATTCCTATGATCTATCGCATTGATGCTGTTCATGGACACAATAATGTCTACAATGCTACAATATTTCCACATAATGTTGGGCTTGGAGCTACCAGGCAGGTAAAAGTTTCAGATTCTATTTGCTTCATTTCAAAACATGATAGGGCATTGTTCTATTTTTACACAAAGGATGAGATCTGTCACCGTCGTTTAAAAGCAGCACTCTGTAACTCTATAACTACAACAAGGTCCCATTAGGGTCAAATCCTTGCAAGTAAATCTCTATTATACTTCAGCAAGTATTAAAATAACTAACCATGCATTTCAAAATCCTTTTAGATGTTTTTCGTTTTATAGTTCATTGAATGTGTCTTCTTTCTATTAAATATTTCCAGTATACAGGGACCCTGAACTGGTACGAAGAATTGGTTCTGCAACTGCTCTTGAAGCCCGAGCTACAGGGATTCCTTATGTATTTGCTCCTTGCATTGCGGTAAATAATACATTACAAAAGGATTTATGCGTTCAGCATTTTCTTCTTTTACATGCTTAACAATGTCCTTTGAGTGCGTTCATATTTTCTCCATCTGATGACTTCTGTGCATTGCCTGGAAGATCCTATATAGGTATGTAGAGATCCAAGATGGGGCCGGTGTTACGAAAGCTACAGCGAAGATCACAAAATTGTGCAAGAAATGACGGAGATTATTCCAGGTTTACAGGGAGATATCCCTGCAAATTCTCAGAAAGGAGCGCCATATGTTGGTGGAAAGTACGAATTTTATGAAAATAAGCGTACTTCTATCTTTCCTTTTTTATTTTTCTCTGTTCATTCCATTTTCATTTTTCCTTCTTTTGATTTAAAAGATACAATCCTTTGTATTGTAACTATTACTCATGATCTCAATTTACTGGATTTTGCGAGCTTAGGGAAGATAATTTGGCTGAAATATAATTTAGAGAACACGCGTCGTGTTTTTCTAGTTATGGATTCAATTAATAAATCAAATGAATTTAGTGGTTCTTTTTATCTTTTATTTCCTTTACTAATGTTAAAATACTCAAGCTTTCAGTGATTCCTGATGTATATTTATTTATTTATTATATTTTAGTAAAAAGGTTGCAGCTTGTGCAAAGCACTTCGTTGGTGATGGTGGCACGAGCAAGGGCATTAATGAGTACGACACTGTGATTGACCAACAGGAATTGCTTAGCATCCACATGCCTGCCTATTCTGACTCCATCATCAAGGGTGTCTCAACCGTGATGATTTCCTACTTCAGTTGGAATGGGAAAAAGATGCATGCAAACCGTGATCTAATTACGGACTTCCTAAGGGCACCCTTAAATTTAAGGTATCATTTTATTCACTTTTATTTAATATCCAAGCTTGTTAAAGTTTTTCTGGAGTTAACAATCACATGCACAGAAAGATATAAAGTGCAATCATGTCTCATCCATGTACCGAGATTTGATGTAAGCACGAAACTAGCATGCGCAGTGTTAAATCTTACCATGAATTCAAAGAAAGGTTTTTGGCACCAAAACCTTTGCACATTGCTATTATCAGTGCTTTTATTTGTGTGGTTTTCTCTTCCTTGGCATCTCATAGCTTAAATTACAGATTTTCAAAATATATGCTCTTAATCGTGACTAGTTGACTGCTTTATAACTGTTCTTTCCTTCAATCTCTTCTTATTCTTCAAATGCTGTCAGCCTTATCTGTTTTTATTGCCTTTCTCAACCTTGTGTATTTCCTACATGTTGGGTTTTAATACATCCAATATTATCTAATCAAATTCAAATTACTTCCACATTACACATTAATGCGGTCAGGTTTTCTTGGACATTGCTTAGTGATTAGCATGATTCTTCACTTTCCCATGTTACCACTTTTGGTGTCTATAGATGGGTTCGCTGCATTTACATACTTTCTCGTATTTCCCCTCTAACGTCATCTTTATTTCATACAGGCAAACCCCACTTAGTAGGATAAGGCTTAGATGTTGTTGTTGTAGCCATTACAGATTATTGTCTTTGTAGCCATCATAATACATTCAAACAAACTTCTGATGCAGTTTTTGTGCATTTCTCTTGATACAATTGAAGTGCCTAGCATACATCAGTACCGCATCAGTTATATGATTTATCCTGTATTGCATCAGTTCCCACTTTTTAGCGTCTTTAAGCTTCATCTGTGTTAATGAGTTGAAATTTCAGATTCAATATGAAATTAAGGTATTTGTGATAAGTTGATAACTCAATAATATCACTGATCTCGAGTTCTGGTTGTTATCGGTCTCACAATAGGTGCTTCATTTTGGTGACTGTAGTGTACCTTTGTCTGTGTTCTGCACTGTTTCATGCTAACAGCACATGATGTTTTTGGTTGAACATTCAGGGTTTTGTTATATCAGACTGGGAGGGTATTGACAGGATTACCTCGCCTCCACATTCAAACTACACACTCTGTCCAAGCTTCAGTTCTAGCTGGAATTGACATGGTTCGTGGCTTATTTTATATAAAAACCTCTTACAGAAATGAAAGAAGACAATAGCATCTCTTTTACACTAAATAGAACTGTTTTTCTATTCTGGTTCGAAATTATAAAACTCTGAAAATGGTTCTCTTTGTTTTGAAGGTCATGGTCCCTATCAACCATAAAGAATTCATTAATGATCTCATTAACCTGGTCAAGAATAACGTTGTCCCAATGGATCGTATTGATGATGCTGTGGGAAGGATTCTGCTTGTCAAATTCACCATGGGTCTTTTTGAGAACCCGTTGGCTGATTTCAGCCTAGTCAATGAGCTTGGAAGCCAGGTCAGTTTATCCGAGATAATCAATTATCAGGATTTGCAACCCTCCTATTGGTCATTTGATTGATGTATATAGTCTGCTTTCATCGTTGTATTAAATACTAATATTCTGTCTATGTGCACTACTTTTGTGCTCTACAACAAAATGATAGAATTGAATATTCACAAAATAGAACATTAAGTACTTAATAAGAAGATTTCATAGGTGCTGGTTAGTTGCAACAAGAAAATCGTCCTCACAGTTTATTAGAATGTATGGAAATATAATCTTGTGCGTATAGGATGTTCATACATAAATGTATCTAATCTTGGCTGTATTTTTCATAAAACTTCCTTTTCATGATTAGGGACTACGATCCTTGGTGCTATAAAATCAGCAGTCGACTCAAGCACAGAAGTTATCTACAGTGAGAATCCTGATGGTAATTTTGTAAAGTCCAACAATTTTGCATATGCCATCGTTGTGGTTGGCGAGCATCCTTATTCTGAGACTGCAGGAGACAGCCCAAACCTAACGATGGCGGAACCTGGCCCAAGTGTCATCAGCAATCTGTGTGAAAGTGTCAAGTGCATTGTTATCGTAATAACTGGCAGACCTATTGTAATAGAACCATATGTTTCCTCGATTGGTGCTCTGGTGGCAGCATGGTTGCCGGGCTCTGAAGGCCAAGGCATTACTGATGTCCTTTTTGGGGATCATGGATTCAGTGGAAAGCTTCCAAGAACATGGTTCAAAAATGTCGATCAACTCCCAATGAATGTTGGTGATTCACACTGATCCACTTTTCCCGTTTGGGTTCGGACTGGAAACTGAGTCAGTAAAGGAGCTTGTAACAAGGTAACCCTTCATACATGTATATCTATATAGGACCAGCTACGTAGTAGGTATCCTGTTTTCCTGCAAGCTTGTTCATATAACAAAACTTGATGGGAAAAAGAAAGAAATGAAATTTACAAGGGATTTGGGACCGGTGGTGGCTTCTAGGTTTCAATCTATCAATACTACATATTGTTTTAAAGCATTCATGTGTTCCGGTGTAATATAAACCGAAGAACTTGGTTACCTGTATCGATACTGACTTCAGCTTCGTGATTCCTGCAGGTCAACCTCAGCTGGTGTTGTTGCAAGGCCATGCATACTTATCGTCATGGTTGCTCTGGTTCTCGGCTTATAGTTTAGAGGTATAGTTTTGGGTCTAGGATTATTGAGTTCTCGGCTTTTCCGAATTGCATAGGTTTCTGCTTGCACGGTGCCTTTTTCCTCTAAAACTTTCAGGGAGCTTTTACTAATGGTAGATTCCTACAGCAATTGGATTTGTTGACTGACACAGTTTATGGCAGAAGGAAGGGAAAAGCTTTGAGTTGATTAGATTGTGGCGGCCACAAATTCTGGTTAACAAACAAATTATAAGCATTCATTGTCGAGCCATTTTAACGATTACAATTTACATGTAGCAAATTTGAATAATAAATTAAATTGATTTTTGTTTTGAAATTCTTCGGTGAAAAGAATGTTAGGAGGATCACCTTCTATTGGTCTATTATTATTTGTTTTTTTTTTTAAGCAATTTTTTGCAATTTTGCCTCCATACTACGTAGTAATGAATTATGTGAAAAATGCATGTTTGAGATAGTTTGGATTTTTATCATAAAAGATCCTTGAAAGTGACATTGTTCGTCACCTTAGTCTTTGAAGTTGAAAATTAATCAACGTCGTTCCTAAAATTTACTAGAAACATCGAGGAGCTGATTATCCCAACTTTTTTTTGGGTATCACACCCCTTAGTCCCTTCTAATTGCCCAGATCACCGCCCACTGCAGCTCCATGACCCGGAACGAGAGGACGCAAGCTGAGAGAGAATACAAGAAGAAACCGTCACAAACTTCACATGCATCACATGCTTCTCATACTCATGTGTCTTGCACGAGTATATCTAAAACAGAGTCAGCTACTATGACAGCCGGCACAATCCTAGCTTATGAGCTAGTTTAATCTCAGCCATCCATTTCCAATTCAAGGCTTCATCACTAACAATACATTACCTGATCGAAGAGAAAGAAAAAAACAACTTTACAACATATACGGATAAGTAAATACTTACCACGTACCAACTGCAGGTGAAGCAAGAAATACCCCAAAAAGCAAAAACCTAAATAAAAGAGCTCTCAGAAGCCGAAACCAACTCAAAACACGAAGGAGTCGCAAACTCTTACCACACAAAATCACCATTTCTTCCCTCTCGCAGGTCCCTTAGTCTTGCTACTATATCAGTGATGATGCGCTAAATACCTCAATCCCCATCACCCCGTGACCCACAGATACAACCCCATATCCCCCCACCTCTCCTTGAGGCTGCCACCGCCTTCTCCTCCTTCTCTTCCTCATGTCTCGACTGCTTGAGATCACTCAAAATTGCCTTAAAAGCCACCGCCTCCTTTTCCCCGTAGCTTAAGTCCACCATATCACTCAAAGGTGCAGTGCTCTGACACTGATCCAAATACCCTTAAGTGCTGAGAAATTATCGTTTTTAAAGAGAGAGATGCTACAGTTCCCTCTACCTCAAGGAACTCCAGACATTGCTGCTCCTCTTCCAAACGTCAACGTCGCTGCATCATCTCTTCCAAATAGCTTGACTCCTCAGGATCAGTCAAAATGTGATGAAAAATTTGTTGGCAGTCCCACATCGGTGGGTGAAATGAAAACAAATGAGTTTAAATATGATTACCCCTTAGAAACAGGTACCTAGGCATTTTAGGGTAAAACCCAGCCCTAAACGTCAACGTTTGATCTCTTCCAAAGGTCAAAGTCGCTGCCACTTCTCTTCCAAATGTCGCTGCTGCCGCTTCTCTACATAGATGCGCCACATCTATGCCGCTTCTTCCGCAAAGAGCCGCTGCATCTCTTCCGCTTCTTTCACAAAGAGCCGCCGCATCTCTTCCGCTTCTTTAGCAAAGAGCCGCCGCATCTCTTCCGCTTCTTTCGCACTGCTTCTTCCGCAGAGCGCCGCCGTATCTCTTCCGCTTCTTCCGCAAAGTGCCGCCGCATCTCTTTCGCTTCTTTCGCAAAGCGCCACCGCATCTCTTTCGTTATCGCAAAGTGCCGCTGCATCTCTTCCGCTTTTTCCGCATAGTGCTGCCGTATCTCTTCCGCTTCTTCCGCATAGCGCCGCCGCATCTCTTCCGCTTCTTTCGCATAGCAGCGCCGCATCTCTTCCGCTTCTTTCGCATAGCGCCGCCGCATCTCTTCCTCTGCCGCCGCTGCCACCGCTGCCGCCGCTGCCGCAGAGCGCCGCCGCATCTCTTTCGCAGAGCGCCTTTCCGCTGCCGCTTCTTCCGCATAACGCCGCATCTCTTCCACATAGCTTGATTCCGCAATATCCTGCTGCCTCTCTTCCACATAGCGCCCCTTCCCTTCCACATATCTCTTCCACATAACTTGACTTCCGCATAGATCCTGCCTCTCTTCCACATGGCGCCACATCCAGGGGAGGCGGGATTCAACATCAGCCACCGCCTCATTTTGCTCAATGTTTGGGACCATGGCATTAATCTTAGGTGCAGTGCTTCGAAACTGAGCCAAACCCCCCAAATTGATGAATTGCTGTTCTGGGCAGTAACCATGTATACCAGTTCCCTTTATGTCAAGGCGCTTCAAATACCATAAATCTTCAGGCAACTTCGAAAGTTTTGAGCACCCATTGAGAGTGAGCCATTCGAGACTTAACAAATTGCAGATACTGTTCGGAAGATAGACCAGGCTTTTGCAGTTTTTCAGATTTAACGACACTAGTCCCTGAAGCCGTTCAATTGATGCAGGAAGCTCTCTGATAGATGTGTTATCCAAATCAAGGCTGGCTAATCTTTCCATATTTTCTAATATGTCTGGAAACACCTTAAACTTTGTACAACCGGAAAGAGAGAGATAATTTAGGGACTTGAGCTGACAAATGCTGCTTGTAAGACTCTCAAAGTCTTTGCTATACCGTAGCGTCAAGGTAGCAAGTCCCGTAAGACTATAAATTATGGATGGCAATTCTTCAATTGCAATCCCTGAAAACTTAAAATTTTCTTGGCCTTTTGCAACTAAAGTCCAATCTAAATGAAGCTCTGTTAGGTTCTCCGTAACTTTTAGAAACTCGGGTAAATTCCTCAGATTTGAGCAGCCAGAAACATTCAGGGCTTGAAGAGATCTCATATGAATGCTGCCTGGAAGAATCTCTAATCTTCTGCAATCCTTCAGGCTCAGGGTAACGAGTCCCGTAAAATTTTTGATGGACAAGGGCAGTTCTGAAATATCAGTCTCATCTAAATTAAGCTCTAATAGGTTCATAACTTCAGGAATTTCTGAAAAATTATACAGATTGAAGCAGCTGGAAAAATTAAGGGTTCGAAGAGATCTCATATGAATGTTCCTTGGAAGACTATGAAGTTTCTTGCATTGCCTTAGACTCAAAATCTCAAGGTTTTGAAGAGATGAAATTGATGGGGCAAGGCCTTCAACAGATGTCTCATCCAAGCGAAGCTCTCTTAATCTTTCCATATGTCCGACATTTTCTGGAAAGGCCTTGAGCTTTGGACAACCAGAAAGATTAAGAAGTTGCAGGGACTTGAGTTGAACAATGCTGCTTGGAAGAATCTCAAGTTCTCTGCAATATTTAAGATTCAAAGTAACAAGCCCTGTAAGGTTGTTAATCGATCGAGGCAGTTCTTTCATTGCAGTCCCTTGCAAATAAAGCTTTGAAAGCTTCTCCATAACTTTGGAAATCTCTGGAAACTTCTCAAGTTTTGAGCAAAAAGAGAGATCAAAGGTTTCAAGAGATTTCATACAAATGTTCCTTGAAAAGGACTTGAGTTCGCCGCACCAACTTAGATCCAAGAGGACAAGTTTTTCAAGGGCAGAAATGGATGGGTGAACCTCATATAAACTTGTGCATCCACCAAGAATTAGCTTCTCAAGATTCTTTGCCTTAGTGAAGTCCGGCGTTTCCTTAAGACGATAAGAGCCTTTTAAATTGATAATTTTCAACTTTCCAAGACGCTGTCAATATACATCAAGGAAAATATGTGTTACATACATAATAAGGCATTTAAAAACTAAACCATTTAAAAGCAGTATATAGGCAAATGATGAACGTACCTTAGTTCCTTTCCAGAGGTGTTCAACCCAACTACATTGCATGTCAATTTCAACAAGATTCTCTGGGTTAAAATTGGACGATAAAGACTTTAGGGGACATTTGTTCCAAAACAAATAACTTAGTTTTTCAGAGAGAAACTTTAGATTCTCGTATTGCCAGTGATCATCGGCCGGCTCGCCCTCTGGTAGTAAACAGTGGGTATGGACTTTGAGTAGTCTTAGTTTTGGCATTTGAGCAAGGGCGATATCTAATTCCACCACATTGTTTGAGTGTGGCCATTGCACAATTATGCTTTCAACTGCTTCCATAGCCTGGATTATCAAAATTGCACTTTGAATGAGTACAAACTTAAGCTTAAAACGCCCAATGCACATGGTTCTCATGAATTGCATTTTGGTCAAAGTTGAAGCTTTACTTTTATTATTAAGGAAAACTAACAAAAAATCCAAAAAAACTTTATTTTAATGAAAAATGACAAATAAAGGTGCAGTGAATAGTACTAGGAAAATGTAAAAATGTGGTTTTTTGTTAAAAGTGAACAATACCAAAAGTATTATTATTATTATTATTATTTTAAAATTTACTAATATTACTGGGAGAGAAAAGATTCAATGCAATTACATTAATGGAGTGGATGGGAGCGTATTTCTCACATTTTTTTTATTTAGCACATAATGAACATCTTCACAGCTCCACAATCTGCTGCGCCTTCCAGGCTCCTTTATATCCTGGCGTACGATTTGGTGACCCATTTCCTCTATTAAATCATGCATCTCGAGTACACCATCAGATGAGATAGTGACAAGAGCTCTACCAACTAGAACGTCTAATCCGGTATGGGGATGGAAGTCACAACCCTCCATAATCCTTGTTGCCAAGTCTTTCTTCATTTGTTTAAAGAAACATGCAATATCAAGAAATATTTCCTTCTGCAAATCATCTAGTCCATCATAGCTTGTTCTAAGGACTTTTTGGATTCCCGGGTGCGGGTTTCTCGCTATTTTCTTTAACTCATCTTTCCACACAAGTACACTTTTGTCATCGAGAAATGCTCCCAAGACTTTGAGTGCTAAAGGCAAACCTTGAGCATATTTTATGAAATGGCCTGACAGATCAATGTATTCTTCTGTGGGTTGCTTTGTACTCAAAGCATACTGCCTAAACAGCTTGAGAGCATCATCGTCATTTAACAACTCGGGCTCATATATCTGATCACCAAGTCTACTTAGTGACTGTTTATCTCTAGTTGTTATAATGATTCGACTTCCGCCACCAAATGAAGGTTGCTTTCCAATTAAGGCTTCAATTTGGGATGAACTCTCCACATTATCCAGAACAAGTAAAACTTTTTTCTTACCAACTCTTTCCATCATCTTCTGAAAACCATTTCTCAAAATCTCTGAACTCCCCACCTTCATATCTGTGATACTAGATAGAATTTCTGCCTGCATATCTAGTGGCGCTTCACCTGCATCAGTTGAGGGAAAACGTCGCTTCACATTTTCAAGAAAGCAACGACCTTCGAAGTGATGATTGATTTTATCATACACAGCTCTAGCGATGGTGGTTTTGCCTATACCGCCCATACCCCATATTCCAACAAAGCCAACGTTATCGACCTCGGGACATAATAGTGAATCCATTTTCTTTAAGCGGGAATCCATTCCAACCAAGCCATTCTTTTCACTTGATGGGATGTTGATCACTTTCTTAAAAATATCATCTGCAATCAACTCAACAAGCTTGGCATCATCCCTGCGAAATTTGAAAAAACAATATTGTCAAGTCCTGCGATTGCTAGTTATATAACACTCATCACACTGTCATTTAAAACACAAAGTAACGACCCAACAATTCTCAGGAGTTTATTCTTCTTTCATTTACTCAATGCACTCTTCTAAGTTCAATCAACATATAAGAGAACTAGTCATCTATATCCTCTCCAGATGTTTTATAGACCTTTTAATAGCGGCCATATATTTTGATCTTGCGGTTTGAAGAATTAATTTAACTTGTTCTTTTTTTACTTATTAATGTTGGACAACGTCTTTTGTACATTATGTCTCCTCCCTGGTTCTCACACCTGCTCTTTCCTCATCATGAAAGAGGGAAGAAATTAAGAGATTTTGTACAAACGACATCGTCCCATGTGAAAAAGTAAATAAAAACAAGTGAATTCTTCACCGCAAGATCAATATCAAAGGCCCCTAATTTTTTATATTAGTTTCCTCTTCCCTTCTCATGGAAAATATCTAGGTGTGGTGGTGGAAAGTTTTGCAGAGAGTTGGTGAGTATTCAATTTTGTAGAGGGTTGGGAAGGAAGTCTTGGTTCTAGTTGTATTAACATTAATGATAACCACAGGAAATTAGCGACTATAAACGAAATAAGAATTTTCTTCAAAACTAAAACGACCAAAACAGGAAATTAGCTAAACTTCTAAACTACTAAGTGAATAAGATTATGAGGTTATGAGTTACTGGTAATTTTGTGAATCCCAGCCACATAAATCGGGGGCTCTTTGTAAAGCGGACCTCCACCGCTGCACTTCTTCCATGTCGGCGTCAGGATCATGTTCATGTTTAGAAAAAGCTTCCTCAAAACTTCCCTTGATTTTACGAACATGAGATGGGTCTACTTCGTAGAAGATGGGAATCACAATCTGCTTCTTCTGATCCATGCACTGCAGGATTTGGACGAGTTCTTTCAAGCACCATGTGGAAGAAGCGTAGTTTGGAGAAAAAACTACAACCGAAAGCCTCGAGTCGCTTATAGCCGTCAGTAGCTGCGAAAGGCCGTTGCCTTTTCTGAGCTCTTCAGCGTCAATGAAGGTGTTGATTGACCTCCGACCTAGAGCTTTGTAGAGATGGCCGATGAAGGTCCTGCGAGTGTCTTCACCTCGAAAATTCAAGAAGACATCGTATTTGCAATCAGGAACAGATGAAGAAGAAGAAGCCATCAACAAGCACAAGATCGACAGCCTAATGTGATTCTCAAGTAGCCCCTTAACAAACTCAAGATTGCTGGTCAACGACCCCCTTCATTGGTTCTCACTAGAAAAATGAGATGCATCTCCAGGGGGGGCGCTTGGAAGTTGCCAGGAAAGAAAGGGTCGCTTTGGGCAAATAAAGTCCACTAATCTACGCGGTCCGATTGAATAAAGCAAGTGGGACTGCACATGTTGGCCGGCAACCCCATCGGGCTGGGCCCCAGTCCCTTCAGCATTCCCTTGCTTTTTGGCGCGTTGCCTTCCTTTTAGCGCGTCAAAGAGCGCAGCTTTCTCTCTTTCTCAGCGAGTCCACACGCAGAGTGGATCGGAAAGTTAGTCTAACAAATACAAATGAAAGAAAGTAACATTCATATTTTACTAAGCCTTTTAATTTTTATTTAAAATAGTCTCTAAGATTAACATAACTTCTCAGTTTGGTTCCTGAATTTAGATCGATAGAAGTGATGGTTGAAATTGTTTACCATCAATCATTTTGGTTATTCTATGAAAAATCTTGGTTAAATTAAGGGTATTTTTGTTAATCCCTTTGAATTGATCATGATGCAAATTATTGGTGATCCAAATCTCCTTTATGCCTGCAGCTTCTACTTATGTCATAATCTTTCAGCTTTTACCAATTATTGTTTCAGATGATTTTATTTTTACTATTTATTTTACTTTGTCCATGGGTGGCTTTTAGGTTCCCCTGCCGTCTTACTTGCTGTGTTATTTTCTCAACAAGTTTTGCTTTTATGTCCCCTTTGTTCGTAAATTTCCTCTTTTAATTTTAATATGATAATGGGATGATTGTTGAGCACTATTACCCCATGCTTTTCACGCATGCACACAAAAAAAAAATTTAGAGAGTTTCTCGTCACAAGTAACATATTTATCAAAATACTTGAAAAGTTTAGAAAGTTTCTAAGTCACAACTAACATTGCCATATAGTCAAAATGCTCAAAATATAGAAAAGAAATATAAAGAAGATATCAAGTTAGAGCATTCCGTTGCGCTATGGGATCACAATTATTTCTCTATCTTGCCTCTAAACCCACCTCCAAACACCGAAGTGAAATGTAAAATGACCAAAACACCCATCAAAACACTTTTCTCATGGCTCAAAAATAAATAAATAAATATAAATCAAACACACATAGAAATTCAAAATACAAAAACTAAATAATAAATTTTGGAATGGAACAACTTTTAAATTAGATCAATCTCTTTTGAGAAGACTTGATTAAAAAACAAAATTTATTTAAACCCAATAATGTTATCTCTTCACTCATTAGTTTTTGTATAAACTTTATATTCCAGTTACACCTTAAAACAAATGTGGTCCACATTCTGTGGGTGTGGAGATAAATTACTCAATTATATAAACTAATCAATGGGTTGTAGTAGCGTCATGGGAGTCCCCATTGTTGAATCGGTCACAGGTCTGATGACTCCCTTTTTTGTGTCTTTTTGCTAAATATTTGTGACATGTCCTATGATTTGGTTGAAAAATAACTTTGTTAACTCTTTTACTTGACATTCAAAAATAAATAAAACAACTCCTAATACGATGAAATGCGCGTGCGAGCACATTGTTAAATTTGACGTATATTCTTAGACTATCATTAGAAATTACGCCCTCGTGTTGCTGTGGGAATCAGCTGTTTCACACATATAATGTGTCCTAAAAGGCCAAGGAGAAAACAATGATTAGTCTTGTGTAAGCAAACCTGATATACAAGGTGTTGATTGAGTTCTGAACCAGAGCTTTGTGGAAATGGCCGATGAAGGTCTTGCGAGTGTCTTCGCCTCGAAAATTCAAGAAGACATCGTATTTCCAATCAGGAACAGATGAAGAAGAAGAAGCCATCAACAAGCACAAGATCGACAGCCTAATGTGAGTCTCGTGTAGCCCCTTAGAGCAGTTCCACCGGAGGTGGAATAGCCCATCACCCAGTCAAAAAACCAAGCTAGCACTTTGTCAATTCATTCCAGCCCGTGTGTTTGCCTGGCACCTAGCCTAAGTTGGTCTCCAGACTAGCCCCATTTTTGACAGACCTTGGGATGGGCCATTTGTGTTGTTACGCGTGGCGCGTGGCACGTGGGCGCGAGTAGCAGACAACAAAATCAGAGGCGGGGCCCAATGGCACAGGCGCACTAACATCTCCCCTGGGTGGCCGACGTGGTCCAATTTCTGTCATTGGATTTCCAATGGTAAAAAAAATTTGAATTTCACTTTTAAACTGGACCGTCCAATCACAGATCAACAGTACAAGTTTTTTCCCCCAAAAAAAAAAATTAAGTCAGAAATTAAAAATAAAATAATTAATTTTTATTATTTTATGATAAAAAATAATAATATTTTAATAAAATTGACCAACCTATTTTTTGTGTTTAAGGGTGGAGATGCTTTGGCTATTACTATTCATTGAGGTTTATTATTGTTCACTTGAGTGAATAAATACGCTGGATGCTAAAGTAAAATCTTTAGGGTGGAACTGCTCTTAACAAACCCAAGATTGCCGGGCAACGACCCCCTTCATCGGTTCCACCAAAAGTTTAAATTTCTTACCTTGAGTACAGAGGGCTTCAGAAAACGACGGCATTCTAGCCTGGAAATAAAATCCCCAAAATCAGAAAAATGAAATTTGCACAGAATTCACTGTTGTAAACCCAAAATTACCCACCCCAAATCGGCTAGAGAACTTCCCCTCTAAACTCGAACAAAATCAACTCCAATCTTAATTAAATTTGTTTTCTTTTCCAAAACTTCTCTCAATCTGCAACATCATGACCAAATCAAAACCCCTAAATGCAATTGATCACAAACTGGATCAGTGCTCTGTCTCTCAGACACAACGAAAGCATAACCATATTGCCCAATAATATATAAAGTTCGCTAAACTAATAGGATTTCAAAATTTTGAGACAAAGAGATTAATACCTTAGTCAATATCAGAAATGTTCGTAGCTGAAACACAGAAATGATGAGCCTAAAAATCATAACCTAAACAAATGATAAGATAACCATAATCTCACACAATAACATTATACAAAAATTTAACCACAAAAATAGAAAATGGACAGATTCGTAAGGGAAAGCAGCAGCAGAGCAACTAATGGACTCTCTCAAAAGATAATATTGTCAAATTTGTAAGATTAAGCATGGAAGAGCGACTGCTGGCTTGCGGAGCGGAAGTTGTTAATCGACACATTATTTTGTCCCAAGTTAAGCAACTAAAGGTTTGTTTAGGCACAATCGTAATTAAACCAAGCTTAAATATTCTTAAATATAACAGAAGAATTTTTTTTTTAAACCAAGATAAAAATCTGAAAAAAAAAAACTCACAAAATGCAAGGTTCTCCAAAAAATTAAAAACTCACAAACCAAAAACTTAAAATAAAAAAATTTAAAACAAAATCAAATTTCTTTCTCCAGAGGTTCTGATAAAGAAACCTCTTTACCTGCACAAAAAATAAAAAATAAAAAACCCACAAACCAAAAACCAAAAACTTAAAAAATAAAAAGAAAATCAAATTTCTTTCTCCAAAGATTATGACAAAGAAACTTGAAGAGATCTCCGATGGGTTTCCAAGGGAGAGGTCGAAATGGAGGAGATGTTGTCCAACGGATGGGGAGGAGGAAGGAAGAACAGCATATCATATCTATTTTTTCAGAAAAATATCTGCACAAATTTTGACTGGTTCGTCTTTCTTAGCAAGCAAGTGAGAGAGAGAGAGAGAGAGAGACAGAGAACCCAAGATCAGTGAGCCAGAAAACGTGAGGATTGAGAGGAAGAAAAGCATTTATGAGACATGGATCGAAAAGGATGGAAGGCTCCAGAAGACCAACGCGTCGACATCGTATGGAAGCAGACGGACGCGTGGCCAGCATGGGCAAAACTGAGAATTCACTATAGAGAAGCCAAAACAAAAGGCAGTCAGAGTAGCATTGCAAGGACATTTTCGCCATTTTACTGTTATAGAACAGTGCCTAATGACCAGCACGTGTGAAACATGGCACAAACGAAATAAACAAAGCAAGTAAGGGCAAAATAGGTATCACACTTCTTTATGAACAGTATTTCAGTTCATTTTCTCTTTTAGCGTGTGTGTGTGTGTGTGTGTGTGTGTGTGTAGAGTTGGAGTTAGTATCTAACAAATAAAATGAAAGAAAGTAACATTCATATTTTAGTAAGCCTTTTAATTTTTTTTTAAAATAGTTTCTAAGATTGACATAACTTTTCACTTTGGTTCTTAAATTTAAAATCGATAGAAGTGATCCTTGAGATTGTCCACCATCAATCATTTTGGTCATTCTGTGAAAAATCTCAGTTAAATTTAGGGTATTTTTATCAATCCCTTTGAATTGATGGTTTCCCTTATGTGTGTAGCTTCTGCTTATGTCATGATCTTTCTGTTTCTACCAATTATCGTTTCAGATGATTTTGTTTTACTATTTGTTTTACTTTGTACATGGGGTGGCTTTTAGGTTCCCCTTTCTTACTTGTTATATATTTCCTCAACAAGGTTTGCTTTTATGTCCCCCTCGTTCGTAAATTTCCTGTTTTAATTTTAATATGATAATGGAATGATCGCTGAGCACTATTACCCCATGCTTTTCACACTTGTACACAAAAGTTTTTTTTAAGAGAGTTTCTCATCACAAGTAACATATTTATCCAAATACTCGAAAAGTTTAGAAAGTTTCTAGTCACACAACTAACATTGCAATATAGCTCAAAGTATAGAAAAGAAATATAAAGAAAATATCAAGTTAGAGTAGTTACATAGAGAGAATGTCATTCTGTCGCGCTATGGGATTGCAATGATTTCTCTATCTATCATGCCTCTAAACCCACCTCCAAACACCGAAGTGAAATGTAAAATGACCAAAACACCCATCAAACTACTTTTCTCAAGACTGGAAGATAAATATATAAAAACCAAACACACCTAGAAATTCAAAATACAAAAAATAAATAATAAATTTTAGAATGGAATATCACAAATAATAAATGTGGGCCACCTTATGTGGCCAGGGATTTGCTGTCCCGAATTGGATGTCCCATTTGTGTGTCGATCTTAATTTTTTGACATTTGTCTATTAATTTAACACTAATGTTAACACTGTTAATTTTTTATAAACTAATTGAAAAATTAAAAATTAAAGAAAATAAAAACCCATTCGATAGCTATCCACTGCGACTACAGAATCCCATTGCCGATGACCACTGCAACCACACAACCTATCGCCGCCGACCACTGCAACCACACCAATGACACCACCCCATCGCCGCCGATGCTGCTCCTCACGGCGGCAAAGCTTTCTTTCCTTTCCCTTCTCTCTTTTCAAATTCCCGTACTCTCGTCAATACGTGTGAAGTTTAAAGTTTGAAAATTGGGATATCTAATCGGTCGGTATGTGATCGATCCGTCCCTTCACAGCCATCAAACAATGTGTGAAGTTTGAAATTTGAGAATATCACATCGATCGATTGGGGGAGGATGCTGAAGGGTTTAGGTTGGTGGCTGCGGTGACAGATTGAGAATATCTAATCTAATCGATCCATCTCGTGGCCGAAATGCATGGTGGAGAGGTTGGGTATGGTGGCTGCGGTGATAGATTGGGGGAGGATGTTGAAGGGTTTCTTAGGATGCTAAAAGGTTTCATCAGCTATGGTGCCTTTAATTTTACAGTTTAGTAAAAGTTAACAGAGTTAGGTTAGAGTTAAGTGGTAATACATGTGTCAAATAAACAAAGGAGTAGACATGAAGGAGACACCATTTTCAGGACAACATACCCGGAGCCACCTTATATGGGTGTGGAGATAAATTATTCAATTATATAAACTAATAAATGGGTTGGTGTAGCGTCATGGGAGCCATCATTGGTGACTTGGTCGTAGGACTGATGCCTCCCTTTTTTGTCTCTGTTGTGTCTTTTTACTAATATTTTGTCACATGTTCTATGACTTAGCTGAAAAATAACTTTGTTAACTCTTTTACTTGACATTCAAAAATAAATAATACAACTCTTAATCCGATAAAATGCGCATATTCGAGCGTATTGTTAAATTTGAGGTATCTTCTTCTTAGACTATCATGTCTCAAACCCTAACAAAACCCAACTATTTGAATTTCTATCCTCGTAATTTGCAATAAAAGCACCATTGATCTCATATTTTTTTTCTTATGCTTTCTCAAAGCCCGTTTATCTTCACTTTTTTTTTTCCTACCCATATACAATGATTGAAAAAAAAAAAAAAAAAAAAACCTCTCTTCTGCTACCTGTCCCCAAACACAAATCCACTACTTGCTTTTATGGTTTTAAATCCGAATAAATAAGCCAAAAAACGTGGTTTCTCTCTCTCTTTGAACTCCAAGTCCTAAATCCAAAGCAACGCCCTTCCTCTAGTTTCAAGTTTTAGTTGCCGCCCCTTGCTCTTGCTCGAGGTAGGTTGACAAGCCCCAACCTCAATATCTCCAAATAACAGGATAGGCACGTGTTGGCCAACACCTGAGAGTGACGAAACTATTTTAACATGCATGCAAGTTACAACGAAAGGACTAACATAAATAAAATATGTAATTTAGGAATATAATGAAGTATGCAATTGCAGGAACGTGTTCAGAGCATACAATTAATCAAGAGAAGTACGAAGGAATATTTTAAAATAAATGAGATTACCAAGAAAGTGGGTCCTACACTGAGAAGACTTGAAGATACCTAAGCGGAAGTGCCCTGATGTTAGGATTGTATGCCTCGATTCTAACTTTCAAATGGGGCGCAAAACTAAAAGGGTGAGTGGACCAAAGTTTATAATAATAATAATAATAAAAACCCTTTTCTTTATGACCATACTAACCCCCTATTTTGAAAACATATATGTAGTACTACATAGTAGGTTTTCTGAAAACTCTAACATGCCATGAAAAAATTCGTAAAACAAGTACGTAAAATCCAGTGCTCATTAATGGAAATATCGCTACCTGAATCCAAATCCATAAATCTCATCGATGATGTACTCACTAGGGGTATCATAGTGGCTTGAAGGCATAACCATCACCAAAGGTGAAGCTGTACGACATCAGGTTATGGCAATGAAGAAATCATAGTCCATCACCTGAAGGTGAAGCTATATGACTCTGGGTTACACCAAAGAAGAAACATATACATATAACATCACACATTGACACTAGCCTCAGGCTAGTGAAGCTAGGAGTATGTCATAAATATCCTCAATTGTGTCATATGGCCATAGACGTCTACATACTTGGTTGTGTGTATGTGCTGTATGATAACCCCTTAGATAAGCACCGAAAACATATCTCAAAAATCTCATATCAATCTGGGGCTCAAAGGCTTAAATCCTCATTTCATAAATCCATGATAATTCATATTCATAAACCATAAATAAATCATATCCGTAAATCCGTGGCATTTCATATACAAAAATCCAATAATTCATAACCTTTCGTAAAACGTAAATTCGATAAATCATAAATAATCATGCTTTTCGTGAATGCAAGCCTAATATTTTATAAAAACATGCAAGTTAAGAAGGTGTCCACTCACAGATATTTCATTGCCTGGAATCCGCTCGGACTAGCAAGGATGGTGTTACTTCCCACCGACGCACCTAAGCATAAATAGAAGCCATTTAATAAAACTCTACTAAAACGGTCGAATTTGGGAAAACGGACAATGAATTCAGATTCAGCACGTTGAAAAACTGAAGGTAAGACTTCGGGTTCCCTTACGCATCGAAAAACCTAAAGATACCTTGAGGCATAAATGACATAGTCCAAGAGCCTTGCTGGAGGTTTTCTTGCACGAGAAGGATTTTTTCGTACACCTTGGGTTGACTGTGATGGTTGTCTATTGTGAACTTGATCTTCAGATTCATGCTCAATGTTGCCTTGTGAGATGACCTGCGAATTTGAAGAATGAGTGACTTGGCTTACTTACTCATTACCATGAGTGTTATGCACCGCTGGAACATCATCATCATGCTTTGTGCACATAGGTAATGGAAACAAATCTTGTAAAGACTCCCCCTCACAAGAAGCATGCCTTCTTGGTTGAAAGAAAATGGTGTCTTCATCAAAGAAGACATCTCTGGAGACAATACATTTGTTGGAGCGAGGATTGAAACATTTATATCCCTTCTGTGTAGGTGAATCCCTACAAACACACATTTTTCAGCCCTAGCATCCAATTCGTCACAATGTTGATGTTGTATATGAACAAAACATGAGCAACCACACTTTCAAGTGAGACAACTTGATAAGTCTCTTTTCAAGAGTTTCATAAGGAGATTTAAACCCTAGAACCCGACTTAGGAGTCGGTTGATGAGGTATGTAGCTGTTAAAATTGCATAGGACCAAAACTTCTTTGAAACATTCATATGTAACATTAGTGCACAAGTTTTTTCAAGTAGGTCCCGGTTCTTTTGCTCAGTAATCCCATTTTGTTGTGGGGGTACCCACACAACTGGTTTGATGTACAATTCCTTGTGAACTCAAGTATTCAACCATGTCGTTGGATAAAAACTCAGTACCATTATCTAATCTCAGTGTTTTAATAGTTGAATGGAGTTGATTTGACACAAATGTATGAAAGTCTTGAAAGATAGTTGGAACTTCACTTTTAGCCTTCATGAGATAAAGAAAAGTGACACGAGTGTAATCATCCATAAAAATGACAAAATATTTGTAACCTTCCATTGATTCAATAGTAGGACCCCATACATCGGTGTGAACAAGTTCAAAAGATATTCTAGACCTAGACATTGAGGTTCCAAATGGTAACCTAGCAAAAATTGAGAAATGACAAGTATCACACTTAATCAATGGGCGACAAAACTTTGGAAATAGTTTTGACAAAACAACTTCGGATGGGTGGGCTAGCCTTTGGTGCCAAACTTGTTGATCCTTGGAAGGGCTTGGTTGAACTTGAAGGGCTGTTGATAAAGAGGGCTTCGTGCAAAAATAATAAAGGCCATTTTGATAGAATCCTTCACCAATCTTCCTTTTGGTGAAAGCATCCTAAAGGGAATTACATTTGTGGGTGAGAATATGGCTAGGCAATTTAGAGTGTTAGTGAATTGTCCTACTGACATCAATTGAAATAGAAAAGATGGTACTTATAAGGCCGTAGACTCTATGGTGTTTGAGACTAAACCTAGTTTTCCCTTTCTCATAACTGAGACATTTTTTCCATTTGCAACTGACACATGAGATGGTTTTGATAAGGCTTGGAATCATGTTGGTTTGAAGCTTTATTTGTCATGTGATCAGAGGCACCCGAGTCAATTATCCAATAATCATGATTAATACTAGTTTGTAGTGCAGTTGAGAATCTTTGAAGATACCTGGAGCTATATCACATGGAACATGATTATGATCAGCTAGAAATCCTACAAACTGTCCAAGAAGTGCAGTGTGATTGTTCCCTTCACCCTTTGATGTTTGTGCAGCTTCTCCATGGTTTTTAGTTTGCAAGTAGGTTGCAAACTCGTTGATAAGAGTCATAAGGTTGATTGTGAAGTACACCAAGCCATGAGTGAGAGAGCTGGCAGCATTGTTGGCAACACGTTGAGCTTTGAAAGGAACCACTGATGGAGATTTTGGAGCCATCATCTTGTTGTCTTTGAACTTGGGCTTAAGTTCATGATGTAACTCCTAACACCTCTCTTCTGTGTGACTAGTAACATTTCAGTACTTACACTTAAGATGTGGATTATTTCCCTTCTGTACCTTGGAATCATGGCTCTTGTGGTTTGCAACATATCCTCGAGTCTTTGATAGCTTGAGCTTAGACTCTATATTCATCACCCTCCTTGCTTCTTCATGTTGTATCGTAGCACAAACAGTCTTGAATGGTGGTAGCTCCGCACTCATTAATATGTAACTCCTCAGATCCTTATATTCTAAGCTGAGACTTGCAAGCAGTTGATAGATCTTATCCTTCTCAGCTCTTTTGAGAGGAATAATAGAGTCCGTGGTATGGGGAAGGTATACATCCAGCTCATTCCCTATAGTCTTTAAACTGCCAAGATGTTGAACAAAGGACTTCTTTTCTTGCTGAAGACAAGTGATATCTCTTTTCAACTGGAATACCCAAACATAGTTGTTCTGGTTTCCATACATTTGCTTCATAGATTTCAACAAATCTTGTGAAGATTCAGAATAACTAAATATCTCAACAACATGTTTCTCCATGGTGTTAAGTAGCAAGGACATAACAGTAACTTTCATTGATGAACCATAACTTTCCCCTTCCTCTTGGAGCAAGTGAAACTGCCTTAGACCAAGGAAGGTAGTTGAGCTCATTCAGCAACATCGAGCATTGGTGCTTGTTGATATTGACTTTGGAGTCTAAGAAACTCGAAATAGCTACCTGCAAGGTAAGGAGCTACTTGCGAGCCTTCTCCCTCAAGAATAGCAACGAAAACTAAACGGGCAGAGAGAGAGGTCAAGGATGACACTGCTCTGATACCATGTGGATTTTAGTTTCAAAGTATTTTGATTTCATAAATAGTTTTGAATGCACATGGCAGTATATGTAGGCAAGAAAAGTGAATGATTATAAGCAACCATCTTTACATGAAACCCTAGAGACCAGGTAAACCTAGGATACAAGATTTTCCTTAATTTAAGGTGATTTACATCAAACCCAAGACCAAGAAGTTATCAGCAAGTTAAGTGCCTTGAATCAAGGTGGAGAGAAAGTTGGAAAGCTGGAAAGCAAAACTGGCGGTTGACTTTGTGCATCCATGATTACTTGGAGACTTGTGATACGAGGTGACATGCTAGGGTTTAGTGACTGGTTCCAACAACCATTTATTCCGCTAAAGAGTTTGATCTTTAAGTTTCTTGGAAATTTGTGATCTTGAAGTCTGGTACACATGCTTTGTTAGGGAAGATCGATGTATGAGATTGGGTCATCTGGAATTAGCAGTTTGAAAGGCCAACTTCGCAATACATATGGATGCTATATTTTAATTTGTAATTTTAGTTAGCAGAATTTGATGAAACTCAGAAGAAGGATTGAAAAGAAAAGAGATGAGAAGCAAACTGGTAAACGTAGCTCCAACTTCCTCTTTGATTCAATTTCGCCCACTGAATAAAAAAGAGAGAAAATACAAGAAGGAACCATTACAAACTCCACATGCATCACAAATGTCTCATACTTATGTGTCTTGCATGAGTATATCTAAGACAAAAAGTCAGCTATTATGACAGCTGGCACAATCTTAGCCTATGAGCTAGTCTAATCTTGGCCATCCGTTTCCTATCCAAACAAATAGGAACAAGACTTAGTAACTTAAACTTTAAGAAATCAGCTTCAAGGCTTAATCACTAACAATACATACCTGATCGAAAAGAAAGAAAAAACAAGTTTACCACACATATGAATAAGTAAATACTGATCACGTACCAACCGTAAGCGAAGAAAGAAATACTCGAAAAAGAAGAGCTCTCAAAACACGAAAGAGTCACAAATTCTACCAAAGAAAAATCACCATTTCTTCCCCCTCCTATGATCTAAGTCTTCCTACTATATTAGTGATGATGCGCAAAATACTTCAATCCCCATTACCCTATGACCCACATATGCAACCTCATATTCTCCCACCTCTCTTTGAGGCTGCCACAACCTTTTCCTCCTTCTCTTC
The DNA here is from genome assembly GCF_019419815.1 of Pyrus x bretschneideri. NCBI lineage: Eukaryota > Viridiplantae > Streptophyta > Magnoliopsida > Rosales > Rosaceae > Pyrus > Pyrus x bretschneideri. The sequence continues at coordinate 794,717 of NW_025999801.1, forward strand.
CTCATGTCTCGACTGCTTTAGATCACTCAAAATTACCTCAACAGCCACTGCCTCTTTTTCCTCGTAGCTTGAGTCCACAATCTCACTCAACGGTGCAGTGCTCTGATTCTAATCCAAATACCCCAAAGTGCTGATAGTTTGTCGTTTTGGGTGGGAACCAGTTGATCCTTGATTGTTGTCTTCCCTCTAGCATACTCCCTACCTCAAAAAACTCCCAATGTTGTTGCCTCATCTCTTCCACATAGCTTGACTCCTCAGGACCAGTGAAAATTTCTGAATCATCGATCCAGGGGATGAGGGATTCCTCATCAGCCACCGCCTCATTTTGCTTATTGTTTGGGACCATGGCATTAATTATAGGTGCAGTGCTTTGAAACTGAGCCAAATCCCCCAAAAATGATGAATTGTTCTGGGCGGCAACCAAAACCTTGGCATTATAAATTATTGTCTTTGTAGCCATCATAATACATTCAAACAACCTTCTGATGTAGTTCTTGCGCACCCTTACCTGTTTTCTGCACTGTTACATGCTAACAACACAAGGTGTTTTTGGTTGAACATTCAGGGGTTTGTTATATCAGACTGGGAGGGTACTGACAGGATTACCTCGCCGCCACATTCAAACTACACATACTCTATCTAAGCTTCAGTTCTAGCTTGTTATTTTATATAAAAACCTCTTACAGAAATGAAAGAAGATAATTTCTGGTTCGAAATTATAAAACTTTGAAGATGGTTCTCTGTGTTTTGAAGGTCATGGTCCTTATCAACTATAAAGAATTCATTAATGATCCCATTAACCTGGTCAAGAATAACGTTGTCCCAATGGATCGTACTGATGATGCTACAGGAAGGATTCTGCTTGTCAAGTTCACCATGGGTCTTTCTGAGAACCCGTTGGCTGATTTCAGCCTAGTCCATGAGCTTGGAAGCCAGGTCAGTTTATTCGAGATAATCAAATATCAGGATTTGCAACCCTCATATTGGTCATTTGATTGATGTATATAGTTCGATAAAATTAGAATGGACATTCCTTTGAAATTGGTGTTACACTCAATGGCCAAAAGACTGCTTGGTAAGTTTTGTATTTATTGATTTACTGACATGAATTAATCTTTTTGTATTTTAATTTAACATTACCAGGATCATAGAGATTTGGCAAGAGAGGCTGTCAGAAAATTCGTCGTGCTTTTGAAGAATGGGAAAAACGGGAACATTACAGATCTAGTTATACCTCTTCCCAAGAAGGTGTCTAAAATTCTAGTCGTCGGCAGTCATGCTGATAATCTGGGCTACCAATGTGGTGGATGGACAATTGCATGGCAAGGATTCAGTGGCAACAATTATACAATCGGTATAGTCTGCTTTCATCGCTGTATTAACTACATAATATTTTGTTTATGTGCACTACTTTTGTGCTCTACAATAAAATGATATAATTTACTATTCACAAAATAGAACATTAAGCACTTAATAAGAAGATTTCCCAGGTGCTGGTTAGTTGCAACAAGAAAATCATCTTCACAGTTATTAGAATGTATGGAAATATATACCCGTGCGTATAGAATGTTCATACATAAATGTATCTAATCTTGGCTGTATTTTTCATAAAACTTCCTTGTCATGATTAGGGAGTACGATCTTTGGTGCTACAAAATCAGCAGTCGACTCAAGCACAGAAGTTATCTACAGTGAGAATCCTGATGGTAATTTTGTAAAGTCCAACAACTTTGCATATGCCATCGTTGTGGTTGGCGAACATCCTTTTACTGAGACTGCGAGAGACAGCCCAAACCTAACGATGGCGGAGCCTGGCCCAATTATCAGCAATGTGTGTGAAAGTGTCAAGTGCATTGTTATCTTAATAACTGGCAGACCTATTGTAATAGAACCATATATTTCCTCGATTGATGCTCTGGTGGTAGTATGGTTGCTAGGCTCTGAAGGCCAAGGCATTACTGATGTCCTTTTTAGGGATCATGGATTCAGTGGAAAGCTTCCAAGAACATGGTTCAAAACTGTCAATCAACTTCCAATGAATGTTGGTGATTCACATTATGATCCACTTTTCCCGTCTGGGTTCGGACTGGAAACTGAGTCAGTAAAGGAGCTTGTAACAAGGTAACCCTTCATACATGTATATCTATATAGGACCAGTTATGTAGCAGGTATCCTGTTTTCCCGCACGCTTGTTCATATAACAAAACTTGATGGGAAAAAGAAAGAAATGAAATTTACAAGGGATTTGGGACCGGTAGTGGCTTCTAGGTGTCAATCTATCAATACTACATTTTGTTTTAAAGCATTCATGTGTTCCGATGTAATATAAACCAAAGAACTTGAAACTTGTATCGATATTGACTTCAGCTTCGTGATGCCTACAGGTCGACCTTAGCTGGTGTTGTTGCAAGGCCATGCATACTTATCATCATGATTGCTCTGATTCTCAGCTTATAGTTTAGAGGTATAGTTTTGGGTCTAGGATTATTGAGTTCTCGGCTTTTCTGAATTGCGTAGGTTTCTGCTTACACATTGCCTTTTTCCTCTAAAAATTTCAGGCAGCTTCTACTAATGGTAGATTCCTACAGCAATTGGATTTGTTAACTGACACAGTTTATGGCAGAAGGAAGGGAAAAGCTTTGAGTTGATTAGATTCTGGTTAACAAACAAATTATAAGCATTCATTGTTGAGCCATTTTGACGATTACAATTTACATGTAGCAAATTTGAATAATAAATTAAATTGATTTTTGTTTTGAAATTCTTCAGTGAAAAGAATGTTAGGAGGATCACCTTCTATTGGTCTATTATTATTTGTTTTTTTTTTTAAGCAAATTTTTGCAATTTTGCTTCGATACTACGTAGTAATGAATGATGTGAAAAATGCACGTCTGAGATAGTTTGGATTTTTATCACAAATGGTCCTTGAAAGTGACGTTCGTCACTTTAGTCTTTGAAGTAGAAAATTAATCAACGTCGTCCCTAAATTTTACTAGAAACATCAAGGAGCTGATTATCACAACATTTTTTTTTTTGGGTATCACGCCCCTTAGTCCCTTCTAATTGCCCGAATCACCGCCCATTACTGCCCCATGATCCGGAACAAAAGGACACAAGTTGCGAGAGAATACAAGAAACTGTCACAAACTTCACATGCATCATAGGCTTCTCATACTCATGTGTCTTGCACGAGCATATCTAAAACAAAGTCAGCTACTATGACAGCTGGCACAATCCTGAAGCCTAGCTTGCTGCATCATATCCCTAAATACCATGGGTTGTCCATGAAAGATTCGAACAAGCATTTGAAGGAATTTGAAGTGGTATGTTCGAGCATGACACCAATTAACGTGGATGGCAATATTCTGAAGATGAAAGCCTTTCTATTCTCTCTTTTGGAAAAGGCTAAGGATTGGCCCTTTGAATTAGCACCTAGAACCGTCACTTCTTGGGAATGCATGGAGAGAGCATTCTTAGAGAAATTCTTCCCAACTTTGAGAGTCATTCTTTTGAAGAAGAAGATTAGTGGAATTCAACAAAACCAAGGAGAATCATTTCTAGCATATTATAAGCGTTTCAAGACTCTAGTTGCATCATGCCCTCAACATCAAATGAAAGAATACCTTCTAATTCAATATTTCTACGAATGACTCCTTCCAATTAAGAGACAAATGTTAGATGCCTCGGTAGGAGGTGCTTTGGTTGACAAAACACTAGTTGATGCCAAGACCTTAATTACAAATCGAGCCTTGAATGTGCAACAATACGAAGGGGTTGGACAAAGAGACCCCCCACGGCAACAACAACAAGTGAATGGGGTAAGTTCAATTTCAGAATTGCAATCTCAAATGGCTAATCTCACTGTTCTTTTGTCACAGTTTGTTGAAGGATCAAAAGTGCAAGGAACAAGTACTTGTGGCATGTGCTCTATACAAGGACACCCCTCTGAGCAATGCCCTTAATTGATAGAGAATGGGGGATGGGAAAGTGCCAACGCCGTTGGGTATCAAGGCCAAAATATGATCCATACGCCAACACTTATAATCCGGGCTGGAGAGATCACCCAAACATGAAGTGGAGGGAGCCTCAACAAACTCAACAAGGAGGATTTCAACAACCACCCCCCTGGATATTTCAAAGGCCATTCACACCAATGCAACCTCAACCACATTTGGCCCAACCAAACTCGGGTATGTCTTTGGATAATGATAAAGTTATTCAATTACTCACCTCTTTAACACATGGAGTATAAAATCAAACCAAAGAGATGCAAAATCAAGCTAAAGAGGTGGACAAATTGAAGAAGCAAATGGGGCAAGTAGTGGAGTTCACCGGACAGTTTAAAGAACAAGGCAAACTACCTAGTTCAACCATTGTTAATCCAAAGGGAGGTTTTGAAACCGCTAACGCTATCACTTTGAGAAGTGGCAAGGAGGTTGGAACAAGTTCAAAAACGTCCAAACCAAGCCAAGAAGAGGTTAAAAAGTTGCTGCAACAAGAAGAAAGAGCCACGGCAAAGGAAGAACACCCTTTGCCGCAGCCCCCTAAGCACCCTATGTCGTCCAACTCAACTAAGGTAGGTCCAAATTCAATTCCTTCTAACATTATTCCACCAAATATGCCTTTCCCTGGCAGGTTTATGCAATCTAGGAACAAAGAGAATGAAAAAGACATTCTAGAGATCTTCAGGAAGGTGCAAGTCAATATCCCGCTCCTTGATGCGATAAAGCGAATTCTGAAGTATGCTAAGTTTTTGAAGAAGCTTTGTACAACAAAGAAACAAATTCGGGAGAAAAAGCTGGTACATGTGAGTGAAAATGTCTTTGCAATGTTGCAAAGAAAGCTGCCACCTAAATGCAAAGATCTAGGTAGTTTCACTATCCCTTGTGTAATTGGTAATACAAGGTTTGAACATGCTATACTAGATTTAGGTGCTTCCATTAATGTCATGCCTTGTTCTATCTATGCATCTATGAACCTAGGAGAGCTTAAAAACGATGGTGTTATTATTCAACTAGCTGATCGTTCTAATGCATATCTGAAAGGAGTTTTGGAAGATATTTTGGTGCAGGTTAACCATTTGATTTTTCTAGCAGATTTTTATGTGCTTGACATGGAAGATTCGGCCCATTCTACACCATTGCCGATCCTACTTACGAGACCTTTCATGAAAACAACCTGTACCAAGATAGATGTGTTCAAGGGGACTTTAACCATGGAATTTGATGATAAGATTATTGATTTTAACATTTCTTAAGCTATAAGGTATCCTAAAGATGATTATTCTTGTTTTTCTATTGATGTAATTGATTCGTTGGCGCAGGAATACCTTGAAGACCTAAATGGGGAAGCCCTTGAAATAACCATTATAAAAGGAATGAGACTAAAAAACCAAGGTGCAAAACTTATGCACACTCACGGCAGGAATAAGGATCCCCTTGCAGTGCCCAATTGTGAAGAGGTGGTCGAGATGGTGGATGCCCTTGAATCATTGCCACAACATGTTGGTAAGCCTTCAATCCCAATTCCAATTCCCGTTTTTACTAATCAGTTGTTACCCTCAGTGATTCAGGCACCCTCCCTCGAGCTTAAACCATTACCAAATCATTTGAAGTACGTTTTCTTGGGAGATAAAGAGACTTTGCCCATCATAGTCTCTTCATCACTCACGGCAGTGGAGGAGGAAAAACTAGTTCAGGTGTTGCAAGAGTACAAAACAACCATTAGATGGACTTTAGCTGACATCAAGGGAATTAGTCCTACAACATGCATGCATCACATACGTTTAGAGGAGGGGGAGAAACCAACTCGAGAGGCTCAACATCGACTCAACCCTCCAATGATGGAAGTTGTGAAAAAAGAGATTATCAAGCTTCTTGATTATGGAGTGATTTATCCAATTTTGGATAGTCATTGTGGTAAAGAATGCAGAGAATGAACTTATGCCCACCCGTATCCAAACAGGTTGGAGAGTTTGCATTAATTATAGGAAGCTCAACGTCACCACAAGGAAAGATCACTTCCCTTTACCGTTCATTGATCAAATGCTTGAAAGGTTAACCGGTCATTCTTTTTATTGCTTTCTTGATGGTCATTCAGGATATAATCAGATTGTTATAGCTCCAGATGATCAAGAAAATACTACTTTTACTTGTCCGTTTGGTATTTTTGCTTATCGTCGAATGTCATTTGGTTTATGTAATGCACCAGCCACCTTTCAAAGATGCATGGTAAGTATCTTTACAGATTTTGTTGAGAAGATTTTGAAGTTTTCATGGATGATTTTAGTGTTTTTGGTGATTCGTTTGATGATTGTTTAGATAATCTCACATTAATCTTGAAACGATGCATTGAAACTAACCTTGTTTTAAATTGGGAAATATGTCACTTCATGGTAAAACAAGGTATAATTTTAGGCCACATAGTTTCAGAAAGGGGAATTGAAGTTGATAAATCAAAAATAGATCTTGTACGCTACTTACCCTTTCCCACTTCGATGAGAGAGGTTCGTTCTTTCCTGGACGTGTAGGATTCTATAGACAGTTCATCAAAGATTTCTTGAATATGTCCACACCCTTATGTCGACTCGTCCAAAAGGATGTGCCATTTGAGTTCAACGAGGAATGTGAAAAGGCCTTCAATCACCTCAAGGAGATGCTAACTTCGGCCCCCATGATAGTTCCACTAGATTGGAGTCTTCCTTTTGAGCTTATGTGCGATGCCTCTAATTATGCAATAGGAGCTGTTTTAGGCCAAAGGAAGAACAAGCAACCATATGTCATCTATTATGCATCCCAGACCTTGAATGACGCTCAATTGAACTACTCTACCACTGAAAAAGAACTCATTGCTGTTGTGTTTGCTTTAGATAAGTTTTGTTCTTATTTACTTAGCACTAAAGTTATCATTTATTCTGACCATGCAGCATTGAAGTACTTACTCACAAAGAAAGAGGCCAAGCTAAGGCTTATTCGCTGGATGCTTCTTCTCCAAGAGTTCGATATCGAAATCCGGGATAAGAAATGAAGTGAAAACGTGGTGGCTGACCACTTGAGCCATTTGATACACAATGAGGAGCCAGTACCTATCCTAGAAGCATTCCCAGACGAGCAGCTGCTGTCCATTGAGGTAAGTGAGTCATGGTATGCTGATTTAGTGAATTATTTAGTGTCTTAACAAGTTCCAAGCACCCTAAACAAGCACCAACGTGACAAACTTAAAAAGGATGCATGGTTTTAAGTGTGGGATGACCTGTACTTGTGGAAATATTGCCCTGATCAGATTTTTTTGTAGGTGTGTGCATGAATATGAGTTTAATTCAATTTTAACTTTTTGTCACACTTATGCATGTGGGGTCATTTTGGCACTAAAAGAACAGCACTTAAAGTTTTAGAATGTGGACTTTATTGGCTTACTATATTTGCTAGAACTTTTTGCATAACCTGTGATCGTTGTTAAAGAACAGAGAATATAGGTCCAAAAAACCAAATGTCGTAGGTCCTAATCTATTCTGTCGAAATTTTTTATGTTTGGGGTATCGATTTCATAGGTCATTTTCCTTCATCTTATGGTTTCAATTATATTTTACTTGCGGCGATTATGTATCGAAATGGGTGGAAGCTAAAACCACCCGTACTAATGATTCCAAAGTGGTTGCAGATTTTGTCAAAACTAACATATTTGCCAGATTTGGAATGCCAAGAGTACTTATAAGTGATGGGGGTTCCGATTTTTACAATCAAACCATCAAGGTGTTGCTCAAGAAATATAACGTCACGCATAAGGTTTCAACACCTTATCATCCTCAAACAAGTGGGTAGGTTTCTAATCGCAAAATCAAGCAGATTCTGGAGAAGACAGTTGGGCCAACTCAGAAGGATTGGAGCTTGCGTTTGAATGATGCATTATGGATGTATTGTACAGCCTACAAAACACCAATTGGGATGTCTCCATTTCAGCTCATCTATGGGAAACCGTGCCATCTTCCAGTTGAGTTGGAACACCGAGCTCATTAGGCAGTCAAGATGTTCAATATGGATATAGATGCGGCTAGCATTCATAGGAAGCTTCAATTGAATGAGCTTGAGGAGATTCAGAATGAGGCTTATGAGAATGCTTATATTTACAAGGAGAAAACGAAGACATTCCATGACAAGATGATTTATAGTAAGACGTTCTCTGTAGGGCTGAAAGTGTTGCTTTTCAACTCCTGCCTTGGATTGTTTCTAGGTAAATTGCGTTCTAAATGGGTTGGTCATTTTGTTGTTACTAATGTCTTTCCTTATGGTGCAGTCCAAATTCAAAGTTTAAAGACAGGACATGAATTTAAAGTGAATGGACACCGTTTGAAGAGCATGTCGTGGAGGATGTACCCCTCCATACCGTTGGCCCTAGTGAAGTTTGAATGGAGGTATCGTTCGGCTGGAAGACATTAAAGCAAGCACTTCTTGGGAGGCAACCCATGTGTTTAAATAAACAAGACCTAGGAATCTCCGGCTTCACAACCAGATTTGCGTTCCTTAACCCTACTCTTTATTGCTTTTACTTTGCCATAATTGTCATGTTTGTTAGTTGTGTGTTTCATTGTTTGCGTGTCAGTCTACTTTTGAAACATTGAGGACAATGTTTGGTTTAAGTGTGAGTGTGTGTGTGTGGGGGGGGGGGGGAGGGGGTAAATAAATGCTTTTCATGACTTATTTTCGAATTTTATCACCTATCACTTCTAAAGTTGTTACTCACTATTTTTAAGTGTTTTTATTCTGTTTTAATGTATCCTATAACAGAAAATCCTAAAATTAAAAAAAAATCGAAAAAGCTTGAGAAAATACCAAAAAAGAGTCGTTTTTGTTTGTGTGTTGTGTCTTAGGGTACCTTTCAACACGATGATGACGATTTGGTTTTTAATTGCATGACTGTTAAAGAAAGTTACAAACATGGTTGGAAGTTTGATATGCTCTTTGGTTAATGCTTAGTTGTAGTTGTCATTTACGAATTCACATGTAATCACAAAGAAAAAAAAAATCAGTTTTTGTAACATGCTTGAAGGAAGAAACTCAAACTAACGCTACAACCTTGAGAGACTTGAGCCTAAACTTTGTTTGGAGAGTTATTAATCTGTGATGTTTTTGTTTTCTAAAAGTCGTTGCATGATCTCATTATTTCTTTGTTTGTTGCTACTTAGAATGTGTTTTCATCATTTTAGTTCCAAATACTAGAACTGATGCCCGTTTCATTCAAAGCATAAAATTGATTGCATAACATATAACAAGATGAAGTTGTTTAGTTAATCCAGAGCCAAAAAGCCTTATCCCTTGCATATTTATTGTAGGTTTAACCCCTTTGAGCCTTAGCTAGCCTATTTTCTTTGTTAGCCATATTATCCTTACCTAGCCTAGAATAGAACTATCCATACCCTTGTTCTAAAGAATAGTGGAGCATGACTTAAAGGGAATTCCTTTTGATCAACATTATGCAGAAAAACAAGGTGGGGGGGGGGTTTGTTGGAAATCAATGAGGATGTACGTTTTGTGTGCCAAAGAAAGAGAAAGGGCACAAAAGGAAAAAAAAAAAGAAAGAAAGGAAAAGAGTTGAGAAATAAGTGAGAATGAACTCACAAGTATTGTTTGTTGAAGAAAGGGTCCAAAAGTTTGAATCTAGCCCTAAGTGTTGTGTGAATCTCCCCTTTGTGTTTAAAGTTGATTTTTGTATTCAAAAGTGAATTCTAAATGTTTATTTCATTACTTTGCTTACTATCGCTTTAAGAACTTTTGTTTATCCTTACCTTTCTTTGTTAGCTAATGCCTTAGCCCCGTTACAACCCTTAGACTTCTATCTTGATTGTTATGTTTCAATATGTGGAGTTTGAAATTGGTACGAGCATATGGTATCCCTGGTTCTCGCGTCTAAGTAGTGGCATTCCATTCATGAGATCATATACATGTTGTATTAATAATTCCAGAAAGTGCCTTCTTTGTTATAACATATGTGAGTGTTAGTCTACATGTTTACATCAATCTTCTCAGATGTACTTAGTATAGGGAGTGTAGTTAGAAAATTTGTGTGAAAATAGAGAGTACTCCAATGAGGAATTGAGTGAATTCTCTAAGGCATGTTACTACATTCAAAATGTTGTTTTAATTGATTAAATACAAGCTAGTGAGTGGCTACTGTGGTGAAGTATAAGCTCGAGGGTAAAGATAGCTAAAATCTGTGGGAGTAGTGATTTTTAACATGTCATGTTTCATTGGAAATGCCTGAGGCAATTGTTGGAAGGTTTAGGTTGTGTTTTGTTTTCTTTGTTTTGCTCGGGGACTAGAAAAAGCTAAGTGTGGAGGAATTTGATAGGAGCATATTTATGCGACTTTGTTAGCCTATTTCCTTGCATTTACTCAATTAGTTTCTATCTATTAGAGTGTTTTAAGCCATTTTCATGTGTTTGTACGTCCAAATGGCAAAGTTGGCAAGAAAAGGCAATTGGAGCATTTTAGAGTAATTTTGGTCTTGGAATGGATAGCACTTGCATGGAGCAAGATGGATGAATGTTTTTGAAGATCAAAAAAGGCTAGGAATGTGCTTAACATCCAGAAGAATTGATTCAAGACATTGAAGATAAGGAATCAACTAAAAGGAAGGAACATTATCCAAACCTTATCCAAACTAACCTTATCTTATCCTATCCTAATCTTATCCTACCTTAATTCCAGCTGCAAGGGGGAATCAATTTCACATTAAATCACCTAAATATATGGTTCTAGAAGCCCTATCCCCTGCCCTAAATTAGTGCCGCATATCTTATCCCTTATCCTTCTAGAAACCTGTCACAATACCCCTTTCTAGAAGCCCTAGATTTGTGCCGCACCACCCTAACCTTTTCCCCCTACAACTCTGCCACACCCTATCCTTGTCCCCCCAAGGATTGGTGTGTGAACCCTAGCCCTATATACACACATTTATGCCACACAAAATAGAGAAAGCTTAGAGAGAAAATCGGAAAATATACTTTGTGCCGCAGCAAGGAAAGAAGGAGAAGAAGGAGTTTGGAGCCGTGACCTACTATCCAAGGATTATGCAATCTGCCATTGGAGTGCTAGAGCATTTCTGGGTTCTTTCTATCCTTAGATTTAGTTCAATGTTTAAATTAGATTGGTTTTGTTTAATTGCAAACATGTGGAACTAATTTCGTTTTAGTTAGAGGTGAATTCAAAGCCATGAACATATATGTGATATGAATTGATTTCCTCCAGTTATTGTTTCGTAAAACATGAATGCAATTTACTTATCTGTTTGATTGATAACTTATTCTTGTATGTTGATTAAGGGTGCACACTTAGTTTGCATGCATGAATCGGATGCTAAAATATAAAGGAATTTCACCTAATAGTTATGAACTTATATTTATAAGTAGTGGAAATCACTAGTCATGATTGTGTTAAGTAAATCATGGCAGGAGTATCATGTAGTTCATAGTTACGAATGCCTTGTCAATGCTTATGATTTTCATAGAACTTAATGATCTTTGATATGTATCTCTATCATGCAGTTCATATAAGGAACTTGATAAGAATAATTTGATTGCGTTGCTGAGTCCAATTCAATGAAATTAGGAAAATCTGAGATTTAATTTGTGCAGTTCACTATTAATTTGGGGCATTGTCATTCATGGTTTATAGGAACAATAACTGGAAATCGATTTGTATGCATATGTGTCATGTGTGGAGAAGGACCATCTAGCTAGCCTTTAACCCTTTAATTCACCCAAATTCGTGCAACATTTAGTTTGTTTATGCAATTACTTAGTTTTAGTTTAAATTTGTCAAAACAACCCCCAATTAGCATTTTGAGTCTTTTTAGTTTAATTTTCGTCCAAACTTCTTTACAGTTCTTGTTTTGAGTTAGTTTAACTTAGTTTTGTGTTATTTGAGTCAGTTTAGCTTGTTTTGAGTTGTTTGAGTCTAGTTTTCAGTTTTTGAGTTTAATTTATGTTGATTAGCATCCTTAACTAATCCTCGCCCTAGAACGATCCCTACTTACTCATACTACAATTGCATAATATATAGGGTTTAATTTGTGTCTTAGTTTATATCACATCAGAATATGAGTTTATAGCATTAGCAGCCGCATGCAAAGAAGCAGAATGGTTGAGAGATTTATTGTTCAACATAGAGTTGTGGCCACAACCAATGCCATCTATTTCTTTGTATTGCGATAGTGAAGCTACATTGTCTAGAGCTTATAGCAAAGTATATAATAGCAAATCTGGACATATTAGCTTTAGACATGAATTTGTTAAACAATTAATAGCACAAGGAGTTGTTAATATAACTTATGTAAGGTCAAATAAAAATTTGGCAGATCCTTTAACTAAGGGATATGTCCCTTATTATGAAATTAGAAAGTTATGATCTTTTGATAAAAAAAAATGCATACATGATCTAGCAATAGGATTGCATCTTTTCGGAAAATGAAAGGATGCAGCAAGTTGTGATTTGGATTAAAAGATGGATCCATTTGGTGGCAATGATGTAGGAAAGAACATGACCTTTTATATGCACACTTTGATCCATCTTCAAAGGGTTCCATAGTATCTATATATAGCCCATGTTGGCTACATATTTGGATATACAATTCTTCAAACAATAGTTTCTTTTACTCTTTCTCTCCATCAAAATCATACAGTTTGATTTTAGAAGATTTTAAGGGAATGTCAGTTTTTACTAAACTAAAATTCTAAACTTTGTTGTATCCTGAAAGTGATTTGCTTTAGACCCGTTAGCAAACTCATATTAGAGTGGGGGCAAATATCACTTTAAGGAAAACGTAATAACGTGCCTCAAAGTCATTTTTCTATCAATTTCTCAACCTTATCCTAACACATGGCAAAATAACATTTTTGGATTCGGATTCATCATATTGGAGAGATAATTATGGGAGTTTAAAAAATATTGGGAGACAATTTCTATATTTCTAGGGGTTGCAAACAAACTTCAGTTACAGGGTTTTTTATGCCATTCAGCCTACCCTGCATTCTTGGTTTAACATAATGTAAATGTTGGAGCAGAACTCGAGACAATTTCTACATTTTTAGATGAAAGGATTGCCTGAATCAACCAAATTTCTCACATCTACGACACAGAAAAAGCAAATGCATTTATGCCATCTATAATCCTAGTTCAGATCGTAATGGGCAATACTTTTTTTTATTATTTTAATATCTACATGGGGCCCAATCATGGTCCATGTGGGTGTCACATCATTAGTTAACAGAGGTTCTGACGGAAAACTTAACAGATGTATGAAAGTGTCCCAGAATTATGGTTTTGAGTACCAGATTGGGACCAAAAAAAACTTGATGTATGAAGTATTGAAAACCAAGAAAGTTAAAGGTAGTAAACTAAGATTAACCCTATACAATTTGTAATTTTAGTTGGTAGAATTTGATGAATTTGAGACGAAGGATTGAAAGGAAAAGAGATGAGAATAAGAGAGAAAATACAAGAAGGAATCGTTACAAACTTCACATGCATCGCACGCCTTGCATGCTCACATGTTTTGCACGAGTATTGTGAACACGAAAAATTCCTGAAAACAGGAAACAAGAATACGTGTACAAAATAATATTTTGTGTGTTTAATGATTTTGGGGTTACGATCTCTCAAATTTGGTCCTCTGATTCGATCTCCGTAGGGTGTAGATTTGTTGATCCAAGGGCCGTCGAGGCTTGATCTTGGATGAACAGTTGTAAGTTTCTTCAAGGGCCTTCGTGGCTTTGATCTTGAAGGTTGATGGAAGTTTCTCCAAGGGCCTTCAGGGCTTGATCTTGAATGTTGATGGATGAACGGATCTTCAAGGGCTTTTGGGCTTGATCTTGAAGAACGGTTGGTTTTCTTCAAGGGCCGTCGAGGCTTGATCTTGAATGAACAGTTGGTTTTCTTCAAGGGCTTTTGGGCTTGATCTTGAAGAATAGATGTGTGGATTTGTTTGTTGATCCAAGGGCCGTCGGGGCTTGATCTTGGATGAACGGATCTTCAAGGGGGGTTGGGCTTGTTCTTGAAGAATGGGTGTATAGGTTTGTTGAGGTCGTTGATCCAAAGGGCCGTTGAGGCTTGATCTTAGGATGAACGGATGATGAATGAATCTTCAAGGGGCGTTGGGCTTGATCTTGAAGAATGGGTGTATGGGTTTGTTGAGGTTGTTGATCCAAAGGGCCGTTGGGGCTTGATCTTAGGATGAACGGATGATGAATGATGAACACTTTCTTCAAGGGCCGTTGGGGCTTGATCTTGAGTTGGTGGGAGTTCTTCAAGGGCCGTTGGGGCTTGATCTTGAAGGAGGATTTGACGAAGAACGAAGAGTGCTTTCTTGATCCTTCGGGATTTTCTTGAGAGCTTTAGAACTTTAAGGCTTCAAGGTTTTGGTGTGTGGGTTTGTTGAGGTTGTTGATCCAAAGGGCCGTTGGGGCTTGATCTTAGGATGAACGGATGATGAATGATGAACACTTTCTTCAAGGGCCGTCGGGGCTTGATCTTGAATAATGGTTGTGTGGATTTCTTCAAGGGCATTTGGGCTTGATCTTGAAGGTTGATGGATGAGTGGATCTTCAAGGGCTTTTGGGCTTAATCTTGAAGAACGATTGGATGTGTGGATTTGTTGAGGTTGTTGATCCAAAGGGCCGTCGGGGCTTGATCTAAGGATGAACAGTTGATGAATGGATCTTCAAGGGGGGTTGGGCTTGATCTTGAAGAATGGGTGTATGGGTTTATTGAGGTTATTGATCCAAAGGGCCGTTGGGGCTTGATCTTAGGATGAACGGATGATGAATGATGAACACTTTCTTCAAGGGGCCGTCGGGGCTTGATCTTGAGTTGGTGGGAGTTCTTCAAGGGCCGTTGGGGCTTGATCTTGATGGAGGATTTGATGAAGAACGAAGAGTGCTTTCTTCATCCTTCGGGATTTTCTTGAGAGCTTTAGAACTTTAAGGCTTCAAGGTTTTGGTGTGTGTTCTTCAAGGGCCGTTGGGGCTTGATCTTGAAGGTTGATGGATGAGCGGATCTTCAAGGGCTTTTGGGCTTGATCTTGAAGAACGGTTGGTTTTCTTCAAGGGCCGTCGAGGCTTGATCTTGAATGAACAGTTGGTTTTCTTCAAGGGCTTTTGGGCTTGATATTGAAGAATAGATGTGTGGATTTGTTTGTTGATCCAAGAGGCCGTCGGGGCTTGATCTAAGGATGAACAGTTGATGAACGATGAACACTTTCTTCAAGGGCCGTCGGGGCTTGATCTTGAGTTGGTGGGAGTTCTTCAAGGGTCGTTGGGGCTTGATCTTGAAGGAGAATTTGACGAAGAACGAAGAGTGCTTTCTTGATCCTTCGGGATTTTCTTGAGAGCTTTAGAACTTTAAGGCTTCAAGGTTTTGGTGTGTGTTCTTCAAGGGCCGTTGGGGCTTGATCTTGAAGGAGGATTTGACGAAGAACGAAGATTGCTTTCTTGATCCTTCGGGATTTTCTTGAGAGCTTTAGAACTTTTAAGGCTTCAAGGTTTTTGGATGTGTGGGGAGTATTCTCTTCCATTTTGGGAGTAGAGAAATGTATTTGTGAATTGGTCTCCTATTCCTCTTGATGGAGAAGCCTATTTATAGGCTTTGAGAGTGAATCGCCACCATTCATTTTTTTGGTGAAGTGAGTGGATGATGTAGGTGAAGTGAATGGAGGTTGTAGGTGAAATGAGTGGAGTTTGTAGGTAAGGTAAATGGATGATGTAGGTGAAATGAGTGGAGGTTGTTGGTGAAGTGAGGGAATGATATAGGTGAAATAAGTGTTGTATTGGTTAACATTTATTTCACTGAAATTTCGATGTCTACAAATGCCCCCACTTCAAGGCGCGTCGTAGACATGTGCTTGTCACGTGTAGAAGATGCGTTTTGAAGTCCCTTAATGTAGATGTCAACCCAAGGGCCGTCGAGGCTTGATCTTGAATTGGGCTGGAAATTTCTTCAAGGGCCATCGAGGCTTGATCTTGAGTTCGACTGGAAGATTTTCTGGTTTCCTCCAATTGTTGATTTTCCACAGGCTTAATCTTGAACTGGGCTGGAGGATTCTTTTGGTCTTACTCCTTTTATCTGGAGTTGAATTTGATTCAAGGGTGGTGAACACTTGATTTTGAATCGGACTTGTGATTTCTTCAAGGGCCATCGAGGCTTGATCTTGAGTTCGTGTAACATCCCGTCCCGGGATTTACGTAAGAAAATGGGTATTTTTGTATTTTTTCACTAAGTTTGGGGAATACCTTCCTTTTTAAAATTGTTTTTATCCTTAATTGGTGAGCCCAAGGGGCCCACCCCCTGTTTTGTTCCCGGTTCCCTATCCCTTTCCCTTTTCCTTTTTTTCTGAAAAGTCTCTTCTCTCTTCTCTCTTCTCTCTTTCTTCCTCTATGATTTCTCCATCCCCCCTCTCGGTCCGACAAGAACACACACACACACACACCCAAGCCCACACCTATAGCTCTTTTCGAACCCTGTGGTTGTGTTTTGGACGTCAAACCATGAAGAAACCACCTCGGAGACATTTCCCAGTTTTCCGGCGAGCACCGTCCCTTTCGAGGCGATTTCCGGCCAAACCACGGCGAGTTGGCCGGCGTGCGAGGTATCAATCTCTTCGTCTCGCTGAGTACTACAACTTTCCTTTTTGTTTCACCTAATTTCATTGAGTATTGAAGAAGTTATGCTCATTTGAATCTTACCCAGTTTCCGGCGGACACCCGTGGCTTCCAGGCTGTTTTCCGGCCAACTCCGACCACGATGATGGGAACCAAGGGTATATTTCGATTCCTTACCTTCGGGGCTTCAATTTGGTATATTGAATGACATGTTTTGGTTGAGTTTTGAGCTCCAACGGAGCTTGGGAATTCTCCGGCCGAGAACCGGCCTTCTCCTTCCTTGGACTCCGGCGAACCACCAAAACCCAAGGCCTTTGGGCCTTTCCTGCCAAGCCCAAGACCCTGGGCAGCCCAAACCCATTACCCTTTTTAATTGGGCCATTGGGCCGTGAGGTTTCCAACCCAAACCCATTTTCCTTCTAGCCCAAACCCAACCCACCTAAAACCTAACCCAATTACCTAAACCCATTTACCCTAACCCAAACCCAAAACCCTAAAGCCCAAACCCGTGACCCGGACCCGTTGACCCGTTGACCTTGACCCGGACCCGGACCCGTTGACCGTTGACCGGGTCAACGGTCAGCGTTGACTTTGACAGGTCAACGGTCAACGTTGACTTTGACCTCGGGTTGACTTTTTTGGGTTTTCGTGCGGGACCCCCCCTAGGCTAATTTCGACGTCCTGAACCCGTTTCCGATGTCCGTTTTCCCAAATTCAATCGTTTGAGTAGAGTTTGACTAAATGTACCGTTTATGTGCTTAGGGGCAATTATCGATGGCGTTTCTTTCTTCGCTAGATGATGTGGCTTTTCGACGGCGAAGTACTGTGAGTGGACCCCTTCTAAAAATGCATGTTTTAATGGTAGAATTGCATACACAGAAAAGCATGACTTTACGATTATGTTTTATGAAACGTTTTGAGATAATATGCTTACTGAGGCTAGTTTGAATTATTACTATTTTTCCTATAACCCATGTTCTTATAGAATATCTGATGGATGACGATATGATATTTAGAACATGTTTAGAACACTTCTTTATAGTATAGATGATGGATGACTTTATACTATGAAGTTGATTTTCAATATATGTATGTTCACTGGTTTTGTACTTACCTAGTGGTCCTTTCCGCTACGGGACGTAGGGATAGATCCGGTCCGTCCCGAGCGACGGTTCGGTGTTGGCATAGGGCCTGGAGTGTGTTTTCCTCTGACTGTCTGCTCAAAGACGGGGAGCCGGCACGGGGCCTGAAGTGTATTTTCCTCTGACTGTGTGCTCAGAGACGGGGAGCCGGCATGGGGCCTGAAGAGTTATATCGGACATTCACTAGTGTTTATTATTTATGCGAATTATGATTTGAGATATTGCACGACATGCTAGGTTTCGGAAAACCTATGTTTATCATCATATATATGTGTTTTCATAAAACCTGGGGGTTAGTATGTTGATAACTGTTTTATTATATATATATCAACTTGGTCCACTCATGTTTGTTTTGCGCCCCCTTCAGGACTTAGAATCGAGGCATACAATCCCGACGTCCAGGCACATTCGCATCGGCATCTTCGAGTCCTCTTGGTGTAGGACCCACTCCTTGGTTTCATTCAATTTTATATTATTTTCTTTTAGTGTTCTAGATTAGTGGTGTGCTCTGAACACGGTCCTTATTTGCATATTCATTATTCTTTTATATTTATAAACCTTATTTATCCCTTGTTTTCAGCATTTGCACTCAATAAATGGCTTTCGTCACCCTCGGGTGTCGGCCAGCACGTGCCTATCCTGGTATTCGGGGAATATCGGGGTCGGGGCGTGTCAGTTCGACTGGAAGATTTTCTGGTTTCCTCCAATCATTGATTTTCCACAGGCTTAATCTTGAACTGGGCTGGAGGATTCTTTTGGTCTCCCCCGAAGGTCTGAACTTACTCCTTTTTTTTTTTTTTTTGGTGATTTTGATGATGATTTTGCCGTACACAGTTTATGCTCTTGCGGGCCAGGAGCGTGGTGCCCCCAGCAAGGTCAGGTTGATGACCGACTCGCGCCTTTGATGCTGCTCTTGCTTGCTTAGCGGTATCAACTTTGCAGCGGCATGTTGAGGAGTGGTTGTGGCACCAATGGATGCTCCATTTGTGGCGGAAGTGCTCATGCTTCTTCCCTTGGTGGTTGCAAGAACGGATTGTCCCTTGCTTGATGCCATTGATTTTGGAGGTGTGCTTTGGTTTTCTTGAACGGAGAAAAAGATGAGAGGTAGAGATTGTCCCACCGGGCGTGCCAAATTTGTGAACACGAAAAATTCCTGAAAACAGGAAACAAGAATACGTGTACAAAATAATATTTTGTGTGTTTAATGATTTTGGGGTTACGATCTCTCAAATTTGGTCCTTTGATTCAATCTCCGTAGGGTGTAGATTTGTTGATCCAAGGGCCGTCGAGGCTTGATCTTGGATGAACAGTTGTAAGTTTCTTCAAGGGCCTTCGTGGCTTTGATCTTGAAGGTTGATGGAAGTTTCTTCAAGGGCCTTCAGGGCTTGATCTTGAATGTTGATGGATGAGCGGATCTTCAAGGGCTTTTGGGCTTGATCTTGAAGAACGGTTGGTTTTCTTCAAGGGCCGTCGAGGCTTGATCTTGAATGAACAGTTGGTTTTCTTCAAGGGCTTTTGGGCTTGATCTTGAAGAATAGATGTGTGGATTTGTTTGTTGATCCAAGGGCCGTCGGGGCTTGATCTTGGATGAACGGATCTTCAAGGGGGGGGGTTGGGCTTGTTCTTGAAGAATGGGTGTATAGGTTTGTTAAGGTCGTTGATCCAAAGGGCCGTTGTGGCTTGATCTTAGGATGAACGGATGATGAATGAATCTTCAAGGGGCGTTGGGCTTGATCTTGAAGAATGGGTGTATGGGTTTGTTGAGGTTGTTGATCCAAAGGGCCGTTGGGGCTTGATCTTAGGATGAACGGATGATGAATGATGAACACTTTCTTCAAGGGCCGTCGGGGCTTGATCTTGAGTTGGTGGGAGTTCTTCAAGGGCCGTTGGGGCTTGATCTTGAAGGAGGATTTGACGAAGAACGAAGAGTACTTTCTTGATCCTTCGGGATTTTCTTGAGAGCTTTAGAACTTCAAGGCTTCAAGGTTTTTGGATGTGTGGGGAGTATTCTCTTCCATTTTGGGAGTAGAGAAATGTATTTGTGAATTGGTCTCCTATTCCTCTTGATGGAGAAGCTTATTTATAGGCTTTGAGAGTGAATCACCACCATTCATTTTTTTGGTGAAGTGAGTGGATGATGTAGGTAAGGTAAATGGATGATGTAGGTGAAATGAGTGGAGGTTGTTGGTGAAGTGAGGGAATGATATAGGTGAAATAAGTGTTGTATTGGTTAACATTTATTTCACTGAAATTTCGATGTCTACAAGTATATCTAAGACAAAGTTAGCTACTATGACACCTAGCACAATCCTAGCCTATGAGTTAGTCTAATCTCAGTCATCCAATTCCAATTCAAACAAATAAGGACAAGACTAAGGAACTTGAACTCTAAGACCATCTCCAACTCGGCCGGCCATAGGCCAAAGGAAAGCCCTTTTTGACACAAAACTCATCTCTAATGGAGGTTTGGGCCAAAAAACCTTGGGAGCCATTAGGCCAAAATCTAGCCATATGGCCATCGGGCTGGGAATCCTTAACCAACTAGCCAACCCGTTCAGTTAGGCCCAGTTAGATTTTTTTAAGACGAAATTTAGATAAAAAAGAAAAATTTTAATTTTTTTTTTCCAATAAATACCTAAGACATTTCTACACCATTTCTCACATCCTTTCCACCCTTCCGTACTATCTTACCTCATTTTATTTCAATTGTTCACATTCTATTCATCTCAAATACTCTTTTCATACACCCCTCTCTTACCTCTTCCAATAATCTTTCCTTTAATTATTTCAATAATTTTCAAATTGCCACATCTTAAAGTGGCACTCAAAATGTGTCTGGAGGCTTATTCATTTAGCAACAACTGGCACTCCAAATATGTCTAGAAACCTGGTAGTTTAATTCAATTAACCAATAAAATTAAATAACATACTTAAAATAATATATTATTGAGAGGGCTAAAAAATAGCCCCATTCGGTTGGAGATGATATATAAATATAGTCAGACACTAATCATTAAAAAATAATTTCTTCCAAGGCTATAATCTGGATAAGGGCTAAACATAGTCCTTTTGGTCCAAAGGGTTATAGGGCAAAATATGACATTTTTGACACAAAACTCATCTCCAATAGAGGGCTAGGCCAAAAAAATTTGTGACCCACAGGCCAAAATCCAGCCACATGGCTAGGGGGCTAGCAAATATAACCAGCCAGCCCAAAAAGTTGAGCCTAACTGTCATCAACCCACTTGCTAGCTAACGTCAGCTAACCGTTGGATTTGAATTTTCTTGTTCTTTAAGACGAAATTAAAAAAAAAATTAAAAATTCTAATTTTTTCCCTATAAGTATCTAAGTCATTTCTACACCATTTCTCACATCCTTTTCACCATTCCATACTATCTTACCTCATTTTATTCAACTCTTCATATTAAAGAATGATTTCTTTCAGGTTTATAATCTAGATGAGGGCTAAACATAGCCCCTTTAGTTAAGATGGCCTAAGAAATCAGCTTCAATGCTTAATCACTAACACTACATACCTGATTGAAAAGAAAGAAAAAACAACTTTATCGTACAAACAGATAAGTAAATACTGACCACCGCATGTGAAGAAAGAATATGCGAAAAAGCAAAAATCTAAATAGAAGAGCTCTCAGAAGCAGAAACCAACTCAAAACACGAAAGAGTCGCAAACTCTTACCACACAAACTCACCATTTCTTCCCTCTCCCAGGTCCCTTAGTCTTACTACTATACCAGTGATGATGCGCCAAATACCTCAATCCCCATCACCCCGTGACCCACAGATACAATCCCGTATCCTCCCACCTCTCCTTGAGGCAGCCACCGCCTTCTCATTCTTCTCTTCCTCATGTCTCGACTGCTTGAGATCACTCAAAATTGCCTTAACAACCACCGCCTACTTTTCCCCGTAGCTTGAGTCCACCATATCACTCAAAGGTGCAGTGCTCTGACACTGATCCAAATACCCCCAAGTGCTGAGAAATTATCATTTTTAAAGAGAGAGATGCTACAGTTCCCTCCACCTCAAGGAACTCCAAACGTCGCTGCCTAATCTCTTCCAAACGTCGACATTGCTGCTTCATCTCTTCCAAATGTCGCTGCATCATCTTTTCCACATCACTTGACTCCTCCGGATCAGTGAAAATGTGATGAGAAATTTGTTGGCAGTCCCACATCAGGGGGAAGAAAACGAATGAGTTTAAATACGATTACCCCTTTCTAACAATTACTGAGACCTTTTGTGGTAAAACCCCAGCCCCAAACGTCGACGTTTGATCTCTTCCAAACGTCGATGTCCCTGCCTGGTCTCTTCCAAATGTCGCTGCCTCATCTCTTCCATATAGCTTGACTCCTCAAGATCAATCAAAATTTCTGAATCATTCCTACCGGGGAAGAGGGATTCCACATAGCTTGACTCCTCAGGATCAGTCAAAGTTTCTGAATCATCCTTCCAGGGGAGGCAGGATTCCACATCATCCACTTTCTTATTTTGCTCATTGTTTGGGACCATCGCATTAATCATAGGTGCAGTGCTTCGAAACTGAGTCAATATACATCAGGGAAAATATGTGTTACATACATAATAAGGCATTTAAAAACTAAACCATTTAAAACTAGTATATAGGCAAATGATGAACGTACCTTAGTTCCTTTCCAGAGGTGTTCAACCCAACTATATTGCATGTCAATTTCAACAAGAGTCTCTGGGTTAAAATTGGATGATAAAGACTTTAGGGGACATTTGTCCCAGAATAGATAACTTAATTTTTTAAAGAGAAACTTTAGATCCTCGTATTTCCATTGATCAACGGACTTCCTGATCGGTGGTCGTAAATAGTGGGTATAGACTTTGAGTAGTCTTAGTTTTGTCATTTCAACAAAAGCGGTGTTTAATTTCACCACATTGTCTCCATGTGGCCAACGCACAATTATGCTTTCAACTGCTTCTGTAGCCTATAACCAAAATTGCAAATTGAGTGAGTACAAAACTTAAGATTATAACACCTAATGCACATGTTTCTCATGAATTGGATTTTGGTCAAAGTTGAAGCATTATACTTTTTATAATAATAATAATAATTATTTAAATTTACTAACATAAAGGGAGGGAGAAGATTCGAAATAGTTACATTAATGGAGGGGAGGGGGAGTGCATTTCTCAACGTTTTTTGAGTTAACACATGATGCACATCTTCATAGCTCCACAGCCTACTGCGCCTCCCGGGCTCTTTTATAGATTCCTGACGTACGATTTCACGACCCATTTCCTCTAATAAATCATGCATCTCAAGTACACCGTCAGATGAGATAACGACAAGAGCTCTTCCAACTAGGACGTCTAATCCGGTATGGGGATGCAAGTCACAACCTTCCATAATCCGTATTGCGAAGTCTTTCTTCATTTGTTTAAAGAAACATGCAATATCAAGAAATATTTCCTTCTGTAAACCATCTAGTCCATCAAAGCTTGTTCTAAGGACTTTCTGAATTCCCAGGTGCGGGTTTTTCGCTATTTTCTTTAACTCATCTTTCCACAAAAGTACACTTTTGTTATCGAGAAATGCTCCCAAGACTTTAAGTGCTAAAGGCAAACCTTGAGCATATTTTATGAAATGGCCTGACAGATCAATGTATTCTTCTGTGGGTTGCTTTGTACTGAAAGCATACTGCATAAACAGCTCAAGAGCGTCATCGTCATTTAACAACTCGGGCTCATATATCTGATCACCAAGTCTACTTAGTGACTGCTTATCTCTAGTTGTTATAATGATTCGACTTCCGCCACCAAATGAAGGTTGCTTTCCAATTAAGGCTTCAATTTGGGATGAACTCTCCACATTATCCAGAACAAGTAAAACTTTTTTCTTACCGACTCTTTCCATCATCTTCTGAAAGCCATTTCTCAAAATCTCTGAACTCCCCACCTTCATATTTGTGATACTAGATAGAAGTTCTGCCTGCATATCTAGTGGTGCTTCACCTGCATCAGTGGAGGGAAAACGTCCCTTGACATTTTCAAGAAAGCAGCGACCTTCGAAGTGATGATTGATTTTGTCATACACAGCTCTAGCGATGGTGGTTTTGCCTATACCGCCCATACCCCATATTCCAACAAGGCGAACGTTACCGACCTCAGGACATAATAGTGAATCCATTTTCTGTAAGCGGGAATCCATTCCAACCAAGCCACTCTTTTCACTTGATAAGTTGTTGATCAATTTCTTAAAAATATCATCTACAATCAACTCAATAAGCTTGGCATCATCCCTGCCAAATTTGAAAAACAGTATTGTCAAGTCCTGCGATTGCTAGTTATATAACACTCATCACGCTGTCATTGAAAACACAAAGTAACGACTCAATAATTCTCAATTTATTCTTCTTTCATTTACTCAATGCACTCTTCTAAGTTCAATCAACATATAAGAAAACTAGTCATGTATATCCTCCCCAGATGTTTTATAGACCCTTTAATCGTGGCCATATATATATTGGTCTTGCGGTTTGAAGAATTAATTTAACTTGTTCTTGTTTACTTATTAACGTTGGACAACGTCTTTTGTAAATTATGTCTCCTCTCTACTTCTTACACCTGGTCTTTCCTCATCATGAAAGAGGGAGAAAATTAAGAGGTTTTGTACAAATGACGTCTTCCCATGTGAAAACGTAAATAAAAACAAGTGAATTCTTCACCGCAAGATCAATATCAAGGCCCCCTAATTTTTTAAATTAGTTTCCTCTTCCCTTCTCATAGAAAATATCTAGGTGTGGCGGTGGAAAGTTTTGCAGACAGTTGGTGGGTATTCAATTTTGTAGAGGGTTGCGAAGGAAGTCTTGGTTCTAGTTGTATTAACATTAATTATAACCACAAGAAATTAGCGACTATAAACGAAATAAGAATTTTCTTCGAGACTAAAAAGACCAAAACAGGAAATTAGCTAAACTTCTAAACTAGTAAGTTCATAAGATTATGAAGGAATGAGTTACTGGTAATTTTGTGAATCCCAGCCACATAAATTGGGGGCTCTTTGTAGAGCGGACCTCCACCGCTGCACTTCCTCCATGTCGGCGTTAGGATCATGTTCATGTTTAGAAAAAGCTTTCTCAAAACTTCCCTCGATTTTACGAACATGAGATGGGTCTACTTCGTAGAAAATGGGAATCACAATCTGCTTCTTCTGATCCATGCATTGCAGTATTTGGACGAGTTCTTTCAAGCACCATGTGGAAGAAGCGTAGTTTTGAGAAAAAACTACAATTGAAAGCCTCGAGTCGCTTATAGCTGTGAGTAGCTGCGAAAGGCCGTTGCCTTTTCTGAGCTGTTCAGCGTCAATGAACGTGTTGATTGAGTTCTGAACTAGAGCTTTGTAGAGATGGCCAATGAAGGTCCTGCGAGTGTCTTCGCCTCGAAAATTCAAGAAGACATCATATTTCCAATCAGGAACAGATGAAGAAGAAGAAGCCATCAACAAGCACAAGATCGACAGCCCAATGTGAGTCTCGTGTAGCCCCTTAACAAACTCAAGACTGCAGGTCAACGACCCCCTTCATTGGTTCTCACTAGAAAAATGGGATGCATCTTCAAGGGGGGAGCTTTGAAGTTGCCGGGAAAGAATGGTCGTTTGGCTAAAGTCCAATAACAAATACAAATGAAAGAAAGTAACATTCATATTTTTTTTTTTTTTTTTTTTCCCTAATTCCTCGTAGCATATTAAATTTGTTTTAATATGTGATGTTTTACTCCAAAAAATTAAATAAACTAAAATCCTTAACTGCAATCATTCTGTTCTGCCTAGAAAAGCCTTCCCCAGCCTCGAAGCAAAGAGTCCTTATGTTTCCAGCATCTGACATGTAAAAGTAATTGTAGTTGATCCTAGTAACCGAATCTGCTAAATGAGGAAAGTGCCCGACGTTGAGCTTGAACGAAAGCACTCTGAGCAGGAAAGCAATGCAATCATCAAACTGCTTCTCAATACGATCGACTTCCATTTCGCATTTGGCCTTAATTGCAGAAACTGTTCCGCCGCTAAGCGTCAGTTGTATAAAATAGAAGTCCAATGCTAATCCCAGGATGTTGTTTATCCTGCTTGCTATGAGAGCCCACAGCTTATCTGGAACTACAAAGCACTGCCGCTGAATTGTCAACAAGTACAATTCATGTACTTCTATGACTTCGTCCAGAGATCGAGCGGCTGCCATACCTTCGCATAGCTCACGCCATGCATTGTGATATACTCTGTCCATCACATACTGGTGAAAAGCATCGACAAAATGGAGAAGTTTTTGCTCCACTAACCAGTGACACTTGTGGTTGTTTGCGGCACTGCCTCTACCCTTCCACATCCACCTTCGAGCTATATCAAGTACGAATTTTGCTCGCTTAACCTTCAACAAGAACCCCATGACCTGGTTATATTTCTTGATTGCCTCCGCGTTTGCAATAAGTTCAAGTGGCCAAGAGACCTTATATGTGAAGTTTAGTTGATCAAGTCCATCCATTCCAAAGCTCTGAACACGACTTTTATGAGGAGTTGAGGGAAGGGAAGCCATCTTAGGTTGCTCATTTCCATTTAAGTCGTGATTTTTGGTGAGGGATACAATCAATGAATCAGGAAAACTTAGTAGCACTCCATCAGCAGAGTTTCTTATAGATTCCTGCAATATCGTGTTTAACTCTCAAAATCATCATCCCATGTTTCTCCTTTATCCAGCTTATTGAATATTACAGTCAAGAAGTGCTGTAGCAGATCACCTGACCATAGCAAGAAAATCGCGCACAAGACTGCTAGTTCATCCATCAATTTCCAGTCATTCATCAGTTTTGACAAAATATGCCTGCCAATACAATCCACCTGCTTCTGCATGTAGACAGTAAGACATTCCTGCACTATAACCACCGGAAGTGGAGTACTTCTTGGTTCAAAATGTTGAATCCAGGCAAGAACTCTTGATGGAAGGGTGCTATTTTTTTGGAAAGGTAAGAGCTCTGACATACAGAGCTCATCCTGAACAGATGGTAGAAGAGTAGGAAAAGGAAACAACGATTGTAACATATGTGAGTCATCTTGTGAACGAAGATATTCTGATTCACCAAAGCGGAAACCAAAAGTATAATTTGTTCCTTCAGCCAAAGAAGTTGATCCACTCTCCACACCGAAAATAGCCTTTCGTAAAGCTTCATCGTTTAAAGGGGGCAGACATAAATTTCTGGAGAAGTTCAAGGATTTCCATGCATCCCCGTTCTTAGAAGGGATCTTTTGGCAGACTGTTAGAACTGGATTTTCTGACAGAAGGATCTTGAATGAGGAAACCCATTTACCACACCTGCAAACATTTTCTCTTCATTTGCATCTGTAAATCCTTTTCCATTATCACGTGCAGACTCTGGTTCTGTTACTCTTTTCTCTGCCAGTGTATCAACCAAGAACTTACACCAAAGTTTCTGTGAGCATTTTACTGGCACAATCACACTATCATCACTCTCCACTTTTTGTTTAGTGGATATATGTTGAAAGATATGGTCACCATGGCCTATAAGGCCTAACTTCTGACAAAGTCAAAAGTTTCTCTGAGCATTTTACTGGCACAATCACACTATCATCACTCTCCACCTTTATTAAAACTTCCAAAACCATCAACCTCAGAGTCATTTCCGTTTCTATATACAACTGAGGATGTCATGGGAATATGCCGGATCAGCTGTAACAATTTTCCAGCAGAAACAATAGACTTAGCTATGTCCTTAATAAACAATGGACATGATTGAAGGTCTTTATTGCCACATTCCTTTCCTTTCATAAAACTTGTCACTGAGGCAGAGGTCGCAACATCTAACATTTGATACTGTACTTGCCTTAATAGATAACTCTTCTCCCAAAAGTCAGTCTCGTCAACAGATATTGCTTTATTAGCATAAAGGAACATCTCCTCGTATGGATCATCTAGTGTTGCTTCAAAAAGCCAAGAATCAAGACCCTCAATATACGGCAATATACTTCCAATAAATAAATAAAGAAGCATCTGGTAATCTTCCTCCTCACCACCTCGCACTAGACACACCTCATCCAGCTTCTTGTAAAGATGGTCGAGGACGTGAACAGCCAAGTAAGCAGCAGGAAGAGACGAATTAGACTCAAAATACACCTGTGGGATGGCACCATGCACTATTTGCAACAGATACTCAGCACCTGAGCAGAGACTAGACAAAGAAGTGGCCAATCCCAATAACGTAGGGGTTGTACTAATGCCATCTTCTCTTATCTTCATTTCCTTCTTTAAAGCAATATCACGCAACCTCTTAAGCCACGCAGAAACAGAACATGCAAAAGCCCTCCAAGTAGGCGGGGGTAATCCAGCAGACTTCTTGATTTTGTTGACTATAATTTCCACCAGTTGTAAGCATAAAAAGCACCAGTAGTATCCATATGAGTAAAGTCACAAAGCTCAGTAGTACTTCGAAAGTCCTCACACGAAGTTCGAGCAGGCAAGTGACCACCCATTTGCTCATGCGCTCCAAGGATAGCATTAAAGTCACCAATTGCCATCCATGGCATTCTAGTAGTAGCCGCATAAACAATAGTAAACTGAGAAAGAACACCTTCAAAAGAAGCCTAAAAAGTAACTTGTTGCCCTGAAGAAGAAATTATAGTAGGAGAACAATAATCCGTAGAATACAAAACCCAAATATTAGGCAATAAATCACCCCTGTTATTGACAGTAAGTAAAGATAGACCTAATGAATTCCAATAAGCAGAAGGAATAGAATCAAAAGTAACCATAGGTTCAGAGATGCAAACCAAGTCGGGATGATGGGAATGGCAAACATTTGAAAGCTCCGTACGTGTTTCAGAATTACCAATACGGCGAATATTCCAATAAACTAGCTTCATTTGGAGGTAGAAATCACTTGTCTTCCTGCCCTTGTAACATAGGGTTCTTCTTGCCTACATGCGTCAACTTTTTGGTTTTTCTTTTGTTTCTTTTTCTGAGATTTACTAAGAACTAGAGTAAAGTCATTTGAATCCTTCCCTGCATCCACAGCGTTGATCTCTTTCCTCGAACCAAAACCAGGTGGGACATCAACATCAACATCAACATTGTGGTCGATATTATTTTCTTCCGTAGGCTCATCTCCTATCTCCTCTGAAAGAGTACCATTCAAGTTGCGAGAAGGGGAATCATTAATAATATTGGTTGGTTGTACCTCTAGAAGCTGTCTATCTGAAATTGTCTCTAAGTGACAATGAAAATCTGTCGATGAATCAATGACCTTGTCAGCCAACACACTTAGCTCATTATTCACAACAGTCATTAATATTTGATTTACAAAATCGTTGACTTGTTCAGTAGGGCGTTGCTCAAGAGAGCTACAAAGTGGGACCCCCATATCATTATTAAGTCCAGTAGAACACTTATTGTGAATAATTTCAACTGAAGGGGAACATTCCATGTGTATAGGATCACCTGAAGGAGAAGCAGTCTTAGCCGACGGTTTTGGACGATAGACTTGACGAGTTGGTGATCGTCCGCGATGATGCGCCTCAACATCTGGATGCATCCCATCGGAATGATTACCCTTTAAATGTCGGCATTTGTTTCTATTATGGCCAATTACACCACAATGTCCACAGGTTGGTGGCAAATTCTCATAAATAATATCAACAGAAAAACCATGTTGTTCCCGCTCAACCATAATAGATGAAGGCAAATCAGCAGAAAGATCCACATCGACCAGAATTCTAGCATAATAACCATATAACTTTTCACGTGTAGCATGATCCAACTGGAGTGGGGTACCCACCCCACGAGCAATTTCCATAAGAATGCGAGGGTGCCAATACTCTTGACTTAGGCCATATATTTTGATCCATACCTGTGCATGTGTTTGGGGAAGGACATCACCAAGTTTGAAATCTGGTTGCCATTGAGACAACCTAAAAAGACCAAATTGAAGTGTACAGGTTCCACCACCCCATACTCTTCTCACATCTTCTTCGTTGGAAAAGTGAAGATCAAAATATCCCTTGCCAAGAGGTACCAGTTTCCATGAATTGTGAGGCTTCCATAAAGAAGCCAAAGCACTCTTCAGAAACTCAGTCTTCATCGGCATCGTTCCTTTTTTTAACAAAAGCCTACCAATGAGGTTTGTTCGGCATGAACGTAATTGTTCTTGATAGAGGTCCTCACTGATTTTGACGTAAGTCACATCTCCCCGAACAGTAGGAGAGGGAAGTTGACTTAAATTAACTGAACTTTCCGAACCATTTGTGACAATGGCAGCAAAGGTCCGTGCTTTTGGAAGTTGACCGGATAATTGACCAGTGGCAATATTCAATTTGGAAGAAGTAGCAGAGAAGTCAAGAAAGCCCCATGGGCACAAGGCAACGGGTGACTTGTCCATGGAAACCAAGAGATTAACCTACAACAAAATGCATTCGAATATAATAATATAAAAAATTAAATATAAAATTAGATGATTCAACCTGTTGAAGAGTGTGTAGGTGCAGCCAATTGTTGAAAATCCTTCAAAAGCAGAGTTTGTTGGTGCAACTCTTCACTTTGGTTCTTGAGATTTAAAATCGACAAAAGTGGTTTTTAAGATTGTCCACCATCAATCATTTTGATCATCCTGTGAAAAAACTCGGTTAAAATAAAGGGCATTTTTGTCAAATGAACCCCTCCCTTAACTGATGGTTTCTTCAATTTGACGGAGATTTTTCACAAATTATGATGTAGGATAGTCCAAGGCTCCTTTATGTATGTAGCTTCTGCATATGTCATGATCTTTCTACTTCTACCAATTATCGTTTCAGATGATTTTGTTTTTACTATTTGTTTTACTTTGTACATGGGGTGGCTTTTAGGTTCCCCTGCCATCTTACTTGCGCTGTTATTTCTTCAATGAGGTTTGCTTTATGTACCCTTGTTTGTAAATTTCCTTCCTTAATTTTAATATGATAATGGGATAATTGGTGAGCACTATTACCCCATGCTTTTCACACATGCACACAAAAAACTTTTAGAGAGTTTCCCGTCACAACCAACATTTATCAAAATACTCAAAGAGTTTATAGAGTTTCTAGTCACAACCAACATTTATAAAAATTTCATCCTCAAAATTTGCAATAATTTGCCATATAGTCAAAATGCTCAAAGTATAGAAAAGAAATATAAAGAAGATATCAAGTTAGAGCAGTTACATATAGAGAATGTCATTCCATCGCATGATGAGATTGCAATGATTTATCTATCATGCCTCTAAAGCTACTTCTAAACACCAAAGTGAAATGTAAAATG
Source organism: Pyrus x bretschneideri (assembly GCF_019419815.1). Classification (NCBI taxonomy): domain Eukaryota; kingdom Viridiplantae; phylum Streptophyta; class Magnoliopsida; order Rosales; family Rosaceae; genus Pyrus; species Pyrus x bretschneideri. The sequence goes on from NW_025999801.1 coordinate 825,824, forward strand.
ACCAAAACACCCATCAAATCACTTTTCTCAAGGCTGTAAAATAAATAAATAAAAATCAAATACACCTAGAAATTCAAAATACTAAAAACAAATAATAAATTTGGAGTGGCATATCACAAATATAGACGGATGACTTTTAAATGAGATCAATCTTTTTAGAGAAGACTTGATTAGAAAAAAAAAACAATTTATTTAAACCCAGTAATTTTAACTTCAGCCATTAATTTTTGTATAAACTTTATATTCCATTTCCAGTTATACCTTAAAACAGATTTGGGTGTAGAGGTAAATTACTCAATTATATAAACTGATAAATGGGTTGGTGTGGCGTCACTCATGGGAGCCACCATTTGTGACCGGTCACAGGTCTGATTTCCCTGATTTTTGTTGGTCTCTGTTGTGTCTTCTTTTTGCTAATATTTTGTCAAATGTCCTATGATTTAACTAAGAGATAGCTTTGTTAACTCTTTTATTTGACATTCAAAATAAATAAAACAACTCCAAATACAATGAAATACGTGTATGCAAGCGTATTGTTAAATATGGCGTATCTTCTTCTCAGACTATCATGTCTCAAACCCTATGAAAACCCAACTATTTGAATCTCTATCCTCATAATCTGCAAGAAAAACACCATTGATCTCGTATCTTTTTTCTTATGCTTTCTCACAGCCCATTTTATCATCACTTTTTTTTCCACCCATATACAATGATTGATAAAAAAAACTCTCTTCTACTACCTGCCCCAAAACACCAATCCACTGCTTGTTCTTATGGTTTTAAATCATAATAAATAAGCAAAACACACGGTTTCTATATCTCCATGTGAACTCCAAATTCCAGATCCATAAGCAACCCCTCCTTTTACAGTTTCAAGTTTTAGTCGCCACCCCTTGCTCTTACTCGGGGTAGGTAGCAGCCCGCTACTCCTTATCTTCCTCCTTCCTTCCTCTCTTCTTTGCCCTTTCCTTCTTTTACTCCCTTCTCATCTCCTCTGTCCATTCCCCATCGTGCATCCACCACCTCTTCCTTTTTCTTTCTCAGTTTCCTTGGGATTTTTATCTCAGTTTTCCTGAGCCAGATCTGAACTATCCCCTGAGTTTGTCTCAGATTTGGACTTCATGGTCCTTATCTGGCGTTTTTCGCCTGCTGCTTTATGTCTTTTATTTTTCCTTATTCCCTCATCCCTAGCTGTGATACTTCATCCCATCCCACTATGTGCTCAGGTCAGTAGGCTCCGTTCAGAAAATTGGATATCAAATCCACTTCCCTCCCTCACTTCCCCTACCCCAACTGGCATGTCGAATCCTCATCGAGGTCAAGTGTGGGGTATTTTACAAACCCCTTAGCCTCACTCTCTACCCATATGATACTTTGTTTGTATATATTTGTGGGGGTTCGTGAAAGGGACTTGGATGTGGTGGCTACTTTCTCGATTCAGAGTTTGGCTTCCTCCGAGGATGTGACAACGGTGGCGGTGTGATCTTTGCTTTTGCAACATTCAGGCCTAAGCTTGATGTAGGCTTCCCGTTATATCTTGGATTGTCGCTATCATTTTACTTCGACTTTACTTTATTTGTTGTTGTTTACCCGGTTTTTTTGGGTCTTGTTAATGTAATGAAAGATATATTACTTGACCAAAAAAATAATCACAATAAATTACTTTCCATGTGGAACAACCTAATTAGACTTTTAGGATCCACATGTGCACCACATTAGGACAATAAAACATATATGATAGAATTATATCAAAAGAAGACATTGGTTGGTTTTCACCTTCAAGGCGAGAGCATTTTTGCTCATCACCATAACTCTAGTGTAAGCTCACCATACACCTCATCTTCTGACACGTGTCATTTCAACTAATTTTGTTTAACTTTAATATTAAATATACATTTTCTAAACAAAAAATAAATAAAAATTAACGAAGGTTAAGTGAAAGGACATATCATGATGAGGTATATGGTGATCATACACCATAATTTATGGTGTTGAGCAAAAATGCACCACCGTTAAAACCAAAATGATGGGGGGGTGCCCATTTTTGACCAAAACTAGACCTGCCAGTTTTTGACACGACACGAAAATAAAGGGTTTGGGGTCAACACGATAACTAATTGGGTCATTATCGGGTAACCCGTTAAGAAAAAAATTATTTTGATAATTTTAAAGTTTAATTACTAAAAGGTTTATTATAAAATACAATAGCCATATTAATAAATACAATATATTCTATATTAAATATATAGTTTTGTATTATTATTCTATATAAGTTAAAAAATAAAAAGTTTTAGTCATTATTTATTTTTATTATGAGAGTTCCTTATCATCATAACTAGGATAAATTTTACTTAACAGTTAACATGTTGTTGTCCAAAATTAAAATAACCTAGTATAGTATTTGTATAGGCAAAAACTAAGAAGACATACATACAAGTATGAAAAATGTGAAAGAATATATAAACACTCGTGATTCATCATTATTCCTCCATGGGTAGATAATGGTTACACTTACATTATCATTTAGATTTTTTAAAATCCTCCAAACCCTCATGAATAATGTTTTTTATTTGAGGGAAAAATTAATAAATTTAATAATAATTATTGTAAAAGTGTAAAAAATGTAAAAAAAAAAAAAAAAAAAAAAATACAATCTCTCATAGTGACAAGCTTTACAACTTTCATGAAGGGGCCAGCTTCGAAGTCCAACATGATCCATAAACCTTAGTTTTATATTTAACCATCGATTGTGATTTACACTTTATTCTTCTTACTGAATTTCATTTTAAAAATTTTCTTTTTTGAAAACATGATCATCTGGTGGATATAAGAAGATGAATGGTTCAGATCTTTGATATCACGTTTCGATATTTACGATTAACTGAAATATGAGTCGATATCATATAGTTTGTAGAAACTTTATAAATATCAAGCAATATTTTCACTAATCGTAAAACTCTGAATATAATATCAATGATCCAAACTATTTATCTTCCTCCATCCTCTAATAGATTATGTTTTCAAAAAAGAAAATCTGAAAAAAGAAAATTTGATGAGAACAATAAAGCGTAAATGTAAACAACAATCAACGATTAAATTTTGATCTATGATTTATATGATTATAGTGGCGAATTTTGAAGTTAAGCTCTTCATGAATGTGAAATCCTATTCTCGGATTTCGCTGTTATAATCTACATATTGTATTGTTGAGATTTTTATCTTTCAGGATATTATATTAATTTATTTGAATTTAGATTTTAATTAAACTAGTTACGAAGAGTGAAGTTTGAAAACTAATTATTTAAAATCTGTAGATCGTTCGATGTCACAATTTATATTTTTGAATAGAGCCCGATCTCATGAACGCGTAGGCGTAAATTGTTTATGAAATGGAGTTATAACGAGAGAGTTATTAACGTTTAAAGTTAGGGATATTTTTGTAATTTTGCCCTCATTTAGAAGGCTCCAAAAAATCTGGAGCAAAAGATGTGCCACGTGTGTGGCTAGAATGAAGGCAAAAGAAGAGATGGACGACTATGATAGAAAGGAAAGAAAAGAAAGGAGAGAAAGGAGAGAAAAGGAGGGGGAAGAAGGACCAATCGAAAAGAGAAGTAAGGAGGGGAAAGGAGAGGGGGGAGAAGGAGGGGAACTGGACCCCCATTCGACCCGATTGCACTTCTTGACCTGACCCGGTCTTTTTCATATTCTCCAGTGGTTTTTCATCAGTTTTTCCAGTGAACCACGTTATCTAACCCTTGTAAAATGTTCTGCGACCTTTCCTCTACCCATTAAAACCCAAAATTGTAGAAATTTAGCCATGAAATTATGAAAACCGCACCAGTGGGTACGAGAACCCCTTGTCGTCGATTCTCCCATTATTGAAATGATTTTCACCAATTATCACCACCATTAGACTCTCCTTGAACCCAGGAACAAAGTCCAAACAACCTTGGAGGCGGCGGAGCACTGGAGGTGACAGATCGAAGTCACCCAAATCAAGGGTTTCAGGCAGTTCATGGGCCATTTGAGGTCTTTCCCGAAAAAATTGGCCTTGGTCACATGTATGAAACTTACTCTACTCATTGAGATATTCATTCTAGTAAAACTTGAGAATTTTTGGAAATAATTGAATTTTCCAGCGAGTTGAGACGGCCGACCGCCACCTGCAGCTGCGCATGGCTAGTGGGCCAACGATGTCTTTTTAAGTACTATTAGATGCCCTGGGTTCATGTTTCATATCCATATGACGTACATTGATTGTTTGAACTTAGTTTCATTACGACACATTACTTGATCAAAATATGAATCGCCAATTCGATCGTTGGATCATCACTAAACCTTAATGTTTATAGAACATAATATTTGAGGATAACTGGAAATGACAGATCGGGAATCCGACATACAGATCTTCCCGAATTAGATTCTAAGTTAATAAAATTAATTATTAACTACCACCTAATTCTAGCAATTGGCGGAGATTCGACCGTTGGATCGCGCTGAGATTTTAGTATGTTGTTTTTTGAGCATAATGTGGACCTTAGGAAGTTACAGATCTATATTATGATGGGCGGATCTTCCGGATTAAATTGCTAGGGTGTGGACCCCGCCATTGACGTTTGGTCAACAGGTCTTGAACCATTTGAATTACTAAAATTAGTATTACTAAAGACTCATTGAAGCTTTAAGGACTTGTCTCGGTGAGTAATTTTAATATATGTGATATGGTGATTACCCGATTCTTTATATTAATATCCTTTGTGGATATGACATGGTTTTATATATGTGTTTTCTGTTAAAATGTGATTCTTTTATAATTGGCCATCGATCTATTTTTATTAAACGTGATTTGATTCATGGATTCGTAATATTTGTGAAAAAGTGATTCGAATTGTGTATTGAAATGTTTTGTAAATTGAGGGCTAGTAGGGGACTATGACCTTGCTTGGTTAGTCCGCATTAGGGGACCATACTCTATATGGATCGCGCTTGGTTAATCCGCGTTGGACGATCCTTATGGCCATTTATACTTAGGGGTGATCATCTTGGTTAATCCGCATTGAGTGATCATTGCCTAACAATTATGTAGGTGTGACTCTGCTTGGTTAATTCACGTTGGGGGGTCACTACCTACCTGATTATCTTGACCCTACTTGGTTAATCCGCATTGGGGGGTCACTAGTGGCCCTGCTTGGTTAATCCGCATTGGGGGACCATATTGTATATGGATTGTGCTTGGTTAATCCGCGTTGGGCTATCCTGATGGCCATGTTTGCTTAGGAGTGATCATGCTTGGTTAATCCGTATTGGGTGATGACTTCCTAACAGCTGTAGGAGCGACTCTGCTTGGTTAATCCACGTTGGGGAGTCACTACCTACTTGGTTATTTTCTCAGGGGTGGCTTTGCTTGGTTAATCCTTTTTGGGGGGCCACTTCCTGTTTGGTTACTATGTAGGCTTCGGCTAAATTGTGTCCCTCTAGCCCTATTTTTTAATGTACATATGAAAATTGGTTTTTTAAAATTTTGTGGTTTGAATTAGAAAAACTTGTTAGATGTCTGGGTGACTCATATGAAGTTTTCAGTGACTTGATTATGATTCCATAAAGCATGATTCTATACTTGATGTTTATAGATTGTGATCGATGGTTTGTTTTAATTGAATATTACATACTTGTATTATTGTCACTCACCAGAGCTCTATAGCTTATCCGAGTTCCGTTTGGCTGGTGCACCATTTCAATGATGTAGGCACTGATTTTACATATGACAGGTTTGGGTAGATTATGAGAAACCGCTTGATATTTTGGTTCCGTTGAGTGGTCCAGAACCCGGTATTGTTGGATTTTGTTGAGTGGTCCGGAATCCTTGCTTTCGCTCGTTCCCATAAGATTAGTCTAGAACCCTAGATTCGAGTGAATGGGAATTACCCACAATAGACCTTGTGAATATAAAATAGATTTACCGTGTTATTGCTCATAATCCAAGTCGGAAATTATATAGAGTTCCTTGGTTAAATTTGTGAAATGATATGTTATCGCATTCATTGATTAACATAATTAAATGCTAAGATCATGTATTTTTGATTTATGAATTGATTGATTGACGGGATTGTGGAATGACCTTGGTTATGGTTGTCATTATTATAATTATTTTAGTTGATCAATGTGGCTTGAGAATAATATGTGCTTCGTTGGTTAATTGATGTTTACATGCTATGGATGGAAGTATCGTGCTGAAAACATGAAGTTATACGATGGATGGAATGAGAATTGTGAATGGCATGTTGGTTTGTTATGTAACCTGAGTCCAGGAATTTCATGTTGTCAGGTTATAATAAATGATTATTGACGAATGGTATGCTTTTCTGCTTGAACTTAGTGGGATAAACGTCTGATTTTGTGAATGTTGAACTACAAATGGCTTGATCCCTATTGAGGATACGTAGGCACTTTAACGAGGAGGTTAGATGCAACCATAAAGTGTACGAAAAATTACTATGTAGTTGGATCGTGAGTTGTGTTTGCACATATCCCAGAGACGAGGTATGTTAGAGATACAGATTCTTGGTGACATCACGGGTCGATCCTGGACGTATGTCGGGATCGGGGCGTGTCATGAAATTTGTAATACAAGCGTTTATATATTTTTCTATATGTTTTACACTTGTACATTAATTAAAAAACTATTAAAGACTTTACTTAATTAATTAAGCTATTAGTTAATTTATACCCATTTTGTTTCAGAAGCAATGAATGCTAGAGATTCAGATTCAATAAACCTTAGTGATGAGGAGTCCGTGGAGATTATAATGGGAACAGAACGAGATCTTAAAAGTGAAAGTATAGACAATACAAATATGAGTCTTGCAAAGAAAAAGGCTAGAACAATCAATTTAGGTAAGCGAAAATATACTTAAAAAAAATTCGTTTTTATGTTTTGGATGTGTCAATATGGTATGTATATACTTATTTAGTATTATGTTTTTTATTTGATTATTTATTGGCTTAAAATATATTTTCCTTACCGGGTAATGGGTCAGATCATTACTTGTTAATATTATCAGATTGATTTCGGGTCGGGTCATTTTACCTGTTTATTTTAACGAGTTTTACACGATACGACCCGTTAAGATATCGGGTATGACATGAAAACAACACGAACACGAAAAGCACGACACGAATACCAGGTCTAATCAAAACTCTCTTTTTCGGTGGAAAGGAGAATTTTCTTCATTCGTAATACGGGAGCAAACTACATGTTAGGAATAATACAATCAGCCCCGCATAGGGAGGGTTTTGCCATATAAATATTGAAACCCGGTACAACGGACAAAACTCATTAGAGCTGACAACAAATTAGCAATAGGATCTGCTTCACATTAAACACTAGTGTCGCAGCAACACTCAACAAAGATGGACCTCAAAGGGGAAATGGCAATTCCGCTCAATTTTCCCCTACCGCCCCGTTGGAGGGCCAAAGTACTTGCTCGTCATCAAAGACGGCATGAATTTGCTGATCCACTAGTGAAATATCGGCCACTCCTCTTTATATATCGATACAAACGCAAAACTTTATTTCTCCACCAGCTAAAGGAAAGATCCACACACCAGATCCGAAATAGATCTTCAGCCTTCGCCCAAAGCAAAAAAGAACGCTTGCATTGGATGTCTTGGAAGAAAGATCCAGCTATAAAACTGGAGAACAGCCCTGAACAAGCCAGGGGATGATCAAAACCTCGCAAAAACGTAAGGAATTTTTCCATTGACATCATCAAGATTCAAACTAAGAAATTACATCAATACGAAGAGACATTTGATCTTGCAATAACAAAAATCACGCGTCCGCATAAACAAAAAGGGTCAGAACTAAACCTGCAAGAAAGCATGAGGTAAACCTCAGACATTCTTTAACTTCTTCATATTTGATGGAGGCCATCTGCCTTTCTTTCTCAGTTTTCGCTTGCGAACAATTCGCTTCCTGCGAAGCCTTATTTTCTTCGCCAGTTGCATCTTCTTCTTCTGCTCTAGCTGCTCTTGCAGCTTTGACTCCAAAGGAAGCTTGTCGACAGGTACCACCGCCTTTTCCTTGCTATCTGGAAGGGGCTCACTGCCCTCATTTGCAGCAGCAGTTCCATCAATGTCAGAGGAGGCCTTAACAACTACTGAAGCTGACCTTGTCACAACGGGCATATGAAGTCGAACTCCGCTGAAAGATTTCGGATGCAGATTATTGTGTTTCATGTGCATCCATGAAACTGAAAGCCAGAGACACAAAATAAAATTATCATACGAATATGAGCTGAAAAATATACGAAAAAAAGCTGATATACAAACCAAATTAACTATAAAAACTAAAATAGTTGCTCAACAAGTTTTCAGTTTTCAAAAAAGCAAAAACAAAACCTGGAAGACTGAAAACGAAATGGAATAACTTGAGAATTAATTTACTGCAGCCGAATGTAGTACTTATTGCATCACATTGTGTAAACTAGCATATCAGATTGTGTACTTCGTAGCAGTAGGATTCTGCAATTGGCCTACACATCAATCAAACTTTAGTCACCATGTACTTTGACCTGGTCCTGGTAACTTATATGTACAAGGATGCCTTATTGTGACCAGTAAACCTGGAATTAACCACCGGATTCTGAACACAGCATTCAAGATAGATGTGTAAACAATATGGAATCAGATCCCCCAATCCCGACCCTAAGAAAGTGTGTCAAAATGTGTCTCCCGATCTTGACCCAAGAAAATAGATGCAGACCTGGTTAGGAAGCAAAAATAACCATCTTTCTTGTTCTTTAATTTCTGAACTATCCAGCCATGTCCGATGCATGTGCAACCAAGTGAAAGCAGCTGTCACCTCAGCCTGGTAAAGCCATAATAAATCATGAGTAATATAACTACCAGATTAAAATCTCTCCCGAGTTATTACATTCTAGGCCAAGAGGGGACATGAACTTAAAAGGTTATACCTTCGACCTCATCAAAACTGTAGTCAGACAGCATTGCCGCTCGCTCTCTACACCAATAAATCCAACAATCTGTCATCAATAACAATCCATTTCTATCAGAAAACTAAATCATCAAGTTCGGCACGATAATTAGCACTCACAAAAAACAGTCTGCATGATGACTTTTCTGGAGTGCCAATAGCAGCTTCCGTAATTTTTCCACTTACATTTTACATGACCCTTTCAGCTTTAATGTCTATACTCGGAGAGTCTCAGATATTTAACTAACGACTAGCTATGATACAAATGTTAGATATTCTACTGGATTAACTCAACGAAGATATTCTTCAATTCTTATTCTATTCTCGTAAAAATGCTAGAAAGGAAGCCTCATCTCACCTTCAACACGCAGATTGATAGGAGTGTCGCCTCTGTTGATACTAAGAAAACTTACTTCATTGGTATGTAATTTATCCATTTCAATACAACCTTCAACTGTGTTGGATGCACACCAACATAAATTGTTTGATTTCTAGTGTTCGTCTCATTCTGTCCGCATTTCATTCCTGTTATTTCTTCAAATCAAGCCGTTAAATGACTTTTTATGATGGCACAACACAATTCTTGTATATCTTTCTTGTGGATTTTATCTTATTAAGAAAGGAGTTTACGCACGAGTTGAGGTGTTCTCTAGTGATTTAATTTATATATACGGATAAAATGGTTGAAGTAGCAAAATGAATAGCAAAACGAAGGGGTGCAGTTGGTAAAAAAAAACCCCTGCAATTGGGGTTATTCTGCAGAGATAATGTCTGTGCATAGGGTGTTTGAGATGTCAATATTAGGATTTTGTACTTACTGTGCAATTTTCCCTAAACATATGTCTAGAATCCTGCCTTGGTGTCACCAAAAACCACACATTACCTCTTTTTGTTGCATTTCTAACTTTGTACAAACTAAACAGGAAGTATCACTTTGAATCTGGAGGCTGCAAGAACATATCCTGTTATGAGATTGGTTCTTCTTTATTCAATTAACAAGCCTTCAGATTGTCTCCTTTTGCCTTGGAGGGAGGAAGACTTTTGGTAAAGAGAAAAGTATTGAACACACAGATGATATGACAATGGAGTGAGGATGTGTTCTGATTTGTGCAGGTAGTGTATTGAGCGGTGGTGGCAGTGCACCACTTCCAGAAGCTAGTGCTGAAGACTGGGTTAACATGATTAACGGATTTCAGAAGGGAGCTCTATCTAGTCGTTTGGGCATTCCTATGATCTATCGCATTGATGCTGTTCATGGACACAATAATGTCTACAATGCTACAATATTTCCACATAATGTTGGGCTTGGAGCTACCAGGCAGGTAAAAGTTTCAGATTCTATTTGCTTCATTTCAAAATATGATAGGGCATTGTTCTATTTTTACACAAAGGATGAGATCTGTCACCGTCGTTTAAAAGCAGCACTCTGTAACTCTATAACTACAACAAGGTCCCATTAGGGTCAAATCCTTACAAGTAAATCTCTATTATACTTCAGCAAGTATTAAAATAACTAACCATGCATTTCAAAATCCTTTTAGATGTTTTTCGTTTTATAGTTCATTGAATCTGTCTTCTTTCTATTAAATATTTCCAGTATACAGGGACCCTGAACTGGTACGAAGACTTGGTTCTGCAACTGCTCTTGAAGCCCGAGCTACAGGGATTCCTTATGTATTTGCTCCTTGCATTGCGGTAAATAATACATTACAAAAGGATTTATGCGTTCAGCATTTTCTTCTTTTACATGCTTAACAATGTCCTTTGAGCGCGTTCATATTTTCTCCATCTGATGGCTTCTGTGCATTGCCTGGAACATCCTATATAGGTATGTAGAGATCCAAGATGGGGCCGGTGTTACGAAAGCTACAGTGAAGATCACAAAATTGTGCAAGAAATGACGGAGATTATTCCAGGTTTACAGGGAGATATCCCTGCAAATTCTCAGAAAGGAGCGCCATATGTTAGTGGAAAGTACGAATTTTATGAAAATAAGCATACTTCTATCTTTCCTTTTTTATTTTTCTCTGTTCATTCCATTTTCATTTTTCCTTCTTTTGATTTAAAAGATACAATCCTTTGTATTGTAACTATTGCTCATGATCTCAATTTACTGGATTTTGTGAGTTTAGGGAAGGTAATTTGGCTGAAATATAATTTGGATAACACGCGTCGTGTTTTTCTAGTTATGGATTCAATTAATAAATCAAATGAATTTAGTGGTTCTTTTTATCTTTTATTTCCTTAACTAATGTTAAAATACTCAAGCTTTCAGTGATTCCTGATATATATTTATTTATTTATTATATTTTAGTAAAAAGGTTGCAGCTTGTGCAAAGCACTTCGTTGGTGATGGTGGCACGAGCAAGGGCATTAATGAGTACGACACTGTGATTGACCAACAGGAATTGCTTAGCATCCACATGCCTGCCTATTCTGACTCCATCATCAAGGGTGTCTCAACCGTGATGATTTCCTACTTCAGTTGGAATGGGAAAAAGATGCATGCAAACCGTGATCTAATTACGGACTTCCTAAGGGCACCCTTAAATTTAAGGTATCATTTTATTCACTTTTATTTAATATCCAAGCTTGTTGCAGTTTTTCTGGAGTTAACAAGCACATGCACAGAAAGATATAAAGTGCAATCATGTCTCATCCATGTACCGAGATTTGATGTAAGCACGAAACTAGCATGCGCAGTGTTAAATCTTACCATGAATTCAAAGAAAGGTTTTTGGCACCCAAACCTTTGCACATTGCAATTATCAGTACTTTTATTTGTGTGGTTTTCTCTTCCTTGGCATCTCATAGCTTAAATTACAGATTTTCAAAATATATGCTCTTAATCGTGACTAGTTGACTGCTTTATAACTGTTCTTTCCCTCAATCTCTTCTTATTCTTCAAATGCTGTCAGCCTTATCTGTTTTTATTGCCTTTCTCAACCTTGTGTATTTCTTACATGTTGGGTTTTAATACCTCCAATATTATCTAATCAAATTCAAATTACTTCCACATTAAAACATTAATGCGGTCAGGTTTTCTTGGACATTGCTTAGTGATTAGCATGATTCTTCACTTTCCCATGTTACCACTTTTGGTGTCTATAGATGGGTTCGCTGCATTTACATACTTTCTCGTATTTCCCCTCTAACGTCATCTTTATTTCATACAGCCAAACCCCACTTAGTAGGATAAGGCTTAGATGTTGTTGTTGTAGCCATTACAGATTATTGTCTTTGTAGCCATCATAATACATTCAAATAAACTTCTGATGCAGTTTTTGCGCATTTCTCTTAATACAATTGAAGTGCCTAGCATACATCAGTACCGCATCAGTTATATGATTTATCCTGTTTTGCATCAGTTCCCACCTTTTAGCGTCTTTAAGCTTCATCTGTGTTAATGAGTTGAAATTTCAGATTCAATATGAAATTAAGGTATTTGTGATAAGTTGATAACTCAATAATATCACTGATCTCGAGTTCTGGTTGTTATCAGTCTCACAATAGGTGCTTCATTTTGGTGACTGTATTGTACCTTTATTTGTGTTCTGCACTGTGTCATGCTAACAGCACATGATGTTTTTGGTTGAACATTCAAGGTTTTGTTATATCAGACTGGAGGGTATTGACAGGATTACCTCGCCGCCGCATTCAAACTACACATACTCTGTCCAAGCTTCAGTTCTAGCTGGAATTGACATGGTTCGTGGCTTATTTTTTTATAAAAACCTCTTACAGATATGAAAGAAGAGAATAGCATCTCTGTTACACTATATAAAACTCTTTTTCTATTCTGGTTCGAAATTATAAAACTCTGAAAATGGTTCTCTTTGTTTTGAAGGTCATGGTCCCTATCAACTATAAAGAATTCATTAATGATCTCATTAACCTGGTCAAGAATAACGTTGTCCCAATGGATCGTATTGATGATGCTGTGGGAAGGATTCTGCTTGTCAAGTTCACCATGGGTCTTTTTGAGAACCCGTTGGCTGATTTCAGCCTAGTCAATGAGCTTGGAAGCCAGGTCAGTTTATCCGAGATAATCAATTATCAGGATTTGCAACCCTCCTATTGGTCATTTGATTGATGTATATAGTTCGATAAAATTAGAATGGACATTCCCTTGAAATTGGTGTTACATTCAATGGCCAAAAGACTGCTTAGTAAGCTTTGTATTTATTGATTTACTGACATGAATCAATCATTTTTTTATTTTAATTTAACATTACCAGGATCATAGAGATTTGGCAAGGGAGGCTGTCAGAAAATCCGTCGTGCTTTTGAAGAAGGGAAAAGCGGGAACATTACAGATCCAGTCATACCTCTTCCCAAGAAGGTGTCTAAAATTCTAGTCGCTGGCAGTCATGCTGATAATCTGGGCTACCAATGTGGTGGATGGACAATTGCATGGTAAGGATTCAGTGCTGAGAAATTATCGTTTTTAAAGAGAGAGATGCTACAGTTCCCTCTACCTCAAGGAACTCCAGACATCGCTGCCTCCTCTTCCAAACGTCAACGTCGCTGCATCATCTCTTCCAAATAGCTTGACTCCTCAGGATCAGTCAAAATGTGATGAAAAATTTGTTGGCAATCCCACATCGGTGGGTGAAATGAAAACAAATGAGTTTAAATAGGATTACCCCTTAGAAACAAGTACCCAGGCATTTTAGGGTAAAACCCAGCCCCAAACGTCAACCTTTGATCTCTTCCAAAGGTCAAAGTCGCTGCCACTTCTCTTCCAAATGTCACTGCTGCCGCTTCTCTACATAGATGCGCCGCCTCTCTTCCACTTCCGCATCGCGCGCCGCATCTCTTCCGCTTCCGCCGCTTCTTTCTCTTTCACTTCCACGAAGCGCAAGCGCCGCAGCATCTCTTCCGCTTCTTTCGCAGTGCGCCGCAGCATCTCTTCTGCTTCTTTCGCATAGCGCCACAGCATCTCTTCCGCTTCCACAGAGTGTCGCCGCATCTCTTCCACATAGCTTGATTCCGCAATATCCTGCTGCCTCCCTTCCACATATCTCTTGCACATAGCTTGACTTCCGCATAAATCCTGCCTCTCTTCCACATGGCGCCACATCCAGGGGAGGCGGGATTCAACATCAGCCACCGCCTCATTTTGCTCAATGTTTGGGACCATGGCATTAATCTTAGGTGCAGTGCTTCGAAACTGAGCCAAACCCCCCAAATTGATGAATTGCTGTTCTGGGCAGTAACCATGTATACCAGTTCCCTCTATGTCAAGGCGCTTCAAATACCATAAATCTTCAGGCAACTTCGAAAGTTTTGAGCACCCATTGAGAGTGAGCCATTCGAGACTTAACAAATTGCAGATACTGTTCGGAAGATAGACCAGGCTTTTGCAGTTTTTCAGATTTAACGACACTAGCCCCTGAAGCCGTTCAATTGATGCAGGAAGCTCTCTGATAGATGTGCTATCCAAATCAAGGCTGGCTAATCTTTCCATATTTTCTAATATGTCTGGAAACACCTTAAACTTTGTACAACCAGAAAGAGAGAGATAATTTAGGGACTTGAGCTGACAAATGCTGCTTGTAAGACTCTCAAAGTCTTTGCTATACCGTAGCGTCAACGTAGCAAGTCCCGTAAGACTATAAATTATGGATGGCAATTCTTCAATTGCAATCCCTGAAAACTTACAATTTTCTTGGCCGAGAAAGACTACTGCAACTAAAGTCCAATCTAAATGAAGCTGTGTTAGGTTCTCCGTAACTTTTAGAAACTCTGGTAAATTCCTCAAATTTGAGCAGCCAGAAACATTCAGGGCTTGAAGAGATCTCATATGAATGCTGCCTGGAAGAATCTCTAATCTTCTGCAATCCTTCAGGCTCAGGGTAACGAGTCCCGTAAAATTTTCGATGGACAAGGGCAGTTCTGAAATATCAGTCTCATCTAAATTAAGCTCTAATAGGTTCATAACTTCAGGAATTTCTGAAAAATTATACAGATTGAAGCAGCTGGAAAGATTAAGGGTTCGAAGAGATCTCATATGAATGTTGCTTGGAAGACTATGAAGTTTCTTGCATTGCCTTAGACTCAAAATCTCAAGGTTTTGAAGAGATGAAATTGATGGGGCAAGGCCTTCAACAGATGTCTCATCCAAGCAAAGCTCTCTTAATCTTTCCATATTTCCGACATTTTCTGGAAAGGCCTTGAGCTTTGGACAACCAGAAAGATTAAGAAGTTGCAGGGACTTGAGTTGAACAATGCTACTTGGAAGAATCTCAAGTTCTCTGCAATATTCAAGATTCAAAGTAACAAGCCCCGTAAGATTGTTAATTGATTGAGGCAGTTCTTTTATTGCAGTCCCTTGCAAATAAAGCTTTGAAAGCTTCTCCATAACTTCAGAAATCTTTGGAAACTTCTCAAGTTTTGAGCAAAAAGAGAGATCAAAGGTTTCAAGAGATTTCATACAAATGTTCCTTGAAAAGGACTTGAGTTTGCCGCACCAACTTAGATCCAAGAGGACAAGTTTTTCAAGGGCAGAAATGGATGGGTGAATCTCATATAAACTTGTGCATCCACCAAGAATTAGCTTCTCAAGATTCTTTGCCTCAGCGAAGTCCGGTGTTTCCTTAAGACGATGAGAGCCTTTTAAATTGATAATTTTCAACTTTCCAAGATGCTGTCAATATACATTAAGGAAAATATGTGTTACATACATAATAAGGCATTTAAAACTAAACCATTTAAAAAGCAGTATATAGGTAAATGATGAACGTACCTTAGTTCCTTTCCAGAGGTGTTCAACCCAACTATATTGCATGTCAATGTCAACAAGATTCTCTGGGTTAAAATTGAACGATAAAGACTTTAGCGAACATTTGTGCCAGAACAGATAACTTAATTTTTCAGAGAGAAACTTCAGATCCCTGTATTTCCATCTAGTATCTAGCATCGTCAGTGGTTGTATATTGTGGCTATGGACTCTGAGTAGTCTTAGTTTTGTCATTTTAAAGAAAGCGATATCTAATTCCACCACATTGTCTGAGTGTGGCCAATGCACAATTACGCTTTCAACTGCTTCCGTAGCCTGGATTACCAAAATTTCACATTGAATGAGTACAAACTTAAGATTATAACGCCTAAAGCACATGTTTCTCATGAATTGGATTTTGGTCAAAGCTAAAGCTTTATAATTTATTATAATAATTATTTTTTAAATTTACTAACGTTAAAGGGAGGGAGAAGATTCGAAACAATTACATTAATAGAGGGGAGGGGAGTGCATTTCTCACCGTTTTTTTAGTTAACACATGATGCACATCTTCATAGCTCCACAACCTACTACGCCCACCAGGCTCTTTTATAGATTCCTGGCGTACGATTTCGTGACCTAGTTCCTCTAGTAGATCATGCATCTCAAGTACATCGTCAGATGAGATAGTGACAAGAGCTCTTCCAACTAGGACGTCTAATCCGGTATGGGGATGCAAGTCACAACCTTCCATAATCCGTATTGCAAAGTCTTTCTTCATTTGTTTAAAGAAACATGCAATATCAAGAAATATTTCCTTCTGTAAACCATCTAGTCCATCAAAGCTTGTTCTAAGGACTTTCTGAATTCCCAGGTGCGGGTTTCTCGCTATTTTCTTTAACTCATCTTTCCACACAAGTACACTTTTGTTATCGAGAAATGCTCCCAAGACTTTAAGTGCTAAAGGCAAGCCTTGAGCATATTTTATGAAATGGCCTGACAGATCAATGTATTCTTCTGTGGGTTGCTTTGTACTGAAAGCATACTGCATAAACAGCTCGAGAGCGTCATTGCCATTTAACAACTCGGGCTTATATATCTGATCACCAATTCTACTTAGTGACTGTTTATCTCTAGTTGTTATAATGATCCGACTTCCGCCACCAAAGGAGGGTTGCTTTCCAATTAAGGCTTCAATTTGGGATGAACTCTCCACATTATCAAGAACAAGTAAAACTTTTTTCTTACCAACTCTTTCAATCATCTTCTGAAAACCATTTCTCAAAATCTCTGAACTCCCCACCTTCATATTTGTGATACTAGATAGAATTTCTGCCTGCATATCTAGTGGCGCTTCACCTGCATCAGTTGAGGGAAAACGTCGCTTCACATTTTCAAGAAAGCAACGACCTTCGAAGTGATGATTGATTTTATCATACACAGCTCTAGCGATGGTGGTTTTGCCTATACCGCCCATACCCCATATTCCAACAAAGCCAACGTTATCGACCTCGGGACATAATAGTGAATCCATTTTCTTTAAGCGGGAATCCATTCCAACCAAGCCATTCTTTTCACTTGATAAGAAGTTGATCAATTTCTTAAAAATATCATCTACAATCAACTCAATAAGCTCGGCATCATCCCTGCCAAATTTGAAAAAACAATATTGTCAAGTCCAGCGATTGCTAGTTATATGACACTCATCACACAGTCATTGAAAACACAAGTAACGACCCAACAATTCTCAGTTTATTCTTCTTTCATTTACTCAATGCACTCTTCTAAGTTCAATCAACATATAAGAGAACTAGTCATCTATATCCTCTCCAGATGTTTTATAGACCTTTTAATAGCGGCCATATATTTTGATGTTGCGGTTTGAAGAATTAATTTAACTTGTTCTTTTTTTACTTATTAATGTTGGACGACGTCTTTTGTACATTATGTCTCCTCTCTGTTTCTCACACCTGCTCTTTCCTCATCATGAAAGAGGGAGAAAATTAAGAGATTTTGTAGAAACGACATCGTCCCATGTGAAAAAGTAAATAAAAACAAGTGAATTCTTCACCGCAAGATCAATATCAAAGGCCCCTAATTTTTTATATTAGTTTCCTCTTCCCTTCTCATGGAAAATATCTAGGTGTGGTGGTGGAAAGTTTTGCAGAGAGTTGGTGAGTATTCAATTTTGTAGAGGGTTGGGAAGGAAGTCTTGGTTCTAGTTGTATTAACATTAATGATAACCACAGGAAATTAGTGACTATAAACGAAATAAGAATTTTCTTCAAAACTAAAACGACCAAAACAGGAAATTAGCTAAACTTCTAAGCTACTAAGTGAATAAGATTATGAGGGAATGAGTTACTGGTAATTTTGTGAATCCCAGCCACATAAATTGGGGGCTCTTTGTAGAGCAGACCTCCACCGCTGCACTTCCTCCATGTCGGCGTTAGGATCAAGTTCATGTTTAGAAAATGCTTTCTCAAAACTTCCCTCGATTTTACGAACATGAGATGGGTCTACTTGGTAGAAAATGGGAATCACAATCTGCTTCTTCTGATCCATGCATTGCAGGATTTGGACGAGTTCTTTCAAGCACCATGTGGAAGAAGCGTAGTTTTGAGAAAAAACTACAACTGAAAGCCTCGAGTCGCTTATAGCTGTCAGTAGCTGCGAAAGGCCGTGGCCTTTTCTGAGCTCTTCAGCGTCAATGAAGGTGTTGATTGAGTTCTGAACTAGAGCTTTGTAGAGATGGCCGATGAAGGTCCTGCGAGTGTCTTCGCCTCGAAAATTCAAGAAGACATCGTATTTGCAATCAGGAACAGATGAAGAAGAAGAAGCCATCAACAAGTACAAGATCGACAGACTAATGTGAGTCTCGTGTAGCCCCTCAAGAAACTCAAGATTGCAGGTCAACGACCCCCTTCATTGGTTCTCACTAGAAAAATGAAATGCATCTTCGGGGAGGGGGCGCTTGGAAGTTGCCAGGAAAGAAAGGGTCGCTTTGGCTAGATAAAGTTCACTAATCTACGCCGTCCGATTGAAATAAAGTAAGTGGGATTGCACATGTTGGCCGACAGCCCCATCAGGCTGAGCCCCAGTCCTCTCAGCATGTTCCCTTTTCCCTTGCTTTTTGGCGCGTTGCCTTCCTTTTAGCGCGTCAAAGTGCGCAGCTTTCTCTCCTCCTCAGCGCGTCCAGACCTAGTGCGGGTCAGAATTTTTCATCCGGGCCGGTTTCTTGTGTTGAATTTGCCCCAAATATCAGTTTCGACCAAAAATTGATTTTTGATCCAAGGGTTCGATCAAATAAGGGAAGTTTAAATACTAAATTTTAAATTATAACCCAAGGGTGGGTTGAAGTTAGTCTAACAAATACAAATGAAAGTAAGTAACATCCATATTTTAAACCTTTTAATTTTTATTTAAAATGATCTCTAAGATTGACATAACTACTTATTTTGGTTCTTGAATTTAAAATCAATATAAATGGTACTTGAGATTGTTCAACATCAATCATTTTGATCATCCTGTGCAAAATCTTGGTTAAATGAAGCGTATCTTTGTCAATTCATTTGAATTGATGGTTTCTTCTATTTAATGAATTTTTTTCACAAATCATGGTGCATATTATTGGTGGTCCGAAGCTCATTTATGTGTGTAACTTCTACTTATGTCATGATCTTTCTGCTTCTACCAAATATTATTTCAGATATTTTGTTTTTACTATTTGTTTTACTTTGTACATGGGGTGGCTTTTAGGTTCCCCTGCTGTCATACTTGCTATGTTATTTCCTCAACAAGGTTTGCTTTTATGTTTCCCTTGTTCATAAATTTCCTCTTTTAATTTTAATATGATATTGGGATGATCGGTGAACACTATTACCCCATGATTTTCACGCATGCACACAAAAACAAAATTTAGAGAGTTTCTCGTCACAACTAACATATTTATCAAAATACTCAAAAGGTTTTGTTTGGACCCGATTTTACACTATCGGCCCGAGCAATCGAGGCCATAGAATAAGTAAAATTCTGAGTCGTTGGATTGAAAGAAGATTGAGATGATTGATTAATAATTTGTCTAGATATTATTATGATTTTAATAATCATGATGTTATCTAAGGAATTATTGAAAATTATTTCTAAAGTGCAAAGATAATTAAGGAGTCCAAAAGATTGAAATGCTATCGGATCAAAAGATCGAAGATAAGGCTCAGTTTGGATTTTATCCTAATGCATGTTTTTTTGGGTTGGCAAATGGATATTAATTGGCAGAAAGATTAATGCATGTGTGGAGGAAGAGTTGAAATGAAGGAGGACTTCTCTCTCTGTTTATGCAAGTCTGCTTAGGATATACCACATCTGGAGAAGCCAAAAGTGAAGAGTCGTGCATGGTAATAACTGGCATCAGGATAGCATCAAATCCGTTTAGATTAGGTCACGGCATGATAATTCACTATTATTATGCATGCCACTTGGATTGGACCATTAGTTTGGATTGCCTCCAAATAATGGTAGGCGTTGATTGGTTTTAATGCAATTGCATTATATCCACTGGAGCTACATTATCATTTTTTTTTTTAAATCCAAATCGATGGGATTTCACGCATTATCACATCCCAAAAAAGTGGGAGTGCCTATACGAGGGATTATCTAATATTCTTAGGAATATTACTTCTGCACGGGGGATACTCACGGCAAGCAACAAGCGATGAAGCGTTCTGGCACTATAAATACAGAGGCAATGGAAACAGAATAAACCTCTCCAATTCAACACACAAATTGCCCTGCACAAACCTCTCAAACATCTTGAGATTTTTTTATTATTTTCTTTTTCCGCCAACACATCTTCAGTTTGGATAAACAGCACTGTGAAGGCAATCGGCGAACATCTTCAGTTTGGATAAACAACATTGTTGTCGTAGAATCAACCAACCGAGGAGCACCTTCAGTTTCGATAAATAGCATTGCGTCAAGGCCGACTAGTTACCTATCCAAGTCTCTGTCGAGAAAGGTTTCCGAATCTTTATTGGCAGAGGTCATCTTATTAGCCTTCTCTGTGGAGTAAGGTGTTACCAATTACTACATTTGGCACATTGAACGTCGAGTGGTTTTATGATTGAATACTCACAAGTGAGTTTCAGAGTTCGGAATTCTGACGGCCGAACTGCATTTACCATCAAGACATACATCTTTTTTGAGTACCTGTGTCCGTATAATTTGGAGCCGGTTCGACATGCTTATACTCTTATGAATATAATCACCGTGACCGAACCCGGCGCCAACGATTCGTGAACTTTGCAAAACCAGCAGCCTTGTCTTCAGGCTCGAGAACCCGAAGGCCGAGATGTGTTTCTTCCTCGGTCGCAGTTGCAAGATCAAGAAGTCAATAGCGCGTTCAACTTAACATCAACAAATTTTACTCCTCGGTTGACGAGTTGGCATGCCCCGCATCAACCGAATGACGTAGTTAACTCATTAGTTACTCGGCCAGCGCGCCATGTAGGCTTTGTAATTTTTAAGGTCAATAGGTTTCTAGAGTTTCTAGTCATAACTAACATTGCCATATAGTCAAAATGCTCAAAGTATAGAAAAGAAATATAGAGAAGATATCAAGTTAGAGTAGTTACATATGGAGAATGTCATTCCGTCACGTGATGGGATTGCATGATTTCTCTTTCATTGCAATGTATTTTTCATAAAACTTCCTTTTCATGATTATGGACTACAATCCTTGGTGCTATAAAATCAACAGTTGACTCAAGCATAGAAGTTATCTATGGTGAGAAACCTAATGGTAATTTTGTAAAGTCCAACAACTTTGCATATGCCATTGTTGTGGTTGGCGAGCATCCTTATGCTGAGACTGCGGGAGACAGCCCAAACATAATGATGTCAGAATTGTTGATGTAAATTTCTGCCGTTTTCAGTCTTGACGAAAATGCACATGTAAAACAATCAACACCTTTGATCAGAGACCTAAGCCTCACGCGCCCACGAGGTGGGGGGGGATTAAGTCAACGGATCTCTGATGTATAAGTTAGTTTATCTGAGAGAGTAAAGTGTTTAGGGCATTTTTAGGGTTTCAAAAGCTCTGAAAAATTGGTAGAATATGAGGTATTTATAGGGTTAGGGCCAGCCATATAATGTTTAATGGAGAAATATTCTCTAAATATATATTCCCAAGAGATTAAATAGGAAATAATATCTTGAGATAATGGTGTAATTATCCTATTTAAATTAGGATTAGTTACTTGATTGGAGTCAATCTTCAATTGGGAATGTATTAAAGATAGGATTTGGGTAATTAATCCTTATCTTTAAGTCCTTGCCAAGGGCAGGTGAGCTGTGGGCAGTCGTATTCAGCTACTGAGACCTCCAGGGGTGTGAGCTGCACGTGGGAACATCTAAGAAGCCTACCCATTTATTAAGGGCAATCTTGTCTTTCTTGAATAAAAGTCCACGTGTTGCCTCTAGAATTATTGGGATTATTTTAGGCTCCATAAATGCCCCCACACCTACTGTGCTGCACGCAGGAAAATGATAGTAGGTCTAGGAATCCCAAGCTGCTTAGGCTTGTGAAGTTGTTTCCCAATTTGAACTTGATCTTCTTTCTTGATTTGGAGAGACTTCTTCTAGGAAAAGGAAAATAATTATTCACTATACCTATTTAATTTTTCCTTAAGTAGGGGATTAAATAAATTTGGAGAATAATTATTATCCCAACAAGAAAGAGAAGCCAAAGGAAATTTTTATTCCCCCTCCCCTAGCGTTCTTCTTTTCTTGCCCATGTAGATAGTCGTCTCTCGTTGTAGTTCTTCTTCTCCGTGCTGCACAAAGGTAAGAAAAAATTGAATTTTTTTCTTCTTGAATTTTTTGGGAGTCTAGGGACTTGAAAAATTGGCTCGGTGGGTGCCAAGAAGGTTGGTGACACATGGCATGGAAGTCGTGGGCTGCTTGGTGGCACGACACGGGTTGGCTCGACTTTGTCGAGGTGTTGGGTGACTAGTATTACAACACTTTAAAACCAAGTCGCTTCATGAAGATTTACATGTCGAGGACGAACCATCTTGTCACATGAATTCTTTCATGGGCAGGTGTCCTGCACTTAACATCTCTTCCGGTTTGAGATTCAGGATCTTGCAGAATTGAATTCTCCAGTTGGCTAAGTCTATTCCGAGGGGAGGACTATTGTGGCCAATTCTGGGAGTCATCTGGTGATAGGGATTTTTACCACTTGCAAAAGTAGGGATAAAAACACTTAAAAATACTTGCAAGAGTACAAGGTTGTCGTAGTATAACAGCTCAAGCAATGTCGTTTTCCATAGGGATTGAATGAATAATTTATGTGAAAACCAAATCTTAATTAATTATTTGAAAACAAAGTTTGGAAGATGTTGATTTTATGACCTAAAATATTAAAAACGAATTTAATTAAAAACAATTAAATAAATTGGGAAAGTAAAGAAAACAAAAGAAAATAGTTTTGAAAATAAATTTGAGCACTAGGGTTCCGCCGTCACCTTAACAATTCTAAGTAGTTCTTTCAATTACTTATGAATTACACATTCATATTTTGAAGGTTAGGTTTTCCTAAAGTATGCCCTACTTGGAACCTCCAACACAAAACGTATATCTAACATGCAACCTGTCCGTGGCGTCCAGATCGAATGTGAACATGCAAGATTCATTAAGTTTTGTGAAAACCTTCTGAAAAACCGTATAACCCTTAAGACGTGTCGTCCATCCTAAGAAATTACACATATTAACCACAAGAAGTTGGCGCCAATTTCAGGGACAACCCTCCACCAAAATTGCATCAAATTACTTTTCTAAATATCCTAATGGTGGCCAATCACTAAGACAAATAGATAGTTTAAAGTACAATGATTAACAATTCACATGCATAATATCATAAGTAAATTGAAAAGAAACTACATATTCTTACTAAGGCTCGTGGCCTTGCCTTAGCAAACGAAACTAGTTACTAACAACCATAAAACAAAATAATATTAAGAACATAGATAGAAAACACCTTGAAAATAAACTTGAATCGTCAAGGCTCTCTAAAGCCAAAGTATTGCGTTCTCCCCCTTTCTCTTCTAATGGCTAAAAAGTCTTATTTATACTACTAGAAAATAAAACCCTACCTTGAAAAGGTCTTAGAATAAAACTAGGAAACGTAATTAAATGATAAAACAGAAAATAAAAGGTTTCCTATTTGAACTAGAATTCGGAGTTCTCAGAAAATCACACTTTTGACCGACCAAATCAACTTTGATTTGGTCCCAAATTGTCTCTTTGGAAAGCTGAAGACGTCCCCTACAAATTCTTAGAAGTAATCTTCCTCAAAATACGTCATCTTGACCTCCAAAATACCCAAAGAGTCCAGAAACAACAATCTGGGAAAGCTGCACGCTGGGCCTTAATTTTATCGCCACGGTCAAACGGCTTGGTAGAAAAATATGGACTTTTGATACAATCATCTTGAAAGGCACACAAACATCCTCCAATTGGAATCACTCCAAAATTCATCCGTTTGGTTACTTTTTGCTCCAGAGGAATTCGAATGTCCTACATTGAAAATGCATTACAAAGTATCAAAATTCTACCAAAATAACCAATAAATTAATACTAAGATTAGGGTAAAATATATAGTATAATATCGACTCATCATCCGGCTCAGTTAATCGCTGCATTCAGGAGAAACTGAGCAGTCGTACCACCCTTCCACGTCTGGATATTCCGGATTAGTTTACCCTCTCGTATTGGAGAGCACACGCCATGTCTGAATGGGCAGAGTGTGTCTTTTGCTTGTCACAGCGGTACACCATGCTGCAAGGCAGCATGCGTTTTCTGCTTGTCACTAGGGTACACCATGTGCAGGGTAACATGCGTTTTCTACTTGTCACAGGGGTACACCATGTCTGCAGGGCAGCGGGCGTCTTCTGTTTGTCATAGGGGTGATTAGCTTATCATATTTCATTGGAGAGCTTACGCCATGTCTACAGGGCAGTGGGCGTCTTCTGCTTGTTGTAGGGTTGATTAGTTTATCCTCTTTTGCTGGAGAGCTTACGCCATGTCTGCAAGGCAGAGGGCGTCTTTTGCTTGTTGCAGGGTTGATTAGTTTATCCTCTCTTGTTGGAGAGCTTGCACCATGTCTGCAGGGCAGCAGGCGTTTTCTGCTTGTTGCAAGGTTGGTTAGTTTGTTTATGCATTTAGCCTAGACTTGTGAATAACTCCTTCAATCTTCATTGAAAATAGAGGCTTTTATTAACTTTACTCGTAGGCAGTAATGGCATAACAACTGATAATTCTCAGCATGCAAGGTTTTGTCCGTCGAGTTGCTTGAGTCTTCGAACTTTTCATCTTGAACGGGGTCCAAGGAATGGTGGGAGGTCACATGTAGTACTTTCTCAGGTTGTAGACATTTCATTGTTTGTTAATCTCTTTGTTGCTCATAGTGGTGAGGGTGTGGCTGCCCCTTCCGCCTATTCGGCTAATTTTGTAAAGACCTGCCCAGATGGGAGCCATTTTTTGGAGCTTTCCTGTCAGGCAGTGATTAAGGCTTTTCTGAGGACTAAATCTCCTGGCTGGAACTGTAGGATTTTTGCCCTCTTGTTATAGCTAGAGAGGAACTGCTGCTAATAAGCCGTAATGCGGGTAATAACATTCTCGCGCTCTTCCTCTGCCAGGTCTAAGTTGGTGGCCATCTCCTTCTTGTTTTGCTTAAAATTTAAAAGTACAGTGTTGATGTTTAGCACCATGACATTAGGATGAATGATCACCTCAGAACCATACACTAGGGAGAATGTTGATTGCTCGTCTTTTGGTGGTGCAATATGGCCATAGAACACTAGGGAGTTCGTTTGGCCTCTTGCCTTTCTTATCTGAGAGGGTCTTCTTAAGGCAGTCGAGGATGGTCTTGTTGGACGCCTCGGTCTGCCCATTGCCCTACGGATACCGGGGCATGGACATGTGCTGCTTGATGCCATATTTTTTGAAGAACTTCACCAAGTCTTTGCCCACAAACTGTGGACCATTGTCAGTGACGATGGAGTGTGGGATACCGAAGCGGCATATTATGTTCTTCCATATGAAGCGCTTTATGTCCGTCTGGGTAATTGTGGTCCTGGGTTCAGCGTCGACCCATTTTGTGAAGTAGTCGGTCACTACGATCATTATGCCTCTGCCCTAGTAACAGGCAGCATTGGTTTTACCAAGTCAATTGCCCACTGCATGAATGGCCAAGGGCTCGTCTACGGGTGGAGTTCGCTAGCAGGTAGCGCAGGCACGGACTTAAAGCGTTGGCAGCTGTCGAACCTTTGTACATACTCCTTGGCATCTTGATACATGGTTAGCCAATAATAGCCAACGTTAAGAGCTTTTTGTGCCAGGGAACGGCCTTCTGAATGGTTTCTACAGACGCCTTCGTGGATTGAGCTAAGGATCTTTAGGTCGTCGGAATGCGATAGGCAGCGGAGGTGTGGTCCTGAAAATGATCTTCGAACAAGTATGTTGTTCCACATGTAGTGGCGTGCTGCCTTCATTTGGAGCTTCCTTGACTCCAGTCTGTCTAGAGGGAGTGTTCCATTGACTATGTAGTCAATGATGAGATTTTGCCAACTCGAGGTCGTGCTGATTTGCGCCACCTCGACTGCTGGTTCCTCATCTATGTTTAGCTTTTCCAGATATTCGACTGGTATGGAGCGTCTAAGCTAATGGTCTAGTGCGGAGCCTAGGCTCGCTAGTGCATCTGCGTGGGCATTTTCTGCTTATGGAAACTGAGTGAGTATGTACGCCTAGAACGTCACTAGCTGATCTCGTACCTTCTCGAAGTATCGAGCCATCCTTAGATGCTTTGCTCCGTACTCCCCTGAGGTTTGGTTGGTGATCAGCTAGGAATCGGAATAGATCTTGAGCTTTTTCACCGCTAGGTTTTTTGCCAATAGGAGACCTACTAGTAGGGCTTTATACTCTACTTCATTGTTTGATGCCTTGAAGCTCAGAGTGATCGCTTGCTCGAGCATTAAATCATCTGGGGTAGTAAGAATTATGCCTGCTCTCGATCCTTGGTAGTTGGATGATACATCGACGTGTAAGCATAAAAAATCTCCTACATGTGGGGCTGATGTTGCTACGGTGTGCTCGGCTGCCTCTGGGGCATTTTTGGGCTAAGTTGCTGCGTTAGTCGGAACATCTGCCAGTTTTCGCTCCTTTAACATCGTGTGTCTGGGCCGTGCAAAATATCACGTCATGACTGCATACGTCTAAAGGTACAGCTTAAGCTTCTAGGTTGCAACAACTAGCGTTAAAATCAAAGTTTTGATTTTTGGGTATCCAGCTTCCTGATAGTAGCATATTTAGGCGACTTAGTTAGCTTGTTTTCTTACATTTATGTTGTTAGTTCATAGTTATTTTAGCATTTTGAGCTATATTCGTGTGTTTGTAGGTCCAAATGGTTAAAGTGGCAAAAAAGTGCAATTTGGAGCAGTTTTGGGCTTGGAATGATTAGCACATGCTTGGAGCAAGGTGGATGGACGAAATTGAAGACCAAAGGAGACTAGGAATCTGCTAAAGAGATGGAAGAAATTAATTCAAGATTTGGAAGTAAAGGAATCAGCCACAAAGAAGGAAACATGAGTCAAACTTCCTTATTTTGACTTTGCTTCCCTAATCTTTTCCTACATAAGTTCCAGCTACCAAAGAGGGTCCCTAATTAATTTAGGACACTTAAATATAAATTCTAGAAGCCTTAGTCCCAGTCAAAGGGGGATGCCCCACCACCTTACCTTTTATTCCTTCCTTGTCGTGCAAGGGAAACACCATTCCCTTTTCTATTTTCCTTGCTGCAAATCCCTTCCCTTTTTCCTTAGGATTTTGACTTTAATTCTCCTTTTCCTTGGGGATTTGGGGTCCAATTCTTTCCTAAAACATTTAATTAAAGTTAAGATCCTTTCCCTAAAATAAAAACCTTGTGCCGCACCCATACACACATCCATTCATTCATATACACAAATCAGCCATCATTCATCCCTGTCTTCACCCATAGCCGCATCCTTCTATTCAGCCATCATCTATACACACTTCCACACCCTATCCTCCATCATACTTCCCTGCCATTTGTCAATCCTTCACCATAATACACCAAAACCCAATTTCACACCCTCACGCCCTTGTGCCGTAGCCTAGCAAGGAAGAATGAGAGGAGAAGCAGCCTTGGACGTTTTTGGCTATTCAAGTTAGATTGTTAGAACGTTTTTAGGTGTAATCTATCTTTTGCTTTCAATGTTTAATTTAAATTCTCTTTGTTTTGCTGTGAACAAGAGAGGCTAAACTTGTTTTAGCTAGACAAGACTTTGAAACCATGATTATATTTGTGATATGAATTGATTAATTCTAGTTGTGATTTCATAAATTGTGAATGCAATTTACTTAATCGTTTGATTAAGAACTTATTCTTGTATGTTGATTAAGGAGGCCTACTTAGTTTGCATGCTTGAATTTGATGCTAGAATATAAGGGAGTTTCACATAATCGTTACAAACTTATATTCACAAGTAGTAAAGGTTGCTGGTCACAATCATGTTAAGTTAAATTCCTGGCATGAGTATCATGATGTCATAGTTACAAATGCCTTGTCAATGCTTATGATTTTCATGAAACTTAATGATCTTTGATCTTTGCCTGTGTCTCTATTATGCAGTTCATGTAGGGAACTTGGGAAGAATAATTTGGTTGCCGATGCGTTGTCCATCCAATTCAATGACTTAAGGAAAATCTGAGGGTTAATTAGTGATGTCACGGTTAATCTGGGGTGTTGAGGTTTATGGTTTATTAGAAAAGCAACTGGAAATCAATTTGTATGCATGTGTGTCATGTGTGGAGAAGGACCCTCTAGCTAGCTAATCACCCATCAATTCACCCAAATTTGTATTCCTTTACTTAGTTTCTATAGTTTACTTGTTTTTACTTCAAATTCGTCAAAAACCCAATCCCCTTTACTTTGTTGTGTCAAAATTAGCTAAAATCTGTCCAATTTGTGTTTTTAAGTGTTTTAAGTCAAGTTAAAGTTAGAATTCGTCCAAATTAAGTCCTAGAGTCTAGTTTGAGTCTATTTGATTGTTTTGTGATGTTTTGAGTCTTTTTAGTTTGTTTTGAGTTCTTTGAGTCTAGTTAAGTGTTTTCAAGCCTAGTTTTATGTTTTAAAGTCAGTTTTAAGTAGATTAGCAATCCCTCCTAATCTCCGGTCTAGAACAATCCCTTCTTGCATCTTTACTACAATTGTCAACAAGAGGGGTTTAATTTGAGTGCTATCTTTTATCACATCACTTCCGCATCGAGGAGAGCTTTTGAACTGTGGAATACAGGTGGTTAGGCCCCCAGCTCTTCTCATATGAGGGTATAGCTTATTGCTTTTACTTAGTTTCTGCAATTTACTTGTTTTTACTTCAAATTCGTCAAAAACCCAATCCCCTTTACTTTGTTGTGTCAAAATTAGCTAAAATTTGTCCAATTTGTGTTTTTAAGTGTTTTAAGTCAAGTTAAAGTTAGAATTCGTCCAAATTAAGTCCTAGAGTCTAGTTTGAGTCTATTTGATTGTTTTGTGTTGTTTTGAGTCTTTTTAGTTTGTTTTGAGTTCTTTGAGTCTAGTGAAGTTTTTTAAGCCTAGTTTTATGTTTTAAAGTCAGTTTTAAGTAGATTAGCAATCCCTCATAATCCCCGATTTAGAACGATCCCTTCTTGAATCTTTACTACAATTGTCAACAAGAGGGTTTAATTTGAGTGATATTTTTATCACATCACTTCCCCATCGAGGAGAGCTTTTGAACTATGGAATACAGGTGGTTGGGCCCCCAGCTCTTCTCGTACGAGGGCATAGCTTATTGCTGCTTCAGATACCGCCATATAGATGCATAGATCCTACGCTGCCTCCAGCTTGGATAGTAAAGGAGGTGATATCAGGTACTCCTTCAAGTCCTATAATCATTTCTCGCACTTCGTCGTTCCCTTTGCCTCGCTATGCATCTTGTTTGTCTTGAAAAAAGCTTGCATTGGTTGATAATTCGTGGGAGGAATTGGTTAAGTGCAGCTGCTCGTCAGGTCATGGATCTCCTTCAGAGTGGTGGGGGACTTCATATCCAGGATCACTTAGATCTTCTTTGGATGCGCATTCGACGTGGTCTGACCGCTGCTTAGGGTCAAGGAAGATGTGCTCGGCGTCTTCTTCGGGTTTCCATCCTGATTCATCTTCCAAGGCATTGTCGACCTTGATGCCAACTTCTTGACCTGCCTGCTGTGATTGTTATTCGGTAAAGGTAGAATCATTTTTTTGCACTTTAGTTGCTACTATGAGGCAAAAGATTTCTTCTTCGTCTCCTTAAGAACTTGTACATTGCATCGCCTGGACATGGCCTGGTCGCCTTTGATCTCTCCGACTGCTCCTCCCGAGATGCGAAATCGGATTTTCTGGTACTTGATCGAGGTCACAACTCCAATCTTCACAAGCCAGGGTCGGCCCAATATCCCGCTATAAGGAGATGGGTCGCTGACGATCATGAAGGTCTATGATGAAACAATCGGTGTACTGGTTACGTTGAGTGTGATAGTGCTAATGGCAGTTGAGGTAAGTCCGTTAAATCCGGTCAAGACCTCTGCTTTGCGTTGGATCGTGCTTTCTAGGCCCATCTTCTGGATGACTAAGAGTTGTAGGATGTTGACTGAGTTGCCGTTGTCCACCATGATTCTGTCAACGATGTCTTAGGCTAGTTGTACAAAAATCACCTGGGCGTCGTTGTGGGGAAAGTCTACTCCCTCAACGTCCTACTCGGTGAAGCTGATGATTGGTCCAGGTACTGTATATATGGCTTGATCCTGATTGACCGATCTCGCCTGCTGGATTTTCCTCTTCTTGGAATTGTTGGTGGCCTCTAAATTCTCAGATTCGGCAAAGACTTTGTTGATTCAGATTGTCTTGGTTGGGGGTTCGGCATTGGCATCTGCTTCTCACTTTGGCTAGGCAGCTGGTCTGTCGATATACTGGTAGCATTCACTTTCCATCACGAGCTGCTCAAGGTACCTTTTTCATGTGGTGCAATCATTGGTTGTGTGCCCATGACCTCTGTGGAATGTACAGTATTTGGTTTGGCCCATCTTAGCGGTGTCACCCCTTATGGGTGGCAGCGGCTTGAACTATGGCTTGTCCTTGAGATCGCGAAGGTTCTGGTTAATCAAGACTGAGAACTTGGTGCACGTCTTGGGTCATGTGCCTCCCTTTGATGGGGACCAGTCCCTGCGTTTGTCTCCTAGGTTACTTTTGTTGTTGAGCGGTTTATCGCTTGCCTTTTTCTAAGCTGGTTCCGCGTCTTTGCATTTTTGCTCAGCTGCTTCTGGGAGCGTTTTTCTTCATCCCAGAGGGAGTGCTTTTCTGCCAAAGCATAAGAGTTTGCCAGGGACAGGTTCTCGCCCATAATCAATTCTCCGAAAAGTGGGTGATCTGCTAGGAGCCCCTTTCGGAAAGCTGAGCATGCGATGCTGTTATCGTATCGGACAATTTTTGCCTTTTTCGCCTTAAATCTTTTGACATAAGTGAGGAATGACTCCTTCGGGTCTTTCTTCCTGTTGAAGAGGTGGTCAGACTTCTTTTTAATTGAGTAGTAGAACAAATATTCCTTAATGAAAACCAAGGAAAGTTCGCTGAAGTTCCGGATTGAACGTGGCGGCAGGGTATGGAACCAGTCTTGTGCCTCACCTTGGAGCATCGTGGCAAAGATCTTGCACATAATAGCATCATTGTTGGCATAGAGGGTTATGGCACTTCGGTTGTGCATCAAGTGCCTGTCCGAATCTTCATCTCCCATGAACGATGTGAAATATGATGAGTTGAACTTCCGTGGTATCGTCTGTAAATGGTGACTTACTTAGGTTGGCCACGTCTTTACGGAGGGCATCATCAGTAGTGTCAATGCGCTGGAATCCAGTCAGCTGCTCTGCTATGAGCCCTTGTACTTCTTCCTGAATTTAGGCCTGATGGGGGCAACGGAGCCTCTAGCTGCCCTTGGTGTTGACCTGCCGATCCATGTTGCTCTTCTGTGCCGCGGTTGTGGTACATGCAGTTCGCCCTGTGCTACTCGTCGCCGCTCTAGGCGGGGGCTGCCAATGGAACTTGAGCTAGATGGCTTACGTACTCTTCTCTGGGTGTCATGCGGCTGCCTACTCCATTGCTTCGTAGAAGGATCTCCTTATGGGCCTAGCCTAGTATGGACGCTTCTCCCGGAATGTCCTGAGTTCTCATCGAAGTATGAACTCAACCTCGAATGCATACTGACTCGTGAGCCTAGTCAGGAATGAACGTTTTTATGCACATCTAAGCGGGAGAAGACGTTTCCCCGAGGGCCCAAACGAAAGTGCACACTAGCCAAACGCACGGTTCTTGAGGGTTGAGCGGCTCTTTGCCGGGACATCGCTGGAATGAGTCACGTTCTTCTGCCCTTGTCCTGCTTCGGGACACCTCATCTGGGGTGCGCTGCAACTCGATGCGCTCGAGAAGTTAGTTCACTAAGGTGGTTTGCTACGCGAGGGCGTTCGTCAAATTGGCGACTTGTTAGGGCAGGTGATGCTCGCCATTTGGATTAGAAGAGCTTAGAAATGGGTGTCTCCATGTGTGGTGGAAGTATAATGGACTGCAAGTACAAAACTTGAGCTAAAAGTGAGCATTCCTGCAGAAAAGTGAGGTGAAAGTAACCTTGAATCGATCACGGGACCTGTGGTCGAAATCTGGATTGTTGGAGGTGGCCTTAGAATGGATTGGGTCGCGGGCCTGGTCATTGAAGCTGGTCGCTGGGCAAGTTGGATCGGCGCTTGCTAGCTTTGGGCTTGTATGGCAATGGGCCCTCCTGGTCGTTGGGCTACCACATCATGGCTTGCTGGCTATGTGGCTTGGGCTTGGGCCAATTGAGTTGCTTGGCTGGCAGCAGCTGCCATGTTCTGGGCTCGGGTTTAGGCTTGCCGTTGCAATGGGATGGGGCTCCTATGGCAGCTGCCAAGTTTAGTCCTCCTGCCCATGGGCTTGGAAATTGACTTGGGCCTCCTGCTTAGGGTTTGGCTGGGTGCGGCACTGCAAGGGTAGCGACGGTGGGAGTGGTGTGGTGGCCTGGTGGCCTTGCCGTGGCTGCTGGGTCACGATGGTAGTGATAGTGGCGCAGCTTCACGGCGGTGGGGTTCCTCCTGCCGTCGTGTTAAGCCTTGAGGACCTCTGCCATCGCGTTAACACCTTTGATCAGAGACCTAAGCCTCACACGCCCACGAGGTTGAGGGGGGGAGTTAGGTCAACGGATCTTCGATGCCTAAGTTAGTTTCTATGAGAGAGTAAAGTGTTTAGGTTTTTTTAGGGTTGCAAAAGCTCTGAAAATTTGGTAGAATATGGCGTATTTATAGGGCTAGGGCCGGCCATATAGTGTTTAATGGAGAGATATTCTCTAAATATTCTCATTATATTAAATAGGAAATAATATCTTGAGATAATGGTGTAATTATCCCTAATTTATTTAAATTAGGATTACTTACTTGATTGGAGTCAATCTTCAATTGAGAATGTATTAAAGATAGAATTTGGGTAATTAATCCTTATCTTTAATTCCTTGCCAAGGGCAGGTGAGTTGTGGGTAATTGTATTCAGCTATTGAGACCTCCAGGCGTGTGAGTTGCGCGTGGGAACATCTGAGAAACCTACCTATTTATTGAGGGTAATCTTGTTTTTCTTGAATAAAAGTCCACAAGAACCTGACCCAAGTGTCATCAGCAATGTGTGTGAAAGTGTCAAGTGCATTGTTATCTTAATAACTGGCAGACCTATTGTAATTGAACCATATATTTCCTCGATTGATGCTATGGTGGCAGCATGGTTGCCAGGCTCTGAAGGCCAAGGCTTTACTGATGTCATTTTTGGGGATCATGGATTCAGTGGAAAGCTTCCAAGAACATGGTTTAGAACTGTTGGTCAACTCCCAATGAATGTTGGTGATTCACACTATGATCCACTTTTCCCGTTTGGGTTCGGACTGGAAACTGAGTCGGTAAAGGAGCTTGTAACAAGGTAACTCTTCATACATATATATCTATATAGGACCAGCTTCGTAGCAGGTATCATGTTTTCCTGCACGATTGTTCATATTACAAAACTTGATGGGAAAAAGAAAGAAATGAAATATACAAGGGAGTTGGGACCGGTGGTGGCTTCTAGGTTTCAATCTATCACTACTACATAATGTTTTAAAGCATTCATGTGTTCCAGTGTAATATAAACCGAAGAACTTGTTTACTTGTATTGCTACTGACTACAGCTTAGTGATGCCTGCAGGTCGACCTCAGCTGGTGTTGTTGCAAGGCCATGCATACTTATCGTCGTGGTTGCTCTGATTCTCAACTTATAGTTTAGAGGTATAGTTTTGGGTCTAGGATTATTGAGTTCTTTTCCGAATTGCGTAGGTTTCTGCTTACACATTGCCTTTTTCCTCTAAAAATTTCAGGAAGCTTTTACTAATGGTAGATTCCTACAGAAATTGGATTTGTTGACGGACACAGTTTATGGCAGGAAGGGAAAAGCTTTGAGTTGATTAGATTATGGCGGCCACAAATTCTGGTTAACATAAAAATTATAAGCATTCATTTGTCGAGCCACTTTTAACGATTACAATTTACATGTAGCAGCAACTTTGGATAATAAATTAAATTGATTTTTGTTTTGAAATTCTTGAGTGAAAAAGAATGTTAGGAGGATCATCATCGTTGGGCCCTTCTGTTGGTCTATTATTATTTGTTTTTTTTTTTTAAGCAATATTTTGCAATTTTGCTTCAATACTAAGTAGTGAAGCATGATTCAAAAAATATATGTTTGAGATAGTTTGAATTTTTATCACAAATGGTCCTTGAATGTGACACTGTTCATCACTGTAATCTTTGAAGTTGAAAATTAATCAAAGCCGTCCCTAAAATTTATTAGAAACATCTAGGGAGCTTATTTTCACAACTTTGTTTGGGTCTCACACCCCTTAGTCCCCTCGAATAATTACCCAGATCTAATCACCGCCCGTTGCAACCCCTATGACCCGGAACAAGAGGACGTCAGCTAAACACCACGGCAATTCACTATTTGTTGTTTTTTTTTTTTTTTATGGTTTTAAATATTTTTATTTATTTATACATTTTAATTAGTTTTCACGTGGCACTACTTAATTAGATTTGTAGGACTCATGCGTGTGCCACATTAGGACAATAAAATAATATTTGACAGAATTAAGATGGAAGGAAGACATTGGTCGGTTTTTAACTTCAGGACCAAAGCGATGAGGGATGCCAATTTCAAGGATCATTTATTATCAAAACTCTTTTTTCCGATGGAACTGAGAATTTTCTTGATTCTTAATAAGAGAGCAAACTACATGTTAGGAATAGTACAATCGACCCCGCGTAGGGAGGGTTTTGACATACAAAAGTAACACAGTACAACTACAACAGAAAAAAACTCATTGGAGCCGACAACAAATTAGCAGTAGGATCTGTTTCACATTAAACATTAGTGTTGCAGCATCATCCAACAAGGGACAAAACTTGCATCGTCTCAACAAAGATGCACCTCAAAACGGAAATGGCAATTCCGCTCAATTCCCACCCCCCACCACTTGGAGGGCCAAAGTAGTTACTCGTGATCATAGGTCCAAAGGCGCCATGAATTTGCAGATCCAATGGTTAAAATAATACTCCAAACTGTAGGGTTGATCTTCGAAGAGCCTACACAGACACAATCATGGAATACTTGCAAATTCACCTTGACACTGAATGTCAATCTGTACATGCTCAGTGGCAAGAGAAAATTTTCGGATTTGGATTTATCATATTGGAGAGATAACCAGGGGAGTTCAAAAAATATTGGGAGGCAACTTCTTCCTTTCTAGGGGTTGCAAACAAACTTCAGTTACAGCGTTTTTTGTGCCAAGCAGCCTACCCTGCATTATTTGGTCCAAAATGTTGGAGCAGAATTTGAGACAATTTCTACATTTTTAGATGAAAGGATTGCCTCAACCAAATTTCTCACATCTACGACACAGTAAAAGCAAATGCATTTTTGTCATATAATCCTAGTTCAGATTGAAATGGGCAAAAAAAAAAAACTTGATGTATGAAATGCTGAAAACGAAGAAACTTCAGGACAGTAAACTGAGATGAATTAACCCTATATTTTAATTTGTAATTTTAGTTAGCAGAATTTGATGAATCTGAGAAGAAGGAATGAAAGGAAAAGACATGAGAAGGAATATGGAAAACGTACCTCCAACTTCCTCTTTGATTCAATTTCGTCCACTGAATAAAAATGAGAGAGAGAATACAAGAATGAACCGTTACAAACTTCACATGCATCACATGCCTCGCATACTCGTGTCTTGTACGTGTATATCTAAGACAAAGTCAGCTACTATGACAGCTGGCACAATCCTAGTCTACGAGCTAGTCTAATCTCAGCCATCCATTTTCCAATTCAAACAAATAAGAACAAGACTAAGTAATCAAGGAACTTGAACTTTAAGAAATCAGCTTCAAGGCTTAATCACTAACAATACATACTTGATTGAAAAGAAAGAAAAAACAAGTTTACAAAACATATGGATAAGTAAATACTGACCACGTACCAACCACAAGTTTAGAAAGAAATACGCAAAAAAGCAAAAAACTAAATAGAAGAGCTCTCAGAAACAGAAACTAACTCAAAACATGAAAGAGTCACAAACTCTTACCACACAAAATCACCATTTCTTCCCTCTCCCATGTCCCTTAGTCTTACTACTATATCAGTGATGATGCGCCAAATACCTCAATCCCCATTACCTTGTGACCCATAGATGCAACCCCATATCATCCCACCTCTCCTTGAGGCTGCCACCGCCTTCTCCTCCTTCTCTTCCTCATGTCTCGACTACTTGAGATCACTCCTCATTTTCCCTGTAGCTTGAGTCCACCATATCACTCAAAGGTGCGGTGCTCTGACACTGATCCAAAACCCCCAATGTGAAACCCCGTTCCTGAATTTCATTGTTATAATCTACATATTTGTATTATTGAGATTTTATATTATTTTTCGAGAATTTATATTAATTTATTTGAATTTAGATTTCAATTAAACTAATTACGAATAGTGAAGTTTGGAAAATTATTATTTACTTGTTGACCTTTCAAGGTCACAAGTAGCGTTTTCGAATAGATATCGAAACCACGAACGCATAGGCGAAAACCGTTTACGAGTCCGAATTTTAATGGTGTAGTTATGGACGTTTGAAGTTGCGAAACTTTAGGTTGTGGAAATTATTTAATTTCCACTTTGAGGCTAAAGGGCCCAAATATATAATTGGGTTAAGGGAACCGGCTACTAGGAGTAAAAAAAAAAAAAAAGGTGGGGACAATCCAATTATTAGAGGAAGAGAAAGGACCAGTAGGGGGTGGACATTTCTTTAGCCCATTTCTTGAACTCGTGTACTCCACTAGCCATTTTTCAAAAACCGGCCAACTTCATGCCAATTTCTACCATTTCTCAAATGATTTTCTTATCCCCTTCACCAGCAACCTGCTCCACTACCTTCCTCCTTCCATCTCCACCAAAAATCAAGGGTTTTTAAGGTCTAATTCTAGTAGAACTCGACGACGATTCGTCGTTTTGATGAGCATCACCATTCACCATCACCCTTGATCAACTTCTCTTGGACCCAAGAACAAGACCCAATCACTTGTAAGGGCGTTGGAACATCAAGGAAGTCGAATAGAAGAAGACCCATCTTAGGGTTTCCAGCGGGTTTGAGTGAATTTGGGATTCTTCCCGGTCGAATTGGACTTCGGCCTAGGTATGAAAGTTGTTCCTCTCATTGAACTCTACTTGCTTGTAAAAATTGGAAAATTTTAAAATAGTTGAATTTTTTCAGCGAGTCAGGGAGGCCAACCGCCACTGGCGGCGCATGACCAGTGGGTCTATATTGGTTAGATAGTGACTTGAATATATGAGATATGTTTATTATCTTAATTTCTTATATTAGTATCAATTGTGAACATGAATTGGTCTTATAAATATGATTTCTATTGAAATGTGATTTTTATATATTTAGCCATAGACCTTTGCTTATTAAATAGGTTGTGGCTTGTGCACTGATGATGTTGTGATATATATGTGTTTAATTATCTTTTTAATAATGTGATTGATAATTATGATGAATGTTATGACAATTATGGGATTTAAATATTGTTTGATAACTATTTGGATATGATTGCCAACTGAATACCTATTTGAACTTGGCATTACTACCTAGCATGAGATGGAGATGGAAGTCAGGAGATGAGTTAGGTACTTTATTAGATTTTTAGTAGAAATAGTAATTAAGGGAATTCCTTGTGTTGTGCTTCATATGACTAGATGTTGGTTAATATGTGGAATCGATAGCTTGTATGCGCATAATTATGTTTAATGTGTGATGATGAGATTGCACCACGTAGTAGTGGTACATGGATGGTCCTGCTTGGTATATCCGCGATGGGGGACCATATGTATTCAGGGGTGATCATGCTTGGTATATCCGCGATGGGTGATCACTGCCTGTATGATGAGTTTATGCCTATGGTCCTGCTTGATATATCCGCGATGGGGGACCATACGCATTCTAAAGGTGATGATGATTGGTTGTACATGGTACATTTTATAGGCGATCATATTTGGTTTGGTTCCGTTGAGTGGTCCAGAACCCGAGGTTGTTGAATTTCGTGGAGTGGCCTAAAATCCCATTAGTTGGAGAAGTAGGCTTGGCCTAACTGTGTCACTCTAGCCTTAGTTTTATATATATTTGTGTCAATGGTTTCGAGAGTCTTGTGAATTGAATTAGAAAATATGTTGGACATCTGAGTGACTCCTTCGGGATTTCTATGATTCGATTATGATTTCATAAGGTATGAATTTAGAAGATATGAGAATGATTGTTATTACTTTAATCAAATTAATTAATTAATGCAGCTAGAGAATGGTTTTGTGTTTTGTCGACTCTTAAATATGATGTGTGTTGTGAATTGCGATATCGTGATGAGACATAATGATTTATATGTTGGATGGGAGAGAAATCATGTTTTCATGGGGATTGGTTATGTAGCCTGAGTCCAGGAATTACATGTTGTCAAGTGATAATAAATGATTGAGGAATGCTATGCTTTTCTGCTTGAACTTAATGGAATAAACGTCTGATTTTGTGATAAGTGAATTACGAATGGCTTGATCTCTATTGAGGGTACGTAGGTAGTCTAACGAGGAGGTTGGATATAGCCATAAGGTTAACGAAAATTTCTTTGCAATTGGATTCTCGAATTGTGATTTGCCATATCCCGGAGACGAGGTATGTGAGATATACGAGTATTTGGTGACGTCACGTGTCGATCCTAGACGTATGTTGGGATCGGGGCGTGATACCCAAGTGCTGAGAAATTATCGTTTTTAAAGAGAGATGTTACAATTCCCTCTACCTCAAGGAACTCTAAACGTTGCCGCCTCATCTCTTTCAAACATTGACGTCGCTGCCTGATCTCTTCCAAATGTCGCTACCTCATCTCTTCCACATAGCTTGACTCCTTAGGACCAATCAAAATGTACTGAGGAATTTGTTGGCAGTCACACATCGGTGGGGGAAAAGAAAACTATTGAATTTCGAAGTTTGTATATTGATCATAAACTTTACAAGAGAGAGAACAAAGATCTTTTAAAGTGATGGAGAACTCACTACAAATCAGTGGACTTCAGCCACTACACCACCACATGGTTTCTACCCTAAAAACCGAACACAACAAAGACTAAACAAATAACAATATACAAGTAAGGAAATCCCAAATTTTTGGGAAAAAGCATTGACAAAAGAGAAGTATGGTTGAACAAGAAATGCGATGACAAGTTGGAAGGTTGTAGCCATCACTTTAACCCATAACTTAGCTATAATGATAAGTACAACCCATACTTGTGATTTTGATCTATTCCAACACTCCCCCTCAAGCTTGGATCAAGGAGATTGATTGATCCAAGCTTGGACAAAAGACCTTGAAACACAGCAGTCGTCAATAGCTTTGTGAAGAAATCAGCAAACTGACGGGAACTCGAAGTGTAACGAGTTTGTAAGATCTTTGATTGAACCTTTTCATGGATGTAATGGCAGTCAACCTCGATGTGTTTGGTCCTCTCATGGAAAACAGGATTTGAAGCTATATGCATGGTTGCTTGGTTATCACACATGAGAGTCATTGGTTGAGAGCTAGAAAACCCTAAATTAGAAAGAAGGCCTTTGAGCCAGATTAATTCACAAGCAGTAGTTGCCATAGCCCTATACTCAGCCTCAGCACTGGATCGAGCAATCACACTTTGCTTCTTGCTTTTCCAACTTACCAGATTTCCTCAAACAAAAATACAAAAACCAGTAGTTGACTTGCAATCCAAGGAGTTGCTTGCCCAGTCCGCATCAATGTAACCAAGGATGTGAGTGTGAGCATTGTTTTGCATCAAAAGACCACGTCCCACAGAACCTTTCAAGTACCGCAGTATTCTCTTAACTTGCAAATGATCCATTGTTGGAGAATGCATAAATTGACTAACAAGACTGACAGAAAAAGCAATGTCTAGTCTTGTTATTGTAAGATAAATAAGTCTCCCAACTAACCTTTGGTAGTAACTGATATCATTGAGTGTTTCTCCATCCATGGTCATTTTGTATTTGCAGTCAAGAGGTGTAGAAGCAAGCTTGCAATCTACCATATCGGCTTCTTGAAGCAAATTGAGAATATACTTTCGTTGATTTAAAAACAGTCCCTTCTTAGAAGTTGCCATTTCAATGCCAAGGGAATATTTGAGTGTCCCAAACTTGAGGGTGTTCTTAAGTAACACAATTTCACTAGCGTTATCACCAGTGTCAATGAGATCGTCCACATAAATAAGAACCACCTCCACTAGAACAAATTCGAACAAAGAGATGAATCTGCGTTGCTTCTCTTGAAGCCAACTTCTTCAAGAACTAAACTTAATTTTGAGTACCAAGCACAAGGGGATTGTTTTAATCCATAAATGGATTTGTGCAGCTTGCAGACTAACTCAGAGTTAGTGGATTGAGAATGACCAAGATGGAGTTTCATGTAAACTTCTTTTTCAAGTTCAACATTCAGAAATGCATTTTTTACATCCATTTGATGTAAAGGCCATGCATGATTAATTGCAACAGATAACAACACTCAAATTGTGTTCATCTTAGCTATAGAAGCAAATGTCTCCTTGTAATTTACCCCAAAAGTTTGAGTAAAACCACAAGCTACCAGTCTAGCCTTGTGTCTTTCTAAGGTGCGATTAGAGTGAAACTTGGTTTTGTACACCCATCTACTTCCCACTGTCTTTTTTCCTGGTGGTAGTTTGATAACACTCCAAGTTTTATTGTCATCCAAGGCCTTCAACTCTTCCTTCATACCTTTCTTCCACTCATTGTGCTGCATTGCCTCCTGAAAGCTTCTTGGTTCAAAAGCATTGGATATGGAATTGAGAAAAGACGCATGTTTTGGTGCCATCCTTTGGTATGAAAGGTACTCAACAACTGGATACCTTGCATTGTAAGTCACATAATCCAGCAGCCTTGAAGAATGGTGACGATCACAAAAAGGATTTCTTCTTCTTCGAGGTAAGACAGGCGTTGGTTCTGGATCATCAGGAGGTGAGTGGGTGTTGGAAATGTGCCCTAAAGCCAATCATATGATGATACTTTATGGACATTTCACATGTTAAACTAATCTAGCTTAATATAAAGGGCAAAGATTATTGTTTAAAGCCGTCTCATATAAATGCTATGTACTTAAACGATAAGTCCAAGGAATACGTAATTGGGAGAATATGATCTAAAGAAGTTAAATACATGAGACCATTCTCTTTCGTCTACATATCCTAAATGTTCCTGATCATAGGATTGCCAATTGAACATTGACAGTCCGTTAAAATCAGTATGTGTTATGTCTTCTCTTAGGGGGAGAGTGACTAGTCTTGAGTCATTGGTGTGACTGACACCAAGACAAACATGTAGGTGCTCAATAGAGAATGAGTCCACTGAACGCGATCAACAAGAAGTTCTCATACTCATGTCACATGAGAACTCATAGTTGGGATAATGCAAAGTAGTCCTTTGACATGAGGCATTATAGTTGTCTTGTGGTTAGGTCCTTGATCTTTGACTATGTCAAAGTCACTCTATCAGAGGGTGTCCACAGCATAGTTGGGGTTAAGCCACTTAGCCATAGAGGTAAGTGAATGCGCAACAAGGGATCTCTAACATTCAAACTGTTTGAGGGAGAATACTCTATGATATGATTAAGAATCTCTGGCCAGAGTATGAATGAGATTTAGGAAGTCATTCCATATCACATTCAAGGTAATCATATAAGTAAATGAATCACATTGGATAGTAGACATGAATAAACTATTAAACCAAACAATGTGGCCAAGAGTATTGTATTAGAGAAAGACCGTATTGCATTATAATCCTAAATTGAATAGGTTCTCCACCTCTTCTGATTAGCTTGGGCAACCATGATATACTGCTAGGTGTCACTCATGATTTGTGGAAGCCCTAAAGGTGTATAATCACTAAAGGGAGAATTGAAAGTATGTTTCAATTCACAATTGATTTGAAAAGTTCTAATCACCCACTACCTTGCTAAAAGGAACCTAATGGATCGTACATCATGTAAGGTAGAGATTGAATAAACCACAGAGATGAATGAGGACAATTAAATGGTTTAATTATTTATGGCTATGATTGATTAATACGTTAATTAATCAAACGAATAAGTTCGTTATAGACCTCGGGTTAGTTTTGGGTTGCAAGGCCCAATGGGATTTGAATGTCAAGCCTATTAACTCAAGTAAAACACAAAGGGCTTGAAAGCCCAATGAATCCTTAAGGCCGGCCACATTATAGGATGAAGGGTTTTTGGTTCTTTTGTCACTTAATTGAAGGGACTATATAAACAACTTTATAACATTTCATCATTAGGGTTTCTTTTGGAGAAAAGATGAGAACACAAAGCTCTCTTTTCTCTCTAAGAGGTTGGCCACCCTAGAGGAAAATAGCTAGCAATCTTACTTCCTCTAGGTCACTCATCTCTTCATCAATGCTCTCCTTGGTGTGGAGACTTAGAGGTTCTCTATTTTAGGAACTTGGAGAATCCATTCTACCATCCTCATCCAAGAAATCCATAGAGCTAAGCAGTAAGGAATGAAGGCCCCATCTCTTGGGTGATTAGCCTTTGCTTATGCAAAGAGGAATCAACAAAGGTATAATATTTCTCAACTCACTTTGTTCTTGAGTTAAGTCTTGGTTCACCACACTTTGTTCTTAAGTTGAGTCTTGGTTCACCACACTCACTAGGCCTTGAATTTCATGGGTAAAGTTTTATTTTTGAGTGCATACAAGCATGATTCCGCCTTTTAATTGTTAATTGCATGCATAGATGTTGCTCAAATGAACTAGTTTTCAAAAATATTTCCTTTAGTGGGATGTAAGTGATTGAATTGATGGCTCTAGCAAAGTTTCCTCTTCATGACTTAGAGGATTCTCGTATTCTCTGTCAGTGGACATGGATATATTTTCATCACTGGTTGTTAGACTTGGTAAAGGGAAGGTTTCGAAAACATTCTCCCCCTAACTTAAATCCTCCATTGATTGTTTAAAGAAAGGTGTAGTTTCATCAAACTTTACATCCCTCGAGACAATGATTTTCCTTGAAGAAGGATTGTAGCACTTAGAACATTTTTGTGTTGAAGAATATCCAAAGATAACGCATTTGCTAGCTCTTGGATCAAGCTTGTCATGATGTATTGAAGCAACATGAACATAACAAGTACAACCAAACACTTTCAAATGAGACAGGTCAATCTTTCTTCCTTTCATGACTTCGTACAGTGATTTTTGATCCAAAACCCTACTAGGCAGTTTATTGATCAAATAGGTAGCAGAAAACACCCCTTAAGACCAAAACTTCTTAGGAACATTCATATGCAACATTAAGGCAGTAGTCTTTTCAAGCAAATCCCTATTTTTTCTCTCAACCACTCCATTTTATTGAGGAGTGCCAACACAACTTGTTTGATGAAATATCCCATGGGAACTTAAGTATTGAGACATGTTATTTGACATGTACTCAATGCCATTGTCAGACCTTAAGGTTTGAATATGACAACCAAAATGAGTTGTTACAAGTTTATGAAAATCTTTAAACACATTCATGACTTCACTTTTGCACTTTAAAAGGTATAACCAAGTAATCCTTGAATAATAATCCACAAATGTTACAAAGTATTTATAACCATCAAAATATTCAATTGTAGGTCCCTAGCTATCTGAATGAACAAGTTTAAACAATTTACTATCTCTAGACACTGAGGAATTGAAAGGTAACCTAGTAGATTTTGAGAAGTGATAAGTATCACACTCCAAACTATTTTTACACATTGTGGGAAACAAAATGGACAAAACATGGTTTGAGGGATGAGCAAGACAGTGATGCCAAGATAGTTGTTCCTGAGAAGGGCTTGAGCTGACTTGAAGACTCTTAGATTTTGGAAGATCCTTTGAAAGATAATACAACCCATTTAGGAAGAAACCCTCACCAATCTTCTTCTTGGTGACCATATCCTGAATGATGACTTGATCAGAAGAAAAAACAGCATGACAATTTAGTTGTCTTGTGATTTTTCCTATTAACAAAATGTGAAATGGAAAGGAAGGAACATACAAGGTTGTTGACTTTATTTGATCGGAGATCAACTTAATTTTCCATTTTCCAACAACTGAGACACCCTTACCATTTGCTACTGATATTTGTGAAGAGTTTTTCATTTTTTCGAAGCCATGTAAATGTGAATATTTGTTTGTCATATGGTATGTGGCTCATGAGTCTATTATCCAAAAATCATGCACAAGACTAGCATTTAAAGCAGTGCATAAGGCTTTCAATATACCTGGAATATGTTTACTTGAGCCTCCATGATCAGAATCAGCAAGAAACCTAGCAAATTTGCTCAGCAAGGCAATAGGGTTTTCAATTTCAGTCCCAGTTATGTTCTCTAGACCTCCA
The DNA here is from genome assembly GCF_019419815.1 of Pyrus x bretschneideri. Lineage (NCBI taxonomy): Eukaryota > Viridiplantae > Streptophyta > Magnoliopsida > Rosales > Rosaceae > Pyrus > Pyrus x bretschneideri. Next base: position 870,709 of record NW_025999801.1, read on the forward strand.
CTTCTTTGTTTTCCTTCTAAATAAACAGCAAACTCATTGATCAAGCTTACTGGATTTGAAGTGAAGTTAAGCAAACTTTCATGAGGAAGGAGAAGCAGCTAAAGCTACATGATTAGCTTTGTACAAGGGTGGTTGTGAGTTTCTCTGGAATCCCTTGTTCTTCTGGAAGTTTGGCTTGAGCTCAGGATGCAGAATCCAACATTTGTCAATGGTATGTCCACCATAGTTGCAATGTTTGCACTTCAGGTCAAACCTTCTACCATTGTCTTTTCTATCATCTAAGAACCTGTGGTTAGAAATATATGCCTTAGACACAGGCAAGCTGTTCTTGGTTTCAAGGTTCATCACTTTCCTTCGAGTTTCTTCACGTTGAATAATGGCACATACACTTGAGAAGGAAGGCAACTCACTGTTCATCAAAATGTGGCTACGTAGATCTTCATAGTCTGAGCCAAGACTAGCTAAGAGTTGAAAAATCTTATCTTCTTCAGCTCTCTTTAGAAGCACGGAAGCAACTGTGGTGTGAGGCCTATACATATCAAGCTCATTCCAGATACTCTTGATATCACCCAAGTGTTGAACAAAAGACTTACTTTCTTGTTGCAAACCTACAAGATCTCTTTTCAGTTGAAAAATCTGGGCAGCATTGTTTTGATTTCCATACGTCTCGCAGACATTTTTCCAGAGATGAAAAGAAGACTCTGAGTAGCTAAAGATCTCAGCTAGCTTCTTCTCCTTGGAGTTGAGAAGCCATGACATGACAAGTTGATCATTGCATAGCAATGTCTCATATAAAGGTGATGAGATTTCAGGTGTCTGAATGGTTCCATTCATGTAACCAAGCTTTGATCTTCCACCGAGAGCAAGTGAAACAGCTCAAGACCATGGAAGATAGTTGAACTCATTCAACAAAACTAAACTGAGTCTTTGATTTGGATTAACTTCTACTTCGGTAAAATTTGATGTGGCTGAAATACTAGAGCTCGCAGTATCAGGACTGAAAGGGTTTTCCTCAGCCATTTGAAACAGCTATGGAAAAACAAAGAGGTTGAAGAAGATATGCAGAGACAGGCCACTACGGTCAGTGCTTTGATACCATATTGAATTTCAAAGTTTGTATATTGATCGTAAACTTTACAAGAGAGAGAACAAAGCTCTTTTAAAGAGCCAAAGAATTGACTACAAATCAGTGGACTTCAGCCACTACACCACCACATGGTTTCCGCCCTAAAAATCGGACATAACAAGGACTAAACAAATAACAATATACAAGTAAGGAAATCCTAGATTTTAGGGACAAAACATTGACAAAAGAGAAGTATGGTTGAACAAGAAATGAGATGACAAGTTGGAAGGTTGTAGCCATCACTTTAACCCATAACTTAGCTATAGTGATAAGTACAACCGATACTTGTGATTTTGATCTATTCCAACAAAACCAATGAGTTTAAATAGGATTAGCCCATTCTAAATTAATACCAAGGTCTACTAGGATAAAATCCACACCTGACGGAATGGACAATTGGTAATTAAACCCCACACCTGACAGATTGGGCAATTGATAATTATCAAGTTGGAGACTCTATCGAGTTGTTAGAAGGTCCCCCAGGCCCGTCCATCTTACAAAAACCACAACAAAAAAAAGGCCAAAAAAAAGCCAAAAAAATATCTTTCCTGAAGAGATGTCGGCCCGTCCATCTAACAAAACAAACAAAAACCAAAACAAAAAAAAAATATCTTCAGAGATAGATGCTACTGCCTCATCTCTTCCAAATGTCGCTGTATCTTCATCTAACAATACAAACAAAAACCATAACAAACACACCCAAACAAAGTATCTTTATATGAGAGAGATATGCTACTGCTACTGCTACTGCTACTCCTACTGGTACTGCTACTACCTCATCTCTTCGAAATGTCGCTGTTTCTTCTTCCAACCATCTAACAAAACAAACAACAACCGCAGCAAAAAAAATTCTCTTTATCTTTAAAGAGGTAGGTGCTACTGCCTCATGTCTTCCAAATGTAGCTGTATCTTCTTCCAAATGTCGCTGCCTCATATCTTCCACATAGCTTGACTCCTCATGATCAGTCGAAATCTCCTCAGGATCAGTCGCAATTTCTGAATCGTGGGATTCCACATCAGCCACCGCCTCATTTTGCTCATTGTTTAGGACCATGGGTTTAATCTTAGGTGCAGTGCTTCGAAACTGAGCCAAATCCTCCAAAGTGACGAATCGCTGTTCTGGGCGGTAACCACGTATACCAGTTTCCTCTATGTCAAGGTGCTTCAAATACCATAAGTCTTCAGGCAATTTCGAAAGTTTTGAGCACCCATGGAGAGTGAGCCATTCGAGACTCAACAAATTGCACATACTGTCTGGAAGATAGACCAGGCTTTTGCAGTTTTTCAGATTTAACGACACTAGCCCCTGAAGCCGTTCAATTGAAGAAGGAAGCTCTCTGATAGATGTTCTATCCAAATCAAGGCTGGCTAATCTTTCCATATTTTCTAATATGTCTGGAAACACCTTAAAATTTGTACAACCAGAAAGAGAGAGATAATTTAGGGACTTGAGTTGACAAATGCTGCTTGTAAGACTCTTAAAGTCTTTGCTATACCGTAGTGTCAATGTAGCAAGTCCCGTAAGACTATAAATTATGGATGGCAATTCTTCAATTGCAATCCCTGAAAACTTAACAATTTTTCGGCGGCGAGAGGCTTGCTCATGTGCACGCTCTGTAAGATTTTTGAATGTTGATGAGAATACGGTCCAATCTAAATGAAGCTGTGTTAGGTTCTCCGTAACTTTTAGAAACTCTGGAAAATTCTTCAGATTTGAGCAGCCAGAAACATTCAGGGCTTGAAGAGATTTCATATGAATGCTGCCTGGAAGAATCTTTAATCTTCTGCAATCCTTCAGGCTCAAGGTAACGAGTCTCGTAAAATTTTTAATGGATGAGGGCAGTTCTGAAATTGCAGTCCCATCTAAAATAAGGTCTGATAGGTTCATAACTTCAGGAATTTCTGAAAACTTATCCAGATTTGAGCAGCCTGAAAGATTAAGGTTTCGAAGAGATCTCATATGAATGCTGCTTGGAAGGCTATGAAGTTTCTTGCATTGCTTTAGACTCAAACTCTCAAGGTTTTGAAGAGATGAAATTGATGGGCAAAGGCCTTCAACAGATGTCTCATCCAAGCGAAGCTCTCTTAATCCTTCCATGTTTCCGACATTTCTTGGAAAGGCCTTGAGCTTTGGACAACCAGAAAGATTAAGAAATTGCAACGACTTCAGTTGAACAATGCTGCTTGGAAGAATCTTAAGCTCTCTGCAATATTCGAGATTCAAAGTAACAAGCCCCATAAGATTGTTAATTGATCGAGGCAGTTCTTTTATTGCAGTCCCTTGCAAATAAAGCTTTGAAAGCTTCTCCGTAACTTCTGAAATCTCTGGAAACTTCTCAAGTATTGAGCAAAAAGAGAGATCAAGGGTTTCAAGAGATTTTATACAAATGTTGCTTGAAAAGGTCTTGAGTTTGCCGCACCAACTTAGATCCAAGAGGACAAGTTTTTCAAGGGCAGAAATGGATGGGTGAACCTCATATAAATTTGTGCATCCAACAAGAATTAGCTTCTCAAGATTCTTTGCCTCAGTGAAGTCAGGTGTTTCCTTGAGACGATGAGAACCTTTTAAATTGATAATTTTCAACTTTCCCAAAGGCTGTCAATATACAACCAGGAAAATATGTGTTACCTACATAATAAAGCATGAAAAAACTAAACCATTTAAAAGCAGTATATAGGCAAATGATGAACGTACCTTAGTTCCTTTCCAGAGGTGTTCAACCCAACTATATTGCATGTCAATGTCAACAAGATTCTCTGGGTTAAAATAGGACGATAAAGACTTTAGAGGACATTTGTGCCAGAACAGATAACTTAATTTTTCAGAGAGAAACTTTAGATCCTCGTGTTGCCATTGAATACCGAACTTGTTCAGTTGTTCTATACTGTGGGTATGGACTCTGAGTAGTCTTAGTTTCGTCATTTTAACAAAAGCGGTATCTAATTCCACCACATTGTCTGAGTGTGGCCAATGTACAATTATGCTTTCAACTGCTTCCGTAGCCTGGATTACCAAAATTGCACATTGAATAAGTGCAAACTTAAGATTATAATGCCTAATGCACATGTTTCTTGTGAATTGGATTTTGGTCAAGGTTGAAACTTTATACTTTTATTATTATTATTATTATTATTATTATTATTATTATTATTATTATTATTATTATTATTATTATACTTTTATTAATATTATTATTATTATTATTAATGGGAGAGAGAAGATTCGAAGTAATTACATTAATGGAGGGGAGGGGAGTGTATTTCTCACCGTTTTTTTATTTAACACATGATGAACATCTTCATAGCTCCACAACCTACTACGCCTCCCAGGCTCTTTTATATATTCTTGGCGTACGATTTCGCGACCCATTTCCTCTATTAAATCATGCATCTCGAGTACACCATCAGATGAGATAGAGACAAGAGCTCTACCAACTAGAACGTCTAATCCGGTATGGGGATGGAAGTCACAACCCTCCATAATCCTTGTTGCAAAGTCTTTCTTCATTTGTTTAAAGAAACATGCAATATCAAGAAATATTTCCTTCTGCAAACCATCTAGTTCATCAAAGCTTGTTCTAAGGACTTTCTGGATTCCCAGGTGCGGGTTTCTTGCTATTTTCTTTAACTCATCTTTCCACACAAGTACACTTTTGTTATCGAGAAATGCCCCCAAGACTTTGAGTGCTAAAGGCAAACCTTGAGCATATTTTATGAAATGGCCCGACAGATCAATGTATTCTTCTGTGGGTTGCTTTGTACTGAAAGCATACTGCACAAACAGTTCGAAGGCATCATCGTCATTTAACAACTCGGGCTCATATATCTGATCACCAAGTCTACTTAGTGACTGTTTATCTCTAGTTGTTATAATGATTCGACTTCCGCCACCAAATGCAGGTTGCTTTCCAATTAAGGCTTCAATTTGGGATGAACTCTCCACATTATCCAGAACAAATAAAACTTTTTTCTTACCAACTCTTTCCATCATCTTCTGAAAACCATTTCTCAAAATCTGTGAACTCCCCACCTTCGTATTTGTGATACTAGATAGAATTTCTGCCTGCATATCTAGTGGCGCTTCACCTGCATCAGTTGAGGGAAAACGTCCCTTGACATTTTCAAGAAAGCAACGACCTTCGAAGTGATGATTGATTTTGTCATACACAGCTCTAGCGATGGTGGTTTTGCCTATACCGCCCATACCCCATATTCCAACAAAGCGAACGTTACCGACCTCGGGACATAATAGTGAATCCATTTTCTGTAAGCGGGAATCCATTCCAACCAAGCCATTCTTTTCTCTTGATAAGATGTTGATCAATTTCTTAAAAATATCATCCACAATCAACTCAATAAGCTTGGCATCATCCCTGTCAAATTTGAAAAACATTATTGTCAAGTCCGGGGATTGCTAGTTATATAACACTGTCATTGAAAACGCAAAGTAACGACCCAATAATTCTCAATTACTCTTCTTTCGTTTACTCAATGCACTCTTCTAAGTTCAATCAACATATAAGAGAACTAGTCATCTATATCCTCTCCAGATGTTTTATAGACCTTTTAATCCTGGCCATATATATTGATCTTTCTGTGAAGAATTAATTTAACTTGTTCTTTTTTACTTATTAATGTTGGACGACGTCTTTTGTACATTATGTCTCCTCTCTGTTTCTTACACCTGCTCTTTCCTCATCATGAAATTTTTGTACAAACGACGTCATCCCATGTGAAAAAGTAAATAAAAACAAGTGAATTCTTCACCGCAAGATCAATATCAAGGGCCCCTAATTTTTTTAATTAGTTTCGTCTTCCCTTCTCATATCAAATATCTAGGTCTGGTGGTGGAAAGTTTTGCAGAGAGTTGATGAGTATTCAGTTTTGTAGAGGGAAATTAGCAACTATAAACGAAATAAGAATTTTCTTCAAAACTAAAAAGACCAAAACAGGAAATTAGCTAAACTTCTAAACTAGTAAGTTAATAAGATAATGAAGGACTGAGTTACTGGTAATTTTGTGAATCCCAGCCACATAAATCGGGTGCTCTTTGTAGAGCAGACCTCCACCGCTGCACTTCTTCCATGTCGGCGTTAGGATCATGTTCATGTTTAGAAAAAGCTTCCTCAAAACTTCCCTCGATTTTACGAACATGAGATGGGTCTACTTCGTAGAAAATGGGAATCACAATCTGCTTCTTCTGATCCATGCATTGCAGGATTTGGACGAGTTCTTTCAAGCACCATGTGGAAGAACCGTAGTTTTGAGAAAAAACTACAATTGAAAGCCTCGAGTCGCTTATAGCTGTCAGTAGCTGTGAAAGGCAGTTGCCTTTTCTGAGCTCTTCAGCGTCAATGAAAGTGTTGATTGAGTTCTGAACTAGAGCTTTGTAGAGATGGCCGATGAAGGTCCTGCGAGTGTCTTCGCCTCGAAAATTCAAGAAGACATCATATTTCCAATCAGGAACAGATGAAGAAGAAGAAGCCATCAACAAACACAAGATCGACAGCCTAATGTGAGTCTCGTGTAGCCCCTTAACAAACTCAAGACTGCAGGTTAACGACCCCCTTCATTGGTTCTCACTAGAAAAATGGGATGCATCTTCAAGGAGGGAGCTTTGAAGTTGCCGGGAAAGAAATGGTCGTGTGGCTAAAGTCCAATAACAAATACAAATGAAAGAAAGTAACATTCCTATTTTATTAAGCTTTTTTATTCAAAATAATCTCTAAGATTGGCATAACTCTTCATTTTAGTTTCTGAGATTTAAAATCGACAAAAGTGGTTCTTGAGATTGTCCACCGTCAATCATTTTGATAATTCTGTGAAAAAACTCAATTAAAATTAAGGGTATTTTTGTCAAATGAACCCCTCCCTTAACTGATGATTTCTTCAATTTGACGGAGATTTTTCACGAGTATTTATCAAATATTAGCCCCTAATTTCAAAAATGTTGGTTTTTATAAAAATTTTCAAATATATCCAAAATATCACTTAAATAGACACAAATACCCTTAAGCTTTAAACCTAATAAATTAAAAAAACCAAAACCCTATTAGATGAAGAGTTCTCACAACAAAACCTTAAAATTGGAGGAGACCTAGTGAAAGTATCGACTGTTGGTGAAGAATTGTGCACTCCTAAACGAAGATGAGTGTAGATGGTTAAGTTTTTGCACTTTTCCTCGTCTACGCTTTCTCTTTGCTTTTGTAGTTTCTTCCTTCGATTGAATATTTATGGAAGAATGAACTGTCAATTTTTGTAACATTATTTATCTCAATTTTCCTTTGGATTATATGTGCTTTTTCCACTTTTGCAATATTAAGGGTGTTGTCTGTGTCCGGATTCTGTTTTGAAGGTTATCATTGATTGTGGTAGTGAATCAAGAGATTTGTTGTGTTCTTAGAAAGTGCAAAAAACATATTTTAAGGTTTATGGAATAGAAATTCTTATGGTGCACAATAGAAAAATTAGTGAAAGCACCACTTGATTATCGCACAAGAATCTTTTTATCAACTAGTTATTTGTATGAATTAAGGGTGTTTGTGTCTATTTAAGTGATATTTTGAATATATTTGAAAGTTTTTATAAAAATTGACATTTTTGAAATTAGAGGCTAATATTTGGCTATATTTGATAAATACTCATTTTTCACAAATCATGATGCATATTATTGGTAGTCCAAAGCTCATTTATGTGTGTAGCTTCTGCTTATGTCATGATCTTTCTACTTTTACCAATTTTCGTTTCAGTTGATTTTTTTTTTTTTTTTACTATTTGTTTTACTTTGTACATGGGGTGGCTTTTAGGTTCCCCTACCATCTTACTTGCGTTGTTATTTCCTCAACAAGGTTTGCTTTATGTCCCCATTATTTGTAAATCTCCTCTTTTAATTTTAATATGATAATGGGATGATTGGCGAGCACTATTACCCCATGCTTTTCACACATGCACACAAAAAACTTTTAGAGAGTTTCTCGTCACAACTAACCATTTATCAAAATACTCAAAAAGTTTAGAGAGTTTCTAGGCACAGCTAACATTTAAAAAAATTTCATCCTCAAAATTTGTAATAATTTGCCATATAGTCAAAATGCTCGAAGTATAGAAAAGAAATATAAAGAATATATTAAGTTAGAGCAGTTACATATAGAGAATGTCATTTCATGGTGCGATGGGATTGCAATGATTTTTTTATCATGCCTCTAAACCCACCTCCAAATACCGAAGTGAAATGTAAAATAACCAAAATGCCCATCAAACCACTTTTCTCAAGGCTGTAAAATAAATAAATAAAAATCAAATACACCTAGAAATTCAAAATACTAAAAACAAATAATAAATTTGGAATGGCAAATCACAAGTATAGACGGACGACTTTTAAATCAGATCAATCTTTTAGACAAGACTTGATTAAAAAAACAATTTATTTAAACCCAATAATTTTATCTTCACCCATTAGTTTTTGTATAAACTTTATATTCCAGTTATACCTTAAAACAGATGTGGGTGTAGAGATAAATTATTCAATTATATAAACTGATAAATGGGTTGGTTTGGCGTCATGGGAGCCACCATTTGCGACTAGTTACATGTCTGATGTCCCATTTTTTGTCTCCGTTGTGTCTTCTTTTTACTAATATTTTGTCACATGTCCTATGATTTAACTAAGAGATAGCTTTGTTAACTCTTTTATTTGACATCCAAAATAAATAAAACAACGCCAAATACAATGGAATACGCGTATGCGAGCGTATAGTTAAACATGGCGTATCTTCTTCTCAAACTATCATTCTCAAACCCTAGGAAAACCCAACTATCTGAATCTCTACCCTCATAATCTGCAATAAAAGCACCACTGATCTCGTATCTTTTTTCTTATGCTTTCTCACAGCCCATTTTTATCTTCACTTTTTTTTCCACCCATGTACAATGATTGATAAAAAAAACTTTGTTCTGCTACCTGCCCCCAAACACCAATCCACTACTTGTTCTTATGGTTTTAAATCACAATAAATAAGCAAAAAAACACGGTTTATGTCTCTCAATGTGAACTCCAAATTCCAGATTCAGAAGCAACCCCTCCTTTTACAGTTTCAAGTTTCAGTCGCCGCCCCTTGCTCTTACTAAGGGTAGGCGGCAGTCCGCTACTCCTTTTCTTCCTCCTTCCCTCCTCACTTTTTTGCCCTTTCCTTCCTTTTCTCCTCTCTCATCCCCTCTGTCCCTTCCCCCTCCTGCATCCACCTCCTCTTCCTTTTTCCTTCTCAGTTCTCCTTGGGATTTTTATCTTAGTTTTCCTGAGTCAGATTTGAACCATCTCCTGAGTTTGTCTCAGATTTGAACTTCATGGCCCTTATCCGACGTTTTTTGCCTACTGCTTTCTGTCTTTTATTTTTCCTTCCTCCCTCATCCCTAGTTATGATACTTCATCCCATCCCACTATGTGCTCGGGTCAGCACATTATGGTTCAGAAATTGGATATGAAATCCGCTTCCCTCCTTCACTTCCCATCTCCCAACCGGCATGCTAAATTCCCATCGAGTCCAAGTGTGGAGTATTTTACAAACCCTTTAGCCTCACTCTCTACCCATATGATACTTTCTTTGTATATATTTGTGGGGGTTCATGAAGGGAACTCGGATTTGATGGCTATTTTCTCAATTCTGAGTTTTGCTTCCTCCGAGGATGTGGCGGTGGTGGCAGTTTGGTCTTTGCTTTTGCAACATTCAAGCCTAAATTTGTGTGAACTTCCCGTTGTATCTTGGATTGTCGCTCTCATTTTGCTTGGACTTTACTTTATCTGGAGTTATTTACCTGGTTATTTTTGGGTCTTGTACTAGTTTTTAATGTGATAAAAGATATCTTACTTGACCATAAAAATAATCACAATAAATTACTTTCCATGTGGAACAACCTAATTAGACTCGTAGAACCCACATGTGCACCACATACGGATAATAAAATGTATATGATAGAATTATATCAAAGGGAGACAATGGTTGGTTTTCACCTTCAAGACGAGAATTTTTGCTCATCACCATAAATCTGGTGTATGCTCACCATACACCGTATCGTCTGACATGTGTTCTTTCAACTAACTTTAGTTAACTTTAATATTAAATTATTCATTTTCTAAAAATTAAAAAAAATAAAAAAAAAACTAAGGGTAAGTGAAAGGAGAAATGCACCACCATCAAAACCAAAATGAAGGGGGGTGCCCATTTGTGACCAAAACTCTATTTTTCGGGTGGAAAGGAGAATTTTCTTCATTCGTAATACAGGAGCAAACTACATGTTAGGAATAATACAATCAGCCCCGTAAAGGGAGGGTTTTGGCATACAAATATTGAAACACGGTACAACAGACAAAACTCATTAGAGCCGACAACAAATTAGAAATAGGATCTTCTTCACATTAAACACTATTGTTGCAGCAACACCCAACAAGGGACAAAACTTGCATCGTCCCAACAAAGATGCACCTCAAAAGGGAAATGGCAATTCCGCTCAATTTTTCCCCCACGCCCCCATTGGAGGGCCAAAGTACTTGCTCGTCATCAAAGGCACCATGAAATTTGCAGATTCACTAGTGAAATAACGACCACTCCTCTCTATATACCGATCCAAACTCAAAACTTTATTTCTCCACCAGCTAAAGGAAAGATCCACACACCAGATCTGAAATAGATCTTCAGCCTTCGCCCAAAGCAAAAAAGAACGCTTGCATTGGATGTCTTGGAAGAAAGATCCAGCCATAAAACTGGAGAACAGCCCTGAACAAGCCAGGGGATGATCAAAACCTTGCAAAAACGCAAGGACAAACAATTCTCCACATGGATCGAAGGGGCAAGGCCGAGTTTATTTTTCCAAATTGATTCTAGAGCCCTGAAATCAGAATAGGGAGGTGGCTGTTTGGTGTTCTACGGTGACTGGTTTTGATCCTAAATAGTTTAGAGTTTTCTTTCTCATGTCTCTCCTAAAAACTGAGAGTTAAGTGGATAAAACCCCAAACTAGCGGGTTGGTCTTAGAAGAGCCTGCACACAGACAGAGTCATGGAATACTTACAAATTCACCGCGACACTGAATGTCAATCTGTAAATGCTTACGCAGCAAAAAAACATGAAAGGATTCGGATTCATCATATTGGAGAGATAATTATGGGAGTTAAAAAAGTATTGGGAGACAAATTCTACATTCTAGGGGTTGCAAACAAACTTCAGTTACAGGGTTTTTTGTGCCAAGCAGCCTACCCTGAATTATTGGTTTAACTTAATGTAAATGTTGGAGCAAAATTTGAGACAATATCTACAATTTTAGATGGAAGAATTGCTTAAATCAACCAAATTTCTCACATCTGCGACACGGAAAAGCAAATCCATTTCTGCCATCTATAATCCTAGTTCAGATGTTATTGGGCAATACTATTTTCATTGACATCATCAAGATTCAAACTACGAAATTACATCAATATGAAGAGACATTTGATCTTGCAATAACAAAAATCACGCGTCCGCATAAACAAAAAGGGTCAGAACTAAACCTGCAAGAAAGCATGAGGTAAACCTCAGACATTCTTTAACTTCTTCATCTTTGATGGAGGCCATCTGCCTTTCTTTCTCAGTTTTCGCTTGCGAACAAGTCTGTTCCTGCGAAGCCTTATTTTCTTCGCCAGTTGCATCTTCTTCTTCTGCTCTAGCCTCTCTTGCAGCTTTGACTCCAAAGGAAGCTTGTCGACAGGTACCACGGCCTCTTCCTTGCTATCTGGAAGGGGCTCACTGCCCTCATTTGCAGCAGCAGTTCCATCAATGTCAGAGGAGGCCTTAACAACTACTGAAGCTGACCTTTTCACAACGGGCATATGAAGTCGAACTCCGCTGAAACATTTCGGATGCAGATTATTGGGTTTCATGTGCATCCATGAAACTGAACCAAAAAACAAAATTATCATACAAATATGAGACCAAAAATATACAAAAAAAAATGCTGATATACACACCAAAGTAACTATAAAACCGCTCCTCGAATATGAAAATATTAAACATATTTATGTATTGACACTAGAAAAAACGAAAATGCAGATGAAAATTGGATTATTGGAGGCTGAATGCATATCTAAGGATGGGTGCACGCCAAGTGTTTGACAATAAACCTGAACGAGCAGAAACCAACCAAGAACAACCAATTGAGCTGTGTGATTTGGAGAATTTAGGCGAGCATTTGAAGTAAATTAAATAATACACAACTGAAAAATGCAAAAGCTGATATACTAAGTACATGGGGAGAGAGAGGGGGAGAGAGAGAGAGAGAGAGAGAGAGAGAGCGCTTACTAGTTGCAGAGAAAGATGAAGGTGATGAAGTTGGAGGCGGCGAAGAAGAAGAAGAAGAAGAAGAAGAAGAAGAAGGGTAAGAAGCGGTGGTGAGAGGCAGAGGATTGGAGTAGAGAAGAAGACCCATCTTCGTGCTCTCTCCCTCAAGATTGAATTTTGGTTGGTTATGTTCAAACTTTTGCACTTTTGGATAAGCCGATGAACATTATAATCAAGACCGTTCGTTTTCGGTAAACCCATCTGACCCGTTGATTCTTGGAATTCTTAAAAGCTTCTACAGGGTTCAAAGCTTTTTTTTTTTTTTTTTTTTTTTTTTCAACTTCATTTTAATCCTTAAAATTCAATTTTTGTCTTGATACATTTAATCACTTCATTTATTAATTATATTTTGATGTTTTATTTCTCTTTTTCTTCCCATTTTTAATGTCTTAATTAAAATTTTATTTTATTTTTATTTTATTCATCAGAATGTATTTTGATGTTTACCTTTAGGTAAACTAATTTTTTTTTTTATATTAATATATTCCAATACAATTTGTATGTTCTTTTTTTAGGTACATTAATTCATTTGATATGTTTTGGTATATCCATCAATACAAATATATAAGTACATTAATTGAATATAATACATTTTGGTACACATATGACATTTAGGTTTAATTCAATATAATACATTTCAGTATTGATGTGAAATCCCATCCCCGGAATTTCAACATACATTAAGTATCCCGTATTTTAAATTCGTATTTCATGATTACGTGATCTTTATTAGTTAATTTTAATTCCATTAATTTTAAGTTTGGAAATTGATTTGGTATCGAGTTGGAAGTTTCATAATCAATCTTTATCTCTCGTTGACATTTGGAATTTACAACTAGTTTTTTTTAATAGATCTCAAACCAACAAATACATAGGCGAAAACCGTTTGTGAATCCGAATTATAACGGTATAATTACGGACGTTTGAATTGTGAACTTTAGATTATGGGAATTATTAAATTCCCGCATGTGGGTAAAGGTTAAGTTAGTTTTTTTTTTAAGGGACCAATAAATTTTTTTTTAGGGTTATAAAAGGACCGTTGAGGGAGGTGAGAAGTGGACATTCCCCCCCCCCCCTCCCCTCCCCTCCCCCACCCCCAATTAGTGACCCGTATGCTTCACCAACATATTTTCAAACCCGCTAATTTCAAGCCAATTCCTCCGATTCTCAGCTGACCTTCTTGTCTACTTCACCTATAACTTGCTCGACTATATCCTTCCTTCCATCTCCACCAAAAATCAAGTTTGTTTGAGGCTTACTTCAGGTAGAACTCCACCGGAGAACCCAGGGGTTCTCGACGGCGATTCGTCATTCCGGTGAGTGTCACCATTCACCATCACCCTTATTCAACTTCTCTTGGACCCAGGAACAAGACCCAACTGGTGGTTGGGGCGTTGGAACTTGGAACACCAAAGAAGCCGAATTGAAGAGCACCCACCTTAGGGTTTCGTTGGGTGCAAGCCAATTTGAGGGCCTTCCCGCCCAAATTGGACTCGGCCCAAGTATAAAATTTATTCTACTTGTTGAGATATTCGCTCTTGTAAAATTTGAGATTTTTTTTGGGAAAAAAGGTCGAATTTTTTTTGTTGTGTGACATTGGAGTTATGGAAATGTTGTTGGTTGAATATATTATCGATAATGTCCGCCACTTGATTATTCTAACAATTGACGATCTTACCATTGAATTGACACCAAATTTTAGTGTGCTATGGTAGATATTGTTTAAGGACCTTAGGGACTTACTAGTAAAAATCTAGTGATTGGATCTTATGGAGTAAATGATGTAAGATCATGGACCCTACCTTAGAACAACGGTTTGATCCCTTATTAAATGTGTTGTGGGAGACATATGAGAGTTTTTGATTATGTGAATTATCGAAGGAAATCTAAATGTGGACTTGTGCTTTGTTCAGGAGGTGATAGAACGTGATGCCTTGACTCTCGTGCTAAGGTGCATTAGCGTGGACTCCAGGTCAGTGAATTTAATATATGTGATATTAGTGATTACCTTGCTTTTGTAATTACTACTCTGTGAGGGTATGACTTAGTGTTATAAATATATTTCTATTTTATGAAATGAGATTTGACTATTACATTTTGAAATATGATGTAAATTGTTTGATTGGCATGATGTGATGAAATGTGAGGGCTAGTGGTGGGTTGTTAACCCATTGGGGATTTGCTGCTTCGATATTGTTTCATTTACGTTTCGTTGATCCGTTCTAAAAGTTAGTATTTATGCCTTACTTCTCTTGGTTGAGCTTTTGTAAATGAAGTAACTTGTGCTGGTCTCAATTCTTTGAACCGTTGTACCTTATGGGTGTTGACTTTCCACGATCCCGTTGAGTGATGGTCCGGAATTGTACTCATTCGGATTCCGTTGAGAGATGGTCCGGAATCCCTTCTACTCCGCAATTCCGTTGAGTGATGGTTCGAAATCATAACCATTCGGATTCCATTGAGAGGTGGTCCGGAATCCCCTTTACTCCACAATCCCGTTGAGTGATGGTCCGGGATTGTATCCACCTTAGTTCATTGAGTTTGGTTTGAGATAGTTACAAAGGTGTAGGCTTTGGATAAACTGTGTCACCCTAATTCTACTTTCATTGTGTGTATGTGAATATGGGTGTGAGATGTTATAGTTGTTTCAAATGAACTTTTGGATGTCCGGGTGACTCCTTCGGAGTTTCAAAGGTTTGGTATTGATTATTATCAAGGAATTACATTCAATGTTTATAAATTGTGTATGATGGATGGTTTTTAATATTTGTCTCACATCCTTGGTATTATTGTCACTCACACGAGCTTCGCAGCTTATATTGTGTTGATGGTTGCCGATGTACCATTTCGATGGTGTAGGCACTAACCATACAGGTGACAGGTTGAGTAGACTTCGAGACGTTCGTAGGTGGGGGTAGCAGTGCGGTATCAGAGACTTGGAGCGTTAGGTTACCCTTGATTCACTCTTGTACTTTTTATTTTGGGACTTTCTTTTGAGCATCTTGAACTTGTTTTTAGTCTGGCGAAGGTTGTACTTCTTTTTGGAATTTACATATTTGTAAATATCAAGTGGATAACTTAGTCACCTTCATATTAATTTGGTTTATCATTTAAAGTATTTCATTCAGTCGCTTATACCGTATTCAACGAACGTTATTTTCCTTGTCACGTGTCGATTCTCGACGTATGTTGGGATCGGGGCATGACAATTGACATTTAGGTACATTAATTCAACATAATACATTTCGGTACATATATTTAGATTCATTATAATATACTTCGGTACAAATATTTAGGTACAAATGCGGTACAATGAAATCAATTTTATATATTTCGGTAGAGTCATTTTTGTACACTTGTGTATTTACACATTTATGTGTCACTAATTTCTTTTAAAATTTTCTTATTTTGTTCATTTATAATTAAAGAACTAATATGTGCATATTAATAAAATTAAGAGAGTTTTAACGAAAAACCTACTGTACTGTTCACTTTAATGAAAAATCACATTTTTTCACTAAAAAGTCAAACCTGATACTATTCACTTTACCCTTTATTTTGTCTTTATCGTTAAAACTCAAAGTTTTCAAGCCCTTTTCATTATTTTTTATTAAAATTAAAACAAGTGACCCTCTATCACAGTGGTGGAGAAAAGTGTTGCCCTTGCAATACGGCAAGACTTTGAAACTCTATCGACTTCCTAATCTAACATCTAATCTAACAAATTTATTGTTTGACAAAAAACAAAAATTAACATTTTAATGTGAAGACATTAAATAAAGTTACACATTAAATAACAAGGATAGAAAATAAATTTTAATAAAAGTACATGTTAAGGCATTAAAATGAATATGTAATCTAGCACTACGTTTTTTTTTTTAATTTTAATCATTTTTCAAAGACTAATTTTTTTTGAGCTATTCTATTACGAAAAATATTCTACACTAATTAAATAGGAAAGGATTTAAATAATTGATTAAAAATGAAAGTCTTAACTACTAAGATAATCCATCACTTGTTTTAAATTGTTTTTTTTTTTTTTTTAGCGCTTCTAGACCCCCTAATTACTTTTCTATCCTCGCCTCATAGGCGTGGCATCCATGATGAATATTAACACTAGTTTGGTCGGTGAGAAAAAGTAGTTGGCCGTATCAACAACACTCTATTATTTTTATGATTAATTTCACATTTTTTGGCTCAACTTCTTGGTATTTTCCACTTTAGTACTTCAACTTTATTTCGCTCCAAGTTGGTCTTTAAAGTTTTTAAAGTTTTTGCTGATGTGACTTTTGTTACAAATTTTGATGGAATAGCTCGTGACTACTACTCTTTATAATACATTCACATGTCCTAGAATGCCCTTCATTAGAATGTGACCATTTTTGTCTAAGAGTAGGCCTTCATGATGAAAAACAGATGAACCAACCAAACCCATACGGTCAACTTGGTTTCGAGTTAACCACGAACTAGTAACCCAATGATAAATAATGAATTACGAGGCTTCCTTAAAACTAAAAACTAGAGGTCTCGGGTTCGAAACTCATTGCTGGTGTGGAAGCCAGACTTGTGGCCAAGGAGAGGCTGAAATGCCTCTGTGAGTCTTCCCAGCCCCCGAAACGGATGGATAACCGTGGCTTACTACCAATTATCCCTCTTAAAAATAAAAGATAAAAATAAAAAAAATAAAAAAATAAAAACTTGGTTTCGAGTTAGTTACATGGGACTTATTTTAACTATGATACTTGTACTCTTTATCAAATCTCATTTTCCTCTCTATCTTTTATATTGTCGCAATTTACTCCCCACATTCCATATTCTCACTTTACCCCCCTCTTTCCCCAACTCTATACTATCTTACTTTACCTAACTAAACTTTTTTTCCGTGCCACACTTTACTCCTTACATTCTATATTGTTTCACTTTAATAAGAGATATTTTAGTATGTCCATAACAAAAAGGTGATGCACAATGTAAAAAATACGTCTCTCCACTTATACAA
This sequence comes from Pyrus x bretschneideri, assembly GCF_019419815.1. NCBI lineage: Eukaryota > Viridiplantae > Streptophyta > Magnoliopsida > Rosales > Rosaceae > Pyrus > Pyrus x bretschneideri. The sequence goes on from NW_025999801.1 coordinate 888,198, forward strand.
TGACACGTAGTGTACCATCCATTCCTGGTACAATGAAGAATTTCTCCAGTTTAACACCTGCACTGATTCTCAATATATCCTTTTCCAATATTCCGTCAAATAAGTTACCGTTGCCGTTCATTGTGTTGACGTGACAGAGAACAGGGAAGGCTACACAGCAAACTATACATATAATACAGGGAATCAAGTCATGCTTCTTTATCTACCCCAAATCAAAACTAAAAATAGTTACTAAACAAGTTTTCAGTTTTCAAAAAAGCAAAAACAAAACCTAGAAGACTGAAAACGAAATGGAATAGCTTGATAATTAATTTACTGCAACCGAATGTAGTACTTATTGCATCACATTGTGTAAACTAGCATATCAGATTGTATACTTAGTAGCATTATTATTCTGCAATTGGCCTACACATCAATCAAACTTTAGTCACCATGTACCTTGCCCTGGTCCTGGTAACTTATATGTACAAGGATGCCTTATCGTCACCAGCAAACTTGGAATTAACCACCGGATTCCGCAACACAGCATTCAAGATAGATGTGTAAACAATATGGAATCAGATCCCCCGATCCCGACCCTAAGAAAGTATCTAAATGTGTCTCGCGATCTTGACCCAAAATAATAGATGCAGACCTGGTTAGGAAGCTAAAATAACCATCTTTCTTGTTCTTTAATTTCCAAACCGTCCAGCCATGTCTGATGCATGTGCAGCCAAGTGAAAGCATCTGGCACCTCAGCCTGGTAAAGCCATAACAAATCATGAGTAATATAACTACCAGATTGAAATCTCTCCAAGTTATTACATTCTAGGCCGACGAGGGACATGAACTTAAAAGGTTATACCTTCGAACTCATCAGGACTAGTCAGACAGCATTGCCGCTCGTTGTCTACAACAATTAATCCATCAATCTTTCACCAATACCAATCCGTTACTATCAGATAACTAAATCATCAAGTTCTGCACGATAATTAGCACTCACAAAATATTGTATGCCTGATGACTTTTCTGGAGTGCTAATAGCAGCTCCCTAAATTTGTCCACTTACATTTTATATGCCCTCTCAACTTTCACGTTTCTATTTCAAGAATCGTCCTTTACTCAGATATTTAACTACTGACTAGCTACCCGTTTTGATACAAATGTAACTATTTCATTACATATTCTACTAGATTAACTAATCGAATGTATTCTTCCAATTCTTTTTCTATCTCGTATAAATGCTAGAAAGGTAGACTCATCTCACCATGATGCGAGAATTATACGCACACAAATTAAACCCTCTTTTTGACAATTGTAGTATAGATATAAGTAGGGATCGTTCTAGACCGGGGATTAGGAGGGATTGCTAAACACTTGGAAATTGACTTAAAAACTCAAAAACAAAGTTTAAAACACTAAACTCGACTCAAAGAATGCAAAACTAAAAGTTACAACACTTAAACAAACCTAAAACCCAAAACAGCAACTAGAAGACTCAAAACTGCCTAAAAACCACTTTCTGGGCAGTTTTGAGCACCTACACTAATTTGGACGAAATTGGATGAAAACTTGAATCAAAATACTTAGAAACACAAATCAAAACACTTTCTAACTAATTTGGACATTAAAGTAAGGGGGGATTGAGTTTTGGACGAAATTAAACTAATTGCACAGATTCTAATTAAAACAGATTGTAAGTATGAAATTGATGGAATAGAATGGATGAGATGGCTAGCAAAGGGGTTCATCTCCATACATGTTACACTTGCATAATAAAACGATTTCCAATTGCGTTTCAATAAACCATGAATTCTCAACGCCCCGGGTTAATTAGGTCCGCTTAAATTAACCGTCAAGTTTTCCTTAAGTTAATGAATTGGATGATTGCATATGACAACCCAAAGCATTCCCCACAAGTCCCCTACATGATTGCATAATAGAGATACAAGCAAGAATCATTATGCTCTATGAAAATTATAAGTGTTGACGAGGCATTCGTTACTATGATTGCATGAAACTTATGCCAAGAATTTGTTTAACGCGATTGTTTATAAGCAACCTCCACTACTTGTGAATATAAGTTCATAACTATTACGTGAAACTCACTTATATTCTAGCGTCAAATTCATGCATGAAAATTAAGTGTGCACTCTCAATCAACATACACAAATAAGTTATCAATCAAATAGTTAAACAAATTGAATCCACAACTTATGAAACGCAATTAGAAGTAATCAAATCAAAATGCAAGCATAAACATATATTTCGAATCCCCCCCTAGCTAAGGGGGGTTTAGTTCCTCATGATACAAAACAAAGAGAATCAAAGAAACACCTAAACATTCCAACAACTCAAACTTGAATTGTATGAACGTTTAGGTCCTCTTCTCTTCCATTCCTCATTCGTACAAAACAAAGAGTATTGAAATTAAACATTGAAATCAAAGAAACACCTAAACATTCCAACAACTCAAACTTGAATTGTATGAACGTTTAGGCCCTCTTATCTTCCTCTTCGTTGTAGCACAAGGTCTAAGGATAGTTTGATGGTGTGAATGGTTTGGGGGAGTGGTGAAAATGGAAGGAGGAGGCCACGGCACAAGGGAATGGTTGGTGTTTGTGACTGAAATGTGTATGGAAGAATGAATGTCAATTTAGGTGTAATGGATGCTTATTTATAGGCGAAATGGGGGGAACATGACAGCTAGGAACTTAGTGGAAATCTGGAATGGTGATGGGAGATGCATGTGGCTGATTTATGCATGTGATTAAAGGGTGGGATTGCATGTGCTTTGACAGAAATGAAAGGGAATACACGGCATGGGATGTTTTCTGGTGGTTGTGAGGTGGAAAGCTAGGTGGAAAGCTGGAATTTCAAAGGGGAATGCATGTGATTAAAGGGTGGAATGAATGGAATGCAATCTGAAATGGGAGATGGAATGGGATGCACGGCAATGATGGTGTTTTTTGTGAATGATGGCAGATTGTGTGGGTGAGTGTGTGGTTGGAAATGCATGTGGAATGAATGATTTTGTTGGTTGAATTAAAGAATGGGAATGCAATCTGAAATGCATGTGAATTATGTTGGAAAGAAAGGGAAGTCACGGCACAAGGTAAGGGGGAGTGAATGTGGCTGAAATGCAAGGGGGAATGATGATGAATGCATGTGCAATGACAGCTAGGTTGGTTGTGGAAAGCTGGAATTGCACAAAGGATCCCACGGCATGGCTTGTTGTTGGTGCTGGAATTGCATGTGTGTGCATGTGTTTGGGAAGTTTTTGATGATTTTCTGGCTGCAATGATGAAGAGTTTAATAAATAATGCATGTAGGTGGCTGCAATGATGAAGGAATAATATGGAAATGCAAGGTGAATGATTAAATGGCTGAATTGGATTAAAGAATGGGAGTGATGGGTTGGAAATGATGGTGGGTTATGCACGGCAATGATGAATGGGATGGGTGGATTTGTTGATGATTGTGTTGGTGATGAATGCATGTGGAATTGCAAGGAGGAAGGTATGGTTATGGTTATGATAAGTGATAAGTGAATGTTGATGATAAGTGATAAGTGAATGGTTTGATAAGTGATAAGTGGTGATGATAAGTAATGATATGTGGGAGTGTGGCTGAAATGAATGAGTGGAATGTTGGAATGTTATGCACGGCTAAGGATATAGGAAAGGTTTAGATGTCCTAAAACTAAAGGGAACAAGGTTCCAACACTTTGGTCTTCAATTAGGTCTTCAATTTCGTCCAACACTTTGGCTCCAAGCATAAGCTATCCATCCTTAGCCCAAAAGTGCTCCAAAAGTCTCCAAAATGCATCTTTTTGCTCCTTTAGCCCTTTGGACCTATAAACACACGAAAATAGCTTAAAGTACTAAAATAACTAAAGAAACATAACGTAAATGCACGAGAACAAGCCATTTAAGTCGCATGAATATGCTCCTATCACACCACACAATTCCCACTTATTAAACTTCACGAGCCATGCATTTGAGCCAATTTGAACCAACAATAATCGATCCACCCATGTCCAAAATTGTTTTCCCTGCTTATCTCCATGCAACCCTGCCAACGAATCTATGCACTGGTGGATAGGTAGCTCAACTCCGGAGGGATGGACAAAGATACCCAATGAATGCTAAAGAAACGGAAAGAAAACAAAAAAATAGAAAAAAACCAGAATTAAAGCCGCATCAGTTAGTCCAACCTTCAATGCACATAACCAAGACATACTTAATTTACAAGACTATAAATTTAACTTGAAGCATGGTGTTGCAAAATAAAAAATGGCGTCGGGGAAAGAAAGAAAGGAAAAAACAGACAAGTCATACTTACAAAGACTGGTTTTAAGTTTTGGATATACTCCTCAGATTTCTCTACTTCAGCACGGCGCCATCTCTCATAGAACAAAAAGAATTTGACTACCTCATGAGCAGGACTGGACATTTCCACTTTGCACTTTCGGAAGTCTTTGAAATCTCTTGGCGATACATTTGGACCTAGATGAAAATGTCCAAGTGCTTGTATTATACCAGCTGCACATCTCTCAGTTGCATGAAGCATATTAGGATTGTCGCTCACATTTTCTGCATACCACTGCAACAATTCTTCTTGTGCATTACTCACCTGCATATTCAATCTAACAATTTTTATCCTTATTAATAACCTAACAATATGATTATGCAAAGAAAGAAAGCAAATAATGAACTAAACGTTTAAGACTTACAGACCATCACCCCATACACTTGAGGGAGACTGAAGAGTTCAGCATCGTTTCCAGAGTCGCCACAAACAAGAGTGTTGTGTGGAAGTTTCTCCTCAAACTTGAATTTCTTTAACAGATATGCAAGAGCTTGTCCTTTACCAGCACCTTTTGGTAAAACGTCCAAAGCAATCCCACTGCTATAAATGATCTTTACGTCTAACTGGCCAAATGCGTATAAAGATCAGAGACAAATCACAGGCTTTAAGGAAAGATGCATTCAAATAGTTAAAGCAATATGATTTCAGAGAATACATATATATATACATAAATATAGTGGTACCAGTTTTGTTTCCAAATGAAGTTGTGAATGCTCTGGAGTGTAGCAAAAAGGTTTAGAGAACGAAAACAATCGAGGAAATCTTACCCCGCGTTTCTCCAACCGTTGTGATGAAACATTCATTATTTCGAATGCCATAACCTTGTCAACATAAAAGCTAACCTTGTGAGGTCGTTGCTCTCCCTCTGCCTGAAATAATCTCATATCATATTTTCAAATTTTCAAATGCACAAGTGTTGTTTATCTTAACCGGTAAAAACGTAATAATTAAACTAGAGCTCACACCATCTACAATGTGAGATTTTTTTTTTTTTTCCCTCTAAATTATTCTACTTTACGAAGAAGAGCGAAATTCAAACTCTTGGGCTAAGGTACATTTTTGTGTATGCTCACACTAGCATATGGACGTAGTCGAGTTGGTTAGACAAGTGCACTTCCCTCATGACACCCAAGTAGTTTAGATTAAATTAGAATATCTTCGGAATTATAAATAATTCCAACATAGGGGAAGGAAAAATAAAAAAGAAAGGTACCTGAGGAGTAAGTTGAGGAAATTGATTAGTTTCTTCAACAACCACGGCTCTATCCCATCTGTGGCTGAGAAACTGTTGCCAACCAAGATCAGGAATCATATCAGTACCACCGCCATACATAATCTCAGTGCCGACGGACATGATGGTGATGTCGGGGGTTAGCAAGGGTTTCTGATTCCTCAGAGGTTTGTACGTGATGGGTGATCTTCCGGTGGAAAATACCAGCAGAGAATCATGGCGGTAATATGATTCCCACAGCGCATTGAACTTGAGAAGGGAGAGATTATCAGGCGCATCATGATCAACCAAGGTGTAGTCAAGATCTGAGACTAGCATCAGACGAGCAGGGCCATTCAGACGACAATTCATGTTCATCATCTGGGTTGCCGATTGGGTTCAGCACTTCCACTCCCACTTGGGCACGCGCGGCTCGCCCGCCTTATGTGTTTTGACGACTGACTGAATTCATTGCTTTCCTCTTGGTTTGGTGACGTACGTCCAAGTTTCCAACCACAAAAATGTCACTTTGAGTTGCGGATTTCTCATAGGAAATAGACAGAAATATGACATTTTATGATTTCAAGATAGAAATAGAATTTTTTAAACATGCACAATAATTGGACAAAATAGTATTTTTTGTACACATTGAAATAACTTAATTACTCTTATATATAAATGGATCATTTCCTTCTATTTTTTTATTTCTCTCTACTCTCTCTCCCTCCCTCTCTCTTCTCTCAGTTTCTTCCTCACGCTCTCTCTCATGTTCTCATTGTGCACACACGGTGAACACTCGGCCCAACCAACACCGTCTAAAACGAAGCCAACACCAATTTCATCTTGTCCTCACGAATCCAAAACACCTAGCCCTGTCACGAATCTCATCCCCGATCGTTGAGATCGAAACTCAAGCAAACTGCAAGTTTTTCGGCTATTTTCTAGCAACACGACAAACAATCGAGGCTTGAGACCACCGCCATTGGACTTGCATCAAGGGTGGGAACAAAGCTTAGTCATTAACTACTGGTGCACACACAGTGTCTGCTGGGAACAAAGCCCTCTCTCTCTTCACGAACATCCTAGACAGAAGGGGTAACACCATCAAAACAAGAAATCCCATATGTTATTGACCAAAAGTAAGAAATCTCATTTGTTGTTTGCTCTCTTCCTTCCAATATTTGCAGATTAGTGGGATTAAAGAAGTGACTTTTTTCATATTTGGGGAAAGGGAGATTAAACCCAGAAGATGTATGAAGTAATAGTGAAACAAAGTTTAATCAATTTCTCCCTCTTCTATATCATAGTATCCCTATCTTGTTTGAATGTTGTGATGGTGTTTACTAAAAATTGGCAAAAATTGGTGTTTTGTTGGATGAATTATTCAGGATATGTTCACTGTATGTACACGACATGCACATGATATGCTCATAGATCTGAGCCAACCCAAAAACTTAGAGCTCACAACTATTTCATCTTATCAAAAACATGACGTCATCACATGTGACGTCACCACCATATACACTATTTGCACATCATATGTACAATACATGCACATGATATGCACAGAATTGGAGATCGAGCAACAAGTTGTTTTTCGCATTAATAAGAAACTTTAACGGCAACCTATTGGAATAGTGGATACAATTAAAACATAATTGTTACATATATAAGGATACAGTGGCAATTTGAAAAGTTTTGTTACATATACCAATCACCACTTAACTGTGCATGTGAAAAACATGATACTCGTTGTCGTTATTTCATGGACATGCATGACCCTTAGCGTCCTCTAAGCTTTTTCTTAATTTTTTTTTTTTTGCCGAGGCCAACTAGGTTGTGGTCATACTCGCTAATCGGGACACAACATACGTGCATCATAACTAGTGAACATTCCCGCTTCTCATATTAAGATGTAGCCATGCACATCATATGCACACCACATGCACATTATGGAAAAAATTTCACAAATTTCTGCAATTGGACACTTGAACCAAAAATTGTTCCATCCTAGTTTCATAGCACGTCAAAACTTGAAATTTATTCCACAACCCATTGGCAACATGAAACAGAAACCCTAATTTAACTTCTAAGTATTAATTCATCTTACAAACAACCTATGTATTCCATAAATCATTGATGAAGGAACTTGGAACTAAAAACCCTACCTTATTATGTCTGCCAAAGCTTTAGTCTTCGGAAAAAATGGAACTTTCCGGTGAAAACAAAAAATATTGTACAAAATCTAGCTCACTCTTCTCACCTCTTCGCATCCCTTTATTCGAAATTAGAGGTATGAGGTAAACCCAAAGTCCAGCTCACTATTCTCACCTCTCTTTGGACTTCCTTCTTTTCGAATCGGAGTTCAGAGATCTAAGCTCAACCCAAAAACCCAGAGCTCACAGAGCTCTCTCGACATCTCTCTTTTCTAAATGAGAAAAGTGATGCAATGGGCTAATGATTTTTAGTATTTATATATGTGTATTTTAGTAATTTTAGTTTTGTGCATGGTGTGCATGGCTTGTACATGGCCGATTTGTCCTATTTCTGTCTCAAGATTAAGAAAATGTCATATTTATGTCTATTTCCCTTTCTTTTATGCAAATTTAAGGTGTGAAGTGTAAATGGATCCAATACTAGTAAGTGCTACTAGTGTTTTAGTAATTATATTAGATTTTTATAGCTATTACATTTTTTATTTTTAATTTTAGCCATTTAATATTTAGTGTTATGTATTTATTTATTTTTTTTAAAAGGTAAAAGTCAACTTTACCTCTTATTTTACATTTTTGAGACACGTGAATTGTACTCCAGCAAGAAAAAAAAAGTGAATTTAGAATCTTATTTAATTTTGGATTTTTATCAGAAATGATCTCTAAAATTGACTCGCCTCATCAAGATGGTTCCCGAAATTGAAAATTGATCAATGTTGTCCCTGAAAACGAGTGTCGCAAGTCAATGTTCTTCTTCCTTCACAATTCTGTCAAAAATTCTATTATGTGCTCATGGGCACATAACTAGGTTTCACTTGTTGGAAGTATGCCCACAAAGCCACTCATTTGACGTAATAGCTTTTGGAATACTTATTGTGTTAAACTATTATATGTTTAATGAAGGACAAAGCTTATTGTTAATCACTATTTATTGTATTATGTGTTTAAGCAATAAGGGAATCAAAGAAATGTATTTAATCTAAGAGAGAAGTGATCTAAGTAAGTTAGATTAACGAGACCTTTCTCTTATGTTCATTCCTAAAACGTTCCTAGCCATAGGATTACCAATTGGGCATTGATAATCTGCTAAGGTTAATATGTGTTATGTTAACTCAAATGTGCGTATGACTAGTCTCAAGTCATTTAGTGTTGGGCACTGAAACAAACACGTAAGTGCTCAAAATACTAATCGAGTACACTGAACTACGATAAAAAGAGAGTTCGAACATGCAAGTCATGTAAGAACTCGTAAGTTGCAATATGCAAAGTAGTCCTTTGACCTGAGGCATCATAGATGTCTAATGGTTAGGTCCTTGATCTTTGATCATGTCAAAGGCATTCCATCAAGAGTGTCCACGACATTGTTGGGGTCAAGCTATCTAGTCATGTAGGCATATGAATGCACAACAAGGGATCTCTAACCTTCCATGGTGGAGGGAGAATATTCTGAGATATGATTTGGGAGTCTTTGGCCAAAGCATACAAATATGACTTAGGAAGTTTGTTCCAAATCATACTCAATTGAATCATATAGAGAAATATCACATTGGATAGTAGACATGAAACAAACTATTACTCTAACAATGTGATTAAGAGTATTGTATTAAAGAATGACCGTATTGCATTGTAATTGTAACTAGATAGGTTCTCCAACCACTTCTACTTCGCTTGGGTAGCCATGACATACTACTAGGTATCACTCATGACTAAAGATTAGCAAACACTAATCTTCATCAAAGGGAGAATTGAAATGTAGTTTCAATTCACAATTGATCATTAAGAGTAACAATCGCCCACTACCTCGCTAATTGGAACCTAATAGATCGTACACCGAGTAAGGATGAAAGTGAAGAAATATAAATGAGATGGATGAGCAATTAAATGGTTTAATTGAGAATGGTCAAGATTAATTAATTAACTTGCAATTAAATGGTTTAATTAAGAATGGTCAAGATTAATTAATTAGTTAATTAATTATACAAAAGGTTCGATTGGGATCCGGTCTCGGGGCCCAAAAGGGTTTTGGTCCACAAGGCCCATTATGTTTAAGTTGTATTACAATTAAAACAAAATGGGCAAATAGCCCAATAACTAAAGGATGGCCGGCCATAGGGTGAGTGGTAGTGAACTTGGCATAATTGCAAGTTTGCCACTCAAATGTGAGGTGCTATTAAAGGAACTTTATAGCTTTATCACATCAAGTTTTTTCTTTGAGGCAAAAGAGCAAAACTCTTTCTCTTTGTCTTCCAAAGAGGCCGGCCACACTTAGATAAAAATAGCTAGCAATCTTCATTTCTCTAAGTCATCCATTTCATCTTCACACCTCATCCTTGGTGTGGAGACTTAGAGACACCAAACTTTTGGCGTTCTTGGAGTTCCTCTCCTCAAATCCTCAAGGAGCAAAGGAGAAGCAAAGAAGCAACCATCCAAATAAGCAAAGGAGGTGACCTGAAGGCCCTCCACTTGGGTGAATCCCTTGTGTAAACAAGGATGAGCTTCAAAGGTAATGAAACTCAACTCTTTCTTCTCTTTAATTTGTTAAAGAGTCTTTTGGTTCACCATTCGCTAGACTTTGAAAATCATGAGTTTTAGATTGTTTTGAATGCATGCATACTTTAAAATGTCATTAGTTTGGTTATGTGTTCAAATATTCTTACATGTTCTCAATTAGGACAAATTTTTCCTTCATCACTAGCCTAATTAAATATTGTCATGTAGATTAAATAATCTTACTATCTAATCGTAACATAATGTTATTCCATCTTATGTGAACAACCACATCACTTAAAATGATATGAATTTTTATTCAACTAAAAATAATTACAAAACCATAAGAAAAATATAAAAAAAAAAGAGAAGAAAGAACAAAATCGAAAAAACCCTGAAACCTAGCAAACGTGAAACTGTTTCTTCTGTCGTCCTCTTCTCCCCCTTTCACCTACCCTTTCTCAGTCACCATCTTTCTTGTGCCCTACGATTGCTAAGCGTTTTTTGTTGTTTTTTTAGTGAATTACCTTTCGTTTTTTTTTTTTTTTTTTTTTTTTTTTTTTGTGAGTTTATGTTATTTTATTCATTCTCCATTGTCGTTTGTCTGTAAGTGGAGGCAAATTGGAGGTGAGAATAATTTGGTTTTCAAAGAAAAAAATTGAACGTCATTCATGAACTGATGTTTATGCAACAAGCCAATTTAAAATAATAATAATAATAAAACTAGAATAAAAATAATGGTAGCAAACAGCAACTACAATGGTGAAGAATAAGAAGCCAATTAAAAAGATGAATGCAACAAAAGTACAATAATCAAAATGATTATGGATCAACCAAATAGAAAATAGTCTGCAACAATGGAGAATGAAAGCAATGGCATACAGACTCACAAAAAAAGAAAAAAATTCAACAAAAAAAATAACAATCAATGCTTACCAATAATCAAAACAGAGAGAGTTGTGGGAGCGGTGTTCTCTTAGGGTGTAGGGAAGATGGTAACTAAGAAAAGATAGGCAAATGAAGGAGAAGGAGAGGACATCATATGAAGAAACATGAAGTTTCACATTTGCTTGACAACTAGTGGCAAGCTACGGTTATCCACCATTTTCGAAAGTTTCACGTCTGCTAGGTTTCACTGTTTTAGGATTTCTCCTAATTTTTTTTCTTTTTAATTGAATAAAAATTGATATCATTGTATGTGATTGTCCACCTAGGATGTCATAACATTATGTTATAAATAGATAGATTAGGATCATCTCCAGATCAATTACATCTGGATCCTCGAGATCAACGAATCTTGACCATCCGTAATAGATCGTGCGGCCAGAATCTCTCTTCAACTCGTCTGCTCCTTCCCCTTCCCCTCTCTTCTACAATCAACAACCTCCTTTGTGCTTCATTTTGATCCTAATCGTGGGGGATAGAGACAACACAGTATATTCATTATTCTACAATTGACTTGCACTCCAATCAAACTTTAGTCATCATGTACTTTGACTTGGTCCTGGCAACTTGTACGTACAAGGATGCCTTTTCATGACCAGTAAACTTGGAATGCTTCTGCAAAACAGCATTCAAGGTAGATGTGTGAACAATATGGAATTAGATTCCCCGATCCCGACTATAAGAAAGTGTGTCAAAATGAGCCTCCCGATCTTGATTGAAAAAATAGATGCTGACCTGTCTAGGAAGCTAGAATAACCATCGTTCTGGTTCTTTAATTTCCAAACCACACAGCCATGTTTGATGCATGTGCAGCCAAGTGAAATCATCTGGCCCCTCAGCCTGGTAAAGCCATAACAAATCATCAGTAATATAACTACCAGATTAAAATCTCCCCAAATTATTACATCCTAGATCATCAAGGGTGAAGAAAGTTGAGGTTTCATCCTAAAACTAATTGGCAATATGGGGAGTAGCCTAATTACTTATATGCACATGCAAGATCCCCCTCACATCAATGTGAGATTGATTCTCAACCGCGCCCCCCCACGTGTGACGAATTTTCTAAGTCAAATACATGGACAACGCAAACAGGGTGATGTGGAGCACGTGTAGCCATTGGACTTCATACGTGAAACAACTTGCTTTGATACGATGACATGTGCTCATAAGCAATTGGACTATTCCCCATATTGCCAATTGTTTTTATGATGGAACCTCAACTTTCTTCATGATATCGAGTAAGTTGGCCTGCGTGTAAAGCCCAACGACCACACGTGCTCCATGCCATCCAAGTCGTGTTGTCCACGTATTTGGCTTGAAAATTTACCACATGTGAGGGGCGTGTGAGAATGTGAAAGTAAAAGAGTCCTACATTAGTGAAAGGAGAAATTTGCAAGGGCTTATAAAAGGTTAAACTACTCCCAATATTGCCAATTGGTTTTATGATGAAACCTCCATTTTTTTTAAAGGGACATTAAGTTAAAAGGTTATACCTTCGAACTCATCAAGACTGTAGTCAGACAACATCTCCGCTCGTTCTCTACAACAATCAATCCATCAAACTTTCATCAATAACAATCCATTTCTATCAGAAAACTAAATCATCAAATTCTGCACGATAATTAGCACTCACAAAAATCGTATGCATGATGACTTTTCTAGAGTGCCAATAGCAGCTCCCTAAATTTTCCCACTTAGATTTTACATGCCCCTTTCAGCTTTAATGTTTCTATTTGGAGTCATCCTTAATTCAAATACTTAATACTAGCTACCAGTTTTGATACAAATGTAAACATTTCATTCATATTTATTAGATTAACTCATCGTATATATTCTTCCAATTCTTTTTCTATTCTCGAATAAATGCTAGAAAGGAAGCCTCATCTCACCACAGAATTCCCACTTATCAAACTTCACGAGCCATGCATTTGAGCCAATTTGAACTGAGGATAATCGATCCAACCATGTCCAAAATTGTTTTCCCTGCTTATCTCCATGCAACCTTGCCAATGAATCTATGCACTGGTGGATTGGTAGCTCTACTCCGGAGGGATGGACAAAGATACCCGATGAATGCTAAAGAAATGGAAAGAATACAAAAAGAATTCAAGCAGCATCAGTTATTACCGCACCAGTAGTCCACCCTCCATTGCACATAACCAAGACTCTCTTAATTTACAAGACTCAAAATTTACAATAAACCAAGGTGTTACAAAATTAAATCGCGTCGGGGAAAGAAAGAAAGGAAAAAACAGACAAATCACACTTACAAAGACTGATTTTAAGTTTTGGATATACTCCTCAGATTTCTCTACTTCAGCATGGCGCCATCTCTCATAGAACAAGTAGAATTTGGTTACCTCATGAGCAGGACTGGACATTTCCACTTTGCACTTTCGGAAGTCTTTTAAATCTCTAGGCGACACATTTGGACCAAGATTAAAATGTCCAATGGCTTGTATTATCCCAGCTGCACATCTCTCAGTTGCATGAAGCATATTAGGATTGCCACTCACATTTTCTGCATACCACTGCAACAATTCTTCTTGTGCATTACTCACCTGCATATTCAATTTAACAATTTTTATCCTTATTAATAAGCTAACAATATGATTATGCAAAGAGGGTAAATAATGAACTAATCGTTTATGACCTACATACCATCACACCATACACTTGAGGGAGACTGAAGAGTTCGGCATCATTTCCAGAGTCGCCACAAACAAGAGTGTTGTGCGGAAGTTTCTCCTCATTGTTGAATTTCTTTAACAGATACGCAAGAGCTTGTCCTTTATCGGCACGTTTGGGTAAAATGTCCACATCAATCCCCCTGCTACAAATGATCTTTATGTCTACCTGACCAAATGCGTATAGACGAATCACAGGCTTTAACGAGAGATGCATTCAAATAGTAAAAGCAAATGATTTCAGAGAGTACTATATATATATATATATATATAGATACATACATACATATATTGGTACCAGTTTTGAAGATAGGAAACAATTTTCAGTATGCAAGTAGGACAATAACACTTTCAAATGAAGTTGTGAAGTGGAGCCATAAGGTTTAGAGAAAGAAAACAATTGAGGAAATCTTACCCCACGTTTCTCCAACCGTTGTGATAAAGCATTCATTATTTCGAATGCCATTACCTTGTCAACCTTAAAGCTAACCTTGTGAGGTCGTTGGTGTTTCTCTGCCTGAAATAATCTCATATCATATTTTCAAATGCACAAAGGATTTCATCAATCAGTAAAAAACGCGATAATTAATCTAGAGCGCACACTATCTACAATGCAAGAAATTTTTTCCACTAAACTATTCACTTGTCAGACAAGTGTGCTTCCCCTCGCAACACCGAGTAGTTTAGATTAAATTAGAATATTGCCAGAATTATAACTAATTCTGTTAAAGGATCACATTCATCTCCGGATTCTTCTCCTTAATTTATGTTTCATTGTATAAACACGATGAACTTAGATTAAACATAGCAAGGGTCAAGCCCTATGAATGTAATTATTAATTTCTCACTTGGTAACATGTATCTATTGTATTATATAAATGATTTGTACCTAGTGATTTGATCAAGGAACAATATTTCTACACGATATGAGTTTAACTAGGTCTTAGGGTTTGTCTCACCAACACCTCCCAATCCCTCCTCGGTCTAGGTTTTCACTTTTCTTCTTTGTCCCATCTTTCATCATGTCTTCCTGTTCTTCTCCTTCTCTACCCGGGTCCCGGCCCCAACACCACCCAATTTGTCAAACTTATCGAGTCCAATTATCTTATCTGACTTCGTCAGATGAAATCTTTTCTTATTAGTCATAACCTATGGAAATTTGTAGATGGTCTCATGACTCTCATGCCCTCATCCCATTCCACTTCCTACAATCCTCGATTCCAAACACAAAGAAAAACATGGCGACCCTGCTCCCCTTATCCCCAACCCCATTTATCCTCTTTGAGTTCAGCAAGACCAACTCGTGGTCAGATACCTTACCAGTGCTATCTCTGAATTCGTTTTATCTGTCACCATTGGTTAGACTGCCTAGGATGTTTGGGATTGTCTTCACACTCACTTTTCTCAAAGTTCTCTTGCTAGTGAGGCCAATCTTTGCTTTCAACTTCTTGGCATGTCCAAAGGCTCCCAATCTCTTGATGCTTACTTGTAACATGTCAAGTCCATTGCAGATAAACTTGCTTCAATCAATCAGCAATCGCCTACAAATACCCTGTTCTTGCTGCTCTTTGTGGCCTTGGTTCTGAATACTGGATGTTCAATACAGCAATCATCAATGGTTCCCCTTCTACATTTACCGATCTTCATCACAAAACTCCTCACCTTCGCACAGCAAAATCCCAGGTCTAGAAATATGATATGCTCCATTGCAACCGGCTTCCACTCCACTTGCTGCCAGAAAGTTACAGTAAGTGCCTACGATGAATCTCTTTTGCCTTCACCTACATCATACCGTGAGCTCGTGGGTTCTCTTCAGTATTTGACACTCACCCAACCAAACCTCTCTTATGTCGTCAACACAGTTGCCCAGTTTATGAGTTCTCCCTGCACCACTTGGATAGGTTATTCTACAGGAATTAGGTGTCCGCTTGCAGTTTCCATGTCTTATTATACTGTGACAACTTACGTGCTACGTACATGGCTGCCAATCCAGTTCACCACTCTCCTACTCAGCATATTGAGCTAGATTATCATTTTATTCAGGAAAAAGTAGATTTTGGAAGTCATCGGGTTTGCTACATTGCCTCTACTGATCAGCCCGCTAATCTCCTCACAAAGGCTCTACATAAGCCTCGCCATGTTCTCCTTTGCTCCAAACTTGTCCAATCTCCATCGTCCAATTTGTGGGGGTGTTAAAGGAACTCCTTAATTTATGTTTCATTATACTATAAATCAAATACGATGAACTTAGATTAAACATAGCAAGGTTTAATTCTTACCAATGTAAGTATTAATATTTCATTTGTAGCATACATACATGTATCTATTGTACTATATAAATGATTTATACCTAGTGATCTGATAAAGAATAATATTTCTACAAATTCTACGAAGGAACAAAAAAGGAAAGGTAGTGATATTCACAATTTTTACCTCTCACATCTTTATTAATTTTTGTCCAATTGTCCTCTTTAATTTATCCAATCGTTCAACAACAACAACGATAAAGTCTTTTCTCACTAAGTAAGATCGGCTAATGAGTCCTAGAACGTCATTGGGCTTAGTTCTATGTCATGTCTTTCGTTAGATCCAAGTACTCTAAGTCTTTTCTCAGAGTTTTTTTACCAAAATCTTCCTAGGTCTTCCTCTTCCCTTCCGCCCTGAACCACTATCCCGTAATCGCATTTTCTAACCGAACCTTTGTTTCACATGTCTAAACCATCATAACTGATTTCTTCTCATCTTTATATCAATTTCGGCTACTTCTACTTTACTGCAGATATCTCATTCCTAATCTTATCATTTCTTGTGTGCCTACATATTTAACGAAACATTCAATTTATCCAATCGATAGATGATAAAAAATTAAGAGAAGTGTGTGAGAGGTAAAAAATTAGGGTTGAGGAAGAACACTACAGAAAAAGGTACCTGAGGAATAAGTTGAGGAAATTGATTAGCTTCTTCAACAACAATGGCTCTATCCCATCTGTGAGTGAGAAACTGTTGCCAACCAAGATCAGGAACCATATCGTCACCACCGCCATACATAATCTCAGTGCCGACGGACAAGATGGTGATGTCGGGGGTTAGCAAGGGTTTCTGATTCCGCAAAGGTTTGTACGTGATGGGTGTTCTTCCAGTGGAATATACGAGCAGAGAATCACGGCGGTAATATGATTCCCACAGCGCATTGAACCTGAGAAGACTCAGATTATCAGGCGCATCATGGTCAACCATGGTGCCGTCAAGATCTGAGACCAGCATCACACGAGCAGAACCATTCAGACGACGATTCATGTTCATCATCTGGGTTGCTAAATGGGTTCAGCACTTCCACTCCAACTTGTCACGCGCAGCTCACCCGCCTTGACAGATTGAATTCATTGCTTTCTTCTTGGTTGGGTTATACAACTTCTTATTCTTCCTTCTTTCCTTTTCAAACCTTCCAACCTAAAATGTACTTTGTGGATTCTTTATTTTATAGAATTGTTATTAGCTATCTCATTTGTCATTTCAACTTTCTTAATTAGGAAGAAAAAACAAATACATTTGCGAGCAATGTAGAATAAAATTTTTAGAATGCTAATAACAATTCTTTAATTTAAATTAGAATGTGAAGTGTATGAATTCAATGGTTCAATGATAGGTAAGGCCACTTAGTCCACATTTTATTTTTATATTTTTGGAACACGTGAATTGTACTCTAGTAAGACAAATGTAAATTTAAAATTCATTCAATTTTCTCTCTTCGATATATTTTTTTTCAACAAAGATAAATTTCATTACTAACAACAAACTTTACAACAAAAAGACCCAAAGCATAAAAACACAAACAAACAACAGTGGCCAACCAAACAAACCAAAAGAAAGCCAAACCAAAAGTTGAGACTCGAATAAAAAGAACACTAAAAGCAATCGGATCCGCTGCATCCTCTACCGTAACCACCAAAACAACCACCTGCAGTAGTGCATGTTGATTCACACAAATCCTTGCCCCTAATCGAGCCTCATCTCGCCTCATTGATTTCAGCATCTAATCCCAAACTTCACTCATAGCACAACCACAAATTACAAAGAATTTGTAGCCAATTGAAAGAAGCTCGTCGGATTCCACGAGCAACACTACCAACAAAGGCAAACAGCAAGACAGCAAAGAGAAGGTGATAGTGCGAGGCACACCTGACCCAGTGAAAGCACTAGATCTGTGATCACCAACTCGACACACCGCAAATCATCGCAAGGCGTGACTGCAACTTGGAAATTGAATGAATATGGATGAGAGACATCAAAGGGGTGAGAAGAAGGCAAATCGGCCAAAGAAAACTGGGGAAAAACAGCGGATGGGAAAAGAGAAGGAGAGAAAAAAAGAAACAAAATAACACCAAACAATCCCAAATTTACAAAGTCCACCTCAAAAAAAATATAAATTTACATTTTTATTCACATTTTTTGAACAAAATAAGTAGTTGAACATTTGCGAATGACCAAAATACAAAATGTTTTACAACCCCTGTGGGGTGAAGATGGTCTAAAATACATGAAATGTGAATGACCACCAAGTACCAACTTCATAACATCAATTATATCGCTTTGTTTATTAATGATTAGGAAATATGAAACACCAATCACTAGTGCTTGAAAAGGTGTTTTCCTTACTAGAATTAGCCCTGAAAAATGACATTGTACTTGCAGACATGAATACAACATCCTACACGGACGAGGATCGATAAGAGTTCCCCGAGTACACAGCAGCTATTAGCAGCAGCTCGTGCAAAGAGTCCTCATAGTTCCGTTGCACAAGCTATCTGTATGAAATTCAACCCGGGTATCTACCAGGTATCTCAAGTAAGATGGACAGATCTCCCATTCATCTCGCACCATGATGCGCTCTCTATAGACAAGTTAGGATACACTTGATACACTCGAATTCAACTCAAATACCAACTTTGGCAAGCACAGAAACATCATGACCTGAGTGTCCCAGTAAACGGCAATTCAGATACATCTTGTTCTGTATCCATCTTGATAGAATTTAGCAGTTCGAGCTTCTTCTGTTCATGTGCCCTCCTCCTATTAGCTTCAAGGATAATGAGGAGAGCAGTGATATCAGCAGGGCTCACCCCACCAACTCTGCTGGCTTGACCAACGGTCTGTGGTCTCACCTGAAAACTTGATTTGTTTCATTAAAACTGAATGAAACATATTGCCAACAAGTCAATACATTTAGGCGTCTATGTGTATAAAATGACATAAATAAAAGGGTAAAAATAGAATAGGAGTTAGGGACTACAGCTATTTTGTCTAAAATATGAAAAGCATATTAATTTCTGCCACATCAGATTTCCGGACATATTGGTAAAAAGGTTATGCCATAATAAAATTATATATGGTGCACACCTTGGAGAGCTTCTCGCGTGATTCAAGAGATAAAGTTGTTATTGAATGGTAATCTAAGTCCTCTGGAAGTAATCTATGCTGTTGATGGACCATCTAAATACAGAAGAGTTGGACAATATGAGATTTTGGATAAAGAAAAATTAAAAATTGCTAAGCATATACCGCCAAAAATAGGAAATAAATCAGTGAGTTGCATGATTTAAAGTACTGACGAAGGCTATTGAAACACATAATAGTTCCTCACTTGTTGGAGTTGGCTCTGTTGTCGCTGAATGAAGCCTGCATACTTGATGTCAATCTCCACACATTCTTTTTCTATTCTAGACAACAGTTCATTCCCAAAACCATGCTTATCAAGAACTTTATATTCTATGTGTGGTTTCTTCAGAAGACTCTCCAAAGTTGTAAAGTCCTTCACTGGCTGACTAGAAAGACGAGTAACATCAGCTGCTATTTCCCCTCCTGAAAGAAGCACAAAGTAATAACTATAAGTTTCAGTTATGTCTCAAAATCCACAGATCGCAGTTTATTCGATTTTTTTAAATTCAACCCAACTTAGAAGGAATAAATAATAGGGCAAAAAGGGACATGGTACTGCATCAACCAACCCAAGCCCAGTTTTGCCCATAGCTTAATCCTAAGGAACATAGTGTAAGCTTATAAGCAAAGCGTACGACTATGAGGTGCATCACGTGCGTCCCAACACGTGCTTTTAAACACTGGCCATGCTAGATTATAGGGTGGGTTATAGAGCACAACAGATGCTTGCATGAACAGAGGGTGAATTATATTTATATGCTTACCTTGTTAACAAAATTAAACAAAAGCAAAATATTGGCATCAACTGAAAAAACAAACTAAAGAAATTGTAAGGTTAACACATCGAGTTGAAATCAGGGCCAACTGAAACTTCCGGTAAACTAGATGGGGAAAATGTACTTCAGCTTGATAATTTAACTAAAAATGCCAGCTCGAGCAAACCAAAGTATACAACAGTATACAACAATGCTAAAAGTGTAAAGAGGTTACAAAACTTAAGAAGAACTAGATAAAGATGAAAACCTGAAATTCTGACACTTTTCAATCGCTTCTTTTCTTCTGAAATTCGAGCCTGTTTGTCCTGGTATAGTTTCCATTGTCTATCATCTATTAACCCAATGTCACGCCCCAATGGTGTGAGACGGCTATCAGCATTATCAGATCGGAGAAGTAACCGGTGCTCTGATCGACTTTATTGGAAATTAAAAAAAAAAGGATGTTATGGAATGTCAAACCAAATTGAAAATCTACAGATGAATTATAAACTTGTTTCAAGCTATGAAGAATTAACTGATGCTAAGCAGATAAATCAAACTATCTATGATTGGTATTCTGCCCATGACATCTAGAGGTAGCAGTGCCCCTCAACACTCCCAGGTTTCTTGTGTGTAGAAGCCTAGAAGGGCACAATGATTTCTACTGTTATTGTTTAACTTCCAAAAATTGAGCATTGTCGTACTGCCATATGGTTGCTCATCCTTGTTCCTTGAAAATCGATGGGGAGGCCAGCGATCTACAACAGGGCAGTGATACCCACAAGGTTGCTGAACCTCTTGGTGGTCACATTATGCTCAACCCTTATGAAGCCTATGCCCAGGGAGAAAAGGCATCATAAAGGTCAAGCATAACGGCACCACCAAGAGGTTCAAAAATAAAACTTAATTGTAATGCTACTCCCAGCCTTAAAGGATCATTTCTTTTTCTCTATTGTAACAAATATCTCATTACTTTCTAGACAACAAGCACTTCTATAATACATGGAGTTACTTTAACACAGCCAACTGATGTCATAAAAAGAACAAACTATTCTACTAAAAAAATGATGTAGCCACGTAGAAAGTGTTATATTTAGAAAGACTGTTCAAAAGAATCTAAACTACACAATTAAACAGTCTTCCAAGTTCTGCTTCTATCTTCCAAAAACATTCACATGAACACTTAGGAAGTGAAGTGATTATGTCGAACCATCAAACATGCAACCTCAACCACCCACCAAATTAACTTCACTCCAAGTATGATTGAAATAACAATGATCTAATATATATTGGGATAATATCAAGATCTCATACCTGGTTAGCATGCGGTAAGGCTCTCGAAGGTCCTTTGTGACCAGATCATCGATCAATGTTCCTATATAACTGCTTTCTCTCTCAAGAACAATAAGGGACTTGCCATCTGAATGTCTGGCAGCATTGATACCAGAAATAATGCCCTTCAGAAAAGCATAAACAAGCATGAGGCGATAACTTTTTTTTAGAATAACACAATAACTGTATTAGCACCTTTTAACCCAGCACATAAAACCTATTGGCAATATGAGGAGTAACCAGCTCCTTATAAGCACATGCAAGGTCCCTCCTTTCCCAGATGTAGGATTCAATCTCAACAATAAATGCCTAATACGTGACTCTTTCAAATATACAGTTGTATCGATAGCTACAGATAGATTGTATTTCACTCTACACCAACTGAATAAAGGTACTCTAAATAATTACTTGTGCTGCAGCCTCCTCATAGCCTGTAGTCCCATTTATTTGACCAGAGAAGAAAAGCCCATCAATTTTCTTTGTCATAAGAGACCGAGAACATTGATGAGCAGGCAAGAAGTCATATTCTACAGCATAAGCAGGCCTCAGCATTGAACAGTTTTCAAGCCCAGGCAAAGTCCTCAAGAGTGGTAACTGTAGTCTCTCTGGTAAACCAGTTGAGAATCCCTGTGTGAAAAAGGAAAGAAAAGATGTTTATAAAAAGCATCTATATAACACATATTATAAGACATTGATACTCAATATCATCTGCTATGGTTAATCTGGTAAAAACTTGACAAAAATTCGGGTATCTATTTGTATTCATCAAAGATAAGTTGATGGAGAGAGAATATATCAAAGGGCACTAGCCATTCAGTTAAGTCATTATATTTATATTCCTTCTTTTCATCTAATGCAAAGAAGACAAAAGGTGAATGCAACCATACCTGCACATAAAGCTCCGGCACATCTCGGCCCTCTGGTTCAAGAAAAATTTGATGGGACTCTTTATCCTGGAACCGAACAATCTAAAGCCAAAAAATTACGCCAAAATGACATCAGGAAGCTCCTCTTGATAGGAAAGAAGAAGATTGGAAGAATGTTTTTTTATCAATGTTCCACAGGAAGCTTCTCTTGATAGCCAATTAAACAAGTGAAGGATTGCAAGTTGTTGGAAACCATGTTTGACACGTCTGATTTTACTTTCCCATCATACTTCATTAGATTTTACTACTCTTTGACCCTTAGCAGTATTCTACATGTTTCTAATAAAATGTGTTTGGATAGTCTCTATCTATAGTGTTTTCCCCGCCTTTAAAGGAGAAACTAAATAGTTTCCATAACAATCAGAATGATAATTCCTAAATGGTGCATCATGTATGGAAAGTATGTGCATATAGCATGCATCCCAGGCCTTGCTTGTCCTAACAGCTTCAGATACAAGCAAATTTTAGTATGTTGCCCCCACTGAGGCAGAGCAACCAGAGAATATTGATATCTGGATGCAAACTATTACGGATGTTATTTGCATATGGAACTATAGCAATGGGCCATCAATTGCCATTATCTTTGGAATAATTTCACTCATTTATGGCCTCATTTCCTAGGCCTATAAAAGGATGCTTTAACATCATTTGGAGAATACCTCTTTATTTCTCACTTTCTCCTTAAAAGTTGCAGTTCTAGCTAGTGCGTGCGATAGTGAGATATTATCTTGCAAATTCATTCCGGACTTCCAATTATAGTAAAAGGCAGCATACTTTTCTTCCCGTGGATGTAAGTCTCTCACATAGAGACTTTGTGCTCTCTTTTTTTCTTAAATAATAATCATGCATTCATTCATTGAACCAGATTACAATAAAATTAAGTATGAAAGTGTCAAGACTCAAAACTATGTTGCTTTTTATGATACTAGAACAGTACGGTTCACTCGGTGATGCAATTATAGTTTAAAGGGCCCAACTTCATATAAAATAATTAAAAAACTAATAATATCTGGTGCTGCCAAAAAAATTATCTCAGTACAAGTTCAATTTCAACTTACCTTGTCTTCAATTGAAGGGCAATACCTAGGCCCCTTCGCCTCAACCCATCCTCCATAAGTAGGAGTTTCACGCAAGTTGTCTTTGATTAGTTGGTGAGTGCTCTTTGTAGTACGCGTAAGATAGCAGCACATTTGTTCCCTTTCAATATGGACATCAAGATCAAAACTAAACCAGCCAACCTGTTAACCATCAATTCAAATTTAGGACGCAATTCTCAACAAAACTAATTGTTCTAACTATTAACCACTGAAAAGAAAAAGTAAACGTTATTGTAATCTGGCTCATTATGATTAGAATCCAATCAATATATGGGGGTGGGGGGAGGATATACAAGATGAATAATGAATGCAAATATTTCTTCTCAATTTCAATATGAGGCTTAATCAGCATGCCTTAAGGTCCATTTGCACCAGCTGCATTTCTGTACCAACCCTCACTGGTTTCTGGAAACTCCACAGTGCCCAGCCAGTGTCGTCTGATGAATCTAAATGCAGTCACTTCTCACCAGTCGCCAACAACCTCCCAAGTGCCAGAAAATATCAAAAAGCACACAGATCTTAAAGCAAAAGAAGAAGGAACAGCACTGATTACACCAAATGATAGCCGTTCCTTTAACTCATGCAAATTAGCCACATATTCCTTAGCCTTTCAAATCCAGAATCTAAAGCCTTATAATGCTAAAAGTCTAAAATATATGTCACCAAATTAGATTTCCAAAACCTAAACTAGAGTTCCAGGCCAGAATCATAAAAATGAACCTGCTCAAGCCTGTCTTAAACCCCAACCCCTTTTGACCGGAAAACAAAAAGACCTTAAACCCATCTCATAATGCCTTGTTGACTTTACTCCAGACACCACCTTAAGCTCAAAATGACAATCTTTTCCCCAGTTTCTAAACCAAATGGCCCCAACAAATAAACTTCTGCCCTGAAAACAGTTATTTAATTTACTGTCCTATCTCAGATTAGAAACAGACCCTTGTGTTCCATGTGTGAGTCATAAATTCAGTGGAGATACTTTTGCCTAGTCCAGAAAAAAGAACCAAACAGTCAAGTCTTTATCTTGGAACTTGCCATCCTGTCAGAAGCAAAGTATGGGACCCAGGTCTGGTGTATACCTTGTGTGGATGCAAGCCAAAATGACATTAAATATTTTTAACATCTACTTGAATGGCAAGAGTGCAGAGCACGAATTAAAATTATGAGTATCGCACAACCAATATACAGAACCTACATATGGGATTAAATAGATGGACCTCTTCATCGCCATGTTGTGGTTCCAATCCAGAAAAATCAACAGTGCGACGGTCCACACGCGCTGGGGTTCCAGTCTTTAATCGATCAGTCTCAAATCCAAGGCACTGTAAATTTTCAGTCAGTCCGAGTGAAGCTGATTCGCCAGCTCTTCCTGCAGGCATAGAAGTTCTACCAACCCAAATTTTACCACTCATAAATGTGCCCGTCGTGAGAATAACTGAAGGAGCGTAGAAGTTCATCCCAAAAAATGTTTGCACACCTTCAATATTGTCATTCTTTCCTAATAAGATATCTGTCACCATTGCCTCTCGAATTGAAAGGTTTGGTGTGCTGCAAAACGAAAGCAGATCAAGCTAGTTAATATATGGAAAGACTTAGCCACAACAAAGATATGCAACATGAGAATAACTGAATAAGTGTGATAATTGTGCTATGTTTTGGCTTTTAAAAAAAAAAAAAAAGAATAAGAAAGGAGAATAAGGCCTTCCAGAGTGATTCAGGTGAGTTTGATTTCTACAACACTATAGTAGTGTGAGTCTGACGGAGGTGAGTTCTCTTTCGAATGGTTAACCATTTATTGTATAGGAACCACACTCATGAGTTTAATATATTGAAATCAAGAATTGGAATTGAAAATAAAATATTGGGAGGAGAAAAGGAGGAGGAGGAGGAGGAGGAGGAGGGGGTGGTTGATATCCCTATCCACCCCATTATAGGAGTTCTGAGAAGTTGAAATTCTGTTCTTTTAATGTTTGACTGATTTTTTTAATGCAGAAAGTCTAATTTGCTCCTACATTTATCAAAAAAATGGATGGAGTTAACAAAAATGACCAAAAAGCCACACAAGAGTTTGAGGACCATATAAAATAAAATAAAAACTTCAGAGAAGAAAATGAAACTTGGGGACAAGTTCGAAGACCATTTTTGTAGTTAACCTAAACAGGAATAAATGAAGCAATCATAGGTAGATTACTACCTCAAATAGTCAACTACTTTTAAAACTAAAACGGATAGGAATTAATGATTTTCAGTACAATAAATAATATGAGACAACGTGAGTTTTGGCAAGGGCACATGAATATATCCTTCTAGGAAGGATTGCATTACAAGCTTCACAAAAGAAAAATGAAGACTCATCATTACTTGGAACTTACCGAGATAATATTACACTATTCATGTCTTTCTTTTCCTTTCTTATTCATTTCTCTTCTTTCTTTTTTTAAGAGTGATATCATTTAACATGCCAGGTCCAACCGTATAGTTTTATTTCATTTTATAAATGAAAGAATCTAGTACGATGTCATTCAGTCAGCCACATGGAATGCATGGGAACAGAAATCCTTAACACGAGTTTAACATCAAAATTCACACCAAATTGAACTTTTAACCTGTCAAGAATCATGCTAAGTTACGTCATTTTCAAAGCTAATTCATGTCCATACCAAATGCATAAAAATATAGAAACATATCAAATGCATACTCATATAACCAGTAGTAATCTGACAAAGATTTAGACGAAAGCTTCAATATAACCCCTGAGATCAGACATGAAGATGCATCTCACTCACTCTCACTCATTATGCATATGCAGTCATTTATATCTAACCTCACATCTGAAATGCAAGCCCTTAACGTAGCTCCCTAATTTAGGTCCTCATTAGAACGTTTTCCATCTAGTTTTTTATTTTTTTTTATTTTTTTATTTTTATTTTTATTTTTATATCACATTACTTCTTTTTCATTTTGGGATTTCGTTCGTTTCCCATAGCCTAAAATTGAGCAATATTTTTATCCCAAAAAAGTTAATTTCATGTACACAATTCAGCTGCTTTTACAACTTTTATCCAATTGCTTCTAATATTTGGCTGCATCAGTTGGCTGTACTGAAGGAGACATCTCAGAAGGAGAGAAATGTGTGTTTGCCGTACTGGGGCAAATGCTGACAACAGCATCACTATAATCATAAATACTTTCTAATGCTGGATTGCACAGCCAAAATAATAGCATATTTTCGTAATTCAACCTAGAAACAAAAAAGAAGTGGATATATTTGATACTAAAGCATGCATTTACAGGGAAAAGCTATTACATTTCAAACTGCGATAATTCAAAAAATAAAACCATACTCCAATTCAAGCAATCATGATTCAGAAATAGCAACACATCCTAAGAGCCAGACCATGAAGTGGTTGTTATTAAAGTATAAAGATTGGATAAAGTCAGCCACGTATGAATTTCATGATCATCTATGTGGAAAGAAAAGGTTAAAAAAAGAGAGGAAAATAAACCAAACCACACCACTGTCACTAAAAT
Organism: Pyrus x bretschneideri; assembly: GCF_019419815.1. Classification (NCBI taxonomy): domain Eukaryota; kingdom Viridiplantae; phylum Streptophyta; class Magnoliopsida; order Rosales; family Rosaceae; genus Pyrus; species Pyrus x bretschneideri. The sequence goes on from NW_025999801.1 coordinate 915,167, forward strand.
GACAGTAAAAGAATCATGCAGAAAGATAAAGTAATACTTGCCTCTCTACTATTTTTCTCATTTCCATGGCATATTCCCGTTTATCAGTCTGTGCACGCAATGCCCGAACAGCAGGGCCCCTTGAGGCATTGAGTACACGCTTCTGTAAATAGCACCTAAGCATAAAAATTGAAAATCACTAACAGTTGCAGAGAGTGAAGGTGAAAATGGGGGACTTTAAAGATGAAATGGTAAAAACCAACAAAAACTAGAACACTTAAAAAGCAAAAGCATGAGCAGAAAGAATTACAAATTATCTGAAAAAGCTGGGCCAGAAAAAAAAATTGGCAGGAACCTAACAAATATGTATTGAATTTTCATGTTGTTAATATTTTACCATTATCAGAATATATTATGTTTTAACTACCCTAATTAGGGTATGTCGAAATGCCCTAGAGCTTAAGGGCCAGCTCACCCAATGGCAGAGTATCTGAAACAACTTCTTTTTGTCCACAAAGAAAAACAAAAAAAAAAAAAATTATAGGAGATGAGAACCAAGATAGTATCTAAAATTATTAGCTTCTCCACTAACCCATGTGGAAATGGACCTTTCACAACATTATAGCTCCCAAAACGCTTTCCCAGAGAGAAAAAATAAAGGCAAAACTTACCCAGCCATCTGTAGACTATCAGTATTTTATGATCATACTCCCATGATCCCATCTCAAAAAATTATTTACGAATTATAGGCACAGTCACCTAAAATTCAGATTTTTTTTTTGTTTTTGTTCTTTTCATTTCTACATTAAGGGCTTGCAATACATAATTACTTAAACCAATACAATCACTTTACTTTTGTACCTGAGCATTTTATGCAATCCTTCTTAATGAGAGTGTCATTTTGACTGTCTCTAATTCTTGCATGTAAATACACCAAACCCACACCAAAACATACTAAGTTCTTGAAATGTCAGTTCTAAATATGCTCGTCCAAAACAAAACCAATGGCAAGCCACAGGCCCACAGGTATACCCTCAAGCTTCTTAGAAGGGAACATGCAAATATAGGAGATTTTATCGCTTTACCGATCAGAAATCTTCCCAATTTCACCACCAAGGGCATCCACTTCGTGTACAAGTTGAGACTTTGCTGGTCCACCAACTGCTGGGTTGCAGGGCTGCATCGGACATCTTTCATTAAGATGCGCTTTAAATTATCTGTGTCATGATTCTAAAGAACTAAGCAATTTTGCATGCAGTAACATGACTGCACCTCTATTTGTGTGTATGTGTGTGAGAGAGAAAGAGAGAGAACACAATATCAAATCTAAAGATGAGGAATTGCAGGATAATTGAATAAATAAGTTAGAATGCTGCCTCCCAGTTTGTTTGTTTTGCCATATGTATTCCAGATACTACATCTCATTGGGTTAACTTTCAATCGGACCAAAAACAAAAAAACCTGCTGAACTTTCTAGTGTAAATCATTATTTTTTTTTTACTGCTCCTTTAGAGGAATTATGAGTTGAAATTCAAATTGAAAACTAATTTCACATATCTAATTTTGAGAAATATAACAAAACTTCTAAATACAATAGGAAAAATATGAGGTTATCAAGAAAAGGCAGAATTAAACCTGCCAAGCAATTCTATCAATATTTAGGGTGAGTAGAAGAGTTTTCGCCCCTAAATGAGCAGATGCTAGGGCAGCTTCACAGCCTGCATGTCCTCCTCCGACCACAATGGCATCATATCTTTCATCATGTATCCCATCATCACTTAGACCTGTGAAATGGTGAACAATATAGTGATTAAATTTCACCATTAGTATTCGTCAATTCCTAAATTTGTGAATGGTAAACTTAAAAAAGGCCAATGGAAAACTCATACATGTTAAAAAATACCACCTCATGCTATTTGTTCAAGGCTAAGAGATTGGAACAAAAAGAATATTTATTATTTTTGTTCAAAATAAATATACTAATAATAATGACACTTTAATTCAAAAAATATATGAAAAATTATTAGAATTTTTTGGGTTTTACTCTTAAAAAGTACAATAATGTTGAAAAAATAAATATATGGGTTTATTGTGTTTTAACATTGGTGAAGAAAGGCAATTAATTTTTTTCTACTAAATATCATATACAATAATTTATTTAGAATAAGGGGATTTTAGTGATCACAGTGGTTTCATTCCGACTAAGGGGAATTAGTAAGCAACTTATATGGAATCAGTACTATTCCTACTCTGATCCAGAAAATTTGAGTAAACACCTTTAATAGGAATCTGAGTGTGACTCTACCCCATTCCAACTCCTCCTCAATTCCATTCTTCCGATTATTGATTTAGTAAACGAGCCATAATACTATTCCAAATTGGGTAGGTCCCAAACACATGTTGTGGGTTCCAAAAAACAAATATATATATTACTTCTACAAGGGCAGAAGATAAAAAAACAGAGGCAAAAGAAACACCACGTCATGCTATTTGTTCATACAGATACAAATTCAGGAGAATCATTTGTTCCAAATCGACCCCATGCTATTTGTTCAAGCATCCTACTGGTTATTTGTTGAAATTTAAATTAAAGGCTTTCAGGTACTGTAAATGCAGGATTTTGATATGACATCACCAGCTTGTCTGGATTAGGCAGTCCAAGCTGGTAAGCCCTCAGTGGTTTTGTTGCAGTTATATTTGCCCCAGAGAAGAGTGAGGGCAGTGTTTGAAAAGCTTGTGAGCAAATTTGGTTTGAATAGAACTTGCCCCTACAAAATCATCTTTGTAAGGGAAGGGAGCCGAAGAGCTCATACACTCTCGCAAGATATTTTTTTCAAATGTGGGATGAAGGCGTTTCCGAGCATTTTTTTCCACCTCTCTTATCCAATTCTAGATCAAACTTGCGTTCCCTAGGCAGGCAGGCACTATGAAATGGGGTATTTCCTTCTCACGCTACTCTTCAAGTCAAACTTGAACTAAAAAGAATACAAAAACTATCTTCGGAGCTCCCTATACAACTCACTCCAACCATAGTCTCTAATCCAGAGAGTAACGATGACTATGAACGAACAAAAATTATTAAAATAGCAAGTTTGCTATTTTAATAATTTTAGGAGCTCCTAGCAGCTTTGCTATTCTAGGAGCACCGAGTGTGATTGAAGATGAATTTTTCCAACTCCTTTCTAAATTTTGTTAGGAGCCCATTAGAAGATACTCCAACCAGATTATTTTGCTTTACAAACAGAGAGAGCATATCACATAATAGTGTTCAACCAAATGAAGACACCGTTAACAGCATAAAGACACTATTTTTGCAAATTAATGTCAGTAAAATATCCAGTTTGGCCAACATTTCAATTGCTGAAATGCACGGGACATGTTCGACAAAATCACTGACTGACAAAGAGAGAGAAGCACAAACTCATTGGAGCCGTACCTGGAGTGGTAGAGGCGGAGACAGAGAATCGGCGGGAAAAGTTGCAGGTGGAGAAGGAACGGGTGCGGCGGAAGGGAAGGTCACGCGGCCTTAGAATGAGTCGAGCACGATGAAAGAGAGGAGGAGTCGGGAGAGGAGAAGAGGAGAAAGGGAAGTGGCGGGCGCGGCGAGAGAGATGAAGCGTCAGTGCTGGCGTGGTCGCCATTGCTGAATTTCAGAGCGCGTCTTCGCCCTCTCTCTTCCTTATTTGTGCCTTGTGAGAGGCGAAGCAGATAATTTTATTTTGGTCGCATTTGTTACTTAATCTTTAGGTGGAGGCCTACTGAAAATATGCACAACTTCAGTAGGTACTAGCTACTGTATACTACGGTAGTTTCCTGCTGAAACATTTTACATGTTCAGTAACAATTTGTCGAATCTTAAATTTAATGCTTACTATCCGAAAATATGAATTGATTCGGCAGGCTTTTGCTGAGTAAGTTAATGGGTTTGTGTGGAGTGTGAGGGTAGTTTCGCACTATTCAAATCAACAGCAATGGCATGGATGTGCTCTACAGAAGGGCTTCTCTCACCTACAAGGTCATTGGGGGTGTTTTCGACTTTTACTTCTTTGCTGGCCGACGCCGTTGGGCTTTGTCAACCAGTACACGGCGTTCATCGGCAGACCGGCCCGATGGCCTACTGGTCTCTTGGTATGTTTTGCTTCCTACCCTCTGCTTTGCCTTCATTAACTTACTCAGTTATTCCTACTTCTAGCTTTAGATTAAAAGCATTCGATGTATATATTTTTTTAATTTTATTTAAGCGATATACTATATTTCGATGCAAAATAGCACACCGTTTTAGTCAAATTGACCAAACCCAGATTAGCGGTTGTGTATTTGTTTAGAAAAGAAATGTTTTTGTTAGCGTCCCAACTCCCAAATCTTTTGTGAATGTTTTTGTTCTATTTTGTTGTGAGTTTGTGAGTGATTTTTTATGTCGTTTTAGTACATAATATGGTTTGGTTAGTTCACCCAAGAAAAAGGAATGTGGATGTTGTCTCTGGAATCCTATCGTCATCTACCTCGCATGCAAGGCTTTGGCTCTTTCAATTGAAACCAAAACGTGTTTCAGGTGCCTAACACAACCTCTCACTACTCACTCACATCATTTGGTTTTTGTAATTTGAACTTTTCTTTCTGATAAATTTGTATGCTTTCTGGAATTTTTATGGCAGTTTTGGACCTTTTCTTTTCTGAATTTGTGTGCTTCTCTGGGTTTTTATGGCAGTTCTGAGGAAGAGCAAGGAAAAGGGAGAACCATTATTAGAAGATCTTCCCAAAGAGTACTACGATGATGTGAGTGCCTTTATCCTTTAACTTGGCCAAATGGGTGCTCAAATTTCATGTTTTTCTGTGATTATATGAGTAAATTTTTGCAATTTTGTTTTTTGGTTTTGCCAAATTCAATGGTGGTATTTATGGGTGTGGTATTGATTTTCAGTTGACAATGACTTTGGGGAAATTGATTGAGTCTGCATTCAATGTAAGTTTTCATGCAGTTACATACTGATGAAATAGAATTCAATTTTTTCATTCCCTTCTTTTTTTAAATGCAGTTATATTTATATAATGATTTACAGCATATATTCATCTTTTAGTTTCTAATTCTTCTTGCAGTCTAAGCCATGAAGGATTTGATAAACCCACAATTGATAACAATGTGCGGTGGCACCAACGGTTTTGGACAAGGAACAAATAAGTACCATTTTGCTTCATTGTTCCAAAGTATTATGTAGAGCTTGCTTTAATATCTTGGCTTCTTGGCTGTATGTGGGGTGTCTGAGATAGGATTTAGGAGATTTGGTTTAGGGTTTGCAGAGAGAGAGAGGGAGAGAGAGAGAGGGGGGGGTCTCCAAGAGAAATGTGGGAGGATTTAGTCGAGGGATTTCAGGGATTTGTTTAGGGTTTCTTTTCTGCAATTTGCAAACAGAGAGATGGGACAAGGGTGAGAGAGAGAGATGGGAGGATTTTCTGCGAGGGTAAAGGGAACGGGTAAGGGAGGTATGGGTATGGGTAGGGGATGGAAAAGCATTTCGTTTTCCATTTGCTTCCTGAAACTCGAGGGATTTCTGCGATTGCAGATAGAGATTTTCTTATTATGAATGTTGTCTGTTCTTTTACATGAAACTCTAGAAGCTGACATTAGGATGTTCAGGAAGAAACTGACTTTTAAAACGACTCCAATGCCAATCTTCTATCAAGAGCCTCCACCTCCTAAAGCGGACCTGAAGAATTTATTCTTTTTTTCTTTCAAAATCACAAATGGCATGATGTATATTCTTTTGTTCATGTGCAATTCCCAGTTCTCTGGTGAATCTAATTTCATGCTTTAGTTTGGAGAAATTTTTGTCATATATAGAAAAGTGGTGTGGCTATTATATGATTGGCTAACAAATAATGCCTTTAGCACTACCTTCTCTCTCACTGAGCCCTAGCTCAACCCCTCCTCTGCCGTCGCTAACCTGCGCCCTCCACTGCCCACACTTCGAATGGTAACTCTCAGCTCAGATCCCTTTTAGTTTATTTTCTCATAATTATTGTTCGACTTGATTTAAATTTTGTTTTCTGTTCTGTGTATAATCAGGTGCTCTAGGTGTACACACCAGTTCAATCTCCACCGTCCGGTCATCGTCGATGAGGCAACGGAGTTCTTCAAGACAGTTGGAGTCTCAGATTTCACTTTTGACAGTTGCAAATTGGTGCATTACTTAACTCTTTTTTTTCCCCCTTAATTTTGTAAAATTTAGGCCTTTTCTTAAATTTTAATTAAAAAGAAATATCTTTCTGGTATTGGTTAGTTTTGATCTTGAGATTATCTGGGTTTGGTGTTAGTGGGGATGGCAGTGTCGCTGAAGTTAGTTGTTCATGGCTCACTGGAAAACCCCCTAATTGGGCTTTGTCGGGAGGGAACTCATAATGTAGTAGATATTCCTCAATGCAAACGTCCCAATCCTAATGACTTTATATTTGATATTTAATCCTTGGATTAGTGTTAAATTCTATATTTTTTTTAGTTTAATTTGTGTTTTCTTTTCTGTTTTTGCAGCTCAATCATCCAAGTATAAATGCTGTTGTGGAGTTGCTTAAACAAGATCCCTTTTTGGTTATTAAAACTCAATGTTACCTGCTTTCATTTCCAGTTTTTGAGTCTTCTATTTGTTTGCTTGCTGCAATTATTCAACTTATGCCGCTATAATATTTGTTTCCTTCTGTTTTGTCCTCTGCATTAACTATCATTTGGATCATGTGAATGACAACTTTCATGTATATTTCGAATAATGAGCAGTTTATTGCTGTTAATCTTTTGATCACTGTATATGCTGCTAATTTACCTTCTCAAACAACGTACATGTAAACATTGATATATAAAACTTATTTATATGTTAATAGTACAGTTTCTTTACTTTTGACTTTGGTTGAACAACAACATTTTCTACTTTCTAGAGTTCATCCTCTTTATTTTAGCCTAAGCCGACTCACTCAACTCTATTTGAAGCTCTTCAACTTTTTCGCACAAATTGCTCAAAAACTCCTACTCTCAAACATCTTAGATCCCTCACTCACCCTTCTGGCATTGATGCCCCAAAGGTATATTTCTCTCATTGCTTTCAAAATTCAGTGTGTGTGTGTGTATATATATATATATATGCTGACATGTATGAAGACATTCACATATGGTAGAACTAAGAGGACGGTAGAATGCTCAAATAATGGAATAGAGTCGAGATTATGATGAGAAAGGATAGTAAATAGCTATCACTATGTGAATGTCTTATTTTCTTTCACTATGTAATAGCTATCACTAACTTTTGTTTTTACTGTCTTATTGTATTTCCCATGTTGAGAGATAGATCTAAAAGGACAGTAAAATGCTTGAATAATGGAACAGAGTCGAGATTATGCCCGAGATATCTGGTAATCTTTCTACTTTACCAAAGCCAATTGCAATTTGTTTTGGAACAAAGAAAGATGCTCTGTTAATCTAGGGATATGTCACCCCTTTGTTTTTTGGATAAAATTTGGTGCATTATCGAATAAGAGCTTTTTTTCTTTAGAATTATCAAATTAGTGCTTATGTATGCTGTCTGCAGATGTTACAATAACAACTGCAAATACAAGTTGAGAGGAAGATCATATTCCTTTTGTGGTGCAGCTGGGGTTTTTTATCATATGTGGTGCTTTTCATTGTATGACCATATGAAGCTGCAGATGCAAATATTTCTTAAGGTAGTCTTCTTCACTATGAATAGATTCATACACGCATACTTATTCACGCTTGCATACAGACTTTGGGGTTGCTAAGATTTTCCTTTGGGTTTCATAGGTACATGATGATCCTTCTAACGCTCCAGTTTGATGGTCCAACTCAATGGGTGAGTAATGCCGTTTATTTTCGTGCGCATGTTTTTTGGAAGTTCATTCCTGTTTTGGGATGTTTGAATACATAAGCATTGTTTAAATTACAATTTATTAAGTTAAACTGTTTAAATTACTTCTTATTTATAATTTTAGCCCTTACACCACTTTGAGGGACTGCTGGTATAGCTCATAGCAATTGATGTAAGTCCCTTACTTTCGTAATACAATACTTGGAGTGACTGCTGTTAGAGCTCATAGCAATTACTGTAAGTCCCTTACTTCCGTAATACGGACACTTACATTTATGATCATTTTTGTGTTAAGACGCAATAGTTATAACTTATAATCGTCTTACGTAGAGTAACGCATACATATATCGAATTTACCTGCGTTACTCGAACAATTTGCTTTTCAATTCGCGAAGGGAATAAATAAAATCCAATAACTGTGTAAAAGTTTAGTTTCCAACTTCCTAGCGGTGAAAATGTTGCCCTTTCTGCAGACTACACCCTTTCACACACTCACTTTGATATGGTTAAACATATATATTCAAGATTTTGATCTCTGTGTGATTTGGCAATACTTTTCACCTAATATTCCTCTCTCTCTCTCTCTCTCTCTCTCTCTCTCATGAAGGCACTCATTGCATTAAAAAAAGGTTCCCAGTTAATCAAATATAGCCGGAAAGGAAAGCCAAAACTTCTTCCATTCAGAATTTCAACTGTGAGTAATTTCCTTAAGAGAAGAACAAGTTTGAATCACTTTTTTTGTAATTGTGTATATTATAGTTCTTTGAATGAAAATCCTAATTTTGTACAAATTACAAGGTATGTTATCACCATCCTTAATCTACATATATGCAATGTGCAAAATTACATCTGTTCTCAAGAATGAACCTGTTTTGTTCCATCCTTCTGTTAAGGATTATAATTTGTATAGAATTTATAAGTTTTCTATCTTTCGGGCTCTTTTGGGTTACTTTATGTGTCGAACTAGTTGGATTTAGCATTCTTCACAAGCTTTGATAATTGTTTAATTTCTAAGTTTTGTTTCATGCAGGGTTGATTTACAGTTTGACATTCTCGACGATGATGATAATGGAGTTCAGGATTATTTCGCCCCGAACAACAAGGACGGATATGCTGTCTATGCCAACAAGGGGGTAAGGTGAGATATAGTTTTCGTCATGTCTTTATAGTAGCTTGGCATTTTCCAAGGACTTTTAATTGCTGATGCATTGTTGAATACATTAAGAATGATGCGGTAAACCGGAGAGGGAGTCATCAGCTTATGGATGTGTTGTAATCTCTTCGCTACTTAAACAAACATGTTGCGACATCAATTCTGAAAAAAAAAACTTGGTCTGCTACTTTACTTATGGTGCTGTTGGTTTATTCCTACGATAATACCTAGCTACAACAAAAACATGTCCTTAACTGTGAGAGGAATCCTCCTTTGTGACTTTGGTTACCGATTTATGATGAATATGATTTTCTTAGCTTATTATCAGGACAATGTTAATTTCACTTGATTATTTCACATTTTCCAGGTCAATCTTTGATTTTGAGTCTTTCCGAAAGCTGCTATCATCTCCAAAACCCTTATTCTGGTATGTAGATAGCTGCTAAGTGCCGCAGCTCACTCATTGTAGCATGCCCTCTGTGGCAAGCAAGCATTATAATTCCACTTTGTGGATTGATATTAAGTTGGCTTATGGAATAATATAAGGTCGTGTCATGGTTGAACATTTCTACACTCTTTATAGCCAGGATTATTTTCTTCTTTGTGAAATTTTGACCTCTTTCTTTTCAGTTAAGAAGCCCGATTACTGTTGCAATTTTATAGCATGTCACTAATAAATATTCGTACATTATTTTGATTAACCAATTTTCTAGGAAAATGGCTTTTGTGAATTGTGGTTAGACATAGTATTTGAAATTTTTTTTTCCTGTTGAAAATTGCATGGCACAGTTAATAATTTCTCTATCATTATTTTGTTTGAACAATTAGCTTCTCTATCAAATTTGAAGTCTGGATATGCCATATAATTATAATAGTTGGGAAAGTTTCTGCAAATCTTTTTGTGACTTTTTTAATGGGTATATTGTTCCATTGCTTTCTTACGGGTATATATGTTTTGGCTATTTGAGAATGTGAATGAATATCGTGCTGCAGCGGAGCCGGTACTGGGATGTGACAGTAATTGCTGTTGTAAAGAGTCCCTATATGCTGCTTAAAGGCTGGTATCGACTGACTCATGATCTGATTACTCCAGAAGGTCCATTTCTTGAAATAGCTTGCATCCTTATTGCTGGTTTGACAATCATTCTGTGGCTAATTGTGGTTGTTTCAAGTATCGTGTTGGCAGTTTTCATGAACATTTTAATTGGATTGTATGCATCAGTTGTAGTCTATCAGGTTTGCTTACACCAGACTAAAATCATTGTAATCTCCTTGGCTTTCAGGACACATTATATGTGTGAACTACATGTTTCTTCTGTTTCTTAATGAACATAACTTTTTTGGAAACCATCTCTTTCATAACTTTTTTGGAAACCATCTCTTTCTAATCAAAGACGTTCAATTTCTTCCCACTCATTGTAGAATGTCTTTATATGCCAGCTTACTTAAATGTATATAAAAGCAAAATTGATTATCTTATCAACCTTATTCACTCATGTATATCTCTGTTTGTTCATAATTGTGTTGAATTTATTCAACTAAAATGTGTTTTATTCATCCGATTACGCCTGAAACAACTGGTTTCCGCAGCAACTCGCGGGCGTAATTTCCAGTTTGTGTTGCATCCGACTTGGGATATGTGGACGGAGGAGCAAGCATTAGGTATAGTCGATCCATCATTGGATCAGTCATATCCTGCACATGAGGTTTCGTGATGCATCCATATCAGTCTACTTTGCGTGCAAGAAATTGAATCGGATAGGCCAACCATGTCGGAAGTTGTTTTTCATGTTGAGTAATGAAACAATTCTTCCCTGTCCCAAGAAACCTGCATTTATATTACAATCCAGAAATCCAAACTCAGAAGCGTCAAAAAGAGAAATTTGTTCGATAAACGACTTAACAATAAATGCAGTTGAAGCTCGCTAATGACCTAAGTTGTATGTTGTATTCAAATAAAAATTTCTTGCCATTGTCTTTTGTAATGTCATGTGTTACCAAACTTAAGAGCAACTCTACCGTTGCAAATGCCCCCTCGAGCTATTCACTATTTAATCCATCCAGTGAACAGTAACTGACTTTTGTATTTCCACCCCTACACTAAATAGCCTTGGCAATAGGTAATAAAATATGAGTATTTTTTTTTTATAATTAATATTATATTATTTACTTTGTATAAATTAATATTAGATTATTAATTTATCTCCGGATCCTCCTCATTCTTCCTTCTTATTTGCAGATTTCCTTCTTCCTTCTTCTCTACAGATTTGGTTCTACTTCTTCTTCTTCAATTATGCATCTTCTTCTTCACTTCCTTCTTCCTTCTTTGTTTGTTTATCGGAAAACTCTTTTTCAATTATGCATCTTCTTCGACAACCATCACCGAGGAAGTCACGACATTGGCTTCGAGAAAGCAAGACGTCGACCCTGGGAAAGCCCACAATGCTGACTTGGCCTTTAAAGAAGATGGATTCGGAGGCTTTGGTGGGTTTGGGTCTGGAGAGGATCCTCTCCGTAGCTTCCAAGGACGATGAAGGTCGAGTAGCTGTAAGGTTGAGGCCCAAAAATGCAGAGGAGATGATGGCTGATGTCACCCTGACGTCAACCTTCTGTCACGTTGCCTTCAAGCTCTCTGGCTGGCAACTCGTGCTGGGCCTTTCCCTCGAGCCCGCTCGGGCTCCATCACCAGCACACGCTGGACCATCTCCATCGGGTTGTCTGGCCCTCTTCCAAAGGCAGTCCACCGAGCAATAGCCCACGATGGAACTGCTCTAAGTGAAGAAAAAAAGGTCTTGGTTGTAATTTTTGGTAGAATGTTGATTCCTCTTTGGTTATCCGAGTTTAGTACAAAGAATGTATATCGGTTAATAACCGAAAAAAGTGTACCCCTGTTCCCCTGTTTCCCCGTCTTGATACAGAGTATTCACAAATAGTCACCTAGAGTTGACCATACTAAGAATAACAGTCAACTAAGTAATGAGCATGGTGAGTGCTGACGGATATGGAGATAATTAGGGGATTTAACAGTTTGCAGCTACGATGCATGGACACAGACATGGGGATACGTCAAGTTAACCAGAAGATTATTGTATGACCACAAGATAATACAACACAACACAGGAATACAAGAAGAAACCACCCTGTCCATGCATTTGCAGTAACATGTATAAACGATTTTATCAACTAGCTATTAAATTTGTTTTAGGTTTGGAACTCGTGGAGAGAAGGCAATGCCTTGGAAATCATTGATTCATCTCTAGGTGAATTGGGACCATGTCAACCAAGTTCTGATATGTGTCCAAATTTCCCAGCTTATGTGGGCAAGAGTATGCCATGGACCAGCCAAAAATGTCGGCGGTTGCTTTCATGCTAAGTAATGAAGAAGCAGCTCCTTCACCAAAACAACTAGCATCAGAGTTATAACAGTGGAGATCCATCACCCAGTTTTTTTTTTTTTTTTTAATTATTATTAAAGGGAGGGGAGAATTTGAAACTAGCCAACAATTTAGGGGAGGGCGCAACTTCGAACCTAAGACACAATTTAAGTGAAAATCTAACATCCTATCTACTAAGATATTAGACCACATGCAAAAACCCTATCATCCACCACTGAAGGAGAAAATTCTTTAAATGATGTGACATCGCTAAAGTTGAACTCTTTTAAGATATTTCGAGTGCATGGACATGTAAGGCACCATAATTATTGGTTACGATTGCGAATTTGCAAGGTAATTGAAGAGATCTTATACTTGGACTAGTTAGCTAATTCTGTCAATTGTGAGACGACGTACTATGGTGGAAACTTGAAAGCTAACAGACGCATTCACATCAATTAGTGTTTAAGAATGAGAGGTTTGGGGTCATCAAACTTCAGCATAGCATACGAAGCAGGTAAGACTTTTCATCTAGGTTTTGGCTGCTGTGATTCTTCGCACGCCAAATAAAAAATCCTAGAACTTTCCCAATTGGTCCCTTTCGGAGCCAAGTTAGTTAGCTCTGCCGTTCATTCGCATGCACAGAAACGTCAATTAGAAAATTGTCCTTATCAATCTACTGGATACAACTGGGGTGTGGTCAGAATTAATGAAGTGGAGATTTCGACATGTATGAAAGGAATTTGCGTGTGAATCCAACAACTGGAAGCCTTTAGCGTTGCGCAATCTCCAGAGAAAAATAAAATCCAACCTTTCGGGCTTTTTGTTTCTGCTTGCCATTAAAAGAAGCAACCTTTTTAGCATTTAATCAACCCCTGAGAAACTAACCATGAATTCTACTAAATTCTTTTTTGTCATAATTAGATTGCTTATCTTCCTTGTGATTCCTCCCTCCTCCATTTCTGTTGCCCTAGACGCCATTACACCAAACCAACCCCTAAGATACGGCGACGTTCTTCTCTCCGCCACTAAAATCTTTGCACTAGGGTTTTTTAGCCCAGGCAATTCACATAACCGTTACATCGGAGTTTGGTACAACAATATTCCAATCCAAACAATCGTCTGGATTGCAAACAGAGACAACCCCATAACTCCAATTGCTGGAACTGGGCTCCTAGCTATTCATGGAGATCATGGAGGCCTTGTCATTTATGGGAAGGACCAAAATACCCCTCTTTGGTCTGCTAATGTCACAGTCTCCTCGCCAAACAATTCCGTAATAGCCAAACTTTTGGATACGGGAAATCTTGTATTGCTTGAGAACAATGGTAGTAGCCCAAGGGTGCTGTGGCAAGGCTTTGATTACCCCTCAGATACACTGCTTCCATTAATGAAGATTGGGCTGAACCGGCGGTCAGGGCTGAACAGGCGCTTAAGATCTCGGAAGTCCCAGGATGATCCCGGATCAGGGAATTTTTCGTATGAGATTGACCCAACCGGGTTTCCGCAGTTGATGCTTTTCAAGGGTCAAACTAAATGGTTTCGAGGCGGAACTTGGACCGGCCAGAGATTTAGCGGGGTCCCCGAATTTACAATTAATAGTGTCCGCAGCTTTGTGAACAATAAAGATGAGATGTATATGATGTTTACTGTTCCAAATGGCTCAGTATTCACAAGGGGGGTGCTAGATGAATCAGGAATTGTTAAACGGTTCGTATGGCGAGATCAAGAAAACAATTGGATCGAAGTAAGCTCTAGCCCTAGTGAGTGGTGTGACTACTATGGACAGTGTGGTCCAAATGGTAACTGCGACCCATACAGTAATTACAACTTCTCTTGCCTTTGTCTGCCCGGATTTGAACCCAAGTTCACCCAGGATTGGTATCTGAGAGATGGATTGGGTGGATGCCTGAGAAAATTGGGAGCGTCTACATGCCAAAAAGGGGAAGGGTTTGTTAAGGTGGCACGTGCGAAGGTACCCGACTCATCTAAGGCACGTGTGAATATGAGTTTGAGTCTGAAAGGGTGTGAGCAAGAGTGCATGAAGAATTGTTCTTGCATGGCATACGCGCGTGCAGATGAAAGGGGAGGAGGGATGGGTTGCGTGACGTGGTACGGGGACTTGATGGACACAAGAACTTTTTCAAATGTTGGGCAGGACTTGTATGTACGAGTTGATGCAGTTACTCTAGGTAGTCACTTTATTTTTCATTCTCACAATATTTTGTATTGTACATTTTCTACCGTAATTTCTCTAATACAAGACAAATCTTGTTGGATAGTAGTTGCCCGGCTATACTTTGCCATGATCCGCCTGGCTAATTACATCCTACAATTATCTCGCACATGATAAAACCCCATAGTTTTTCTTTATTTTTTATAGTGATTTGCTACTGTTTACAGTTCACAACTGTTGAATTCGTTGGTTTTTTATTTTTATTTTATATCCTTGTAGCTCAATTTGCAAATGGTTCTGTAATTAGCAAGAAGGCAAGGCTGGCAATTTCACTTTTATCTGCTCTTGCGTTCCTTGGCCTGGTTTTTCTTTTGTGTTGGTTGGTAAGGAGGAAGAGCAAAGGTAAATAAATTTTGCTTCTCTATCTTAATTAGTATCCCTCTTGTGTCGGTCTCTATTACATCAACACTACAATAAACGACTACAGTCTCTAACATTAGTTGTAAGAATTGAGATGGTAAAAGACTTATTAGTGGCTACTGGGCGGGTATACTATGAGGGCTTTTACTCACTCTATTCTGTACAACTAATGCCAACGGTTATTGTAAGTTTTCTTGTAGTGTCGTGCAATACTGTTTGTTTATTATGACCAAAAGGCTATAACATTGCATTGTTTATTTAATTATGTATTTCATCACAGCAGGCAGGCAGAGAAAAAATATGTTTTTCATGGAAGATAGAACAGATCTCGATGATCAAAGTAAAATAAACTCAGAATTACAATTCTTTGATCAAACAACCGTCGCAGCCGCCACGGACAATTTCTCTGTAGCGAACAAGCTTGGGAAAGGAGGTTTTGGCTCAGTCTATAAGGTAGTTAGCTTCTATAACTTTCCGAAGGATGCATAACTTCAGGTTAACATAGAAGCTTGCAACAAACATGCAATTCATGTTTGATACCTTTAAAAATGAATGGTAACATAAGTGCTTGGATTATACTTCCAGGGTGTACTTCATAATGGAAAGGAAATAGCGGTGAAACGACTATCGAAGAATTCTGGTCAAGGAATTGAAGAGTTTAAGAATGAAGTTGTGATAATTGCGAAACTCCAACATAGGAACCTTGTCAAGATTATAGGTTGTTGCGTTGAAGATGAAGAGAAGATGCTAATCTATGAATACGTACCAAACAAAAGTTTGGACTCTTTTATTTTTGGTATGTCTTCTTATTTTTTTTTCCTTTAATTTCGTTTTGAAACTAAAGTTAACAAGAATTGATTTGGTTTCAACTTCTTACTATATTCAGATGAAACGAAAAAAAATCTTCTAGATTGGACAAAACGCTTTGAGATTATCTGTGGGATTGCTAGAGGGATTTTATATCTTCATCAAGATTCGAGATTAAGGATTATCCATAGAGATCTAAAGGCCAGTAATATTCTACTGGATGCATCTATGAGCCCTAAAATAGCAGATTTTGGTATGGCAAGAATATTTCTAAGGGACCAATCTGAAGCAAATACACATCGTGTGGTCGGAACATAGTAAGTTAATTAAATTTCATCAAAATTGAAGATATAAATTGGCTAGAGCTTACCAAAATAATAGGTTAATAGTTCCACCTTCCGAGTACAAATCTCACCATGATCTCTTTATATTGATGCAGTGGTTATATGTCACCGGAGTATGCAATGGAAGGAATTTTTTCAGTAAAATCTGATGTGTACAGTTTTGGTGTTTTATTGCTAGAAATCATAACTGGCAGAAGGAATTCTGGTTACTACCACAAAAAATATCCCCACTCAAATTTGGTTGGATATGTAAGCTAACTATAACCTATTTGTAAACAATGATTTTCCCTACTTTATTCATGCTTGGTTGATTTTTTCAAAACTCTTTTAGGTTTGGGATTTGTGGAGAGAAGGCAATGCCTTGGAAATTGTTGATCCATCCATAGGCGAATCGTACCATGTCAACGAAGTTGCGAGATGCATCCAAATTGGCCTCTTGTGTGTGCAAGAGTTTGCTGCTGACCGGCCAACCATGTCGGCAGTTGTTTTCATGCTAGGTAACGAGGCAACAGTTCCTTCCCCAACACAACCTGCATTTTTGTTGAGAAGGGATTGTACTAGAGTAGATCCATCAACGAGTACTGAAGGAGCTAGTTCTATAAATGATGTGACATGTACAGAAATAGAAGCTCGTTAAAGAAGGGCATAGGATTATCCGACATGTTCCACAATATATATATATATATATATATGTACACACACACACACACACACACATATATATATATGTACTAGTTTAGACTAAAGTGAGGAGGACGGTTTGAATGAAGCCTGACAATTTCTTGCACGACTTGTTAATCTGATACGAATCGACGCAAAAATAACATACTTTGATTCAACCCATTAACAAATTTGGTCATTATCGGGTCACCATCCGGAACCTGTTAAGATAACAGGTATGGTACGAAAACGGCAACACGGCTTGTTTTTTCAAGTCTAGACAATAGGCACGACAATTTCTTGTATGACCTGTTAACCCAACACGAAACGACATGAAAATAACAGGTTCAAAATCAATCTATTAACGAGTTGATCGTTATCAGGTCACATGTTACGAACATGCTAAGATAACGAATTTGAGATGACAAGATCGGTTAAGAAAATGAGTATGACACAACATACACAACAAACACAATCCATTTTCCAAGTCCAGTTTAAAACCATGACGCACTGCCTTAAAAGAGAAGGCCACAAATACCAAGGCATGTCGTATATACCAATATAATCCACCAGTTGCATATTAAGATAAGATATTTTGTATTCAACAATACATGAGATGACAATAAAACAACCCCTTAGACCATCTCCAATGGAAGTGTCAAATTATAATTGGTCTGAAGTCTTACGTCAAATTTTATTTTTCTCCAACCAAATTGCCAAATATTATTTTCTTATTATTTAGGGTTTTAAATGGTTACATTTATTAAAAAAAATTGTTATACAATTTTTATTGGCTGAAATGCTAGTGTAATAAGAGATTCACAATTAAACTAATCAAAAATAAATTTGGTGTTGATATCAAATTTAACTCCTAATCACAAAGAATTCAAATTTAGTCAGCAAATAACACTTCAATTGGAATGATTTTATATCAAATTTGGACAGTGACATCTCCACTAACGACTTTACTCTCTTAAAAAACAAGCATCCTTATCCAATGTAACCTACATTTACATAGTAGAAACAAAAACTGCATCAACGTCGATGTAGTCTCAACTCGAGGTGAACCATGATATATCATTGTATTCTTGTGTATTTGTGGAATTTGCAATTATATCTAAGTTGGTCCAAGATTGATCCAATTTTGTGCGTCAACAATACTCATCAAAAAAATATTTACTCATGAATTTAATTAGAAAACATATGGAATGAGAGCCTTAAGAGTATTGGGAAAATGATCTTTAAACTTGGAACGATACCAATTCCTGGTAGCATAGCTCCTTCCGGCCAAGTAGAGGGCGGTTCCCGCGGTGAAGGAGAAGGCGTAGAGAGTCTGAGAAATGAAAGAAACCCCAAGAAATGTTGTGATTTCAAAGAGATAGTGAGGGCATATAACAAGCTCAAACAAACCACCATTGGGAATCTTGTACTCCTTCTCTTCACCTGGCTTCGACCTCATCTTCGAAAGAAGGTAGTGATGGTACAAGTTGCCAGAAATTCCTATTACAAACAAGACGATGCCGGCGCTCTTCAAATCAATTGCCGGCTCTGGAAACCCTAGCACTTGGCTGCTTAGGTGTTGACCATAAATCATGCTTCCAGTCGACAACAAATAACTCAGACAGATTGGAATTGCTGTATCAACGCCCATTCCTCCACTATACTTGTGAATAAATTGAACCTATACATGTACATGCACATACTTATATTATATATATGTATATATTACACACATATACACATTACGTATGTACGTACCTCAAGAATCCTTTTGAGAAAATGAAGGGTTAGAGCTGAAGAGAGCAGTAGAGATCTGACATCTTGATGGGGAAAAAACAGTAAGGATGTGAAAGCAGCGACGAAGGCGGGAGTATAAGCAACGAGCATTCCTGCTCTACCGGACAATGTTACTACTTCTTGCTGCTTTTCAAGTTTTGGTGCAAAATTTTGAGGATTATTGAAATTCCGGAACTTGGAATACTGCATGTGCTTTCCTCTGATCTCTGAAATCCCAGCATTTGCTAATGACGTGAAGCTAATCACTGACATTGCTGTCATGAAAATAGAAGGAGGTGGTGGGAAAATAAGTGCCGAGATTATCGACATACTACTCATCACCATAGTTAATCTTAACCAAACTCCTGTAATCGAACAGCTAATGGTGGATTAGAGGACACTTTCTAGCTATTTAATCAGTCTTAATTTGTTCTAAACTACTCTCTCTCTCTCTCTCTCTCTCTCTCTCACACACACACACACACATATATCTACTGGGTAGCTAAATGCTTTTTCGTTTTCCGGGGGTTATGGCTGGCTTGGCTACATGTTCCTGCCTTCTAGGCCACTGGTTTGTTGGCTATGCATCACATCGGGCGTCTTCGGAAGTTTGAATGGCTACTAGATAACCCATGAACATGTGTTGCTTTGTAAGACCACGTTGCACACTGCCTACCTACCTCAACCCCTTGTTTCATCCTCTTTTATTCTTTTTTTTTTTTTTTCTTGTTTCCCAATGAAACAAACAACAATGCTAACTCTACAAAATTTTGAAGGGATTTCTCTTCAAAAAACTGTGGTTGATTTAGAGGACTTCATGCTTATGATTAGAACCGTTCATATTAAATCACTTTGTAAGTATGTTTACATCAATGATTACTATACAGTAACTTATAATATGAACGATTCTGATCATATACATGAAATTTTGTTAATCTGTCATGAATGTTTTGAAGAAGAATTCCTACACAATTTTGTAAACCCATGTATTGTTCAAAAACAAAATTAAGTTTAAGATGCTTCTACAAGGAAACTGACTTATATGACACAAATATACCGTCACGATAGTGTCAGATGGTAATAAATAAGAAACTTCATTTTAATCCTTAGCAAATATGACTTTTAGACTAAAATCATGAGTAAGATCAAAATCTAATTTTAGTCCCTTGAGACATTAATAACTTCATTTATTAATTATATTTTTGATGTTTTTAATTATTTCTCTTTTTCTTCCTAATTTTAATGTATTAATTTTATTTCATTATAATTATAATTTTCATTTCATTCATCGTAATATATTTTGTTGTAAACATTTAGATAAACTAATTTTTATTTTACAATATATTTCGATATAATTTGTCTTCTTCATTTAGGTATATTAAATTCATTATAATACATTTCGATACATACATTTAGGTATACACATTTCAATACATACATTTTGATACAAACATTTAGGTACATTAATTCAATATAATACATTTCGGTACATTGGTTTAATATAATACATTTTAGTACATGCATTTGGGTACATACATTTCAATACACACATTTAAGTACATAAGTTTAATATAATACATTTCAGTGCATACATTTAGATACATATATTTCGATACTAACATTTAAATACATTAATTCAATATAATACATTTCGGTACTAATATTTAGGTACATTAATTGAGTTTTTCAAGTTTGAAGAATGTTAAATAAAATTAATAAATTTAAAAAAAAAATTGTTTGGCCAAAAAATATATTAAAATGTGTATATCAGTACATTTAAATATTTATTGGGAGACATTGAATAAAATACACATTAATTATTTTAAATTAAGGACACATCAAGGGACTATAATCAATTTGTAATCTAACACCAAGTTTATTTTAAATTCCAATCTTCTTCAATGATTAAAGTTAGAAAATCCCAATAAAATAATACATAAGTTTATCCACATGTCATTGTTTCATTGACATAAAACCAAATATTTGTGCCAAATAAGTTGTTCTCTTCAGCAAGGGGCTTGTTTCACCTTCCCAAAACGTTTGTACAAAAAATAAAACACAAAAAAAAAAAAAAATAAATAAATAAAATTATTGATGTGGTTTGTTGATTCTCCTAAAGTAGCTCATTTGAAAGAAAGAAAAAACTAACCTCCCCCCCCCCCCCAAAACAAAAAAAAAACAAACACACACCAAAAAAGGCTTGTTTTACCTTCCCAAAACGTTTGTAATAAAATAAAACACCAAAATAATAATAATAATAATAATAATAATAAAGGGGTTTTTTGAAATGGGTCCAAAGTAACTAAAAATTAGACCTATTTCAAAAGTCAAAAGTCACTAAAAATTGGACCTATTTCAAAAGGTAGTCTATAAAATTGGACCTATTTCAAATTTTCCCTAATAAATAATAATAAAACAAAATTATTGAGGTGAGGGATAAAGTAATCGAATGTTGTGATAATTGGGTTTTGAAAACAAGAATATTTATACACTAAGGAAGTGAAATAAATTGGTTACAAACTCGATATGTACAAGATTTGTACATAAAACCTCTCACTTATAAATAAAAGAGAATATCATTAAATCGTGATACTAAATGACGATATTTTAACTAAATGTTCACAAAAGTCGTAATATACTAATGCTTGTTTGGGTCCTAGAAGAGAAGAACTCCTTGATCAGCAGAAACCAAAGTTAAATGAATTAGAGCTTTAGTGACTAGAATAGGCGACAAATTTTATTGTGGCCAGAGTGCCATAAAAGGCTTGGGAATGAGATAATGTTGATGGCTATTTGAAGGGAAATTTGAAAAAGTAGACATCTTATATGTTCCCTTAATATAAATACATCGTTGTAATAAAAAAAGATCAACTTCAACTCATTAAGAGTGTTGATATCATCACTCTCGTGTCTTACTACCCCATCCACCTTCAAATGGATTTCCACCAAATCCAATCAAGAATTGGCAAAAACAGACAGGTTGGGACAAATGTAACTACAGCTAATTATTTTCATACACTAAAATCCAACAGAAAAATAAGTAAAGAACACCAGCAGGAAGTTGAAGATCCAATATTATACAGAGCTTCCATCATGCATGCACGCAAAAAGATCCAACATACTGGAACAGGACGATGAAACTGCATTTAAACCTGCAAACCTATACCCTCTGTACATTGCTCACCCCAAAATCTTATATACGGCATTACAGCGATTCAAATGAGATGCCTCCTACCTCACACCTCAAATACGGGTGCCTTCAACAAGTCAGAAACGTCGAGGATACACAGTTTAGCTAAAGAATTGTATGCCCAGTAAGATCAATAACCATTGCCAAATTAAAGAAAAGCTTCCTTTGTTATTCTCGGACTCTTCACAAGACTCTGCATATGTATATGAGGTTGAATCTGTGAAAGGAGTTGACAAAGTCATCGCCATGCTTTTTAGTTGTAGATTTTCACCGGCTTCTCAAAGGTGTGACGATTCTGCATAATTCAAGTGGAGTCAGCACAGGATTGACAAAAACTAATTATAAACTACTTTCCCACAACAGCAATTTTTTTAAAACATCGGAATCTTAAACAAATTCTGGGTTCGGCCTCTAAAGAGCGTAAAATAATGCAACAATGTTTTCTGCATCCCTTATGCCTAATAGCTACCTCCTGTACAACCAGTCCCACGCAAATTTCTACTAAGAATCATTGTAAAGAAATTGAGAGCGATCCTGGGCTGAGCGTCAATTGTATAATATTTACCAAGACATAAAACCAGCCCATTTTCCTAATAGTTCACCTCTTGGGTTTTCAACCGAGTGTGCGTCAGTCAGGTTAATATAGTTAAGTTCAAAGGAATACCTGATTTGTTGTATGTGACCTTTTAGGAGCATGATCAGTGTGTTCCAATCCAAGGTACTGTTCCCATGCTCCATACACATCCCTTCTCTGAAAAATGATATTGAAGAATAGAATTAAAATTTCCATACAAATTAGACTTCGGATAGTATATTGTGAGTGTGCGGATGCACAGAGAGAGAGAGAGAGAGAGAGAGAGAGAGAGAGAGAGAGAGAAAGAGAGAGACCTGAAATCGGCTGGCCACAATATCATCGTCTTGCAGGTACTCAGGACGACCCATGGACAAAAATGCAAAATTCCACTGCACCAAACCAGAAACAATATATTACAATTCAAAGTAGGGATTTCACAAATGGCCACTACTCTGAAACTGCATCAACCTCAGTACAATGTCCTCTGTAATGAAGAAAATACCTTTGAATACTCCTCATCTGGGACTTGTAACTTTTTCTGTATACGCACTTTAACTTCCGCTAATGTCTCATCCTCACGAATGACCAAGAAAAATGGTTCTCCAAAATTCTGAACCTGCTAAATTCAAAATTATAAATAACAAAGTGGTGATGATGATGATGATGGCAATGATAATAAATACTTAAAGAACCTATTGATTCTGAGAAAAAAAAAAATGGGAGAACAATAAAATCGGGAGGTAATTATATCTTCCTACCTGGTTTTGAGCTGTGTCCTTCATAAAATGATAAACATGGATCAGACGATCATGAGGACCAAAGTTTTTCTCTTCTTCAGGGATCTGAGTAACAGACAAGAATAACAGTTTAACAGCAAAAGTGTAAAACAAATATTTCTAACATATTATAAAACGAAGGACTGGAACATAGGGTCATTATTAACTCAATACTGTGCAGACTAACCTCTTCTGCACGTAATGTCCAGTATTGATCATTTATATTCTCAATCTTTTCATTTGGCGGGAAAATCTGTAAAACAATATAAGAATTACATAAATGAACCGATTCTAAAAGGTTTCAAAATTTCAGATCAAAGAAACAACAATAGATTCATGCAGCTGCAACAGAGAGCAACTCCTGCAAAACAATTATTTTGAGGCGAGGTGGGGCATTGATTGTTTTGGGGGTACCAATCTCTTCTCTATGAAATTTAAGGGACATAACATATAATTATGTTCATAGACAACATCTATATGCACATTATCCAATACCTTGTAGATTTTGTGATAGAAAACTTCCAACAGTCTGAGTTCGGCATTAGGATGAGACAACTCCACCTGTTCCAGATAGAGAAAGGATATACATAAGTGTTTTTCTTACAATGTTCGTTGAAATACTGCTTTGAGAATAAAACAGAAACTGTACAACACATATAGACAAAGAAATAAAAGTGAAAAAATCTCAACCACGAATTATGACACTTTTGTTTCATATCCATTATCGCGTCCATGCTTTGTCTTAAGGTGAAAAGCTGCAAAGTAACTAATTACCTTTGTCTTAAGGTCATCAATCACGTCCCCTACAGTGCTCTGCTTGGGTAATCTAATAGTGTGAACCACAACCTGACAACATAAAAGTGCTTCTAAGAGGCAACATTCTTGACATATTAAATAATTAATGATTCTGTTTCTATCTTCACTCACTTCATCCTTGGTAGCATGATGTAAAGCAACTTTTAAAGTTTTAAGGCCTTGCAACTCCGGGAGAGGGATATCCAATACTTCATAATAGAGTATGTCCGTAGTCTGAAAGAGGAAATTATATGTTATGTGTTTTTCCAACAGTAAAATACTTTGTAAACAGAGCTTAAAAATCTTATAATAAACAACCTGATTGTAGTGCACCAGCATGTCAGACAAATGTTCTACTCCTCGATACTTGATTGGTTGGGGTTTAGGTTGCTGTGAGTAACAATTATGAGAAGTGAGCCTAACTTTAGTTGGATCATCCAAGCCAAGATGTTGAGCAACTCTTTCCACAACATTATCATAGGTGTGAAACTTTGACCTAAAAAGTGAATATTAAACTCTTTAGACTGATTCACCCCCCTTCCAGAAGAATGCAAAACATGATACTGCAAACTTACAACTCAAGACAGAACTCATCTTCCTTCGGCTTGTCCAAAGAACGAAAGCGAACAACCTGTAGATTGTCATGGAATGTCACGGTACAATAACAAAAGAAAAGTTATTGACCCCTCCCCACTAAAACACACACAAAAACCCCCCTTTTCAGGAACTTCACAAATATTATCATCTGAAATTCAACTTGAACTTGACAATGCAATGAATGTTTTAGATTGTTAATAGCCCACAACTCCCCTTTTGATATAGACGATGCCTAATAACTGGGCATAAAATAATTACTAGTCCCAGCATTAAATCCTTTCCACATTTGTGGGATTAATAGGCAGACAATATGAAACAACAAATAAGCAAAAGACGCTATTGTTTTATCTGATTTTGGTCCTGGGCTGCAGGAACAAAATTTTCCACCATATTAGTAATGGAACTACCAGATATCCATCCCTTGATAGCATTAAAAGGATACCAAGCACACTCAACGATTACAAAACATAACAACAAAGTCGTCACTTAACTTCCTGTGCATGGACTTACTTCCCATCAATAGCACACTGTGTCTCTTCCACACTTACGTATAAGCTAGTGGTTGATCAGAAAAGAGGAATTACGGGGTTTATTTAGTTTTAGATAGAGGTGGCAACATTGTACCCATTACCCAAAGACATAACAAGCACCTTTTCACAGTTCAAGGTACATCCCATGATGTTGGTTCATCCCCATCAAAATAAATGCAGCATGTCTCATATCAACCCAACTCATGCTCCAACATCCTTCATCTCTTTGCCATTCATCCACATCAAAAGGATTTGTTTCTCTATAATCTTGCAAACTAAGTATTCATTTAGGCATGTTTGGTTGATTGGAATGCTAAATGGGGAATATAATAATATTTATCAAAAGTTGCAGACACCCCCCACCCCCCCCCAAAAAAAAAACTTCTCTTTCTCTCTCCCTTCTTTACTCAGTCAAAGTTTTCAGTATAAAGATGCATCCTCCAAATAATTTGCAGAAAATAAATACGATTTTGCAGCAGTAAACAGAAAAGCACTAAAAAGTTCTCTAAAACAATTGTCAGGATTTACGAAGGAAGGCCATTTTTGATAAGCATTTGGTTGAAACAGTGGTTTATAGTGCTCAACTTCAAATCTGCATCTGCATAAATTAAACTGACTTCTTACCCATTGACAAAAAAATACTTTGACTTCTTACCAGTTTCACTGCACCATTCCGATAATGAAGGGTTTGTAGAATTATTTTTTCTTTTTAAACAGTATAGTTGTCAAGTAATAACGGGACATCAAATGAGACTTCAAATCCCAAAGTTGAAAGGAATAAAACTACCACCCCACATTGGTGTATCTAATCTGCTCAGCAGGCGGAATTGACTTTCATCAATTCCTCACATTTGTTTCCTTTTCAAGAACTAAAAGTTAACAAAACACCAAGCCCTGATATAATGAGAAACCAACTCCCTGATCTAGATTTCAACCAAACAAACATAGCCTTAGAGCAATACTAAGTCATCTCAGCTTTGACCGGTTGTCATTGACAACTAGTTTCCCTAGTTTTCATTGTTCTTATTTTGGATCATAGGCCAGAAGATTGACCCATAGGGCAAGGAAACTAAAATATTGCGACTCCAACATGGAATTAAACGTTTGGGAGATTCTGAGCTTTAAAAAGAAAAATGAAAATATACCTGACGGTTACGAACATAATCCAGGAATGAAGGAACATCTGGATAACGGAATTGTTGGCTGCTTCCACTCTGAGGGGATTTTTGAAAGCAAATGATGTCCCCATCTTCAAGCTGAAAGAACAAAAAAGTTGCATAAGGAAATAATCCTCAAAGTTAAAAAATCATAGTTTGAATACTTATTGAAGACCTGTGTATATTATTAATACCTAATTCGCCCAACCCACACCCAAATTAAAAGGCAGGGAGGAGGCCGGTAGGAGACGGAGAGAGTAAATTAGCAGAGATGTAAGACAATAGCTTTGTATATACCTGAGCATAAATTCACAAAATGAAAACAGTACAAATTAGTCTTGAAATTCATACCTGACTAACACGGAAAGTTGCCTTCTCATCAATGTGTTCGCACATTATATTAGGTTCGAACTTTATTTCCTGAAAACGAAAAAATGGATATAAAGCCTTTTAGATTTCCTTTTTTCAAAAATATCATGTGCCATAGACTCTCATAAGTAAGTGCACATTAGAGTTAAGTAGGTTAGGCGGCACACCTATGATACAACACAAATGACACAATTCACATGACTTCTCATTACAAAGAATCAAAATGACTTGCCTCAAAAAGTTCTATCTTTTCATCAGGACTCAAACCAGCCATTTCATGCAGTTTTGTCAATAATTCCACGGGCTTACCACTACCCTTCACAAACAGCCTCCCAACATACCTGGTTTTGAAAAGGAAACACTGAGTAATCAAATGTAATTTCAAATTTGATGGAAGAAAGACGGAAGGGACATACCGGAGATCTTCTTTCAAAGGGTCATAAAATTTGAAAAATAGAAGAATCTCTTCTTTAGTCTTCTCGGGAGGAGAAAGAGGCAACAAATCCTGAATATGTTCAATAGAACCACCGGTGAATACCGCCATTGAAATAAGATGACTTGTCCAAGAACCACACGAGGAAAATATGAAACAAATTTAGAAGGTAACATTACCGGCCCAAGTTCTGCTTCAAGAAACAGCTTTAGCTCTGCATTATTTGACTTACTGGAAACTTCCCTCAACTGTCCAACCTGCAAATACCATACATTCACAGATGAGCAAAATATAATAAGCCGCTGAAGTGCCAACTTTTGTGAGTGTATGTTATATATAGCTTCTCATAAGCTAAAAAGGTGCTTCTTCAAGTTGTTTGGTAACACTAGACAAATGTTTTTTTTAGCAGAAGCTAAGGAGCAACTTTTGGAGAAGCTCCGATCTATATATTCTCTGCCTAGAAATAGCTTTTTGTTGAAAGCAGTATACTTGTCTACATTATTTTAGATGGACATTTTACCCTTGTTTCTTTCACTAACTTCCACAATCCCCAAGTATACTGAAATAGCATCTTCTTGGAATCAGAACCTCTCAAAGAATCTCTACTAATAGTAACCAAGATTTCAACTGTAAATTACCTAAATGAATTTCTATTAACACCAAAAATATTTATATGTCGTGAACAGAGGAATGGAATACGCTTCATTACATTTACACATACCGTAAGAACCATGAACTCATGGAACATATAACAGAATTAATGACATAACAGGTATCAAGCTAAAGGAACTTACAGATTGTGCTTCCTCAAGAGGTGTCAGTGGTCGATTTGGCCGGTATGTATGGTTTTGACGCTTTGCCCACAGCCAGAAACGTTGAAATTGAACTGGTATACCAAACTCTTTGGCAACGTCTTCCTGAGGGTGGACTTCAATTAGAATGATACTGATCTTTTGGATCCCACGACTAAAATATTAGATATAAACTATAGCTTCATCATGAGTTTATATAATTCTAATGTCATTTACTATGTTAGAATGATTCTGACAGCAATATTACTTAATTAAGCTCAATATAAAACTAAAAAAAATAAGTGAAGACACATGTCCACATTGATAATTTTCAGTATGGAAACTAGCAAGACTAGTATGGAGTAAATGTTGTACACTGAAACCTGAAAATGTCAATAGTTTGAATACAATAAAGTTAAAAAGAGCAAATACGCTACCTTAAAGAGGTTGAAGGGCTTCTGCTTCTGAATACGAAAACTATGAACTTTATCATGATCCACAAGATCAAAATAGATATTCTTTCCTATCTGTTCAAACAGGTCCTTGTTTCGTGCAACCTAGGAACCCCATAAAAAATCTGAATTAAATAATGTTCCAGAAATCAAATTTTACATATCTCAAACAAAGAGACAGGAGGCAGAAAAGAAAGGGATGGGAGGAGAGGGAGAAGGGACAGAGAGATTGTAGATATTGTAACCTTTATAATAGTATAAAGGTGCGCTTCAGCTTTCTCCTTTCTCTTTTGCTCCTTTTCTTCCTGTTCTTTCTTCAGTCTTATCTGGAATATAGTGTTCAGAGGACACAGTAGCACAACATGATGCAGCAAGACAAAATAAAATTAAGAATATTAAAACTCCAAGTAAACAAAAATATAAAAATCCCGCTTACCCTTAGATGTTCTGCAATGTCTTTCTCATCCACGTTACAAATTATTTTCTCCTTGTCAACTTCACGAATATAAACAAGCATGTAGGCATTGGAATATTTGGTAAATTTAAATGGAGCATTATTGAACCCAGGATTTGTCTGTGGTAACTGTAAAATTCAAACAGTGAAACGTAGAACACATCAGAACAGACGAAGCACGTAGAGATAAGAAAACATCAAAAATAACCAAAGATTTTACCTCTTCTTCTCCACCATACTGTTCCTCCAGAGCCCTCTTCATATCTTCTTTTGTTACTCGTTCATCGTCAAATTTAAACCTGAAAGTAACAAGTTGCAGGGGATTTTAAATTTGTTAAACAGAACAGGACAAGTTGTGGTATGCAATAATAATTCGCTATTGATTCTCAATGGTAAAGATCAAACTAGTTAAGCACTTTCTTAAAAGCACATGCATGTACAGTTCGTTACTAACTTCCTAAATAGGATGTAATTTTAAGAGGGTAAAATAGAAGTAGATTTTTTACTAAATTAGCGTACACCCAAAACTCTCATAGACTATTGCTTTACTTATTATTCTTTTTGGGTCAACTTCTAACACTATTCAGCCGAGTCAGTGCCATTGTTGCAAACTTATTGCTTTCTTTCCCAGTACTGTTGACTCCCTGGAAGTCCAACCAGCATAAAAATTCATTCAAGTACAACATTAACCAATTGTGGGAAAACAAAATTTTCATTGGTTTCAAACCCCAAAATACTTTATCTTCATTGTAGGGACCTAGAGCACCAAACTCAAACCTTTGGTCATCCCTCTCTGACCCTATCGCACTCATCCCACATAAGTGCATTGAAGAACTGAGGACTAGCATATCATTTCCAACAGTTGAACAATGCCCTCCTAAATTTAACTTTGAAAAGGACTCCCCAAACAGATAGCTCTCTCATCAATAATACGAGACCGATCCGACCCTTCCACCTGAACATTCAACCCTCTTCCAGGGTAATCTAAGAAGCCACAAACTCAGGTACAATTCCTTCTTTCTCTCTCAATCACATTACCTTCCTTTCCTCATCCTCCGAGTAAAATGAACAATGCCATACATTTAGAAAATTAAAAATAATATTAACATCTTTCCAGTGCTACCCTCCGGTAAAATCTAGTTTTCTTTTTTTGGTAAAAAAAATCTAGTTTTTCTTAATGTTGCAGATATTACATTAAAGTAGTACTTGAAGTACACTTTTGAGGTAATAAACTGTGAAGCTCCCTTAAAAAGGAAAAAATCAATAAAAATCAGGAAATCAATTCTAAACATTGGTAACAACGAAACAAACAAACAAAAAAGAAGATGGGCATGGCTACAAATGCAAACTGAAATCCACAACTATTAAAAACTTCCAACTCGAGTATTTGAAAGACTATTAACCAGATATATGATGCAAGCAAATTGAACTTATTATTGCAGAAAGAGAAAGTGCTATGAATACCACTGATCAGAAAGGGTTGGCCTGATATAAGCATAGTAGTGCCCACCATGCACCCCACCACTGTGCACCAAAACACTGCAAACAGACAAAAGCACACATTAACAATCTCCATGCACAGATCCAGCTACAACGGCCATGCATGTACGAATTTGTTGCAGTAGCAATCACCAAAAATGAACATAGTATAATCAAACTACATCTAATTTTTACGTATAAAAAAAAACCACGATGAACTTGCTATACTGCAGCTGCTTTGACAAATGGTATATAGTTAGAAATTACATCCCCATTATTCCGCCGATACATCCCAATAGGTATCATTGGAGTACCAATGGGCATCTACTTTGACTTTCAGAAACAGCACCAGTAAGAGGTGGACCCCGCCAATGTACGATCAACATATCGACAGGGTTAATTCATCAATATTTGTTTAAGACATAGGTCTAGATGTGATTCTAAAAAGTTTGGGGTAACTTCAAGAATAACCGAAGCTGATGTATCGCACTCACATATTTCCTCCTCTTTTCCTCAATGGTTAAACAAAACAGAGGAGGATCTATGGTTTTCCACTTCCTAAGATTGCATCCATAGAAGGAGGAGCAAGGAATGAGAATGGGGAAAAACCTAAAACAAAAAACTCACCTCGCCTGCGCATCACAAGACCAAAAACAAGGAAATACTTCATGAGGGATGAAATACTAAAATAAATATTATTCTATTCCCCTATTAATACATATGTTAGTATTTAACCTATTTGTTGTAAAATATATATTTATATGTATGATATTATTTCAGTTTACTCATATATCCTTGCCATATGGATATCCTAATTTCTAGAGATTTGTCGTGCTGCGCGATATGGTATCATGTCACATATTCCATATCCACATCCTTGCAACATAGCCACCAAGTCTTATTTCACATAAAGAATACAAATATTATGCAACACAAGTTCAACTCTATGAGAAATCTTAAACCAATTTTTTGGGCATAATTGGAATTTTGATTAACCTCTCCATCAATGTAAATCACAAAAATATGTTTTACATAATACCTTCTTCGCCCTTTTCCCTAACCAATGCAACAGGGATGGTTCATTCTACCCTGTCAAAATAGTAAAATATTGTTTTCTAGACTTAAAGTACGATTCTTCTAAATGACTATCAGTTGCATCTTTAGTCTATGTCAGTCGCAGAACACCCAGCTATTCTCCAAAAGTGGACAATAAAATGATAAAACTACCTCTATCAGTTTATCAAATGAAGTAACATATTATTTTCCATACAGACAAAACTTTTCACAACAAAGGGTATAAATAGTCTCAAAGACCAACAAACTTAAATTACTGATACCTATGAAGAGTGTAGAGGTTGCGTACGCTCCTGTCAGCATCAGGCGAAAGATATTTCCCATTCTCCCTATCAAGATCAAGTTGCAAGGGGAACTCATAGCGATCATTTATCTGTTGGCAAGCAGAAGACTAGGTGATACCAAGTAATTATGTTTAAGGCAAATGATACAACATGAAACAAAAAAGAGAGAGCGCTAAATAATTACATTATAAGAAACAGCTTAAATTTGTTGGTCTTAATGCTTATAGACAAAGATAATGAAATAACTAAATAAATTCTGACAAAGTTGAAAGTCCAAAATTTTGACAGCAGATGGAAAATGGAAGCGAATTGATATTGCTTTAGAGATTGATTTCACAGGATTTTTGAGCTCATTAGAGCATAAAATTCTAATATTGACCAAAAATTCTATTATGAGACTACACGAGATTACAAGTGCTAAACTAGACCTACCAATGGGAAGAGTCTAGCTAGTAGCAGTATGCAATTATAAGACCAAACAGTTTGTCAATCAAACCTATGAACAGCTTCAATATTTTTGGTTTATATGTCCAGGAAATATATAGACAGATATTAGATAAAGTTACACAATATGCATGAAAAGATTCAGGTGAAGGCAGATTAATCTATCAACCACTTACCTTTACCATGGTATCCCGCATAAAATCATACTCGAAACGTTTTAGCTGAAGTTGAAGCACAGGTGGAAAATCAATGAACAGGACACCTTTCTTAGCATCCTGAAAAGGTCAAACAATTGCAAACTGTTACTAAAAGCAATCTTCAAACATCCAAACTATAGCAAACTGACATAACAATTACAAACATGATAGAACAGCCCCACTCCTTGTCAAGAAGAAAAAATCGACCACAGGTTTTAATTTTAGCATTTTATACCCTAAAGAAATAAGTTCAAATCAACTTTCCGTAACAAAAACCAATGGTTTTGTTGTTAAATTGATAATTTGGCAACTAGGAGACCCATTTTTTGCGTTGATGTGTGGAAGAGAAATCCTAAAAGACTATTATTTTCTTAATATTTAATCCTATTATCTTTACCCCACATTGTCCTTCTTAAGAGATTCTACTATTTTTCTTCCCCATCAGCATAAAATTGAGTCTCGTAATAGCCACATTAAACATTTAACTGCAAACCTAATGGTTAATGGAAGGTTCAAGTTGATGTACACTTAAAACTTCAGGGTGTAAATTGCTAAAATTAAAACCTCATGGTCCATTTCGAAAACCACCGCCGAACACTAGAGGGTAAAATGTAATTAATCCAAATCTAAACAAAGCATAAGAAATAAAAACATGATTTGATGATGATAATCCAAGTAAAATAACTGTTTTTGCCTATATTCTCAAGGAAACAGACAAAACCAACATGAAAATGAACGCCTCTTCCAATTAGATCTACCTGTAAACCATACTGTTCAGCATGATACTTATTATCACCCTCAAGGCGCTCCACTTCCACATACTTATCGAATGAAGCATAAACATCCCGACACCCTTTGACATCCAATTGAAGATCTACAAATAAACATACAGAATCTTCCATTAGACCTACAGTACTTATGCTCCAGTTATCTACTTCAACCTCAATCGCTTACCATAAAATGACTCTTTTCTCGTTGATTTATAGTCCACATTGATGCATTCAATATAGTTCATCTGGTGCCCTTCAAATAACTGCTGTATTGTACCCTCCACTACAGTTCCCTATTCCAGTAAACAAAGATCAGTCAAAGTAACCTCCAAAATTGATGTAGAAGAATTAAGTGCAAACAATGAAGTATGATGGTAAGAACTCCATACTTTCATCTTGTCTTCAAGCTTTTCAGAAAGAACCCTATTGAGTTCTTGGACGTCATGCTGCATGAATGAATCATATGCATCCCATCCAAATGACTTCGTCAGCTCTTTGGTCGCTACACTAGTATCATTGTACTGAAGCTTGTAAAATAAGCTTTGCAATGCCAATGGGATGCTTCCAGATGGATTATCATTCTCCGTTGTTGGCATATGGTACACAGCCTAAAAGAACAATTTGAGATATGGAGCTTCCTTGTACACAAAGTGGGATGAATTATATGTAGAAATTATGCTACCTTTCTAAAATAAGGAATATGGTACAACGTCTGAAGAAGTGAGTTCATATAACAAGTAGCTCCTTGGTTTTTCAGCCCAACAGAACCGGTTTCCTTCTTAGAGTCATGTGACCAGTAATCAATAACCCTTCGAACTGCAACATCAGCTTCAACTATGCATACATCATTCACAATATAACCTCTAGTAGGGTCATATAATTCACCAACAGGCATGAAGGAAGTGAAACCCCAGTCACTCTCACGTGCATTAAATTGGTGCTGTGTTTCTGCAAAATGCAACACAAAGCAATAACTACAAAAAATAGTTCTAACATACATGCTATCACAACACTGGGAGTTCTAATATTCAAAGTAATGAACAGTTAAGAATCCAGTTTTATCTATTCCTCACATAATCCAACCACTATATAACTTTATTTTCTATTCATCATCTTAATGATAAAGCTTTTGGAGAGCGGTTTCTTTGTCTAAGTTCTTCAAAGAAAAAGTTACAGTCTGCCTGCAACTAAGGCAACATGCCAAAACAGGTGCATGTACTATATTTTTGTGTTTCCTTTCACACCCCTCTTGCTAACTTGGTGAGAGTTTGAAGGGCTACGAGAAGATAGACATAAAAACCAGAGTGACATGTAATGCACATGCGCTTTTGGACAAGCTCATGATATGAGACAAAAGAAGCTGACTACTACACAATGTGCAAATATATGTGAAATGCCATAGCAGTTGGTGTCTTCTATTGCTAGTAGTTTTCTTTTTGGTGGACTGCAGTTTCTGTCTTCTATTGCTCCCACATCATATGCACCAAATTTTTATCCCTTATTCATTGCACTCCTACCTCTTTGCAAATATCAAGGGTAAGGCTGCGTTCAATAGATGTCCCCCACCCCCACCCCACCCTTGTAAAGCGGGTTGGCTTGGGGTTGCCCTTTATTCATTGCATTTCAACCATTAGGACATGATATGAATATTTCTAAGGACAGGTAAAGTCTAACTTTACAAAACTACCAAACTATCATTTCTAAAAGGTACATCAGCAGCAGAGAAAGTACCTTTTCTAATGGAGTATTTACTATGACTTTGATTGACAACAGACAAGCTAAACTGGGCATATCTACTCCACCCATATGGCAAATTTCCAGAATCTGCAACATCCAGATACATCGACAGATGATCCACATTATTCCCTTTGGGGAAAATTAGTATCCGCCTGCAATGCGCATTTGAAATACAATCATCATTATAAATCATAACAAATCAAGTACCCATATCTATATGCATACGGATCAAAATTAGCAACTGATAAGAGGTTAAAATACCATTTGTAGCCTCCAACAAGGAAAACATCAGAATATAGCTTCTTGGTGTTAAGCATGGTTAAGCGGTCAATTGTCCATGTAAATCTAGCTGACAATGGATCATCCACTGCCGGAGCATCCACTGCACTGTTGGTTTCTGCTTGTGCTGCCAAACGTAGTAAACCAAAAAAATTGTTTGATTGTCAAGAATGGCAGAACGAAGGAGAAAAACAAGCCAAACATTTTATCTCAACCTTTTCTATTAATACCCAAGGAACCAGTTAACTTACTCAACAAAAAACAAATCTCGTATACAACTTCTATGTATTTCTTTCTACAATTCCTTTGGCACCAATGGGAAATGGACCATTTTTCACCTTAGTAATAAAATTTGGCCATCCCGTATGGCTTAGCGGAAGTCAATTCTGAATTCAACTTAGCAGAAGTGACAAGAACAGTGTGGCTAGTTTCTATTAGTTTGATTTCAATTTCCTCATTTGTCTCAGCAACCATACAACTCAGTCCCCACTGTAATTGTTACGCATAATTATTGCCAATTAAAAAATAGAAACTAGAAAAAGAAAAAAACCATAATTACTATTGCCCTAAAAACTACTACTGTTGTGTCTAGACGCAAAGCAAGACATTGACATAAAAATTCACTGCTTAACATTTTGCTGAAATTTTCTCGGGAAACAAACAGAAAGTAAGAAACATAAGTAAATAAAGATAGAAAATAGACGAATAACCTTCCTCCATGGGCTGAGGACCGTTGGGAGGTCGGAGTGTGGGACGATCATCTCATCGTCCTCCTGCGGCGGCGGCGGCTGCTGCTGCTGCAAAAACAAGGTCAATATGAGAGCTCCGATCTGCAAATTGAAACCCTAGCACAACATTCGTACGCAAAAATGAAATCGTCTTGAGATCTCATTTGAAAGGAGGGAGAGACGGGTTCAGTAATCACATCTAGCGGCGGAGGAGTCATCAGAGTCATGGGCGCCGGAATTGGAGGTCGCCTGATCGACGAATCCGAGTGACTTGTGTGCTAGCTGATGACAAGAAGAGGAAGACTGAGAAATTTTGCGTCTGCAACTTATACGAAAACGAAAGAGGTTTCTGCTACTGGTTTTAGCTCGTCGCGGGATAGTTTCGGAATTTTGTAACAATAAGGCCTCGTTTGGCACGCCAAGACCGGATAATATTATTGTTTGGTGTTCGTGTGTGTTAATTAACCTAATTTGAGCAATAATCTTTCAACTAAAAATTCATAACAATTGATTTCTTAACTTATCAAAATGTGCAGTTATAATTCTTTTCGTCAACTCCATTAAAAATTTTGTCAAAATAAATCATGTATCACGCATGTAAGGTTGAATCAAGAGGCAAATATGGGAAATTCAATGAGAGAATAATAAAAATAGTTTCTCAACTTTAACCAAATTAGAGTAATGGTCTCTTAACATTAACCTCATTGTAGCAATAATTATTCCAACATGACTCGTTTTAATAGAAGTTTTGATAGAGTTGGCAAAAATAATCATAGCTGCATATTTTAAGGAGTTAAAGTTGAGAAACCGTTGCTACAATTTCCTCTTTATTTACTTATATTTTTAATGAAACCAAATTATAAAAAAAGAACTTTGCTTATATCAAATTATTATTTCTTTTAAAGCCAAATGAGTTGGTAAAATGGAAAGCCAGCAAAAATTTAGAATTTTCGATTTGAGTTCAAATTCTTTTAGGTATTTTCTTTGGGTTTACAATTCTACTTTGGTATATTGTTGACTCAAAAGCTAAAATACATGACCGTCTTGTGTGGTATCAAGATATCATGAGAAAAACAATTAGTTTGTCATCAGTATGTGTTCTAATACCTCCTATATTTAAAATACAAAGTAAATAAATATTCTCTATTTTCACCTAGCAAATTAATGAAATTTTCGATTGAATTAATCCCCTTTAGAATTAACAATACGCGCATATTTACTAGTTACAACAAAATTTATATGATTTTTATTCATGTGTTTGTAAAAAATGAAAGAAATTAGAATGTATATGAATATTATTAATTTTGGGTAGACAAACTTGAAAATGAGGGCTTACTTGAAAAAGGAAGAGGCGTGTTGTGCATCTTGTACTTATTCAGTACTTATTTTCGTACAAGTCCTCAAGGTTTGATAACCACGAGAGGATTGTTTATCTCGTGCTTGTTATTTTTAACTAGCCTCTCTGCACGTGTTAACGCGCATGCGAGAGGTCTTTTTTATTATCATGGGCGCTACCTAAAGATGTTTTATGTATGTCCAAATCATGTCATTTGATATTGAATACTTTTATGCGCCCCTAAAGATCTTTTATATATGTCCAAACCATGTCATTTGGTATTGAATACTTTTATGTTTCATTATTTCTTACAAACATTTGTTATATTTTTATGTGTGTCTGGCCATTTTTGAATTAAAGGATGAATTTTTATTACAGAGGGTATATATGAAATGATCGTGTTGCACCGTGAGAAGGTTTGAAAATAGTTGTACGTACATATACAAAAACACTAATTGTAGACAATCTCTTAATACCAACATATACA
The DNA here is from genome assembly GCF_019419815.1 of Pyrus x bretschneideri. Taxonomy (NCBI): domain Eukaryota; kingdom Viridiplantae; phylum Streptophyta; class Magnoliopsida; order Rosales; family Rosaceae; genus Pyrus; species Pyrus x bretschneideri. Next base: position 952,657 of record NW_025999801.1, read on the forward strand.
TGCATGTAGACAAATTACTAACACAAAAGAATGGTTAAATACGTACAACAAAACATGGAGAGAAACAAAAGAGAAAAAATAGAAGACTATTTTGAGTCACTATGTATGTTGTAAGTCATAGCTCCTTAGTATCCTCTTGACTCTTGTGAACTCTCTATCTGTAAAGTAATAAGTAATTTAGTAATCAAACTTCGGTAATACAATTAAAGTAGAAATCTAAAACAATTAATATAAAGCGAAGTAGATGGAATCATTAGAAAAAAAAAAACTAACACCAATATTCTAAAAGTTTCGTGATAACAACTAAATCAAAGAAAAACGTTTTAAATTGATTAAAATGGCTAGCAACACCTTATAAAATCAAATAACAACACACAAAACTATAGTGCTACTTCAAAACTACAGTCCTTGTCTTCGATGGCCTCATATAATTCATCATTGGTTTGTTTTTTTTGTTTTATTTTTTGGAAATTTCAAAACCTAAATGCAATAGATTATCAAATTCTATAACTGTAGAAATTAAGAAAACAGTATAATTAACATTCTACATTCAATTCATAAAACTGTAAGTTTCATTAAAAGGTTGGTACCAAGAAAAATTTAAAAAAATGAAATGAAATGTTAGGAAAAAAATGCAAGTCAATATGTGGTATTGTGGTAGTCCAATTTTACATAATGCTCTTTTCCCTACACTCTTAACTAACCCACCTACTGATATAAATTTGGCTTTGATTGTCTTCATTGCCAACATGCCCCAACGAATGAGCTGACCAACGCTCCATGGGTTTTTTTTGTTAGTGAAACTGCAGTGAAAACACACCAATATACATTAGTGGAAATAAGCCATACTTTGAAAAATTGCACATACCATATATGATCTTCTCCAAAATAATGTAAAAAAAAATGGAATCCAAAAATTAAAAGGCCTTAACACTGTAGATACGTCACTTTCAATGTCGTGCACAATGAGTAACCAAACACCACCGATAGGCACAGTAAAATCAGTACAAAACTTTACACACATTGCAAGTGAAGGATAAGATATTTAGTAGAAAAATAGAAAATTGAGAAAATAGTAGCAAAAATTTATTGAGACATACTATCAAAGAGTAAAACAATTGACAGATCCACCGTAACCATTAACCAATCTAGACAGATATAGACAAACAATTACAAAACCATCGTAACCAATCAGGAAAATATTCTTTATAATAAACCACACCTTGTTCTTGTAAATCAAGAACCCCTTCTTGGTAACTGACGAATGACAGCATCATCAAACATATTTGGTTACATATCTTTACTATGAGTAATATATATTGTTTTTTGAGGAAGAAGACGTCCATCATCTTCCCACCTAAACAAAATAGAAACACTAATCATCCCCTCCTATTAAAAAATGTTTTTCATATTTGTGGAAATCAAATTATACCTGTGAATTGTGATCCCTTCTGCAAAAGGGACCAAATGGAATTGGATTTCCACTCATAAGGAAGGAAGGTTAGATACCTTTAACAGGGTTGTATTTCTGGTTGAAATGGGATGGTGATCAAACTCCAAAAATGCAGCCTAGACAGCAGGGCCCTTCCCTTTCTGACTGGACTGAATCGGGAAATGGTCAGTCTCATCCAGAGAATGCTGCACAGCCACTCATTCGTTATTTTCCGGTAACAACAACCATAATTTCTTCTCAATTATCACTAACAAACCGATTAAATATCCTTCATTAGCATAAAGAGAAAAATGAGGAGACTTGTGTTCCTTCATTGATCGAAAAAAAACCCTTCTAGCTTAATAGTATTGATAAACATCACACCCATTTTTCTGTTCCAAGTAAATGAGTTAAACCACCAAATGAAGCGAAGACCATTTTTCTTGGTCTGCAGATTGTGGAATTTGTTGAAATGTGAACATCTATTTTTCAGCGCACCCTACTCCCTGAAGATTTTGCATAAATTTGAACCTAATGTATCCAATGGTAAAATTAATGCATAAAAACAGAGAGAGGAGAGAGCGAATACCAATCCAATTCCAAACTAATGCATAAAAACAGAGAGAGAAGATAGTGAATACCAATCCAATTCCAAAGTTTGGATTCATGATTTTCCTGGCATGCAGTTTCATATTTTTGTTTGGGAAAATTGAAGCAAGAAAAGGAAGATTTCATCCGAAGTGGTACTGTAGTGGAGTCGGTTTGGCGAAGTAGTGCTGAAAAGAACGGTTTTTTTTTTTTTTTTGTTAACCAGGAGAAAAAACGTTTGTTTCGCGAAGTGGCAGTGTAGTGCAATTGGAGGTTTTATTTAACTTTTCCAACAATTTACTTTTTATTTGGCAAAAAAAAAAAAAAAACCAATTTATTTTTTAATTTCCAATTTTTCATATTTTTATGACAAAATTATCCCCGTGAATTTGTTTTCATTATTTTCGGCTAGTTTTAGTTTTTTTTTTGTTTGAGGGATTATTTAAAATTTAGATCTCCCTCGTTACTTGAAGTATCGGATTTGATGTCCAGTACGTCTAATTCAAAAACCACATTGTCAATCATAAGGGATCACCACCAGCTTCATAAGTTGTTGATAGTTAATTTACGGATAAATTACATTTTACCCTCTTAGGTTTCAATGCAATTACAATCTTATACAATATCTTTAAAACATTTCAATCTCGTATATTTGATATTATTTTATTTCAATTTCATATAACCGTTAAAAAAATCTGTTAAGTTGATCGTTAAGTGATGATGTGGCAAATATAGGATCCCCATTTGTACTATCGTGACTGTCATATTTGTACCACGTGACTCAACACTTAATAAAAAATTAAAAAAATTAATTAAAGAAAAGTAAAGAAAAAAAATAAAAAAAACCAAAATCCCCTTCGTCTTCCCCACCCAAGCCTACCCCCATCTCCCATTCCCCATCACCCATCCCTTCCCCATTAATTCTACACCTTCATCTAAACCCAAAATTCCAAATTCCCTTTCGTCTTCCCCACCCAAGCCCACCCTCTTCCCCCATTAATTGTGAACTCCTTCTCAAACCCAATAAAGACCCAAAAACCTATCTTCCCCTAAAAAACACCAACTCCCCCTAACCTCTGCCGTCGTTTAGTTTTCCAGCGATTTGACCTTCTCCTTCGACCACCCTTATCCACCCACCAAGCTCATGTTCGATTGCAACGATATTGAGCCTCCTTGAATCGAGACTTCCAGCATCAACACCAAGCAGAGCCAGATCTGCACCACCGAGCCGCGTCCTGCTATCACTGCTGCTTGAAATCGAACCCACCTCATGCAACTTGGGGTGGGAAAGATTTAGGGTTAAGGGTTGATGATGACAGAAGGAAGATGAAGAAGGAGACTTATGATTAGAGAAGGGTGCATAAGTGATGGGGGAAGGGGGTGGATCGGCCTGCGACCTGGGGTCGGAAAATTTTGGGGCAAAGGATTGGTGATAAGAGAAGGAAGATGAAGGGGATTTATGGCTAGAGAAAGGTACAGAAGTGATGGGGGAAATGGATGGAGGCGTGGAGGTGATCGAGGGGTGGCTCAGGTAGGAAAGATGAAGAGGGGTTTCTGTTTTTTATTTTATACCTTTCTTTAATTAATTATTTTAATAGTTTAAATTTTTTTATTAAGTGGTTAGCCACGTGACACAAATGTAGTAGTCACGTTAGCATAAATAGGGACCTTATATTTGTCATGTCATCATTTAACGGTTAACTTAACAAATTTTTAATGGTTGTATGAGGTTAAAATATATGAGATTTGCATCAATAGCATAAAATAATACTAAATATATGAGATTAAAATGTCTTTAAAATGTCTTTATAATGTTGTATGAAGTTGTAATTATTAGGGTAAAATGTAATTTACCCTTAATTTACAGTTAGGCATTCCTGTTGAATTATACTTTGGGCTTTTTGCACTTGCAGCGATAACAGTCCAATGGCGCTGTTGCGATTCCATCATCCATGTACGCTTCCCGCCCCACTACCACCATCCCCGCTGCAATCTTCTTCTTCTTCTGCTACTTGTCTTGTTAGCAGCTATTCACCCTCCAAGTCCCCAGTATGTACAGGTTCTGCCCTCCGCCCCCTCTGTTGGCCATCACGCCACCGGCAGCTGCGGTCTCTGACGGCGGTGAAGGTGAAGGTGAAAGGTAGCCTCTCCTCCGCCGCGGAAGCTTCAGTTTCCAGCAGTAGAGGAGGGGAAGGAGAGAAGGAGCTGCTACTCCAAGTTGAGGATCTAACGGCCGTGATTGCCGAATCCAAACAGCAGATTCTCAAGGGCGTCAACCTCTCTGTCTACCAAGGGGAGGTTCATGCTATTATGGGAAAGAACGGTTCAGGGAAGAGCACTTTCGCCAAGGTCCGTATTATCAAGGGCTCCTTATGAAGTGTGAAAGTGCTTTTGGTGAACGTGGTTGACGTCAAGTGCTTTTTTAGGATTCATTTGTATTTTTACCGGATTCAAAAACACTTTCATCAAAAGCATTTTTAGTCCTTTTCTAAGACTTCCAAACACACCCTAATTTTGTCATTCTTGTCTTCATTCGTTTGTTCATTGGTTCAGGTTCTGGCTGGGCATCCGGAATACCAAGTTACCGGAGGTAGTGTTGTGTTTAAAGGGGAAAACTTGCTTGAAATGCCAGCGGAAGGCCGGTCACTTGCGGGGCTTTTTATGAGTTTCCAGTCCCCAGTTGAGATCCCTGGTGTCACCAACATTGATTTTCTCAGCATGGCGTACAATGCTCGCAGAAAGAAACTAGGACTGCCCGAGCTTGGACCGATTGAGGCAAGCTAGCTACAACCATTCATTCTCGTCCAAAGCCGCTGTTTGAGATGTCTCTGGTGGTTTATTGATTCATTCTTATATCTTATTTATGTCCTTGCAGTTCTATGCTTATATTTTTCCCAAACTTAATCTTGTCAACATGAAGACGGACTTCCTTAATCGAAATGTTAATGAAGGCTTCAGTGGAGGTGAAAAGAAGCGCAATGAGATTTTGCAACTGGCGGTATGGTTATCATTCTTAGTTAATATTACTGCTTCTTTTGTAATCTTGATCAAAACTTCATTTATAAGGAAATGCCTGATATCAAGTTTGTGTTGGATATTTAGCATCATAATTACAATATTTGTAGAAATATGTAAAGCTGTGGGAAGTGGGTTTCTTCCCCGGAGATACTGTCTTTCCTTGGAATTCATGTAAGCTGTACTGTACTTCATTACTTGTCTTTGTATTCAAACGCCTCTGCTAAATGCAGGTTTTGGGAGCAGAGTTGTCTATTTTGGATGAAATTGATTCTGGGCTGGATGTTGATGCACTTCAAGATGTAGCAAAGGCAGTCAATGGGCTTCTGACCCCGACAAATTCTGTATTGATGATTACTCATTACCTACGACTTCTGGAATTTATAAAGCCAACATGTATCCATATTATGGTAAGTCATTGGAAGATATAAAAACATACATTGACAAGACAGGTTTTGGGTCTTGGTTCATGTATTTGTCTCATGAAATTAGAAAACAGAAAGGAAATGTAATAAGGATACTCTATAAATATAAAGTATAACGTGGTTCAAAAAAAAGTATGACAAGGTAAATGAGTTTATTAGTTTCATGTGTCCAGTAATTTTTCTGGGATTGCATAAACATATCGTTTGGATCATCAGCAAATAGGGCTTGTTTCATGCATTCTTCCCCAGGATTCCTGGTGTATTTGTTTTTACTTAAGAGTGAACACAGTTGGCAAGATTTGAGAGCTAGATTGTAGAAGCTCCACATACTAGTAGAATTAATACACATCGTTTAGGAGATATATGAATTGGGCATAACCTTGGAGCTATATCAACTCACGAAGATTGGAAAAAGAAGAAATTTCTCTTTTGTTTTTAGGGTTTTTCTTAGCTTTTAGAAGGCAATAGAAAAAAGGTTATATAATTTGGCTGCTAGAACATTGTACAGGATAATCAATAAGTTATCATTGCGAGGAATACAGTAAGCTTCTAAAACTGTTCCTAGGTTCTCTTTCAGTACTGATCTAATTATTTAATTAAATGATTTTATAGGAGGATGGGAAAATTATAAAGACAGGTGACATCTCCTTAGCAGAAGTACTAGAGAAGGAAGGGTACAAAGCAATTTCTTGAGCATAACAACTTGAAAGGTATTGCTCTTTCTTTCTCACTCTCTTAAACCTCAAAATATCTTTTATTGCTTGTATACTAATATTGTAGGTGTGGACCATTAACTTAATTTATCTTCTCAAATAAAAGTGGCTCGACTAGTGCATTATATTATCTACGAGACTTAGTTTGTCCTTCAATCACATTTATTTGCCTGTTTGCATATAATTGTTTTGATTCATGTGGCCATGGTAAGGCAATTATATATGGCTTGTTATGTTTGAAGAAGGCCCTTCCCCCCCTTAAATTATGACAGAAGAAGTTCAGGTTTCTAAGTGAGCTTCAGCATCCTATTTAGAATAGGAGATGATTTTCCATTTTGGAGGAGTTTAATCATTCATAGGTTACCATGTTTATTTGTTGCTGCCCTACTTGCATCCATGCATTTGCAATGAACTGTTATGCCAGGGAATGATCCAATAAAGTAAGTGACCACAGGTCAGGTTTGGATTTCTATGTCTAATTAACAAAACAAGAAGTGTGGCATACTTTATTTAGGTGCTAAGGAGATCCATTGCTAGTGTTGTAAACCCTTCTTTAGTTCCATTTAGTTGGCATTCAGCTTCAGGAGAAGTTATACAGATTTGGACGTTGGTGAGCTATCTTTCTGTTGCTGTCAGAGAATTTCTAGCTATTTTCATTTTCTATGCTAGTAGATGGAGCTTGAAATCTTCAAGCTTTTTATGTAACTCTTGTGTTAGAAAGTTATGCGACAAGAAATCTCTTTGCTTCTATTAATTTGGAAGGCTAAGGTGCCCTAAGGCACTAGTTTTTGCTTGGTTAGTTGCTTATGCAGGGTTAATACTTTTGTTAAGATTTGAAACAAAAAAGAGACAAAAATGTTTGTTTATTTCCATATTGATTACGTATAGTGTGGAAAAGTGAGAAGGAAAGTGTTTGTATTCTATTTCAACGATGAGATGAATTGATTAGTGGTATCGCCCATTCTTCAATATTAAAGTCTGTTTGAGCATCTGAATTTCCTGTTGTTTCATTTCATGGATACTTTTGTCTAGATTTCTGACTGTTAGCCCTATTACTGTTCCTTCATATCTCATGGATTCAATTATTTTTGTCCCATAGCATCTTGTGCTTTTAACTAGCATAGTTCACCACTTATATTCATATGAATTGTTTGTGCATTTTTTTTTTTGGATTAAAATGTAATTTTGTTTTAAAATTCTTTCTTTCCTGCATCTTTTGCTTAGGTAGCTCTCTTATCCTTTTCTGTTTCTGTGGCTGAAAAGCGCATGGCTCCGGTTTCCTTTTTAAGATGAAAATCTCATGCAAGAGAACACAATGGACACAAGCTCAGATGTAGTATTACTGAAACTGCTTCAGGGTAATGCTTTCCCAGATATGTTGATGTTGATCATTAGTATCATCCAAGTTTTCATGGGTTTACTCAACTTGTTATGCCGGTTGTTTGCTCCCACGTGGAGGTTGTTTCCTCAAGATACCTGTGTACCTATTTACTACAGTTTCCTTCCTCCCAAGGATTTTAGAGTCTTTCGGAGGCCCCAGTTTCACATCTGAGTTCGCAAAGCGGGTTTGGGATCTCTGGATAAAAAGAAAAAAATGCGTGGACTTTCGAAAATAATCATCATATGATAATGGTTGCTAATGAAGTCAAGTGATAGTAAAACCAGTTCTGCCTGCCCGATTAGGATTTTTCGCATGCAATGGGGAAGGAAATTCCTCAAGATTCAGAATGTGAATGATATGGGAATGGAAATGCCGTTCCTGGTTACTACCACAAATTTTGGCCTGATGTTCTAATGCTGAAACACGGTTGCTCTGAATGACTGTCAGTTGGACATCCCACTGCTGACGATAATTCCGAAGCTTCCTGGCCTTGGTTTGTTGATTCTGAATCATTAATATATGATTAGCGTCCAAAATATACCGGCATTTGATGTTTGAGGAACGCGGGATAGTAGTGATCACCGATTTACTTGAACTGCCTGCATTGTCTTGCAATTTTCACTAGGACAATAAACAAATTTTATGGTATATTTGATTGCTGCTTCATCTGTTGTACATCTCACTTTGAAAACTAATGTTGTTTTGTCCCTTCCTCGTTCTTGCAGATTTGTTTCGGAGAAAAGCGGGTGCTGGAGTAATGATCTCTTCCGGAAAATAAACATCATATGTTCTCCTCTCTTGATATTTTTCTTCTGCATTCCCTTCGGTCTTTCTTTCCTCTTTTCTTGCTGTACATTCTCTTCTCTTGCTTGGATGCTTGTTTTATAGGCAAAGTGCCTTTCAACCGAACAAACCTACCAAGCCACTTTCCTTGATATTTCTGTAAAGGTATGGGCGATGGAAAACACGTGTGGCATCTGTATTTACAATAGGATTTGATTAATTCTACTTCAAAGATTTTGGAACAATAATATTATTGGGAGCTGATTTTCATACACTTTTTTAGTTTTTCACGTGTGTTTTTTTATTATTTCTGGTCATTTGATTCAACGCATCAAATGAAAATAACGTCTAGGATTAAATATGGGTGTGGACGAGGAGAAAAATCTATCCGAAATTGAGGAAGTTATAAATCGTAAACGGAAAAAAAAGAAAAAGAAAATGAGATCAACTGGAGTTTTGGTTAAAGGTGGAATCCACTATTTTTTTCACTCTTGATATTATTTCGTACGCATTAGTTTTACAAGGGAAGTTAGGAATTAGATTGTGTGTTTTCGAGGAAGCCAAATATCATTACTATGTGGCGATAACAAATTGTCAATCTTTTCATAAGATCAAGGTAGTGCTATGCACACATCCATTTTACTTCTCACACACTTCTCTTAATTTTTGATCACTAAATTAAATGAATTGAAGAAAATCAAGATTCAAAAATTAGCAAGAGTGTGTAGGTTGTAAAAAAGAGTATGTGAATAACAATATCCAAATTCAATTGCCGTGCACATGACATGACCTACTACCTTCTAGGGCCGAATTTATTATTGTCTTTTTCTTTATAACCCATATTCTTCATCGGTTAACCGCCATCAATTAACAAAAGAATTGAGACAATGACAAATAAAGGTGTGTAAGAGGTAGAAAAAGAATAATGCTAGGAGAGACTAATTTGTAAATTAAATGACATGAAAGTGGATAATTAGATTATACTTAAGCTTGATAAACTTGCTTCTTTTTAATTGATGAGACATCATTTAGCTTGCAAACTTTATCTATAAATTTAATCTCCTTAACATTAGTCGGTAGAAAAATCAATGTTTGAGGACGAAAGTGGGACATACAAACCCTGGGTACTAAAAGCAATAATTAGAAAACCTTGATGATAGTAAAATGAAAATTAGCTGTAGTTTTAAAGGAAAACTAATAAAAAAAGCTTGAAAACTTTGAGTTTTAATGATAAGGATAAAATAAAAGGTAAAGTAAATAGTACCATAATTGACTTTTTAGTGTAAAAATATGATTTTTTGTTAAAGTGAACAATACCGTGAACTTTTCATTAAAACTCCCTAGTTTTTATTGTGCAATGGTGCCCAACCAATTGCAGCAACAAATTTGGGATGTTAAATGTTCAAAGAAGGGAGAGAGGAGATGAAAAAAGGAACAACATACCAAGAGGACGAACGTCCCCCTTGGAAATAACTCAGGGTTAAGTTGAGCATACATCTTAAAAATGCAGATCATGTTTATGCATAATTATACACATTAAGTTGTTCAAGAAATATTGATAATTATTGTTTAGTCTGCAAGGACTAATTTTAGTTTCCCGACTTAACAGTAGCATCAGCATACATGGCTGTCGCCGGTCTCTTTGTAGCCTGGTGGCTTCATGTTCCACATGAGGTTCACCGGGTCAACAGTTCGACTGCAACACAGGAAACCATGGCTGTCTATTACCTTAATTTATCAATTCTTCTTAGAAGGAGATAACCGATGTTTTGACCACTCTTCCAGAGCCATGCGGTGTAAAGCATTCATCCTAATGTAAGGACGTTTCTCTCGAATTAGTTTCTCAGCATTTTTCCAGTCCTCTGCCACCCCAAGAGCAACTAGTAGTGCACACATGACAGCTACACTTCTCCCATGACCTAAACAGGAAATTACAAAAGAGTTTCTAGTTACAACTCACTACCTGCACCCGTTCAAATAGTTGAGAAATCAAATATCAATACTATGAAGAAACAGACAGCGGAATTTTGTTACAAAATACACAAAGGATTCTCACAGAAAGGGATGATGAGAATCCCACCAGTTAGACAAGAAACTTAACAACTTAAATGGGAACTGTTTGCAATCATTTCACTATGGTTGCATTATTTGTGTATTTGAAATGAAGGATTTAGATTTAACTGTTTACTTTACAGTATTCATATCAAACATTGTAAGCACATTGAAAAGAGAGTTTTTGATTTGAGTCCAGAACCATTTCAGTACGCAGCATTACGTTTTCTTTTCAACCAGACAGTTAAAGGTTACAGTCTTAAGGATTATATATGTAGGGACGTGACCTTAATCACCCGAAACCTCCAAGCTTGGCCTTTTAAGTTTAAATCGTAAATTCTATAAACCCGGGCAGCTCCATCTTGTTTGAATTTCCAAGTCATTCCCAAATCCAAGTATAACTGCATGCCTCAGGTATTATTTTATAGCAGAATAGCTGTGTTATATAAAGCACAGATCTTAATGAAACAAGTCAAAACCTTAACAAGAAGCTTCAACAGAGAGCGTACCAAATTTGTATAGAAAACCAAGCCAAATCCTAACTAAAACAGGGAAACTAAAATCCTCAGGAAACAAACAAACAACCCAGGAACGTAATCCAACCACAAAGATAATATTGAATGAAATCATCTTTTCTTCCATCTCTTTACTTGTTAAACCTTAAATGGTTTTTCAGTGATGTCCTCAACAAATTCGCTCAAAGAAAAGCTATAAATCTAGTGGCCAAAAGTTTGACTAATTCTGCACGTAACATCAGGCACATAACATCAGTGTAAGTGCAAACTTAAATTTAATAACTGTGTGTGACTTGTATTTCTAAAAACCAATAGCAGTGACAGCATTGTTTCTCCATAAGAAATGAGTGGAGGTCTTATCCAGCTTAAAAAATGAGACAGTCGGAGTGGTTTCAAGGGAAACTGAACCAAGGCAATATAAGAGTTAATATGACAATTAAGTTCCTTTTTCCTTTTCTTTTTGTAAGACAATAGATTAGTGCAGAGTATTGAGTGTTTCAAAAAAAAAAAATTGAATGACTACCCGATCTAATTAGACGTTAAAAATATATTAGTGCTTAATACGGGGAAAACTTTTCCCATATGACAAAGAGCCCAAACCTGATCGAATCATTTCACCCTCTTGTTGTGCTGCAATTATAACACATCTACACTTACCTAATTATTTTTGTTCTCTGTTGTGTGAACTCTTTAAAGGCATTTAAATTTCATATAACTGCCACAACTGTGGGCTTTTGCTATTAGGTTGCCATTGAGCAGGCGGTTGGGATATGAAGTGAGCAAGTGCTGAGTGGTAAACAATGGATGATGCTGACTTGATTTGGGTTAGTTAGGTTGTGTAAGAAATCAGAGGGAGCAAGGTACAACTTGCTACAAGAAGGCACAAAGTTAACCATATAGTAATAAGGAATGTAATTAGAATATAGAACAATGCTGGCCCGTATTCTAAAGTTCTAACAGCTTAAACTTTTGGGAATAGTAGTAAACTAACAACCTTCATCATGGTATTAAAGCAAGAAATCCTGAGTTTGAATCCCTGCAATTTAATCCTCCCTAAATAAGTTTAATTCCACATATTGATCTCAAAAAGTGGAGAGTGACCTACTTGTGAGTGGGAATGCTAAAATATAAAACAACCGTTGAACCACATCTAAACAGCTTAAGCTTGTGTGAATACTGGTAAGTAAACCAACAAACTTGTCAATGCTATTACAAATTTTTTGTATGAGATACAAGTTCCTCAACTTGAGTAACTGCCCTAGGAAATTAAGGGGCAGCGGATTAAGCTGCTGAGGGCTTTCTGGGGGATCAGGAGAAGATGCCTATGAAGTTTTGGATGATTAAACAAAACCATGACACGTTGGCTATGGATGTGCTTCCAATTCTATCAGAGGACATGAACCATCAAACATAGTGTTGGGCAAGGGGCTTTGGCCGATGGAAGTGGAAGAAGATAGCATTAGCAACTGCAACAATTTTCCAAATCGAAAAGTTAAGAGGCAGGGATATTAGGCTTGAGGCTACATGAATGAAACATGAGAAGATTGGTGGACGACTGCAGGCCCAAGTGTTGGGATGTTGCGCTCGGTGAAACCAAAGAGTTCACTGAGAAAGAGGTTTCATGGAATTTGTTTCACAAAAAGAAGAGTGATGGAATTCAAGAAAGCTTTCTGCATGAACTCCATACCCCGTTTCTTATCTACCACGAGCCTGAGCAGAGCAGTGGTTGATCAGGATGTACCTACATAGGGTTTAATCCTAAGGCAACCTTATGTACATTGTACCACAACTACCCCTCAACTTATTCACCTATATAGATATCTAGGAGCTAATACCGCCAGACACTTAGCATTGAAAACAATTTTCCAATATAGTATTACACACACATGCATACACATTGCAAAACAAGTGAATCTATATCATTACCAAAATGAAAAATTACTCAATTTAGGCGGCATACCGTAGGCGCAGTGGACGAAAACAGGCCTATTTTGATCCCTTTTCCGGCAAGCCCACTTGACAGCGGATTCAATGGCAGCCGGCGGAGGAGCCCTTGTGTCCCATGTTGGCACACACAAATAAGAATGCCCTGAAAACTCAGGCTTTCTTGGCAATTCACAAGTGCAATCAACAACAGCAGGATCCCCTGGTGGCAGTTTATCCGGCGAAGAAGGCCACCCGCCGACAAACAAACCCTCACAGATTTCAGTATACGGAGCCTCCCTACTCCGCAATCTCCGCAGCGCCGAGAAAGAGCGAACGAAATACAAATAGGGGCTGAACATTATAATCGACCAAACGGGGAAACTCCCATCTGGGTTCTTCCCCAACAGCATGGGAAGGTCTATGGATGGGTGAGCAGCAAGTGAAACCAACGCGGATACCAGAGAGGCGTACAAAAATGGTATCGAAAGCACAGTGAAACCAGAGCTTCTGAGGAATGCAAACAACGAGAACAAGACTGCTGCTTTCAACCCTATCAGAACTGACAGACCCACACCCATCTTTGCTCCACTACGAACGCCCAAAATGTGCCTGCCAGTTGCTTGATGAAAGTCCTGAGAGAGGGTAGGGGCAAACAAAGATTACAGAACCATGGCCATCCAAAAACCCCTTCAGTCTCTGGCCAGCGCTTTTGCAGATCAAATCTCGGCCACAGAAATATAGCTTAATTATTTAAATAAGGGTGTGAGAAAATCTGGGATTGGATGCTGGAGGATTATCCTCGTGTTAGTGATAGAGCAATTTCTTTGTGAATTTAAGAAACCTACCTCCATAGAACTGGAAGAATTGGCCGTTTCATGGGGAGACTTCTCCCCGCACAGTCGGGATATTTTTTTCCGAATCGTGAGGTATTCCAGACTCCAAAGTGCATGTCTAATAGGCCCCGAAAAATTTAAAAAGGTATTCACTATTCAGTCAAATATCACACGTCCCTTCAAAGCTTTTAGCGAAAGGTATCAGTAGAATCAAACGTTTGTTCAAAGTATATTTGTCGATTTGTTCATTAAAACTGTATATAGCTGTCAATACTTTATCTTGAACTATAATTTTAATTGGTTATCTCTGAATTTTTATAATTAATCAATTTTTTTCTTGAATTTTAATTTTAATCGATTACTTCTGAACTTTTATAAATAGCCAATTTTTCTCTGATCCTAGACTTTAAAAGTTTTTATCTAATTTTTTATCCATTTTAATCATGAGAACAACAAATGACAATTATATGGGGGGCAGAAAATGGATGAAATTTTAAAATCTAATGCTAGGAGAAATTGACCACTTATAAAATTTTATGGGTAAGCGATTAAAGTTAAAGTTCAGGGGAATTGACCAATTATAAAAGTTTAGGAATTACTCAATTAAAATTAAAATTCAGAGAAAAAATTGGCACCTTTATACAGGGGTAAACTAAACTGACAAATACCTCTTGTTTTAATGATTCTATGGGAGATTTTAGTAATCAATAGTTTATGTTCTAATTTTTTATGGGAGTTCTAATGAAAAGTCTGCGGTACTGTTCACTTTAACGAAAAATCATATTTTTACACTAAAAAGTCAATCCTGGTACTATTCATTTTACCATTTATTTTGTCCTTATCGTTAAAACCCAAAGTTTTCAAATCCTTTTCATTATTTTTTTAATTTTTTTTATAGTTTGTAAAATATTTTTCTAGGCTTCCAACTTTATTCTCATTATACATACAGTAAACCACTCTAGTCTCTATGGTAATACTCCATATAGGAATAAGGTCTTTACAGTCATAAAAATTTCTTGTTCCAACATGGTAAAGTTATGTATAGGAATAAACCCACAGCAATAAGCTATAATTTTTCTAGGTGATGTTGTTAACCTTATAAATTACAATGCCTACGCGGCGCGCAGGCCGAGTAACTAATCGACTAACTAAGTCCTTCAGTTGAATGCGGGGCGTGCCAACTCGTTGGCCGAGCTCGGCCCAGGAGTAAAATTCGTTGTTGCCGCGTTGAGCGCGTTGCTGACTTCTTAATCTTGCGATTGCGACCGAGGAAGGAACACTCTCAGTCTTTAGGTTCTAGAGCCTGAAGACGAGGTTGCTAGTTCTGCGAAGTTCACAAATTGTCGGTGCTTGATTCGGTCACCGTGATTATATTCGTAAGAATATAAGCACGTCGAATCGACACCAGACTATACGGACACAAGTATTCAAAGGTAATGTATGTCTTGACAGTGAACGTGGTTCGGCCATCAGAATGCTGAACTCTAAAACTCACTCGTGAATACCCAATCATAAAATCACTCGGCGTCCGATACGCTGAATGTCGTAACTCGTGACACCTTACTTCGCCGAGAAGGCTAATAAGATGACCCCTGCCAATAAGGATCCGAAAACCCTCCTCGGCCGAGACTTGGATAGGTAACCAATCGGCCTCGACGCAGTGCTGTTTATCCAAACTGAAGATGCCCCTTGGTCGGCTGATTCTACGGCGACAGTGCTGTTTATCCAAACTGAAGATGTTCGCCGGTCGCCTTCACAGTGCTGTTTATCCAAACTGAAGGTGTGTTGGCAGAAAAAAGAAAAGGAAAAAATCTCAAGGTGTTTGAGAGGTTTTGCGCAGGGCAATTGTATGTTGAATTGAAGGTCCCTTTTTTGTTGCATGATTTCTTGTATTTATAGCACCCATTCTTTGAGACCGAATCGAAACCCTATCTGGATTGGGAGTCCTTGTCCCGTTCCAACTTTACTTCGAACAAACCTACTCCCATTAGGACTTTCAACTTTCCCCCCTTCCGAGGTTTTATTCCTTGCTGGTCGGGAATCCTGGTTGCACCAGGACTCCCTCGACCCTTTTTATTTATCTGGACCACTCCTTCTTAGGATAGGACTCGACCGACCCTGCTAACTGGCCTGGAACCTATCACTCAGCCCATAGCATTTGACACAGCTTTGGGGTGAGCACAACCCTCTGCTCGGCCCAACAATATTATTTCGGGGGCAAACAGATGTATAAAAAAATTTCTCTTTATGATGCAATAATTATCAACAAGTACAAAAAATATGAAGTATCATATATAAAAATTTAAAATGAAGTAAGCATTAAAAGCATTAAACGATTTCATTGGGTTTAATCTTTAAAAATGAAGTAAGCATTAAAAGATTTCATTTTCTTTTATTTTAATTTTTCGTGTAATTGGGCTTAAGAATAAGATTAGATTAGCAAGTACTTGTAAGACAGAATTTGTAATCTACCTATAAGGGTACATTATATAACCTATTCTATTTTGAATTCATAATGCATTATGTCTAATCCTATCCATTACACATTTTGACGCAACAAACATTACACTAAACTCAAGTTTGTTTTAATTAGTCACAACCGATTTCAATTAGGACTATGATTCTCTCCCCTCTTTTTTTCCCTCCAACTTACCCACCAAACAGGTGCTTATCCTTTCATGATCCAAGAGTTGGGCCCAAACAAAGGGTAGGGGTCGGGGTTCCCGTTGGAAGAGAAGGTGATAAAAGTTTGACCTTCCTCATCCTCTAGTCCTCTAATCTTGACCAGAGAGAAACTAACCCTAAACCCAAATTCCATATCCGATTTCTTCAGATTATTGTTGCTTCTCGGAGATTAAACCCATGTCAATGTCCAACTTCCCTGAATATGAATTTGAACTTGTAAGTAAGAAGTCTTAGGTTCGACACTCGTCAAATATGAATTTGAATTAAATTACTGCTAGCCCTTACCCTCTTAATGTAGACTATTTCTTGAAAAAAGAAAAAGAAAAGGTTAGGTGGGGTTCTACAAGGGTGTTTGATTTTCACTAGGGAACTAGCTCGCCTCTTCCCCTGAATTTCTTAAGCTTCACCTTCTTGCAGAAGAGAGAAGCAGGATTCGGAACCCAAACAACACAAATGACCTTAAAATGGGAAGAGTTATTACTGTTGACTAATATTATTATCATTTTAATGAGTAGGGGTGGGAAATTTGTCATAAACCGATTTATCGACCGAACTATACTGGTCAGTTTATAATGGTATGGTATAATTTTGGTATTTTTTCATAATCGGTTGGCATTATACTGAACAACTAATGGTATGGCTTTGGTATTGGATTCTGTGTACCGGCGGTATGCCATACCTACCTATATATATATATATATATACTTTCTATTTAGATATTGTAGATATTTTTTACATGCTTGACATGTGAAGAACTGGAAAAATGTAAGTATTGCTATATTTTTTCTATTTCTAATCATAGTACTTCAATCCAATGTTTATTGATATTTTTAATTTATTATTCTATATTACTTCTTATTCTAATCATATTTTTTTTAATGTCACATTTGAATTGAAATAGTTGATGATTTTACATCTCAAGCAGGAACATCAATTCCCAGTGCTTCGAAGAATTGATTCATGAAAGATTTCACATGCATTGGTTGCTGCTACTTAGTGATGTTGCATTATCAAAACAACAAGTTATTTGTTTTGAGATTATAATTAGGGGATCTTATAACTAGAACCATACTTTTGAGTTTTGAGTTTTATGTTTATGCATTAGTTGTTACAATTGAATTTAGACAATTATATTAGTTAGACTTTTGAGTTTGTGAACTTACAACTATTTGGATTATGTTTGCTGACATTGTTGTTGGCTTATTAAGTTTTGACTTGATTTTCATTTTAATTTGTTAAGTCATGGTTATGTTGGCTTATCATCAATTGAAAAATTGCAGCAGCAACTTCTTTTTCTCTTTTCTGGTTTGTTGTTTACAGGTCGGTGCATGGTCTTGAGCTGTTGTTTTTGTAGCTTATTTGCAAACCATCAGTTGTGCCATTTACCAACCGAACTAGCCAATAATTTTGGCTGAACTGATTTTTGGCAACCGCAAGAAGATGGTTGACTAATGGTAACTAATTTTTGGTAATTATGTATATGTGGTTGGCAAGTGGCACAAGAAATTTGGCACGGTTTGCCAACCGAACCCAACCCTATTAATGAGTCATTGAGTTACGTTAGTGTATTCAATTGATATCTGTTGATATTTTCAATATGCTTTGTTAATCTTTGAGTTGAGTGACCTGAGTTCATGTTTATAAGAAAAATTTTATTTGAACCTATATAACCTTGTTTTACACCCAACTTAAATTTTAAATGTGAAGTGTCTTTCTTATTCAATTGCATAATTACCATAAAGTACAAAATAAGATTAAAATAAAACTAAAATTTATCAATAAATCCACACTCAATAATCAAATTCTTATCATTCTGCAGCCTTTCTCTTACATTATATTCTGACTAAAACCCTAAAACACTCTCATAAAAAAAAAAAGTTCTTTCCTTACAGAGATAAAGTACTCAGTAAAAGAAAATATCAAATTACGGAGGCTTGCATAGCCATATTTGTATAACATCAACTTCAAGCGACTGAAGTTCAACTAGACGATTTAACACTAGGACCCTACTGTAGCAATTCCAATATAGTTCAACACTCTGTGACTTTTGCAAATTATTCCTATCCCTCTTCTCCTAACTTAGGCTTCCCAAAGCAACATATGTATTACTTTCAATATACTTTACATCCCCATATCGGCGACCCAAAGCTTAGTTTCCTTCAGCATTTCAATTCAAACCTTTTTCACCATTTAGTCTTACACTTAGACACCACATAAACCTCCACAAATCAGGAGAGAACGTAAGCTTTGAGTTTTTTTTTTAATGGGTGTAGCGATAAATTTAACATATCTAAATTGGGTTTATGAGGATAGTTTAGGTAATAAATTTAGGTTTAAAGAGATATTGATAGTTTAGTTAAAGCTCATTTAGGTGTAGTGAGTAAGCTGGGTGTAGAAAGAGGTTATATGAGTTCAAATAAAATTTCCCTATCTATAAATTGAGATTGTCAATGAGAAATTCTGGAAAAAAAAAAAAATAGCCAATTTAAGAGGTGTGGATCGAATTATAGCCAAATTTTCTAACTTCTTATAATTCTAACAAAAAATTCATGCAAAAAGTCTTAATCACCCTTAGTAATACTAATCCTCTTCTTTTCCCTTCTCCCTTCACAAGCTTGAGGGGACAAGACGACGAAGAAAATTAATATAATACAACCGATAATAACAATATTGTTGCAGTCCTATTAGGTTAGGAATGTGATTGTATAAATCCTAGTGTATCTAAGGAGATCTTGGAATATTCCCCTTAGTAGATATTATCCTATTAGAGTTGTAATCCTATTAGGGTAAGGATTTAACTTATCGTTCTACTATAAATAAAGGCACAATGACCTGTACTGCCCATTCTGAAAATGAAGTGCGACATATTCTAGATCTTCAGAGTATTGCTCAAAGCATGCCGAATGCTTTTACAGATCTAGCAAAGGTGACAAGATTACATATACTCGCTGCAAATGCACCTCCAAGGATGGATGTACTTAGCGTACGTCGTAACATCGCCTTAGAAGGCTGGACTGTCCTCGAGGGTGGGGTGGCCGCACCTCCCACGCGGCCTGGTACACTGGCGGTTAGCTAATCATCTGCTCCTACCCTGAAGCGTGGTAGTCCCCCTGATCAAAGGATTCACAACCCTGGAAGAGGAAAACGGCATAAACTAGTGACCCTAGTCTGATTTCGACTACCGCTTACTCATCTGTTCCAACGCAAGAGGTTATTCTAAATTACAGTGATGTCTTCGAATAGACAAATCGGCCTCTTGAGAATCGCGAGATTTCAGTCCATTACACAGTATTGGATGAGGTTTGGAATCGGAATGAGATTGAACCATGTTCCGTTGATGAATGTCAACGTAAAATTGATTGGTCAAACTGCAAACAAGCAATCCAGGTCAAACTCGATTCGCTTGCAAAACGCAAGGTGTTTGAGCCCGTAGCTCCTACTTCACCACATGTGAAGCTTGTGGGCTACAAGTGGGTTTTCGTGAGGAAGCATAATGAGAAGAATGAAATAGTGCGATACAAAGCACGACTCGTAGCGTAAGGTTTCTGTTAACACCTTGGGATTGATTACGAGGAGACGTATTCCTCCATAATAGACGTCATAATGTTCCGCTACCTTATCAGTTTGGTAGTTTCCGAAAAACTGAATATGCAGCTTATGGACGTGGTAACCGCGTATCTTTATGGGGATCTAGATATGAAAATCTACATGAAAGTTCTAGAAGGACTTCCATTAACTAGTTCAAATAGTTCTAGACCACGGAAGACCCTCTCGATTATATTGAAGAGATCACTCTACGGATTGAAACAATCTGGGCGGATGTGGTATAACCGTTTGAGTGTATATTTGACAAGTCAGGGTTATGTGAACAACAAACTATGCCATGCGTGTTCATTAAGAAGTCACATTCCAGATTTGTGATAGTTCCAGTTTATGTCGACGACATGAACCTCATCAGAACTCCTACAGAGCTTGAGGAAATTGCCGTTCACTTGAAATCAGAATTTGAGATGAATGATCTTGGAAAAACTAGATACTGTCTTGGCCTGAAGATTAAGCATTGTTCGGATGGAATCCTAGTACATCAATTAAACTACACCCAAAAGGTGTTGCGACGTTTTAATAAGGATAAAGTGAAACCTTCGTGTACTCATATGGTTATTTAGATTTTAGATGCTGAACGAGATCCCTTCCGTCTCAAAGGTACGATGGATTTGGGCTTGCTCTACACCCACAAATCCTCGAGAGGAGTCGTCGCCCCCTTGGTTCTCGGGTTGATTCTAGCCACATTGGTTATGCAGATGCTGGTTATCTGTTTAACCCACATAGGGCACGTTCTCAAACAGGCTATGTCTTTACCGTTGGAGACATCGCAATATCTTGGAGGTCTACCAAGTAAACGCTAGTTGCGACTTCTTTGAACCATGTTGAGATTCTCGCCTTGCATGAAATATTGTGTGAGTGTTTTTGGTTGAGAGCAGTTATAAAACACATTCGAAGCACTAGTGGTCTTACTTCCATCATTGACCTTCATACGACGATCATTGAAGATAATGCAACATGTATTGAGCAGTTAAAGAAAGGATATATCAAGGGAGACAACACCAAACATATAGCCCCGAAGTTCTTTTACTCTCACTAGCAACAATAGCATCAGAACATTGAAGTCAAGCAAATTCGTTCCTAGGACAACCTGGCCAATCTCTTCACCAAGTCATTGACCAAGTCTACTTTTTAGAAGCTTGTTCAAGGAATCAGTATGTGTAAATTACCTGAGTTAAATTGCTTGTAGTTCTCTTATTTGGCAGTTATGTCTAACTCAGGGGGAGTATCCAGAAGCATACTCACTTGATCTTAATGTATTATTTTTCCTACGATTAGGAGCATTTTTTTCCACTGGGTTTTTGCTACCTAACGAGGTTTTGATGAGGCACAAATCCTGGGATGATCATACTCCGTTGAGTTCACTACTGTTGTCTCGTTTGACGTTTGTTTTAGACATTCTGCGTACTAGGGGTGGGTTCAAAAAACCGAAAACCGAAAAAAACCGACAACCGAACCGGACCGAGGCCGAAAAAAACCGAACCGAAAAAAAACCGAACCGAAATTGTCAAACCGAACCGAACCGAATCTGACCGGTTCGGTTTCGGTTTTTGAGGCTCGGAAACCGAACCGAACCGAACCGAACCGATATATATAATTTTTTTGAATATTTATAAATAGTTTAGTCATACAATTATAACAAAACAGAACTTGTTGCCAAGTTGGTTTCAGTGAAACTTAACAAGCATGGAGGCATGGGTTCGAATCCTCATGCCTCCAGGTTTTGTGAGATGATTTTAAATTTTTTAATCTTTTTATTGTAACCCTAACCCTCCTCCTTATTTTTCATTCCCCTTCCCTGCCTCTCTTCCCTCCCTCTCCTCTCTAGACTCCAACCCATCTCTCTCTCCCTCCCTCTCTCTCGCTCTCCGTCGGTGAGAAGCAGCTGCAGCTCGACATCGTCATCCCCACCATCCGAAACCTCGATTTCCTCGAGATGTGGAGGCCCTTCTTCCAGCAGTACCACCTCATCATCGTCCAGGACGGCGACCCGTCGAAGGTGATCAAGGTCCCGGAGGGCTTCGACTACGAGCTCTACAACCGCAACGACATCAACCGGATTCTGGGTCCCAAGGCGTCCTGCATCTCCTTCAAGGACTCTGCTTGCAGATGCTTCGGCTACATGTTGCTGCTTTAGGGGCTTCCCCCGATCTGAAAAGAAATCAGGTGAGAACTTCTGTTCTGTGTATTAATTTTGTGTTTTGGGGTTTTTCCATTTGTAAATTATCTGATCATGGTGATCCGTAAACATAATTGGTGCTTTGATTGTTGATGAACTTCTTGCTGCTGTTGTTGTGAAGATACATTGGAGGCTGGAGATGTCAATGATTTCAAAGTTCATGTGTTCAAATCATCATCCGAGGTGAGAACTCGAAACCCGCATTTTTTTTATATCACAGGCTGCCCTGGTTTATTTCAGCCATGTAAATTGTGAACCTTGTTAATTTCCTATGGCCTTGAATTTTTCAGTGTTCGCTGTTAGAAACACAAAGACTGGTCTAAATGTGTTATGCATACAATTATACAGGACAGTTGTTTTGTAACTTGGTTTCAAATTATCTTTAGTGTATGTGTGCGAGCACGAGTTGAGTTCGAAAGAACTGAGTTGAGAGCTTGAGAGATTCTTAGATAGTTGCATTCTAAGATCAATGGCTTGTTAATTAAGTATAAATTGATCCATTTATCCATTTTAGCTTTTATCATTTAGCATTCTGTTTTGGTGTTTTAATGTGCTTATTGTTTTGGTGTTGATTATAGTGTTTACATTTTGGTGTTTTAATGTGCTTATTGTTTTGGTGTGGATGTTCTGTTGCAATATGCTAATGCATTGCACTCAAGCTTTCTGACAATTTCTGTATGAACGCTCCAACAGGCACCGATCACTTTCTGCCCATTCACAGAGAAGCTCCTGCCTTTGTTGAGCAAGCAACGGAGCAGCAGATCCTTGTTCTTCAGGTGCTACTTCATATAGTGTATTACATTTCAAGAACGCTTAACGTTTATGAAATGTGATTGTTGTGGCATGTGAATGTCAATTTCTTTCAGAAGGACATTGGAATTAGGTTGCTTTCTTACGCTGTAGGTCTCTGGATGGAGCTTGTTGTTTGGGGGATCTGTTCTTAGAAAAACCAGGCACTGAGTTGGCCGTGGCTTCATAAGAAGTCTAGGCATAATTTTGGAGGAAACAAAAAAAAAAAAAAAAAAAAAAAAAAAAAAACCGAAACCGAACCGAAAAAAACCGAACCGAAAAAAAAACCGAACCGAAAAAAACCGAAATAAAATTGAACCGAACCGAACCGAACCGAAATTTCGGTTCGGTTTCGGTTTTGAGAAAAAACCGAACCGATGAGAACCGAACCCAGCCCTACTGCGTACTTCTCACTTTTCTCCTTAGTCTCTGAGTTTTTACCTGCCTTAGGTTTTACCATAGTGAGGTTTTGTGAGTTTTACTACCAAAGCATACTTTCTTTAAATTTGAGACTCGCATTCGCTTGTTGTGCCGACGACTTCATCAACCGTTCTACCTCAACTGCTAAAGACCTGATGCGAAGTTTTGTTTGAGTATTTACACACTCAAGGGGGAGTGTTGT
The DNA here is from genome assembly GCF_019419815.1 of Pyrus x bretschneideri. Taxonomy (NCBI): domain Eukaryota; kingdom Viridiplantae; phylum Streptophyta; class Magnoliopsida; order Rosales; family Rosaceae; genus Pyrus; species Pyrus x bretschneideri. The sequence continues at coordinate 976,198 of NW_025999801.1, forward strand.
AGTCCTATTAGATTATAAATGTGATTGTGTAAATCCTAATATATCTAGGGAGATCTTGGAATATTCCCTTTAGTTTATATTATCTATTAAAGTTGTAATCCTATTAGGGTAAGAATTTAACTTATCCTACTACTATAAATAAAGGCACAATAGGGTGATACAACACACATCTCAAAATTAAATCTCTCTTTTCTCTTTCTTACCGCTGGCCCTCTCCCTCTCTAGTCCTAAATACAGTAGACTAAATTAGGTCTACAACAAACACATAAGTTTTGAAAAATAATCAAAACTTAGACCCTATATAAAATTATAGCTATCCTTTCAATTTTATTATAATTATAAGAATAAATTACACAAAACTACCTCAATTATAAGTCACAACACAATCTCATACCTCATGTTTTAAACATTACAATACCATACCCCAACTTATGAATTCGTTGCAACCTATAATTATAACAAAGGTGGACATAAAATACTAAGCTAAATTACACTTTACCACCTCAGGTTTGAGGTCAATTTCAATTCTTTACAACATCTTTAAAACATTTCAATTTCATACCTCAAGTACTATTTTATTTCAATATAATACATCTGTTACATTTTCCATCCATTGATCCGTTAAGAGCTGACGTGGCTGTGCCACATGGCAAAAAATAATAATTTTTTAATTGTTTTTTTAAAAAAACCTAAATCTTCTTAAAAAAAAAAAAAAAAAACCAAACGGAAAATGCAGAACCTAACCCCCACCTCACCCATCTCTCTCCTTCTTCTCCAACCCACCAACCCCTTACTCTTCCATCCTCGCCCACTGACGTCTCCATCCCCGCAAACCCACCGCCTTGCCGCCGCCACATTTTGGATCTTCGACCTGGATCCCCATCAACAAAACCTTCTTCCTCGCTGTCGACTTTGTCGTGGAAAGTCAAATTCAAGACGGGCCTCTTCGCGGCATCGTCAGGTGGGTTGAGAGGGAAGAAGAAGCGGAAGAAGAAGAGAGTGGAGTGGGTTTTCCGATCTCGAAGTCCTGCAAGGGCCATTCTTTCTTCTAGGTTTCTTGCACTTTTGTGGGTTTTGTTTTTGATTCCATTGCCCTTTGATTTCTGGAATGGATTTTCTGGAATTGAAAAGCTAGAGAGAGAAGGGAAGAGATGATGTGGAGTAGCTCAAATGGGCTGGGTTTTGGGGTCGAGGGAGGTGAAGAAAGTGGAGGAGATGCGTTAGGGGGGGGTTGCGGGGGAAGGGATGGGATTCTGGGTTTCTTGGTTTTTTTTTTGTTTTTTTATTATTTTTTATTTTTTTGAAGATTCAGTTTTTTTTTGCCATGTAGCACAAATGTGGCAACCATGTCAACTCTTAACGGATTAATGGATGGAAAATGTAACAGATGTAGTATATTGAAATAAAATGGTACTTGAGATATGAAGTTAAAATATTTTAAAGATTTTGTAAGGAATTAAAATTGATCCCAAATCTAATGTGGTAAAGTGTAATTTACCCAAAATACTAATATAGCCTCAAAATCTAGCGCGTGGCTGGGGTAAAGCCATCTCCAAAAGCTTTTACTCCCAAAGCAGAGTTGACCTCGGAGGAGCTACCCTGAATCCAAATTCCATATCTGATTTCTTCACATTGCTGTTCCTCCATCCTCAACCCAAATTCCACATCTGATTTCTTTCAATCGTTGCTTCATTTTTAAAGCTTCAACTTCTGGCGGAACACAGAAGACAAATCTTGAACCCAAACCGCACAAATCACCTGAGAAGTTTGAGCCCTAATCCCAGAAGTCAATGTCAGACTTCCCACCGGAGATACTGTTCGACATCCTATCACGCCTTCCGCCCAAGGATTTGATTCGGTTCCTCTGCGTTTCCAAAGCTTGGAATGCCCTCATCCGCCACCACCGCTTCATCGAAGCTCATCTTCAACGCTCCATCCAAACCAATTCTTTTCGCACCATTTTACTCGAGTCGAAAGATGACTACCGCCCATCAAATTTCTTTTCATCGGCTTTCGACGACAGTGAAACGTTCGGGCCAGTCGTCGAAATTGAGCTGCCGTTGAAATGCCCTGACGACTATACTGAGATATTGGGCTGCTCAATTAATGGTGTGGTTTGCGTTCACAACGGAATGCGTAAGAATCTTGCTTTGTGGAACCCGTCAATTCAAAAGTTCAAGAAGATTCCTCTCCCAACCTTTGAGATTGAGCTGCAGGCATCCTTATACGGGGTCCCTGAATATGGATTCGGGTACGATTCAGCTAATCACGATTATAAAATTTTGGCAATTGTGAATTTTGATTGGACGGATGATGCTACCATGAGTTCTCAAGTCAGTCTTTATAGCCTAAAGTTCAACTCATGGAAAAGGATCCCAAAATTGCCTTGCGATGGTTTCTATGTGCAGAGTTGGGATGTGGTGTTTTTGGACGGTGCTATGAGTTGTTTGATGCGGGAATCAGATTCAGAGAAATATCGATGCAAAATTGTAGCCCTTGATCTTGCCAGTGAGAAGTATATGGAGTTTGGCACCCCGGTGGTGGATGAGGATGACAATTTAATGATGAGTTTGAAGGTCTTAGGAGGCTCTCTATGTATTTGTGTTCATCATTATTTTGCAAATTCTGATATTTGGATTATGAAGGAATACGGAGTTACAAAATCTTGGACCTTGCTTTATTCTTTTGAGAAAGGAGGTATGCCTCATGTCGGATTTGGCAAACCTTTGGTGTTCTCAAAGAACGGTGAAATGGTTGTTCTTGTGTATGTAGAGCGGACCACCGTTGTTTTTCGGTGTGATTTAAAGAAAAAGAGAGCCAAACAAGTTCGAATTTGTGGTCTGCCAACTTCCTTCGATGGAACCATTTGTGCGGGCAGCCTTTCTCTTCTTGACGGCGATCAGATGACCATTGGAAGGCAGCAGTAAGTCCCTTGTATCTATGATAAGTGGACATTTCAAGCGGTGAATTTATCGATCTGGTAGTCCAAGCAATAACAAAAGAAAAGATGATCCAAATCTGTGAACTTGTGCGCTCCTTCCCTTATTCTCGGCTTATTGATCTTTGTAATGAATCCTTTTCTTATTATGGTAACCGTGTGTGTTAGTTTGTTAGTTTGTAAACTTGTGATGTGATGTTTTCGTTTTGGTAGTTCTAAGTCTTTGTTTTATGTCTATTTGGTGTTATGGTGTATGAATAATGGTTGAAGTGCTACAATTTCATGCATCTAATAGACAATGTTCCTCACGGTCTTTGTTCTTGATGTCGATCTGGGAAGCAGCAGCGAGTTCCCTGTCATAACAAGTAATGTCCATATAAGCTGGATTCATTCATGATTGTAAAACGTTCCCTTTATGACTTGGGTAATCGGAAATAGTAATAGTAACCCGGCAGGGTAGACAACCAAGGACGTGTGTGTATACCCTTTGTTTGCTGCTCACTTTTGCTTTTGATTTTCTGGAATCTGGGTGCCACTGATTTGGATACTGATTTTTTATTCATTTTTTTTTTTAAATGTGAATGGAATTTCGTAGGTAAAGTGAAAATAAATGTGCGGGTGAGAAAGATAACCTTACTCGGCAAACACTATAGATGGGCTGGAGTTTTTCGCTTCGGATCTCAATCAATGAGAAGTAGACAGTTTAGAGCAATTAATGTCAAGTTTACTTAATCACATGGTATGCAAATAAGAATGAATGAGATACCACGAGAGTCGGACTTAAGATCTTCAAGTGAGAGGAATACTACTAAATATTAATACTTTTGATGCACAAAATCTGGTGGACGTTGAGTTAACAAAAAGAGTGGCGAAATGACCTTTGCGAGTGTGCTTTGGTCGAGACGAGTGTACGTGGTTCATCCTAAGTTAGACTACGTCCACAAGGTTAGAGATGCATTCAATTGATTCTTTTGATCGTTTAGATGATAATTTCCACACCTAAGTCCTTGTAAGGCACGTTAAACTATAATTTTTCTCCAAAATTGTCTACCTTAACATACAATCTATCCTGATTAAGCCTTTAACACATAGGATTCTTTATGTTCCAGAAAACAAGCGAACCAGGAAAATCATTACTTTGTGAAACAACAATGTAATTTATCACACTTAAATAACAAAAAGCTAATTGAATTGTATTGATAGTTTAGCTTCAAAATCATCCCCAAATATTACTAAATGCAAAGCCCTATGATGATCAAATCTAGTTTTTGTTTATTTTCGTTTGTCCAAACCCTATCTTGGTGGGAACAACACTTGGACTTGTAAATCACTTAGCTACGACATTCTTATGCAATTGCAAGTTTACATCTAGTTAAAGTTGTAACGACCCATCCCGGATTTGTACGAAATGAAAGGGCAATTTTGTAATTTCACTTTGGTTAGGAGAGATTTTGTAAATGGTTGCTTTGGGTCTTGTTTAGTGTGCAATGTGGGGTCATCCTTACACTTTGGTCCCCGGCCCACTCCCTCTTCCTCTCTTCCCCTTCCCGTAACTTTCTCTGGGATCTCTTTCTTTTCTCTTCACTTTTCTCTTCTCGTTCTCTCCCTCTCACCTCTACTCTCTCTCTGAACTCAACATACACAACTCACCACCATCACCCTTTCCCCTGCAAGTTCCAGAAAACTTGGAATGAAAAAAGGACACCCTTAACCTCTCCGTATCTCGTTGCACCGTGGCTGCGCCACTATGTATTTCCTTCTCCGACGAACCCTTGATGTAGGTAAGCCCTAGAACCTTTTGGGTTGTGTTTTAGGATTAGATTAAAGTAGGTTTTAAGTTGTTTTCACTTGTTAGTTAGAGAAAACACCTCGAGAAGACACTCCCAGTTCTTCGGTGAGAACCCGAGACTTCTAGGCCATTTTTTGGCCAAGACACGGCTCCAAATTGGTACGAACCTCTTCTTCTCATTCTAAGTTTCATTTCCATGGCTAGAACGTAAAAAATGGTGAAGAAATGAGCTCGAACAAAGCTCTGCCTAGATTCTTGCCGACCCACTGCCTGAAACCGGGTCGATCCGACCCGTTAACCAATAATCCGGCCCAAACCTAACTGAGTAACCTGACCTAAACCCAACTACCTAACCCAACCCAACAAACCAGGCCCAACCAATAACCAGTACAACCCAAAAAACCCAAAACCAAGATCCAACCTAACCCGACCGGTTCTTAGTTTCCAAGTCAACTCGTGGATATGCGAGTGGGCCTGCGCGTGAGTGCCTGCCATTGTCGGCACGTGGAGCACATGCGCTTCCGTTGGAGGTACTGTGCTCCACCGCCACCATTGCCACCATAGCCCACGACAACACTGGCGACTTTTTTGGCCAACTTTCTAGCGAACCAACTTGGCGTGTGGCCTTCCGGGCTACCACCCCATGACGGCACATGAGGGTACTTGAGGTTCCCCTTTAGGTTTGTCGATGTCCTAAATCCGTTTATGACGTCCTTTTTCCCAAATTCAATCGTTTTAGTAGAGTTTTATTAATTGGTCCGTTTATGTGCTTAGGTGCGTTGTTAGTGGCATTTTTATCTTCTCTAGTTACATGGCTCTTCGACGACAAAGTATCTGTGAGTAGACCTCTTCCAAAATGCATGAATAAATTACTAGAAATGCATGCATGAAAAACATGATTTAATGACTACGTTTTATGAAACTTTTATGAAGTAATCGGATTTACGATTCATGAATTATCATGCTTTATCATATGAATATCTTACTAGAAGTAAATCCAGTGAAGCATGATATTTCATAAAGCCTAAAGCCAATTTAATCATAAACGTTTCATAAAACGTAGTCATAAAATCATGTTTTTCATGTATGCATTTCTAGTAATAATATAATGCATTTTGGAAAAGGTCCACTCACCTTACTCTGTTGTCGAAGAGCAGTGCAAGCAAGAGAAGACGGAAACGCTACTAACAAACGCACTAAAGCACATAAAGGGACCAACTAATAAAACTATACTATAACGATTGAATTTGGAAAAAAAGGTGTCATAAACGGATTCAAGACGTTGAAAAACCTAAGGGGGACCTTGGGTACCTCCACACGCCACCCTGCATTGAGTTAAGTCGTCGGAAAGTTGGCCAGAAAAATCGCCGCCACCACCGTGGACGGCAGCTAAGCACAATACCTCAGGTAGATGCGTGTATGCTCCACGCACCGCCCAAGACAGGTGGCCACATGCTCCTACGTGCTGACCCATACTTTGGTTGGAAATTGGGATCCGATTAGATCAGGTCGGATCTAGGTTTTAGGTCTGGGCTTGTTTCTGGGTTTGGGCATGAGGTTTTTGGGCTGGTTTTAGTGGGCCGAAGGTTTGGGTTTGGGCCGGGTTACTCAATTGGAATTTGGATTCTGGTTTAAGGGTATTGAGTCGGGTCGACCCGATTTCAGGCCGTAGGTCGGTCGGTTTTTGGGAAAACCTTCAAATGCTCATAACTTCCTCAATACTCTACCAAATCAAGTGATTCAACTCAACGAGATGAAGAGAATGATACCTTCCACGACAACTAACTCGTCTTGGTTTGGTCGAAAAACGCCTCGAACCAGAAAACTGGGGAAGCTTTCCCCGTGAGATTCCTACATCCAAACATCACCAAAACTTCTCCAAACTACTTCCAAACCTACACCAAGACACGATCTACAACTTTTGGATGAGGTTCGAGGCTTACCTTTGCTAAAGGACATGAAAACTCGTTGGAAAACTCGGTGAACGGTGAAGGTACTATGCAGCGAGTTTGGAATGGTTTGGAAGCTTTTCCTTCGATTTTGAGTTCACCAGGGTGATGTTGGGGATGTTGTTGTCGTTATTGTGTTGTTTGTTTATGTGAAAAACCCTCGAGATGGTGGTTTGAGAGAGAGCTGAGAGTGTAGAGAAAGAGATAAATGTGAGAGTTGTATGTGGGAAAAAGGAAAGAGAGAAGAAGAAAGAGTGGCCAGGGGACCAAAAAAGGAAAGTGGGCCCCATATGGCACACCAAACAAGATCCAAAAAGCAACCATTACAAAATATCTTCCAACCACAATGAAATTACAAAATTACCCTTCAGATTCATAAAATCCGAGATGGGTCAATACAAGACGACATTTGAATGTCCGAGGAGTTGAAACTCTGTTGATAAGAAACAAAATTTTCTTGCCTAAGGGTAAGAAAGCTAAAAAAAAAAAAAGGAAAATTCTTGACGAGGCTCACATTTCAGCGTATGCCATGTACGCTGGAAGTACAAAATTGCACCACTGTTTTCGTCCACTTTATTACTGGTATTGTATGAATGGGATATTGCTAAAGATGTGAGTGAATGTATGTTTTACAAGTAAGTGGAAGCGGTGAGATGGAAGTCGTCGGGCTTGTCTCAATTTCTTTTTATTCCTGTTTGGAAGTGGGAAGAATTTCCATGGTTATCCTTTTTAGGTTGTCAAGGACCCAAATTTACCTCCTGGTACTAGAACGCATTCTAGTCAACTTTGGGTTTGTGCCAAAATTAAAGGTTGTGGATCTCTATGTTTGGTTGAGTTTCTAACTGGAGGAATCATTCCCCGACCGCGAGCTAGCATCTACACAGAAGTCCATCTGCATCACAGTTGGTAGTGAGAAACGAAAGTTGTATTGTTATTTTGTTGCAGCCATGGCCTCCGAAAGATGACATTCATGTATAACCAAGAGGGGGCCGAGCTACTGACGAATTATAGTCATAATCTAGCTGAATTTGTAAGAATTGTGATTTAAATTCCAATGCTTTCGAATCGTTATAGTGTTAAGTCACTTCCTTAATTTCAAGTTTATGTTGAAATTGTGTGTGATTTTATGATTTTCGCAGCGAAACTGCTTAAGCTGAAAGGGTGTTCGAGAGATGGGTTTTTCTCCGTCTCCCTCTTGGGTCATCAAAGGACTTTTTTTTTTGGTGAAATTAGATACTTAGTTTTTGAAATAATGCAATACAATATGATTAAAGAAAGAAGATTCTTAAATGATCCACCTTTGTTCCCTTTTTTTTTGAATATTTTGTTGTTTTCAAATTTCGCTATGCATCCTGTTTATGTCCATCAGTTGGCACTCCATGGTATAAATTAACTCTAAATCTTTGTTGTCAACTGTTTTCTGTGTTTATTGAATTACAGAAATTTTGCTAGGTTTAATTGTTTTTAATTTTACGGTTTAATTGTTTTCCCCTATTATGATCGAGTGGTAAATTAGTTGAATTTCATTGAGAATGAATAGTTAAATGCATTTTCTTAAATATCTTGCAGTGGCACACTCTGGGGATTTGTTGTTTTCATGTTGTTTAATGTGAACCGTACACATAGAACTCAAGAGGATTTATTTGTAGTCACCTTCAGTAATATTTGTAGCTCGCGTATTTCATGACTCTAAGACTCTTTGGAAGATCATAAATTCATAATACTATTATCGGTTTTGAAAACTTTAAAATATGACTATTTTTTGCGAACTGTGACAAGGTCTAATCTTTATTTCTGGATTGGAATCATTCCGATTGTGGTATGTACATATTGTACTCATCTCTTTTTCAGTTTTGGTTTGTTACCTGTTCACAAAAACTAACTAAATTAGCTGCAGTTGCAAGAGAATTATGCTTAATGAATCCACCATAATTAAAAGTCTAAGCAAAGGATTATTCAACTATTTTGCTTAAGAATTTTCAATTCACTGTCCCAATAAATGAATATTAAACTGGCTTTAGTTTGAAAAAAAAAAAATCCATTGCAAGAGTATAGTAAAGCAAAGAACAACACAATCTTTTTACGTACTTTTTCTGCTTTAGAGTAATGGGTCCCTTTCCTTCTCTAAATCTTAATTTTTAACTTCAGTTCAAGGGCTATTACATTGCAAATTAAGGGTTGGCACGGGCTGATCCAGGCCCAAAATTGAAGGGATCGGACCGGACCTGCTTGAAAATACAACGGGCCAGGCCAGGGCGGATTTTACAATTTTCAAACTAAGAATTGGAACTAACCCGGCCCGTATAAAACGGGCCGGTTCCTACAGGTCCAACGGGTACCCTATTTTATTATTATTATTTTTTTTTTATTCCTTCTAATTTTTAGTATCTTTTCCAACTTCTCTTGCTCGATTTTCTGCAAAATAATAAACAAACAATAACTGTGAGAAGATGTATCAGAATAGCATTGCAAATATGATAAAGAAACAGACAAAATCAAAGCAATCATTCACGCATCATATAGCATATCAACATATTTATGAGTATCCATACACAACAGCGATGAGATCTTACAAATCTAAATATCTGAAATAATAAAAATGCATGGGTCATATTCCACTACAGAAACCAGTTGTTCTAATGAAACCCCATCTGAGCATCTTGCAACAAAAGAAAAACGAAGAAAGCGCCGCTGGAGCACAGGTTGCACAGACCTAACTTCCTCGCCGAAGAGAGAAAGCTTAAGTTGATCACGTTGTGCGCCTTCTCAGTTCTCTTCACCACTCCCCACTGCAACTGGACGACTCAAACGGGGAGCTTCGGTTGAACCCCAAGCTGTCCTTCGAGCCCCCGTACCCACCAACCAAGACCATCTTCATCCCGGACAAGGAATGCCAGAAGCCAGACCTGCGATCGAAAATTTCGCAACTTTTCACAAATTTTGTAAATCAAAATTAAGAAATTGATGAAATTGGAAGAAATGAGGGAAATGAGTTACCTCGGTGTTAAGATTGGAGGAGGAGACGGAGGAGCTGGTGGGGGAGGAGGACGACGACATCATATCATTTCTCGGTGGGGTGTGGGTGTGGGTTTGGTGTGTCTGTGCTTCGGGAAGGAGAGTTGCAGATATGGGGGGAGAAGAAACAAAGCAGAGGAATGAGGGAGAAGGTTCAAGAGATTGGGGGAGGGGGAAACACAAGGAAGTGGGGTGTGTGTGTGTGTGGAGTGTTCTGGATAGTGAGAAATGTCACGGCCCACGGGGAGGAACAAAAAGAAGTGGGCCTGGGAGACAGTAACAGTACCCAACACGGGGGTATTTTTGCAAACAGGCTGGTCCAGGTACCTGTTTTTCTATACTTTTGGAACCGGCCTGAACCTAAAATTTCAAAGGCCCACCCCGTCCTTTCTCGTTTCTCTTATTAGGACCTACCCTGTACCTGCCCCGAACTGCTAATACACATCCCTACTCGCGGGCCCAGGGCCCGTTTGCCCACCCCTATTGCAAATGCCTTTTATATTTTCATTGAAGTATACATCTTAAGTTGGAACAGGGGAAATCCATTCTGGTCAATCATCTAGCCAACAAAGATTTACTCCAACTCCTTTAAAAATCATTTAGCAAAAGTTCATTACTTTATTCTCGAACGATTTGATTGCCGATCACTAAATCTTATCTCATTTTCGAAAAGCTACATTTTTCTAGAAAGCACTTGATTTCAATTCTTCTTGAGAAAAGTTAATTGTTCCGATTAACACTGTCTAATTGGATTAGTATTGCTCCAACATTAGATTTCAAAAATTTATGTGGAAAAGAAACTTACCTTCTAGGGATATTCCTTTGGATATGCAAGGTTTGGAAGACAATTTGGGTTTTATTTGTTGGAAGGTGAATCACTGAAGGCTGAAGCTGATTTGATTAGAAAAAATTGAGAATTATGAAAGTTATGAAGGAACAAGAAGAAGAAGACTAGCACGTGATAGAATCTGAATCAAGAGGATGAAGAAAGCCAGTAGCTCAATGTAAAAGCTAAAATCAATCCCTCTTCAACGATGGCAGCAGATCCAAAGATGACTGCCAGGTTCACTTTTTTAATTTATTTTAATTTTTGCTTTTTTGGATTTAAGAAAATGAAACAAATCTCATTTTGAAAGGTGAAAATTTGTTGATTGGATTCTGTAATTTTTTTTTTTATTTTTAGCGTAAGCCTTTACACTTTAGAGCAAACACTTCAACTCGAAACCTTAGATAAAACCCAATTGAATTGGAAATGGGAGAGTAAGAATTAATTAGAGCATGACAAGCGGTTTTCTTCTTTTCAAGTGAGCTCTTGAAGAGTTTGTGTATAAAACTACAGTTGTCAGTCTGTGTTTTCTAATTTTCTATTTTTTGTGGGGTCTTGGGTGGTTGTAGTAGGATGAATCGGAAAATGTTGATGAACCCATGGAGGGCCTGAGCTGAAAGCGAAAGCCGGTGTAGCTTCAACCAACAATCAAAAATCAAAGAAGAAGGAAAAAAAAAAAAAAAAAAAAAAAAAAAGCAAAGAGGCTTTTTCATCTTCTTCGAGTGCTTCGAACGTCAAAAAGCCCCTTTAAGATTTTGTGGTGGAGGATATACTAGGCTTTTTTGGGGCCCTTTTTCTAATTTTTGGGGTTTTGAATTTGGTATTCTGGGTTTTGTTTGGATGCTCATAAAGTGCGAGAGCAGCAGATATACTGAATTTGGTGTTCTGGGTTTGTTGTGTTTGTTAGTGAAATCAGCGTTTCTATAACTTTTGAGATGTTTAATGCTTTTGGTTGCGGAACGTTTAATATTTGAATTATTAGTAATTATTCTAGGATATAAATTGAATAATGAAAACAAGTGAATTGAAGTGTTTCTAATTTGTATTAGTTGAAGCCTTGAAATTTAGTGTTTGTTTTCCACCATTCTGATACAATATTTAGTTGGGACATAGAAATGTACCATTTTGGGTCGTTGAAGTCTTTCATTTTTTGTTTGATGGAGTGTATTCTTTTCTTTTATTTTCTGTTTTTGTTGTTGTTGATTTTATTATAATATGACAGAGATACCTGGAATGAAAGCTTCGGAGTCACAAACCATCACTACCATATAGACTTTAGAGATTGGAAAAAGCAAAATCAATAACCCAAAGTATAATCAAACAAAGAAACACAATACAAAACCCAAATAGAAAAAACCCATTCGAAATTCAAGTGTCCAGAGTCAAAATTTCAAAGAGAAAAAAAGCTAATAAACAAGGGAATTGTTATTAGAACTTCAAAAATTTTATTCTACACTCCTAACTTTCTATATTTGAAAAGAAAAATACAGTTGTGAGGAATGTAGAATGAGATTTTTGAAATGCCAATAACATTTCCCATAAATAATAGTATCATCTTAAACGGTTTCAAACTTCCAGTGGAGCACGGACATATTTGATAGTAAAATACCAATTTAGCCTTAAAATATTGCGCGTGGCTGGGGTAAAGCATTTCCGAAAGCTTTCACTCCCAAAGCAGAGTTCACCTCTGAGGAGCTAACCCTGAATCCAAATTCCATATCTGATTTCTTCCAATTGTTGCTCCATTTTTAAAGTTTCAACTTCTGGCGGAACACAGAAGACAAATCTTGAACCGAAACCGCACAAATCACCTCAGAAGTTAATGTCAGACTTCCCACCGGAGATACTGTTCGACATCCTATCACGCCTTCCGCCCAAGGATTTGATTCGATTCCTCTGCGTTTCCAAAGCTTGGAATGCCCTCATCCGTCACCACCGCTTCATCGAAGCTCATCTTCAACGCTCCATCCAAACCAATTCTTTTCGCACCATTTTACTCGAGTCGGAAGATGGCTCTCGCCCATCAGATTTCTTTTCATCGGCTTTCGACGACAGTGAAACGTTCGGGCCAGTCGTCAAGATTGAGCAGCCGTTGAAATGCCCTGACGACTATACTGAGATATTGGGCTGCTCAGTTAACGGTGTGGTTTGCGTTCACAACGGAATGCGTAAGAATCTTGCTTTGTGGAACCCGTCAATTCAAAAGTTCAAGAAGATTCCTCTCCCAACCTTTGAGATTGAGCAGCAGGCATCCTCATACGGGGTCCCTGAATATGGATTCGGGTACGATTCAGCTAATCACGATTATAAAATTTTGGCAATTTTGAACTTCAATCGGAGGGATGATGCTACCATGAGTTCTCAAGTCAGTCTTTATAGCCTAAAATTCAACTCATGGAAAAGGATCCCAAAATTGCCTTGCGATGGTTTCTATGTGCAGACGGGCGATGTGGTGTTTTTGAACGGTGCTATGAGTTGTTTGATGCGGAAATCAGATTCATATAAAAATCGATGCAAAATTGTAGCCCTTGATCTTGCCAGTGAGAAGTATATGGAGTTTGGCACCCCGGTGGGGGATGAGGATGACAATTTTATGATGAGTTTGGAGGTCTTGGGAGGCTCTCTATGTATTTGTGTTCATGAGTTTTGGCCAAAATGTGATATTTGGATTATGAAGGAATACGGAGTTACAAAATCTTGGACCTTGCTTTATACTTTTGAGAATGGAGGTATGGCTTATGCCAACAGATATTTCAAACCTTTGGTGTTCTCAAAGAAGGGTGAAATGGTTGTTCTTGTGAATATAGAGCGGACTACCTTTTTTTGGTGTGATTTAAAGAAAAAGAGAGCCAAACAAGTTCGAATTTGTGGTCTGGCAACTCGCTTCGATGGAACCATTTGTGTGGGGAGCCTTTCTCTTCTTGACGGCGATCATATGACTGTTGGAAGGCAGCAGTAAGTCCCTTCTATCTATATTAAGTGGACATTTCAAGCAGTGAATTTATCGATCTGGTAGTCCAAATCTGTGAACTTGTGCGCTCCTTCCCATATTCTAGGCTTATTGATCTTTGTAATGAATCCTTTTCTCATTATGCTAACAGTGTGTGTTAGTTTGTTAGTTTGCAAACTTGTGCTCCAGTCATAACGTTATAATTCCATGTTTTCGTTTTAGTAGTTGTAAGTCTTTGTTTTATGTCTATTTGGTCTTATGGTGTATGAATAATGGATGACGTGCTACAATTTCATGCATCTAATAGACAATGTTCCTCACGGTCTTTGTTCTTGATGTCGATCTGGGAAGCAGCAGCGAGTACCCTGTCATAACAAGTAATTGCCATATAAGCTGGATTCATTCATGATTGCAAATGTGTTGTGGGAAATGACTAGAGGTACGTCTGTAAAACGTTGGGGTAGACATCCAAGGACGTGTGTGGGAAAACTTTTGTTGCTGCTGCGCACCTTTGCTTTCAAGTATGCCACAGCAGTTTCTCCTTCTGGGATCGGATGAGAAAGATGTTCAAACCTTTGCCTTGTTTTCAGTGTTCGAGACCCCTTAACAACTCAAGCCCATCTCAACACTCCTCGAAACGAACAAATATAACACTCGAGCCAAAAGATACGACTCGGCAAACGCTATAGATGGGCTCGAGTTTTTCGGGTCTCAATCAATGAGAAGTATGCAAGTAGACAGTTTAGAGCAATTAATGTCAAGTTTACTCACATGGTATGCGAATAAGAATAGATGAGATACCACAAGAGTCGGATCTAAGATCTTTCAAAAGTGAGAGGAATACTACTAAACATTAGTACTACGGATGCACAAAATTGGGTGGACCTTGAGTCAACAAAAGGAGTGGTGAAGTGACCTTCGCGAGGGTGCTTTGGACGTTAAGTAGAGATGAGATGTAAAAAGATAAGGGTAGAGAAGTAGAGACAAGTGTATGTGGTTCACCTTAAGTTAGGTTACGTTCACAAGGTTAGATATGCATTCAATTGACTTTTTGATTGTTTAGACGATCGTTTCCACACCTAAGTCCTTGTAAGGCACGTTAAACTATAGTTTTTTTCAAAAATTATCATTTCCTAATTAATTATGTTGGTGCGGGACACTCTTTTTTCCTTCGATCGGATTGAAAATCCCGACAAGGTTTTTATCAAGACCCTTTGTTAGCACCCTATTCTCATTGATGTACATACCCATTTCTTATTAATGAATATCGTACCTTTAAAAAAATATGCAATCTATCTTGATTAAGCCTTTAACATGTAGTATTCTTTACGTTCGAGAAAACAAGCGAACTAGGTAAATCATTACTCTATGAAGCAATAATGTAATTGATCACACTTAATAGCAAGAAGCTAATTGAATTGTATTACTAAATGCGATCAAATCTAGTTTTTGTTTATTTTCGTTTGCCCAAACCCTATCCTATCTCCGTGGGAACAACACTTGGATTGGTAAATCACTTTACTACGACATTCTTGTGCACTTGCAAGTGTACATCTAGTTAAAGTTGTTTTTTGATTTATTTAAGCCCAGTATGGTCCACCAACAATATGTCATAAATTGTCTCAATTTAATCACTTATTGTTAATAAGTGTTTGGATTTATCACAAAAAGACCCTAATAATATTAGAAGTTGACATATAGTATATATTATTGGCTTTTTTAGCCAAAATCGTCTATGAAATTAGCATAACTCCTTAGTTTGATTTTTGATATTTGAAATTGATATCTGAGTTTGTCCATTATCAACTATTTTGATCGATGAAAAATTCTGTTAAATACTAAACAAAATACCCTCAATTTAATAAATAATGAGCCAAAATGATTTGAAAAAAAATTAAGGGTACTTTTATCATTTTATACTTATTTAATAGTATTTTTTTAATGATGAACTAAAATAATTGACGGTAGACAAACTCACGTTGATTTCAAGTTTCAAGTACAAAGTAAAAGTTAGGACAACCTTTCTCTGATGTTGGACTCTATCGTTCAACACTAACTTCCCAAATTTTTGGTAGGCTTATTGTGTATTTAGTGGAAAACGTCTGGTTTTCCAACCCAAGAAGTATAATCTGATTTTTGAGACAGGGAAGGGAAAGAAGAAGAAGAAGAAGATGGGATCGGAGCGTGAAGCTGCAATCCCCGAATGGGCGTCAGAGCCTTGCATCATGGGCATCGATGAAGCTGGCCGTGGCCCGGTTTTAGGTCTCTACTCTACTTTCTTCCACTTTCTTCTATACATATTTCATTGATAAATTTCCTCCACTAAAAACAATGTCAACAGGTCCAATGGTGTACGGTTGCTTGTACTGTGCTCGCTCGTATCAGAATACTCTCTCCTCTTTGAACTTCGCAGGTTTAGCCTCTTCCTCCTTTTCTTACTTTTTTAATTTAGATTTAATCTGTTTCTGGTTTTTTTTTTTTTTTTTTTTTTTTAAATTTAATTTTTCCCAGCTTGGGATATGTTTATTTTTGTTATTTTTGTTTAATTGATATAAATTGTTAGTCCTTTCAGAAAACAAACATTGCTATATGTTAACCGTTTAGCTTATAGACTTCCACACAAAGCAAGCAAAGAAATCAAGGTGGTTCTACTTCATTGCTTATGAACTCATGAGATTCTTGTCGATTTATGGATATTAGTTGAAGTCAACTTGAACTTGGTTGACTTACGTTCACGCCGGACCCTAGTCTAAGATATAGAGCAAAATGCAGTTGGGATGCCCTAGGATCAATTAATTGGTGAGATGACCTTTTCATCTACACAGTTCTACTTGGTGTTTTCAACCATGTTTACCCTAATTAGGTATTTTGGAGTGAATATCACTTTCCCTGGAAATTCTAAGCTCATTGTGTTCGAATATTGCATCAGAAGTCATATCCCTCCCTGTGTTTTTTAGTCCCGTTTTGCTTCCTGCAGATTCAAAGACATTGAAGGAAGAGAAGAGGGAGGAATTGTTTGAGAATTTAAAGGCTGATGAATCCATTGGGTGGGCTGTTGATGTCATAGATCCGAGGGAACTTTCGGCCAAAATGCTAAAGAAGTTAGTACTGACATGGATTCTTTTTCCTATGTCAATCACAGGCCAGTGTTTTCTTATCTGACTTCTTTGGTTTGTTTTGAGACAGAAGTAAGATAAACCTTAATGAAATATCACATGACTCCGCCATGGGTCTTGTCACAAAGGTCCTAAACATGGGAGTGCTTCTAACCGAGGTAAACTCGTTGTAGCTTAAAGAGATTACTGGTGATATACAAGTGTTTTTATGTATATGCATACCAGTCTCAGATCCCAAATACTTTTGAATTGATTTTACGACACATTATTGATGAACAAAAAAAGAAGACTGCATATTCTTGACTCTGAAACACAAAAATGTTGTGAGATATAGTTTTCTGTTGTAAGCTCCTGGATTATCTGCTGACGGTAAACTTTTATACTATTTGACAGAATCCGTAATAGGATCTTTCATTAGGTTAATCTAAAAGTAAATATATATGGTGAATATTATACAAAACAACATAAACAAGAAGTACGCAGATTAGTAATTAGAATGAGACAATGAACAAGGTGAAGGCTTTTTTATTGGTAAGTTTTCCTTGTGCATCCTTGTATAAAAGTTACAATCCTTATTTAACCATTCAATTTTCCCCAATCTTATCTAAACTTTTGTCTTCTATTTCTTCTTCTATTTTTACTTCAATTCTTTATTGCAAGCTTCTGAAGGGTTTATCCAAAACTTCCTCTCAGTCAAGTAGTTCCTTGGAAATCAAGAGGCTTGACGGAGTAGTCCTTTGGGAATTCAAAGCTAGTGTTGTTAGATTATTCTTGAAAAG
This sequence comes from Pyrus x bretschneideri, assembly GCF_019419815.1. Lineage (NCBI taxonomy): Eukaryota > Viridiplantae > Streptophyta > Magnoliopsida > Rosales > Rosaceae > Pyrus > Pyrus x bretschneideri. Next base: position 993,560 of record NW_025999801.1, read on the forward strand.
TTAGAAACCTAGAAAAGTGGTTGAAAAATTTAAGAATATATGTTTCAGGTTTATGTGGATACAGTGGGTGATGCTGAGAAGTATAGAGCTAAACTGTCTGATAGATTCCCATCTGTCAAGTTTGTGGTTGCGAAGAAGGCTGATAGCCTTTATCCTGTTGTCAGTGGAGCGAGCATAGTTGCAAAAGTAATTACCTTTACCTTGGGTAACTCACCTTGGGTAACTCTGCTGAAAGTCTCTGGCGGAGGTATTAATTTTAATTTTCATTCAATTGTTCAGGTTACAAGAGACAGAGCGTTGCGTGAGTGGGTGCTCGAGGAAACAGCTGAAGACTTGCATAAAGACTTTGGTTCTGGATATCCTGGAGGTGAGACGTTTATGCTTTATTTATTTTAGTCTCTTTGTAAACATCATTTAATTACTATACTATGAGGAATCTGGTTTCATTTTTACAGATCCGAATACAAAGGCATGGTTGGAACATCACAAGCACTTCGTTTTTGGATTCCCATCATTGGTTCGTTTCAGCTGGGGTACATGCACTCCTTATTTCAAAGACATTGCGGAAGTTTTATGGTCAGTTCCCCTGCATGTTTTCGACAAATTCTTTCCCAATATGTAATAGTTCATTTATGTGAATGTACCTGCTCATTTATAGACTTTTAAAATGTCAGTTGTATAAGTATGGAGTTGACATCGGTCATATTCCAGTGAAACCAAGCTCTGAACATATCTATGGTATAAAATCTGTATAGGTCGAAACTAGAATTTCGGATTTTTTGGTGGACATGTTGGTAAAAATTAAAGAAGACGACAAAAATTTGCTTTACATTAGGAATAAATGAAGTTTCTTGAAACTGTAACCGAATCAATTATGCATCAATAAACATGTAAACTTGCTGGTTCACTTGTACATTGTTGGGTTTGAGTGATTTTCAAATCTAAATGGTCTTGGAGTCGAACTGGCTGCTATAATTGATATTAAAAGAGAAACATGTAAACTTTATAATTGATTTGTTCGTGCCTGTATCACTTGGTTATTGTACAGTGAACTTTTAATCAAGCACGTATAAATGCACTTATGACTTTCTATTTGATTTGTGAACAACCCATTTCCCAATCCTGGACATCTAAATAAAACTAGCAATCCTTGTAGATACAAATTGTCTGGTGAAGTTCTTGTGCATGCTAATTTAGATTGGATTTTGAAATTTTGAATATTTTTTTCATAGGGAATCCGATGAAATGGATGAAGATGGTTCTAGCACTGCTAATGGCAAGCGGCAAATGAAACTAAGTAGTTTTGGTGTTACAACATCCAAGAGAAAGATCGAAGAAATTGAATCAAGTGGTAAAGGGCGCTGCAAATTTTTTCTTGCACGTAAACTTGAGCAAGTTACTCAATTCTAAGTGAAAGGTTTGACGCTTTACTATTTGTGTTCTTGCTTCCCTCCACTTATTTGTCTTCCTTGATTCAAGTCAGAAAATCGTCCAAACCTTCATCGCTGTTATCATGGTAAGAAATGCAAATGAAATTTTTAACTGAATGAAGAGATTATTTATTTATTTTGAGTGAATGGTGACAAGAATTTGACTGAGTAGTATGATGAAGTTTTTGTTTTTAACAAAATATCTGTATTGAGTCCATTGTATGGCAGTTTTGGAATTAACTTGCAGTGGTGCATTTGCTAAGAATTATTTAGTTCCGTACACTTTGAAGACCATTTGGAAGCCGCCATCACCTAGCATACTTGTGTAAAATGTACTATTGAAAGAAGCATTTCGAGTAATACTTGCATCTTGTCGTGTGCCTTAGATATCATTGACGCGCAAGATGCGCATACCTGAATTAATAACAGAGCGTTGTTTAGGCAATAATTCTTATCACAGTTTTCCCAACGTTTGTGGGAGTGTATCAAGAAGCCATATTACAGTTTCTGCATAATGCCAGCAAGAAACACCATAATTTCAATTTAGTATTGGAAAGCTATACATAGATGGACAAGAGATGTCCAGGTGGATGCAAACAAGGTGGGTGGTCCAATGCATTTCTTCTTGCTGTTGGCGGCACCATAGTGGCTGTTATGGTGGCGATTACTCGCTCAACTTGCTGTGTTACAGGTATAAACGTTGAACCTTAGTGTGTATGGAGATCTGGACCTGCCGTTATTTCGATTCTCCTCAAAACCAATTGATCCACCAGCATTTGCAGTTGCATGACTGCATCCATGTTCGAATTTGCTGCTGAGTGCTATTCTGCTCTATATTTTCACTATCATCATCACTACCATTGCTGTCATGCACATTTGCACCTTCATCTGTGATGTATCTTTCGTCATTACCTAGTACTGAAACTTGTCCAACAAAATAGACAAGTGAGTCTTAGTTATTTGGTATGGTATAAGTCATAGAATCTTCGATGCCTAAGATTTAGAGGATGAATGAGAATTCATAATTAAGGTTTCGTGGCTTAGGAACAGTTAACTCTCAAATGGTTAAAGGTGAACTTTTTGGGTGAGTTATATGAATTGTTATCCCTCCTGTTAAGTGAATTGCAGTGGGTTTTAACTTTGAAGTCACCTATGAAGCTATGAATTCCAATGTATTAAAAGGCGAAGGCGTACGCGAGGTGTTTTGTGGATAGCCTCGCCTAGGCGTGAGGCGAAGCCTTACTGGACCTTAAATAATAGGGAACTGTTGAGAAAAAGAGGAAAAATAGGGGACTCTTGCGGGTTTTAAAAATAAAAGAAAAACAAACTTGGCCAAAACGACGTCGTATTGAGCCAAGTCATTTATAAAATAAAAAAAATAAAGAATTCCTCTTCTTCTTTGCGATCATCTTCCTTGTGAAGACACCGCACACCCTGCAACCCTAAATAGAGCTATTGACTTCAATTTACCCAGACAACAGAGCCATTTGACTTCAATTTCGGATCGCTGATGGATCTAGGAAAGCCCACCAACTGTCTTTAGGCACGCCTCAGTCGCCTAAGCTTGCCTTGACCACACTTGGGTGAGTTTTCACCTACTCCCACTAGGCAGAGGCGTTATCATCCCTGCCCCGCCTCCAAAGCCGCCTAGGCACGCCTCGTGGCACGTCTTTTAAAACACTGATGAATTCATAATTTGATCCCTTTTTGCCATGCAAACTTAGAATTTAACTTGGCTAAAAGGGAGCGATCTAGGAATTTAGCGCTTCAAAGATAAGTGAAAACCAATTTCAATATTTGTTCACGACATTAGTTAATTAATGATGTCATCACTTTTTTTTTTTTTTGTTAATGGCTCACTTAACGTTGGTGATCTAATAGATATTCAATTTTCAGAATGTTAAGTAGTTGTTTGAAATGTTTTAAAATGTTGAGGCCAACTTAAAAATAAGGACAAAAAAAAAAGAGACGGTGATATTTTCTTTAATAAGTTGAATTTTGGTAACATTTTTGTATATACGAGGAGGTCAATTGTTTATACATGATATGGTGACACTTTATGTATAAACAATTGACTTGTGTATAAACAATTAACCTAACTATTTGTAAATTGTCATGCCAGCAAATTTCAACTTATTTATGAAAGTGTGACCGCCTCCCAAACTTCATTTTATTTATGAAAATGCTACTGTCATTTTTTTACTTATTATTAATAAATTTTCATCAAGTGATTTTTATTGATTTTTTTTAATCATAAGGGGTTTTCATTAAAGTTCATTTTTATAAAACAACGATACATTTACACTAAAAGTGAATGATTTAGTCTAAACCACAATAAGTGACGTATAATAATTTGATTTGTAACCTGCAATCCATAAGATTCGAACTTACGGACCACAATACCACCGGGTGGCAACTTCCATCTGCATTATTAACTTCATCAAAGAAGCTTTGTACACAATCCAGCAGCCCACCCAACCCAAAAAGCCGAAAAGAAGAAACAGAAACTTTACAAGCAGCTGGCAAGCAAGCTGAAGCTGCTGCCGGATTTGTCTAATCAAATTCATCAAATATGCAATGAAACAACTTTTATTTCCAAAATATTGCAAATTTGGTCCAACTACTGCCGGAAGCTGCAAACGTTTCTTACGTTTTTCTTCTTCTTCTTCTTCATTGCCTTCCCACCCAAGGCACTTGGCCTCTCTCTTGCTCAAAAACCCAGCAAGCCGCGCAGCCACCCAGCAAATCCACTCTCACATTCTCTCCTCCGGCTTATTCCTTTGTCATAATTTCACCTCCGCTTTTCTCCTACTCATCAACACTCTCCTCCGCTGCTATTCCTCCGGCCACTTCCCTCACGAAGCTTTCGCCTTCTACAAACATGTCCGGCAGTATTCTCATTCCTTTGACTCCTTCACTTACTTCTTCCTTCTCCACGCCTCCATTGCCTTAAACTCCGTAATCCCAGGTGCCCAAATCCATGCCCTGACTCACAAACTAGGTTTTCATTTCCATGTCTACGTCCAAACTGCCCTGATTAATATGTATGTTGCTTGTGGCTCTTTGGTACTTGCTCTCAATGTGTTTGATGAAATGCCGCACAGGAATTCTGTCACTTGGAATGTCATGATAACTGGTTTGGCCAAATGGGGTGAGCTTAAATTGGCTCGGTCTATGTTTGATCAGATGCCGGAGCCTACTGTTGTGTCCTGTACTGCTATTATTGATGTGTACTCGCGGATGAATCAACCCCAGGAGGCTGTGGCTTTGTTTCGGAGAATGGTTGTTGAAGATCTTATTGTACCCACCGGAATTACGCTTCTGGCCATATTCCCAGCGGTTTCTGTACTTGGGGATCTTAAGATTTGCCAATCACTTCATGCTTATGGTGAGAAGAGAGGGTTTAATGCATCTGACATACGTGTCGCAAATTCCCTTTTGGACTCCTATGCAAAGTGTGGCTGTATAGAGAGTGCATCAAGATTTTTTGATGAGATACCTGCCCAAAGGAAGAATTTGGTGTCATGGACGTCCATAATATCCGGTTTTGCAATGCACGGAATGGGGAAAGAAGCTGTCGAGAATTTTTTAAGTATGGAGAAAGTTGGTTTTAAACCAAATCGAGTGACATTCTTGAGTATTTTCAATGCTTGCAGTCATGGAGGATTAATAGATGAGGGGCTGAACTTCTTTGGGAAGATGATCAACGGGTATGAAATTGCAGTGGATATCAAACACTACGGGTGTTTAATAGATATGCTAGGGAGGGCAGGAAGATTAGAAGAAGCAGAAAAAATGGCTTTGGAGATTCCTTGCAATATTGTTAATGTTGTGATTTGGAGGACGCTTTTGGGTGCTTGTAGCTTTCATGGTAATGTGGAGATGGGCGAGAGGGTGACGGAAAGGGTACTGGAGATGGAGAGAGGATATGGAGGGGACTACGTGCTTATGTCCAACATCTTAGCTGGTGTTGGAAGGTATAGTGATGCCGAGAGAATGAGAAGCTTGCTAGATGAGAGGAACGCCTTCAAACTTCCAGGGCATAGTTTGGTCTAACTGGTGTTGAAGATGCACAACCAGGGTTGAGAGAGATTATAAATGCTATGATAGCTCCTGCCACTGTTCGTGCTTCCTTGGAGATATTGTTGGAAATGTGCTCTAAAACCAATCATATGATGATACTTTACGGACATTTCAAACTAATATAGTTTAAATGTAAAGGGCAAAGATTATTGTTTGAGCCGTCTCATATAAATGTTATATGCTTAAACGATAAGTCCAAGGAATATGTGATTGGAAGAATGCGATCTAAAGAAGTTAGATTCATGAGACCATTCTTTCGTTGACACATCCTAAACGTTCCTGATCATAGGATTGTCAATTGGGCATTGACAGTCCGTTAAAATCAGTACGTGCTATGTCTTCTCTCAGGGAGAGTGACTAGTCTCGAGTCATTGGTGTGTGTGACATCAAGACAAGTACGTAGGTGCTCAATAGAGAATGAGTTCACTGAACACGATCAACGAAGAGTTCTCATATTCATGTCACATGAGAACTCATGGTTGGGATAATGCAAATTAGTCTTTTGACCTGAGGCATCACAGTTGTCTTGTGGTTAGGTCCTTAATCTTTGATTATGTCAAAGTCACTCCATCAGGAGGGTGTCCAAGGCATCGTTGGGGTTAAGCCACTTAGCCATGAAGGCAAGTGAATGCGCAACAAGGGATCTCTAACCTTCAAACTGTTTGAGGGAGAATACTCTATGATATGATTAAGAATCTTTGGCCAAAGTATGAATGAGATTTAGGAATGTGTTCCAAATCACATTCAAGGTAATCATATAAGCACAAGACTCACATTGGATAGTAGACATGAATAAACTATCAAACCAAACAATGTGGTCAAGAGTATTGTATTAGAGAAAGACCGTATTGCATTTGTAATCCTAAAACTGAATAGGTTCTCCACCTCTTCTGATTAGCTTGGGTAACCATGACATGCTGCTAGGCGTCAACCATGGTTTGTAGAAGCCCTAAAAGTGTATTATCACTAACGGGAGAATTGAAAGTAAGTTTCAATTCACAATCGATTAGAAAGAGTTTTAATCGCCCACTGCCTCGCTAAAAGGAACCTAATGGATCGTTCACCGAGTAAGGTAGAGTTTGAAGAAACAACGGAGATGAGTAAGAATAATTAAATGGTTTAATTATTTATCCAATGGCAAGGATTAATTAATATGTTAATTAATCAAACGAATAAGTTCGTTAAAAGACATCGGGATAGTTTTGGACCTTAAGGCCCAATGGGCTTCGAACGTCAAGTCCATTGACTTAAGTTGTATGACAACTTAATGAATAATGATTCACAAAGGCCCAAATAGCCCAATAAATCCCCTTAGGCCGGCCATTGAAGCAAAGGAGTGGTTTTGGACTTATTTACAAGTTTGCCACTCAAATGAATTAAGGAATAAGTATGACTTAATAGCCAAAAATTCATTAAGGGTTGTTTTTGGGGAAAGCATGAGAACACAAGCTCTCCTTTCTCTCTAAAAATTTCGGCCAACCTTGGAGGGATCATCTAGCAATCAAACTCCTCCAAGGTCACTCATTTCTTCTTCATTATGCCTTGGTGATGAATAATTAGAGGTTCTCAATTTTGGGAACTTGGAGAAACCTTTTCATCCATCCAAATCCATGGATCTAAGATGCAAGGAATGAAGGCCCTCTCTTTGGGTGATTAGCCTTTGCTTATGCAAAGAGGAATCTACAAAGGTATTGATTTCTCAACTCACTTTGTTTTGAGTTGAGTCTTGGTTCACCTATCTACTAGGCTTTGAATTTCATGGGTAAATGTTTTGTTTTTAAATGCATACAAGCATGATTCCGCCTTTAATTGTTAATTGCATGCTATTGATGTTGCTTAAATGAACATGTTTTTCACAAATCTTCCTTCAGATATCTTGTTTTGTATGGAGCTCATGTCGCTGCCCGTGGTCTTTCCTTCCACTCTCGTTTCAAAATGGCCAGCCATACTTGCCATCGAACACTACAATATAGGGCTACCTGTGAGATGGTGGGTATTATTAATGTCTCATTTCCCCTCCCCGACTTCAAATTCTAACAAAATCAAGGAAATATCATATATGTTTATTACTAAACCATGATGCCTCAAACTCCACTCTCTCTAGAAAGGGCTCTTTTGAAGACATTGTAGGTAATATGAACTAATGAAAGGGTGATGCCAAGGAGATCACATTTTGTAAACCACATTCGAACCATCTCTCTAATAGAGAAAGTTTGATAGTCGGTATACAAAATGTGATCTCCCTAGAATTTTCCTTGATGAAAAAATGGCCTGCCAAATAGATGCTCAATACCAAAGTTGATATGACTGACCAAATCATCATTAATATAAAATGTCTTATTAGGAGTTCATCATATGTCGTCCTTAGTTTAAGCCCGTTCTCGTGTTGAGTCGGTCAGCCTGACGTGTTGTATTTGAGATTTAAATTTATATCGTAGCTGATCATGTACGTGTTTTTTGGTTCGTACAAGTTGGTGATGTATTGTTCTCGTGTTCAGTCAGACCAGCCCGACGTGTTGTACTTAAGATTTAAATTTATATCGTAGTTGATCATATACGTGTTTTTTGGATCGTACAAGTTGGTGATGTATCATCAGCAAGTAGGTTGCTTTTTCTTTTCATGATCATATTTATAAAGATAAAAAAATTGAACGGTTATCATTCCCAAAGGGTGTGTAAGTATGAGAAAGAAAGAGAGAGGTGTGCAGAAGCGGCAGAGGTGGGGGAGAGAAAGGGACGTCTACGTGCGAGTGATTAGCTTTGAACATGCCGCCCACAACTCTTCTAGAGGGGTGGGCGTGCCTGGTTAGGTCCCGAGCTCGAAGTGTGTCGAGTCAAATAGGGTGACTCGTCGGCAACGCACTCTCTAGAGAGAAAGCGTTACTATGGACACTGAAGAGTAAAATAGATAGCAACACAGGCCAAAGGTGTGAGTATTATTGGACCCCATCATAGTCTGAAACATCTTGCTCTGAAAAGAGCTAATTAATTAACTAATCAACAGAGATATAGTCAATAACTAAAGTGAATCACTTCCGGAATCTGGAATAAAAGCATAAACATATTTTGTTGAGAAATTCAATGATTCTCTATGATACTTTCCCTTATTAGCCTTTAATCAACGTTGATAAGGGAGAATATCATGGGCTGATTACTTATACCAATTAGCTATGTAGTAGGGATCCTTGTAAGATATACATGTATTCTTATACAATCAAAGTCATTACATTTGAAGTAAATTTCAGAGCTTCCAATAAGCTATATTTAAGATATTTGCTACAGAAGCAAAAAAAAAAATATAAAAAAAACCTCTAAAGTGATCGTGTTGGGTTGGGTCAGCCCCACGTGTTGTACCTAAAATGTCAATTTGTAAGTGTTTGCAAAGATTGTCTATCGTGCTTGCATTTTGCAAAGATTGTCTATCATGCTTGCATTCGTTAATCTGTGTTTATTTGTATTGCTTTGTTAGAGAGAGAGAGAGAGAGAGAGAGAGAGAGAGAGAGAGAGAGGTGTGCAGAAATCGCATAGGTGGGCAAGGGGAAGATAGAAAGGGATGTGCATCGGAGTGATTAACTTATTGGAGTTGGTTGAATGTATTTACAGAAATAACCTAATTGTTTTTTTGTAAGGCCCGCATAGAAATATGCTACTGAAGTGAGTAAAGCTAAAGCAACCGTAATATTTATATCATTTGTAGCTGCGGCTAACTCTCCATGAGGTAACTGTATGATTTTCGAAGGTAAAAGAGCCCATGACCAATTCGAAACAAAAATAAATAGAAACATAGTTCTAATAAAGGGAACCCATAAACCATATTCTTCTCCAATCTGAGTTTTGCTCATGTCCCGAACGAATTCAAGGACATATTCAAAATGTTCATGCCGTCCACAACACTTTTAGATATGCTTGCATTTGTTAACTGTGTTTATTTATTGCAGTTGTATGAAACAATTCCTTGGTTCATTTCATATTACATTTACACGTGATATTTAAGTAGAATAATCTCAAATTTAATTAGATGAAGCTGAAAATTTTGCGATACATGTTGATGATTAGGTTTTGATTGGTTGAAACCATCTTTTAAAATATAAAAATTATTTTTTAATTCATTTGGCGCCATGTGATTGGTATTGCGGGTCGCACTCATGTACCACATTAATGTCCTAACAGAACTTTAACGGATTTGGACAGAACGACCGAACTGATGTGTTGGACCAAACTTTTTTCTAAAACATGAAGAATCATTTGTGATAAAAATAAAAAGCCCTAAAAACCTTTTTCTAAAGATGCTTTAACTAGAAAGACTGAATTTTTATTACATCACTTTCTTAAAAAGCACTAGAAGTGCTTCCTAAAGATGACATGGGTACGTATTTCTTCATAAAGCACTTCTATGAAGCACTCTTGGCTTTCCAAAAACAGCCCCAGTTAACCCATAACAAACAACTCACTCATGACCACTAAATAAATTAGACAGTAAACAAAAGAAAGGTTAATAAGAGAACTACCATCTCAAAAGTAGCTGATTATACAAAACCAGCGGTTAAGAGAGGTTAATTACATGGCAGACGAAGTTGTTGAGTATTCGATTCTGCAAAAGTTCACACATACAAGAACAATCAACATTTTGTACACCAACTGGACTACATATGGCTAACAATTGACGATTCCGTGTTGCTTAGCACCTTAACATTTGAAACCTCCGCAGGCAATAAGCCATAGTACGATGATCAGGATAAGGACTCCACCTCCAATCATTAGCTTCATTTGGAGACTCTGCAGCCACATCTTACGTCGCAATTGCCTGCCTTGCCTCTGGAAGCTGTCAGCCTGAATTCAATACAAAACATCCCCAATAGCACGTGAACTATAAATACCTTGCGAGTTCAAATCCGGTTTTAGATTATACAACCAGATTAGGTAAGTGATGGCATGTACCTGGAACTGCAGATTTTCTGTTTTATCAACCAGAAGTTCAATTCTCTCCCCACGATCCAAAACCTGCCACCAAGAGATGGGATTTATCCAATCAACTCAAAATGAACAAAAGTAGTCATTCACGGCTGACTCGCAATTATAAGAAGGTTAAAAAAAAAACAGATACTTATTTTCTTTCTACAGAAGCACCAAGGGAAGCAAACCCTCCAATTAGATTTGATTTATAACATTAAGGTATTTGAACGGTAGTGATATTAAAACACCAGACAACAAATATTTCTATCTTCCCTCCCACTCCGTTGTCAGCATTTCAGCATAATTTTAGTTCAGGTGGTTAAGTACAACCCAAACTAGTCTGATTCTACTGATTACTAGACTTGTGTTTCTTGCTAAAATGGATTTACAAAAATTCCATACGCAATTCAAGGAAGCCCTTAAATCCCATACGCACATTAAAGAACAATAGTTATCAGACTCAAACAGACGGTTATCAGCTATACCCGCATGTTATCTATAATAACCAAGTTTGCGTGACTATGGAAAATCCACCCAAGCTGATTGTTCTTCCTCACCCCACAAATGTCTCCATTCTCTTTTATATCCTTGTTTGACGATAAAAAACAGACTTAAATCTAAAGAATTCCCACCCTTTCTTATAATCGAATTGGAAGAAAAGTCATCAGATTTTCTTTATTCAACAGAGAAAATGGGAGAAGGGAGAAACCTTCATCCCAGTAAAAATCTGAAGGTAGCACAGCAGTTAAATAGCTATCCCTCTTGTTACCAGAGCAGTGGTGATGATTAAGAACACAAGTCTAAAAGCTATAAGACTTCATAATTTACATCTTTGTATTTCTTGGAGCAGATTCAATGATTGACTAAAATTTCCGGCGCTCGCTTCTCTCTTGGTTTGTGTGATGCAACCTAACCCCTACGGGTGATTCCTAGAAATCTACTGGCATAATGGTAGAACCTATATGTTTACTGTTGTTTTCTCTATTCATTTTATAAATCTTTGGATGAGTTTTCGTTCTAGAAGTCATACTTTCATAAAGACTCATCTAGAACAGATAACCAGCCTTGCCTTCTGAAAACTAAGGCTTTCCGGCATCAGGTGGAACTACCAAAATTAATGGTATAACACTATGACTTAAGCTGCTCCATCTCAATACGTATTATCAATATCCAACTCTCAAGTCACTCCCCCCAAAGAAATGTAGTAAATAAAAACCAACATTTTCTTACAAAAAAATCTACAAAACAAAAGAGGTGGTGACGCAATTCTCAGTGGAAGTCAATTCAATTGTCACATACAAGGAAGAGAATGCAAGCTCCAATACAAGTCCATTGTTAAATCTTTGATGCATACAGAAACTTAACTGAAACTAGAAGAAGACGGGGAGTTCAATAGAAAGCTGAAAATAAAAATAGACAAAATCAATGTCTAAGATTATCTCATGGGCAAATCCTCCAAATTATAAAGTGGAAGCCCAACATACTTTTAAAACAAAAAACTCATAAATACTCCATTTCAAAACAGCCAAACCCCTAATGGCAAAGTATTGTCAGCAGGTTACCCTCAGAAAAATGATCAATAAAGTTATGAGTACTAGGGCATCAGGCCAAATTCTATGACAAAGGGCTGTAACTTGTGCTGAAAACACACCATTCTATGCATAAAATAACCATATCTTCATAAAGTTCCTCAGCCACGAGTATATTATATTTTACCTTCTCAATATTGTCCATCATCACACCTTTGACCTCCGTGATTTGGGCCTTCAATTTGGAAAGCTTACTTATTTCTTCTGGATGCTCCATGCAATATTGCATGTGCTCCTTAAGCCTTGGCCTGTCAAAGAAAAACCCAATATTTAGTTGCCATACTAAATTACAAAGAAGATTAATATTTATACACCAAAAGGCAAATACACACCCAAATTCTCTGTCAAGATTGTATGCAATGTTAAACCGATCTTCAAATAAGTCATCGTCTTCGTCACCATCTGCAAGAGGATGTGGCCCTGCATTCTTAATATCTGGACCATACCGATGCTTGAAATCCTCTTTCACTCGTTCAAGGAACACAAACGGTATAGTCCTCCCGCAGATTCATCAGCAACAACAAGAAACACTGCAAACCCATTTAGCTGGTTAGACCGTACATTCCACAAGTAAATCTCAAACAAGCACAATTGCAATTGTTGGAGCTTAAGAAAGAATACGTACCAAATCCACTGTCAAGTAGGAAGTTAAAAGTGTGGCCGTCACACGAGTAGGTGTACTTGCTGCTACTGGAAGGTAGCTTCTGTAAGCACTGAACAGCAAGAGTACTAAAGTTTCCGGAGAAGGACGTGTGTTCTGCTAAAACAACACTTCCTTTTGCAACAAAGCTATATATTAATCCTATGTGACTCATATCTGAGTTATCACTGCAATCGCGCGAAGATACCTAAATGCAGCGTTAGAAATTTGACAAGTAAGAAAAAGAATTATCAAAATACGCAAAACGAAAATTCGGTATTATACTTCAGTTGGATGGGTTTTCAATGTGCTTGAAACCCCCCATCGTCAGTTAACCAATCGCAATCCTTCAATTTTCTCGGCAACCAAACAGAAAAGGAAAAAAGGTCGCAAAGAAATGGGGATTATACGCAAATCTTAAAAAAAAAAAAAAAATAAAATTAAATTAAATTACATCTTGATCCGCAAATAACACCGAGAAATAGGGAAGAAGGAGCAACTTACTTGTCAGATTAATGGATGCCGATCTACGCAATCCAAGAGAGTGTATGTGTGTGTGTGTGTGATGGATTTAAGGGGAAGTTGCTTCGTCGGAAAGTTGAAGACCTGGAAATAGAATATTGGTAAAATGGGAAGTCAGTTGGGCGTGTGCTTTAACTAAAGGCGACGTGGTGCACCTCTCTGCTTCCTAAATCTTTTTTATCGTACATCATGTAATTAGAAAGTATTTTTAAATATTTTTATTTAAAATTAAATACAAACAGTATCGGATAAAAATTGATCGCACGATATACAATAAACCGACATAATTTACAGATTCCTAGGATTCTCACCAAAATGATATGAAGAGGATCATGTTGGGTTTTACTCAACTAGATAACCACCACGTCTTTTCCATCAAAAGATTGAACTCCAATTTTATTTTTACCCCTTAAATGACTTAGTGGTGAAATTGACGGTTAACAGATGAAATACAAAAATCATGTCTTGTAAAATGCAAATATTTAAACCCCGTGGCTCATCTTGCAAATTATTCCAAACATTGTGGCATAAAATGCAAATATTTAAACCTCGTGGTTCATTTTGTAAATTATTCCAAACCTTATGGCGTAAAATGTAGTTAAGTCTTCATTTTAATTTCTACAAAAAATGGTAATCATGTTGACAACACGTGCTTGAACACTATTGTTGCTTGTTAACTCAGGGTCTGTCTGCTATCCATTTTAGTTAACTTCAGATTTTTCTTTTTTTTTTTTAACTAACGAAATGAGGACACGCATATGTTTTAGTCCACATGTCCTTAATTATTGGCACGTACTTATGCCACGTAGGTTGTTCTCAGGACGTCGAGTCTGAAGAACATAAAATTACACATGAAATATGCACTAGTTTCTGGGAAAATGAGTTACAAGTTTTTACAAGTACAACATTATTGCGGTCTGCACTGGAACAGCAAACAAATCCACTCCAACCCCAAATGCTTTCTTTCGGAATAGTTCATGTTTGTTCAGCGGCTGCCAGAGTTAACACCAACTACACAGGGAGCTCCCCCTCTGGTTTCCTTGACATAGGAAACATAGTCATTATGGTCCATCGTGCATAGGGAGCTCTGGTAGCGGGTCAACCGTATACGGTTCCGAAGCGACTCAGTGATGCTCCCATTGTAACCAGATTTCCGCATCAACGAGTCAATTGCTTCGGTTTTTGTCCAACCTGAAACCAAATCAGACCAGACTAAGAACCAAAACAGTAACAAACACAAATCGGCACAGAAATTTCGGCTTATTGGTGAATTACAGTACACATATCGCATTGCGTTCCTTAATTTTCATTAGAAACCTAGCTACAATTGGATCCTTATCTTCAAACTGAAATTATTGAAGGAACCGTCTGCAAAGCACAATTTCAAAAATAGTCCACCTGACTTCTGTTACAATGGTGAGCGGTAACAGAAATCATGAAAGCGTACATTAAAACCTGGGAATAGGTAACCCTGTGTCCGCTAAATTTACGACTCAATCCATCGGGCTGAAACCTTGTCTATGAAGGATAGGGTCTTTTTAGTTCAGTACTAAAAACTTTGCTCGTAAAAGATAAGGTTGCTTCAGTTTTAGGCACTATAGCAGACGTAGAAGACGTAGAAGAATTGTTCAAGTTAGGTACCAAAGGTAGAAAGGGAATCAGTTTGGACCACGATGTCGTTCAAACCTTCAAACAGTAACGGTTGCAAAACTATATTATCATTTTTTAACAAACCTAATTTTTATGACCGCATGACATCCATACAACTGTGTCTGAGCAGTAGTAACAGCTTAGTCCAGTTGTTTTTCTAATGTTTTGAATCTGTTTGCGCCTTAGGTTTCAAATTTAGTTTCTAAGCTTTAAAGTTCAAAGTACTCAAACCCAAATCCTATGCCCTAAATCCTTATATATCTTAAACTTCAACGAGACTCAAGCAGTGACACCAATGTGTGGCTGAGGTGACATTACAACATAAAACTATATAAAAAGAATCATCCATATGAATGCCTTCGAACCGTAAGTTTGGAAAGCCTTACCCAACTATTCAAACAGATGAAAAACAAAGATTCCCACTCTCCTGGATGATTTTTTGCCCCTAACTAACTTTACCTGATTTTCTCTGTACCTCATCTTACAAATATGTAAACAGCTGCTGATACAAAAATCTATAAAAGAAACTGGTTTGGTTCGTTCCATGAAAAGTGGCATTACGACCACCTGTTCAATTAGCAAAACAGAACGTAAATAAGTAACAAACTATGAACATAAGAAACTTCGCTAGTAGTTCGCCCACTCAAAGGACCTTTGTCAAAATGCAGGATGACAACGAACCGTACTAAATTTCCAATTGGGTAAAGCTCCCTATATTTTTTTTTTAATGCTTTAGTCTTTTTTTTGTAAAATTTAACCACTCACCTTCCTTGTCATTTCCCAACTCTTCCTCCCCACCTTTTATAGCTGGGCATAGTAATGCCATGGAAAGTGGTATGTTTCTGTTTCAGGGGGGCCCCAAAATGGACTCTTATGAACCCATTTGAGAGGCCCATCACAGGCGACTGTCTTTTGACCAAGGCAACATATGCTTTTTTCTAGTTTAAAAATAAATAAATAAATGTGGAAAATCATGAGATATAATTGTAAATATATTAACAAAACAGAATTTGGAGAACTGAGCAAAGAAAAACAGATCACATTTTCCAATTCTAATTTTATTTCAAAGGTCGGCGTAAAATTTGCACCACCAAAATTTTCAAAGATACTACTATGAATTCTTCTGCTCATAAATTTCAAAAAGTCGTATTTTTGGAAAGTAATGAGTGGAAAGAATTACCTTCATGGGCAGCAATCTCAGGCAAGTACGTAGCGCTGCGCCTTGTGTTATAGTCAGGATCAGTAAACTCAATAATTATACCATGTTTTCCAATCTGCAATAATTATTAATCATGATAAGAGAGCAAACAAAATTTTGGAGATAAATTACGGAGTGAATTAAGACCATACTTCTCATGCATACTGTATCCTATGCCAGAGTATATTACAAACTTAATCTAAACAATGAGACCTACAGTATACCATGCAACATAGCTAATTAAGCCAAAACCATTAAAGATCCTTGCAAATATCCCAACGGTGGAAGAACTTGAACATACCTCCCAATCAAGGTAGTTACTAGCAGTTTCATAATCAGTCAGAATGGAAACTGTGCATTCCAAATAAGGTATTTCCTTAGCCTGTATTGGAGGAAACCTCCGGTCCTTCAAAGCACTACAGAAAATTACAAACAGGAAGAAATGATTAAAAAATATCACAAAGAAAAGAAAAACCCCACATCAGTATAGAAAAAAAAAAAAAAAAAATACAGTGCATTATGCAAATGCAGTAGGATGTCTCATGTATTCGATGGTTTGCACAAGATCTGACCTAGCTCAAAGCAATACGTGTTGTTCCAAAGTATATGAAGGATCCAAGGAAGCAACATTGATTAGCATTATGTGACAGCCAAATGTTATTTATTTCCAATCAAGAATCAAGTATTTCATGGAAGATCAAAACATATTGATTTGATATTACTGGAGTAGGGACTGGGTAGAGTTAAGGAAAATTAATGTGGCAAAGGATCATACAGTAGAGAACGCTTCACATTGTTTGACTAAACAAGTTATAGAAGAAATGTTCAAACATTGCATGACTTTATCCAATCCTACTACATTCTGAGGATTGAGTGGAGCACTGTGCATTGAGGCAAGAAATGTCTTTCAAAGGTCAAAGTTCTTCAGCCCTTCAGGATTGCTTCAAGAAGGTTCAAGGACACCAGTCTTGTCTTGATTTTGATCTCCACCAATCATTCCATCTAATAAAATCCTCATCTCAACATCTTGTACAAAACCGATCATCAGATTAAAATCCTCATCTCTCTCTGTCTCCTCCTATCCCTTAACGGTTCCCTTTACCTGTTCTTCCTATTTTGCACTTCAAGTGGCAGTAAATTGACACCAGTTGTTGATATCTCTTGTGTTTCTTATGTTAAAAAAAGGGCACCAAGTTGGAAATAAATAAGAAACCGTTTAAAAGGTCTGATCTTTAAAGATATATAAAAACCAAAAACGAAAAACCAATCAAACATAAACAAGTTAAGGAATCAAAGACCAAAAGACACGGGTCAAAGGTTAATGACAAATAGTAATGAAGACTTGGCAATCCAAAAGATGGGCCCATTCATGCCACATGATGATGATCAGAAGATCTTTTGATAAATAATTACAAGATTTGTTATAACACCTGTTTAGGGCGTAGTCCCTGAAGCCATTAATCAAGCCCCGAGCTTCTAGTGTTCCTATGCATCCACGCAAACGAGGCTCAGCACCATTCATCACTTTCTTCCAAGTAACAAACAATGGACTGAGACCAAAGCATTGTTAATATCAGATGAGAACATTGAAAGAATCAATGTACTGCTTCTTAAGCCATAAAGCAATCCATAAACACACACACTCTCACATATGGGTGTGTGTATGTGTTGTGTGTCCCAGTTACGATGCAGATCACCCATTCTCACGACTGATATGCAAGTCCACAAGTTAGGTTCCCAACTTAACACACACACACACACACACACATACTAACATACATACATATATATATATATATACATACATATATATATATATATATATATTCTATTAGCAGAAGGAAACATGATATTAATATTGCCGGCTATTTATCACTCATAACCCAAACGACAAAGAATAATATAAAAGAGCACATGCCACATAATTGGAGACGATGCAATATTTAAACTAAAAGCAAATAAATCTCAAACCAAGTATTGATAAAAGAAACTGCAAGACGTATAGCCTACGTGGTACATACACCTCTTTTCTAAAGAGAAGGTGTCAAGTTCAAATCTCCCATTCCTCATAACTGGTACGAGAAAATGATCGGATCTATCCTTGCGTCTGGTTCAAAAAAAAAAAAAAACATAAAAAGAACAAGGGGAAAATAATTATAGGAGTCCATTTCTCCTAAACACCATGGTCCAAGAACATTGTGATCACCCACCGTTCTACCTGAATCCAATGATAGGTAGTCAATTAACTTTTGTTGTACTTTTTCCTCCACCATTGGATTAAGATCGAAAGTGAGTGACTGCAATTTCCTTGGACCATGGAGTCTAGGAGAACGGGACTGATAGCTATAGACACAACAGAAACTCAAACGGCGCTCTCGCTTTTGCAAATGACTGCACTTTATTTTTCAAATAACAATACTACAAAAACAGGAACGATTCACTCAACAAGTTGATTCTCATAGCCAGTCAAAAAGCCAATGCTAGAAGCTAAGCCAGCACTCCGATCAGGCTACAATAAAGGGCCTCCACCTCCTCGTGCATTTTCGAAACAGAGTACCTAATCTGAATGGACTTCAATCAAGTATAAAACTAATCATATATCCTATCCCCTCTTGCCTAGTGCTGATTTCAGAAAACATGGGATCGATACACGGCCTTCCAACACCACACTCATAACTTGCTCACCGAAGACAACCGTACATGGCTGAGCTAATATACTTTGGGAAAATTCAGCAATGGCATGAAAAAATCATCTTAATGTAAGCAAGCCACTGAGACCGGTTCTATAATTATATATAAATTTAAAAAAAAAAAAAAATGTTATAAATTTGTAGTTCACACTTCACGGTAGAAGAAAAATAAAACAGAATTAAAGTAAAATGCCATCGAAAAAATGAAGCCAGAAACCGTCCTCCCAGTAGATACAATCTCAACAATCTTCAGCAAAAAGTAAAACCATGGCATTAGATTTTTCCTAAAAAATTAAATATAATAGAATTGAAACAAGTATGTGTGTGTACATTTATATATATATATATAGAGAGAGAGAGAGAGAGAGAGAGAGTACTGCTGGCCGTCGTCGAAAGCAGGGGGAGGAGGTTGGTCGGTGTTGTAGTGAGCGAGGAGAGTATCGAAGCAGTAAGCCACCATGTCCTTGTTCGCCGACACCATTTTTTGTTTATTATACAATTGCAATTGGTATAAATGATCGGTTGCTTCGTATTTGATTTGATCCCTGAAATTAGGGTTTTACAGAACGAAAGAATGGAAGTATAAAAACCAAACTTGTTTGGTCCCAGAAAACCAGAAATAATTGAAACAGAGAAGAAAGCAGGAAAAACAGAAAGGAAAAAGTAGAAAAATTTGCTTTGCTCGAGGAAAAATCCTCCCAAGTCGCCTACCAAAAAATACAAATATTCGCACCGACTTTCGCACGTCATTGTCTTTCACTTTTTTTATTTGGATTATTATACAAAATGTCAGAGATTTGCATGATCAATAGAAATAGTTATTGAGATTGAAAATTAATAGAAATAGTCTCTGAGATTGAAAATCAATAGAAATGTTCTGAGATTGTCCACCATCTATGATTCTGGTCATTTGTTAAAAACTCTTTGGGCAATTTTCAAAGTTTCGTAACTTCAATCGATTCTTAAACAAATTCGACTCATAATATATCAAAATGAAGATAATAAAGTATAGAACAAGATTATACCTATTTGGAAGCCCAATGATTGCCGGAAATAGCCGGAAAATAGCATGAAAGGTGACTGATCCACGGAAAAAGTAGAAAACTGGGTAAATTTTAAACGTTTATAACTTCTTCAACACTTCTCGACGAGATAAAGAGAATGGTATCTTCCTTTACTGCTAACTCGTTGTGGTTTGGCCGGAAAAGTGCTCAAAAGTGGCTAACTCGAAAATGGTTAGCCACTTTCAAGCCGTTATCCAACCAAATCACGACGAGTTAGCCTTCGAAAAAGGTACTATTCTCTTCGTCTTATCAAGAAGTATTATTTTCGTTTTTGAATCACTCGATTTGGTTAAGTATTGAAGAAGTTATGAATGTTTAAAGTTTACCCTGTTTTTGGCGAGTTTTCCAATTTTCTTACGGACCAGTCACATTTCAGGTTATTTTCCGACCATCTCCGACAACCATTAGGATTCCCAATAGTTATAATCTTATTCTACACTTTCCTATCTTCATTTTGATATACTATGGGTTGAATTTGGTTAAGAAACGATTGAGTTACAAAGCTTTGAAAATTGTCCAAAATCAATTTTAAATGAATGACCAAAATCATGAATGGTGGACAATCTTAGAGACCATTTCTATTGATTTTTAATCTCAGGGACCATTTCTATTGATCATGCAAATCTTAGGGACCATTTGTAGTATAACCCTTTTTATTTTTAATCGTTGAAAAGGTACACCTTAGCAACGAGTAGCAAGGTGAAAATTTTGGTTCCATTCAGGGAATGAGAATCCTCTCCGGATCCTCATTGTGAAGATTCCGGAGATCCTCCAATCACATTCGTTTATCGTACATTGTGCGGTCTGTTTTCGTTAGGTACTACTTATATTCAATTTTAAATAAAAAATTTACAATAATTTCTGATCGCAGGATGTATGATGAACGGATGTGATTGCAGAATTCTCGAGATCCTCACAAAGAGGATCTTCATTCCCATTCAGGTTCCTTGAGTTGAGTCGGGTTGGATTGGCAAACTTTATCATGTTCGGATTATGTAACACTTTATTTTGCAAGATTTATAAATGTTAAGCCAAATGTAAGCAATAAGGTGAAATTCAATTATAAATTTTGTACATTGTGTTTGAATGAGAAATTTTACTAATGTTCAATTATGTTACACCTTATTTTGCAAGATTTATAAAGTTAAATCAAATATAAGGAATAAGGTGAAATTCAAATCTATAAATTATTTATATTGTGTTTGGATGAGGAAATTTAAAATCACTAATGAATTTGAAAATGACTAAAATAATGAGGTAATTTTATTTTCTAAAATTTGTGAATTTTCTTATATGTTAACTTAAACAACAATGAATTTGAAGACAAATTTTTTTTTTTTTTTAACTCTCACTCATAAGGATTTGGAAATGACACCTATCAACATCGAATTTAAACTTTAGAATTTGTGGTCCCAAATTACAGTTTTTTTCCATGAGAAATTTCTAAATTTATATGTTTATAAAAGCAAACAAACAAGGGAATTTGTACACGTCAATTTATAAATTATGATTTTTGTCAAAATTTCAAATTTATTTCTCTCATCCAAATATATTGTAAGAATTTAGAATTCAATTCAAAAGTTCATTATCTACTCAAAAGTAAAACGAAATAGGCAAATTAACCATGCAAATGTGGAATTACACTATGTTTAGGTAAAGAAATTTAATATTATTAACGAATTTTAAAATGACGGTAATTGAAATGACGGGATTTTATTTTCTAGAATTTGTGAATTTTCTTGTTTGGTTAACCTAAAAGGAAAATAGAATTGAATATGGAATTTGTTATTTTTAAACTCTCAATCATAGAAATTGGGAAATGACACTTATTTACATGGAATTTAAACTTAGGAATTTGAGGTCCCAAATTCTAAGTTTTTTTTCCACGCAGAAATTCTAAATTTCCATGTTTATGAATCTAAACAAAGGAATTGGGGCATGCCAATTTATAAATTCTGACTTTTATCCAAATTTCAAGTTTATTTCTCTCATCCAAATATATGGTTAGATTATAAAACAATACCATTATCCAAACCAAACTCAATAAATTACGTAGGTTTGGTTTGGCGTGCATGAGTGAATTTTGAGTTGAACTCATATTAGGTTGGGTTAGAGCAAAGGTGGGGCCATCCAAACCAAACTCAATAAATGATCGGGTTTATTTTGGCATCCTTTTGCAATTACATCCTGCCCAATTGAGTTTACAAATTGGAGCTGATTTATTCAGCCGAGTTAAAATTTAAAAAATAAATAAATAAATAAGCACCTTAAAATTAGCATTTTACTTTCTTGTTGGCCTGAAAGTTCTTTAATGGACGGGATACAAAATACTCAATTTGGTTAGAAAATGTAAACAAAAATATTAATTTATATCTTTTCTTGCATCTTTAGAAGGCGGGCCTCGTTAGTAAAAGAGAAAATTAAATAAAATCACAAATTTCCGAAAATATAAAATGAAATGTAAAAGCAACTTTTACAAGCCATTTAAGATGCCCTTGGAGGATTGGCTTCCACGGGACACCATAAGTCAAATATTTCATTAAGAATTTCTTAATGAAATTCTTGGCATCCATAATGATAAATATGCCAAACGTTCGTGAGGATGCGAAGAATTTCATTAAGAATTCTTACGAACGTTCGGCGTATTTACCGAGAAGCAAATATAATTGCGGAAGATGAATTGGCTTCCACAGGACACCATAAGTCAAATATTTTCAATCTGGTTTAGTAATTTTCCTTCTATGGAGCTTTGAAAAGTAAACATATCACGAGGCTGCATGTGTTTCCGCTGTGAAAATTTCAGATCAGGATGGCTACTGCATTACCGTACCATGAAAAAAATGCTCTGCGTAAAAGGACAAGGCCCGTTCTCCTAGACCCCATGGCTCAAGAAACTGTGATCACTAATCGTTCGATCTTAACCCAATGGTACAGAAAAAAGGACAATAACAAAGTTAAAAAAACTATTTATCGTTGCATTAAGATCGAACAATGGGTGACCATAATTTCTTTAGATCATGAAATCTAAGGGTGCGTTTGTTTGGACTCGTTAACTCTCACTGGACTGGATAGAATTAGACATTATTGTTGTCTCGTGTTTGTTACGTACACGAACTAAGTTAAGTGAGATTAGAGCTGGACTCGTGCAATCTCCTTCACTAGGAGGTCTTAGCCAACCACCACCCCCCCCCCCAAAAAAAAAACCATGGGGTTGCTAAGACCTTCACTGCATCCCATTCTTTTCTTTGTGTCGCGTCCTCTCTCATCTTTCTACTTGCTTCGTCTACTCGCGTCGCCGTCGCTTACACTCGCAAACCCAGGATCTCTTCGTCTGTTCGTTTCTAAACTCGAAGAACGTTGAATCAAGTCGCATCCTCTGGAGGGCCTGCTTCCTCATCTTGCGCTCTCAATCATTTACTTTACTCGATTTTGTGGGTGAAAACTGATTTCTGCAGAAACTAATGTGGAAACTGATTTTTGCAAATGTTGCAAAGCTTTGAACGAAATTTTGGATTTGCAATTTGAGTTTGGTGGTTGCATTTTGAGTCTGGGTTTCGTGATTTGAATATGGGTTTTGCACTTCCAACGAAGTTGGGTTTTGTGACTCAAGTGAATTTGTGATTCAATCTGGGTTTTCTGATTCGAGCGAATTTGTGAAGATGTGCAAAAGATTAAGATGTGTTAGAAATAGCTTCCTAGTTGGAGTCTAGATATGATTGTAATCCTAATTATAAGTGTATTCCTATCTTGTAGGGATAGTACCTTGCTGTGCAAGGAATGTAATTGTATATATTTTCTTTTCTTCACGTATCAAATATATACTTTTTAGCCACACATTCTTTTTCTACATGGTATATAGAGCAGGTTGCAAACCCTAGCTTTTTTTGCTCAACCACAATTTTTTTTCGGTAGTCATCCCTGTCGTTTCTCCTTTTATCATGGGAGACTCTTCTTCCGATGGTAGCACCAACCCTTTTTATCTTCACCATTCCGACCATCCCAATCTTGTCCTTGTCTCCAAGAAGTTAAACGGAGATAACTACACGACCTGGGCACGCTGGATGCACATCTCCTTAAGCGTTAAGAATAAACTTGGTTTTATCACAGGTGATATTGAAGAACCCTCACCTTCCGAGGACCCTGATGCTCACACCTCTTGGAGGCGCTGCAATGATATGATCCTTTCATGGATCCTTCATTCCCTGGAGCCCGACCTTGCCGAATCAGTTCTTTTTTCCACCACCGCTAAGCTGTTTGGGATGATCTTCATGAACATTTTTCCCAGTCTAATGCTCCCCGTATCTTCCACCTGAATCGTGAAATTGCCACCGTCTCCCAAGGGTCCTCCTCGGTCTCAACATACTTCACTCGCCTAAAAGGTCTTTGGGACGAGCTCGCCTCCTATAGTGATGCATGTTCTTGTTCTTGTGGCACCAAACATGATCGCCAACAACTTATGCAGTTTCTTATGGGTCTCAATGAATCGTTTGCCGCCATTCGGGACCAAATTCTTCTAATGAATCCTTTGCCCATAGTCCGCCAAGCTTGTTCCTCTGTTTCTCAAGCCGAAAAACAACGTGCCCTTGGTTTTTCACGTACTACCGAGCCTCCTGCTGCTATGGTGGTGCGTAGCTTTCCTCGGTCTTCGTCCGATCGGCCTCCTCTACATTGCACTTATTGCGGTTATGATTTCCACACCCGCGATACTTGCCACAAGCTTCATGGGTATCCGGTTGGACATCCTCTCCATGGTCAGCCGTGGAGACCTCCCCGCCGATCCTCCACTTCCGCAGGTTCTACCCGCAGCGTTGCTGCTCCATCTGCTCGCAGCAATAATGTTGCCTCTCGGCCCATCTGCAGCTCCGCAAGCCTCTCACGCCCTGGCCCATCTGCTAATCACGCATATCAGCCCATTTTGGATTATCTACTTCCACACTCTGGCCCACCAGCCCATCACACGCCGCAACCCACTTTGCATGACCTGCAGGTTGCCATGCCCCATCTTTCTGCCGAACAGCATCATCGTCTCCTTGCTGCCCTCAATGACAACACGGCACCTACTCCTCAGGCTCATGTCGTTTCCCGTGATCACTTTGCCACAGGTTTGTTACCCGTGGCTTCTCGTCATGGTCAATGGATCATTGACAGTGGCGCCACAAATCATATCACTTCCTCCGCTTCATGTTTGGTTAATACTTCTGCTTCGCACCTGGCATCTGTTTCTTTGCCTAGCGGTGACACTGCTCCAATTACTTTAACTGGCACTCTTCGTTTAAATTCTTTGATTGAGTTGGAAGATGTTTTATGTGTCCCTAATTTTAAAGTGAACCTTTTATCGGTTGGTAAGCTTACAGATGGATTATCGTGTTCCGTAACATTTTTTCCTTCTTGGTGTGTTTTGCAGGACTTGGTTTCGAAGGCGATGATTGGTGTGGGTAAGCGACGTGGTGACCTTTATTACCTCGTGGCCCTTACCTCCTCACTTCCCACCCGTCAACCTCTATGCAACCTCATCACCATCCCATCCTCATTATGGCATCGACGGCTTGGTCACCTTTCTCCTAGCCGTTTGCAAGTTTTAGCCTCTAATTTCCTTAATTGTTCATTTGATTCTAGTCATGTTTGCGATGTTTGTACTTTGGCCAAACAAACTCGTCAACCTTTTGGTTTAAGTTCAATTTCTACAACTTTTCCTTTTGATTTAATTCATTGTGATATTTGGGGTCCGAATCGTCAATCTTCCCTTACTGATGCTCATTATTTTTTGACTATTGTGGATGATTTTTCTCGCTTTACGTGGGCCTTTCTCATGACGCACAAATCTGATACTCAACAACTAATCAAATCATTTTTTGCCTATGTTAATACCCAATTTCACACTCAAGTTCGAAGCATTCGTACCGATAATGGAGGAGAATTTGTTTCTCTTCGCAATTTTTTTTCTGATCATGGGGTTCTTTTTCAAACTTCTTGTGTTTACAATCCGCAACAAAATGGCATTGTTGAACGCAAACATAGGCACCTTCTTGAAACCGCTCGCGCCCTTTGCTTTCAATCACACCGCTGCTTATACCATCAATCGTCTCCCTACCCGACTTTTACATAATAAATCTCCTTTTGAGGTCCTCCATACTACAACCCCATCCTATGACCATTTTCGCGTCTTCGGTTGCCTAGCTTATGCCACCTCTCTCCATCCTACCACAAAATTTTCCCCTAGGGCCCAACGATGCGCTTTCATTGGTTACCCTCATGGCCAAAAAGCATACAAATTATATGACTTAGAAACTCACCGCACCTTCACCAGTCGAGATGTTATTTTCCATGAAGATTCCTTCCCTTTTGCTGCCACATCCCCACCTACCCAACCCCCCACACCTTCTCTTCCAATTCCACCTTCCCCGGACTTTCCCTATCCCCCTTCTCCTGGCCCCACGTCCCCTTCACCTCCTCCTACCCTACCCATTCCCCTGCCTCCTGTAACCGACACCACATCACCTCTTCCCCCCTCCACTTCTATGCCACCCACTTCTCCCATTTTAGTCCCGGCCCACCTGTCCCTTCCTCCACCGACACTTACCCCTCTTCTCCTATCCTCCCCACGGCCCCTATTAATCCCTCATCACCCACGACACCTCCACCTCCTTTACCAGCCACCCGCACCTCATCTCGCACTCACCATCCCCCGTCCTATTTAAAAAACTATGTTTGCTCGCAAGTGATTTTGCCTCCACACCCATCGTCTTCGCAGCCCAGTTCTGTTAAAGGTACGCGATATCCACTTTGTAATTTTATTTCTTACCACCGTTTATCTCCCAATCATCTTTCATATATTTACGCTGTCAGTCGGAGTTTGGAGCCATCTTCTTTTGCAGAGGCTGCTCGTGATCCTAATTGGCATCGTGCCATGAATGAGGAGCTTGAGGCTTTACATGCCAACGGTACTTGGACATTGACTCCCTTACCTCCTGGAAAAGTTCCTATTGATTGTAAGTGGGTGTACAAACTAAAGCCTAATTCTGATGGTTCTATTGAGCGTTACAAAGCTCGCTTGGTGGCTAAGGGTTTCACTCAAGCTGCAGGTATTGATTATCATGACACTTTTTCTCCTACTGCCAAGATGATTACAGTACGTTGTCTTCTTGCCCTTGCTGCTAGCCAGTCTTGGTTTCTCCATCAGCTTGATGTTAATAATGTTTTCTTGCATGGTGATTTGGATGAGGAAATTTACATGTCTCCTCCTCCTGGTCTTCGGCGACAGGGGGAGAATCTTATGTGTCGCCTTCACAAGTCTCTTTATGGTCTCAAGCAGGCTTCTCGTCAATGGTTTGCCAAGTTCACTAGTGCCATTCTTTCTGCCGGCTTTCAACAATCCAAAACTGATTACTCACTGTTCACCAGAAAGTCCGGTACTTCTTTCACAGCCTTGCTCATTTATGTAGATGATATTGTGATTACAGGCAATGATGTTAGTGCCATCGATTCTCTGAAGTCTTTTCTTCGAGATCACTTTCGAATAAAAGATCTTGGTGATTTAAAATATTTTTTGGGTATTGAGGTTTCTCGATCTCAACCTGGGATTTATATTTCACAACGAAAGTATGCACTAGAGATCCTCAAGGATTATGGTTTTCTGGGAGCACGGTCGATTGCTTTCCCTATGGATGATACGAAATTATCTGATCAAGGAGAACTTCTCAAGGATCCTGAAAAGTATCGGCGGTTAATAGGACGGTTAATCTACCTCACCATCACTCGGCCGGATATCACATATTCTATGCATGTTTTGAGTCGTTTTATGCATGAGCCACATGTACCTCATATGGATGCTGCGCTTCGTGTTGTTCGTTATTTAAAGTCTACTCCAGGACAAGGTTTATTATTCCGTTCAGACAACCACACCAAGTTGATTGCATTTTGTGACTCTGACTGGGCAGGTTGTCCTATCACTCGTCGTTCAACTTCTGGGTATTGTGTTTTCTTAGGCAATTCTTTGATTTCGTGGCGGACGAAGCGACAGAAAACTGTTTCACTTTCTTCAGCTGTGGCCGAATATAGGGCTATGGCCAGTGCTTGTTATGAGTTAGTTTGGCTTCGGTATTTATTAAAGGACTTGAACATTCCTTTGGATGGTCCTTCTGCATTATTTTGCGATAATCAAGCAGCGTTACATATAGCCGCTAATCCTGTTTTTCATGAGCGGACTCGTCACATTGAGATGGATTGTCACTTTATACGAGATAAGATTGCGGATGGCACAGTCACAACCAAGTATGTTGGTACGGCACACCAGTTGGCAGATTTATTCACCAAGCCTCTCGGGAAGGACAAGTTTTCGACTATGTTGTGCAAGTTGGGAGTTCTTGACATCCACTCTCCAACTTGAGGGGGAGTGTTAGAAATAGCTTCCTAGTTGGAGTCTAGATATGATTGTAATCCTAATTATAAGTGTATTCCTATCTTGTAGGGATAGTACCTTGCTGTGCAAGGAATGTAATTGTATATATTTTCTTTTCTTCACGTATCAAATATATACTTTTTAGCCACACATTCTTTTTCTACAAGATGAAGTTGTGGTTGTAAAGGCTCCACATAGTGATTATCAGAAGAACCCATTCGAGCAAACGATGATTCTGGATTGTGAGGATAACTTTTCATGGAAAAAATGGAGAATGTGTTCTAAAAAATGGTAAAGGTCAGAGCAAAAAAAAAAAAATGAAAATGAAAATGGTAAAGAAAAAAGAAAAGAAAAATATTATTTTGTTTGTTAGTCCGATATTAGACCAAACGTTTCACTAATTAATCCAACTTAGTCTAGTCTAAGCCAATCCAACGTAGTCTCTCAGTTTAATTCAGTTCGAGATGGTCCGGTGCAACAAACGCACCTAAAAGAACAAGACTGGTAGTTGGACATTCTTACCATATGAATCTCAAATTTCAAACTTTGCATGCAGAAGGCACGAAACAGTATCATCGAAACCATATTCTGTTCAATGCAGTACAACAGTAAATATGAATAAAACTTGAATTTGGAATCATAAATATGCCAAAATTTACATGATCCTGTAATGCGCAATTCCACAGCGAGTATCAACGAAAGGAGGCACGTCCTTCGATAATTTGACTGACCCTATCTACATTCTTACATGTGTACAAACTATACAAATCGAGCACGGTATGACACGAACATACATACGACGGGGGCTTAGGCAATTGTTATAATGGGATGAGTCTAAGCTTTTGATTAATAATAGTGTACAACTTCACTAGCATTGTGCTATGTATGTACAACGGAATATCTATCACCTTGTCAATCACTTCCAAACCTTGATTGCCCCATCTCTACCGCTTGATATTAAGTGTCTCTGATTTAGCTTAACCGAGGCCAATGCTAGGATTGAATCGCGGTGGCAGCCAGCAGAATCAGTGGCAGCAGCCGCAAGAACTGCCTTGGCTGTCAGCTTCGATGTTAGAGGTCGTCTTTTCATCTCCTGTATTTAAAACAAGAACCAATTTAAGAATAAAAAAATTTCTGGGTACCAAGTTACAATGATAATAACTTTCTTCAACTTCGCAACTGATCTAGTGTCCTACTTGTTACAACGCAAATACAGAGATCAGGGACACAATAGAACAGTGACCCGTGACATAAAGTTGGAGCGGCTAATAGAAGAAAAATAATAACAGAAAGCAAATTCTATTGCCTGAATCCCCTCCCCAAAGAATATTCTAAACCCATAGGTTCTTTGAAACTACCAAGTCGTTTAGCTCTGGCTTTAGGAGGATAAAGTTAAATAAATAAAAGAAAAACTAGCTTCTGCATGGATAATCTACAGATTGACCTCGTCAGTCATCATACCCTTCCACCCAGGGATAGTTTACTACCCCACCTAATTTCGTAGATATATGACTAATACAATTGACTAATCATACCTGCACAACTTGCACGCCAAAGCTAGATCTTGTTGCATAGAAATCATCATTTCCGACTCCCTTCAAGTTTGGTCCACAAATAGAGTAACTTCGATCGGGACTGCGATATATGAATAAGGCCAATTAGATAACAAACCCTTTAGTAAACCAATAAAGTGATAATGAACTTGTGTACAAACCTGTAATGATCCCATCGACGTATCTTCAAGTCGGTTCCTCCAGTTAACAAATCACCTCCAGGTAAGGGTAGCAATGAACGGATGCCAGGAAGACGAGGAGGGGGTTCATTTAGTTCATCAACTCTGTAGTGGGGATTGACATTCCGTCTCAGATCTGGTTTGGAACTTTTACTTGATGACTTAGCCAACGCCCAAGGAACTTCACATATTTCAGCATCACTTTCGTAATTTGCCACTCTCAGCACCTGCAGGAAAAAATATCTCAGACATTTGAACTTATGAAGGTAGACCTAACAGAAAAGAGGGACTTGCATGCGCAATGAAAATTAAATAAAAAGAAAAAAAAAAAAAAAACAAGCATTTAAAACGTTTGATAAAACCCAAAGGCTGAACAAAGCATCCAAAGGCCAAGAGACACTTGATAGTAGTCTAAACAAATTTAACCTTTTTCTTAACAACAAATTACATGTCCAAAGTAAAAATTTGCATAATGAAATCCTAAGCACCCTTCTGTTTTTTGCATTCTATTGATTACTTTAAATGTGGTTTACGTGAGCGAGGGAGAATCAAGGGTCTCATTCCAGAAATCATTAGGAGTCAGTAAAATAAAAATCTGGACTACAAGAAACTAATATACTACCATTCAGCTAGTCTGAAGAAAAGAAGTAGAAAATTTTGGTAAACGCAGAGTAAAACCAGCAATCCTTCAATTTCATACCAAAGGGGAATGCATGGATGATAACACATACTGCCTCTCTTAAATTCTGTCTCTATAAAATAAGATCTGGTTTTTGCTTTCAGTTTTCTTTATTTTTATTACATTGAATAAAAGGCAACCAGGGGAGTGCAATCTATGCGTACGATTTTATCATCTAACTTTTCCAGCACCATCCATATCTGATATCTAAGAAAACTTATAGGAGATGATTTCTGTGTGTACCTGGTGACAGCTTCCATTTTCAGCATTCCAAAGAGAAACTTCGTTGGAACCTGCCGCAACATAAATAAGGGGCCTTGCAGCAGCAGACACAGAGGCATTTGGTGGAGGAAGAAACAGGCACATTTTCTCTATAGGGCAAACAGAAGAATACTTCCATGAGTTTACAGGAATAAGGAACCTCATATCCCAAAGAGTAAGCACACCCCTCGAAGATCCTGACACAAACCAATTTTTGCAGGGGCCTGTTACCAGCGAAGACACATAGCCCTCCTCAGGAGTTGCTTTCAATGTCCATGAATTGGTATTCAGCCTTATATCCCAAAGATGGATCCCACAATTTTGGGTGCTGTACATAACCATCTGATTTGTGCAGTTATCCGCTGAGAAATTCAACAGGCTCAATACGGCACCTTCCTTGATATCCTTCTTCTTGATATCAGCAACACCTGAATACTTTTCAACAACATTACCAAGTCCCCTGGAGATGTAATCAACAGAAAACATATGTATCATGCCATCACATGCTCCTACCACGACTTGGGCAGACCCCCGGAGCATTGCACTGCACAGTGCACGGCTTCCTTCTAGATGATAAGTCAACCTTGACCGAAATGATATGTCCTTTTCCAACTTTCTTGAATCCCATACCTTAACAGTGGAATCATCAGACGCACTAACAAAAAAGCTATGATCAGTTGAAATGGCTATGTCATTGACAGCAGACCGATGTTCTTGCAGGTGAGCAACCAACACCCCACGAGGCCTCCAACCAGAGTCTGGAATTGATGAACTTCGTGAAGGAGATGGCATTCCTGTTAGATCACTAGCAGTGGATGCATCTTCCGCAGGAATAGCACCTTTTGTAGTGCCAGATAATCCCATATCTTGAAGCTTGCTATTACCAAAGGCTGTTTGATCATTATCCCTACCATCTGGCTCATGTACTACTCTATAGAACTGATTGGAACCATTGCCAATGTTGAATGATCCTGACACAAACTTGGGTGCTGGAACAGAACTAGCCAAACTAAATGATTTATTTACTGGATCCATCCAAGGCATAGCTGATGCACCAATTCCTACAGAATTCACTTGTGAAGAAGAATCAGATGTTGTAGGAGGACCTCCGACTGCTCGCTTGTCCATGCTAAAGGAGTATAATGGTATACCAACAGATGATTTATCACACATGAAGCTATTCACATAACTTCCCTGTGGCCACATAAACCCTGAAAATTGCAACTTTTCAGAGGACAAAGGATCATGAATGTCAACTGTGCTAGAAGAGCGTGTAACGCTTCCCATACTTCTCAACTTAGCCTCGCCATCATCACATTCAGTTAATTCTCCTTGTTGCAAGGCCTTTCCAGTAAGTTTATGATTTTCGGCATTTTGTTGCTTGTCTGGCCAGCTCCTTGTTGAACTCAGTTCCTCAACCCCTTTATAAAGTAAGTCAACACTTTCCCATTGTTTAGACTGAGGCCAAGAGTTGTACCATATCTTTCTCTGTCTTTCCAACATGTCTGAACTCCTTGCATTCTCTAGAACTTGGTAAAAAACCTGTCTTGAGACTGGAGGCTTTAAACACGAAAGGAGAGCCTTTTCAGAAGCAAGAGATGCTGGCTGTCTGCTG
This sequence comes from Pyrus x bretschneideri, assembly GCF_019419815.1. Lineage (NCBI taxonomy): Eukaryota > Viridiplantae > Streptophyta > Magnoliopsida > Rosales > Rosaceae > Pyrus > Pyrus x bretschneideri. The sequence goes on from NW_025999801.1 coordinate 1,026,064, forward strand.
AGTAGGGGGCGAATAACAGGGGCTAGAAAGACATAGGAATCTACAGCATCTAAGCTTTCACTACTGGCTGCAATGAAAGTGACAGCTGACCTTCTTACCCATTGACTAGGATAGCATAACAATGGAAATGCACGCTCAATCATTTCAAGAAGTATCCTCTTCCGCAATAAACTACTTTTGCACAAAATGGCCAAACAGTCCAATGCATTGACAATTACAGCCTCTGTTACATCACTTACAGCCTGCTCAATGTAAGGTAATAGATATTCTTCCACACTTCTTTGACCCACAAAGAAGCATACATATACAATTTGCCCATAGAATACTGCTCTCAGCTGCTCATCTCGATCATTCAGAAAAGCAGGGAGAATGGGTAACAAAAAGTCATTACTCTGTCTCTGGCCAAAGAAGCAGCATAGGGTGCTAATGTCCTGAAGGAGTGCTCTCCTAATATTTGGAGTTTGCTTTGGACCCATAACAAGTTCTTGAATGACCTCAGCTATAGACTTCCTCAACACTGCAAGTTGACCAGATGTCTCACCAGATGATGCCAGTGGCTTTTTTGCAGAACTTAATTCATCAAGTACCCCAGCCTCACTCAAGCGCATTGAGTGAACCAAGAAACCATAAGCAGTTAGCGCAAGCTTAGCAATATTACTGGCATAACATATCCTCACACTTTCTTCTGGATCATCCGGAAGCATGGAAAGCATTGGCAGAATATACTCCGGAAAAATTTTTGCATCACTGGGAGGAAAATCTCGGACTAGAGGTAGTATGTCACACAACGTCTCCAAGGCAGCACAACGCACAATTGCAGCTGCATCTGAAAGCATTGCAACAACATATGGAATTACACGTTGCAAACGATCTTCATCATCAATATACAAGGCAGAGGATTTCAGCAAAAGTATGGCCCTCCTCCTTAAATGAGGCAATTTTACATTACGTATACATGAACAGAGCAACGAGGTAATCAGAACCATGCCCTCACATCTGATACTGTTTTCAGGTAACGGCAGAAACGGTGTGCCGAAGGTATCTGATTCGCTGTCATACTTGGACATCAAAGAATTCAAATCATTCAATGTAATCTTTTTCAGGAAAGGATGATCGTTTCTCCTAAATGCATTAGAGATAGATTGAAGTAATTCACCAGGAGATTGCATGCCATAGTTGCCAAGATTCGGGGAAAATGCAGAATTGGGATTATCGTTAAGCATTGGCTTGGTAGCAGAATAATTATTACTTTGTTTAACATCCCGAAGAAGGGTATTGATATCGCCAAGAAGTTCCAATTGATCACATTTTAAGCCTTTACCCATCTCTTCTTTCTTTGTAAACGATCCCTTTGTCAAACCCTTGTTCTGCATTACAACTGCTTCCTGAGAAGTTCTACCACTAATGCCATGGGCACTTGAAGGAATTCCCACTCCTGTTCCAGTGTCCTCAGTTGACCTACTGCTCATCATTTGTTTAAGTATTTCATGAAAAACACTATGGCAAAGTGCAACCTACATACAATAATGACAAAGTAAATTATCACTTTAACATGAGTTCCAAAAAGTATGAAGTGCGAATCTTAAATATTATGTACCAACATTTCTTACCCTCATATCTGAATGAAGGGGATTCCAGAAACAATGGAAATTATGCAGAAATGGAGAGAAGTAACTTGGAAAAACAATGGTTGTATACTCCTGAAGGTAGCTATCAGCAGAATGTCGCAACTCCGGTTCTAACTGAATCATATGAAGTATCATCTTGCGAATCCCAGAATCTGGTATCTGCATTCATTGCGCATATAAATTGATAGGATGGCCAACAATATTGACAGTCAACTTGAAGAAAGTGAAGAAAGCTTCCACCACACAATGCAGTCATTTGCATAGCCATGTACATCAGTTAGCCACATTAGAACAACCAAGATGCAATATAATAACCAAGGGTTGGCTAAAATATAAGGTTCAAGACTAGAGAAGCGACATGATAAAGAGTAATTTAATACATTATGGGAAGAGATGTGATGGAAACTCAAAAAGAATTGTATACTTAGTATTGAGAGAGAGAGAGAGAGAGAGAAAGTACCTTTTCAAGAAGTTGGCTAGGATCGTATTGCCCTCTACGATAAGCAAGAAGTTGAGAGAGTTCGAACAGTGGTTGTCCCTCAAGGAAAAGCTCAGCAATTACACATCTAAAACAATGTCATAAATATGATGATGCATCTCAAAAGAAAATAATAATGATAATGGTCATGATTAAGCATGAGCGCAATTTCATTCGGGCCAATCGCCCCCACTGTAACTTTGACAATGTATCAATAAACTTGAAATATATCATTTTCATCCTATATCTGAGTTTTCAACTTCAAATTTGACATCAAGATGAAACAGTCATGTCTGAAAAGAGAGATCCTAACTCAACAAAAGCTCACCCTACAGCAAATATGTCCATAGATGGCCTTAATGGTGCATCTTGTGCAACCTGCATCTCACCTCCATGCTCATAAAATCTCTGAAAAATGAAGGCGTATGAAGAAATTTAATAATGTAACAATTTATTTACAAAAGTATATATTGTGACTGGTTAGTAACGGTAATGTTGAGAACTTTCTTAAAATTAGAAGTGAAACTTCTCAGCTGACTCCTAATACATATTACTATAATTCGTACTACATTGGGATTTGTATAACTGCTCAAATTTTGTACCAGGATAGCAGGCACATTATCAATTTCACAAACCCACTCCGATCAAGCTGGATCTTATGACTGCAAGCTGTATCCCTTTTATGAACCTATATGTTCATGTTGTATGCATATAATTACATAACCGATTGCAACTTAAGAAAAAGTGAGAAAATGGATAAAGTGTGCACCTCCTCTGCAGATAAATGGAAAGAAAGTGAATACAGAAGAGAGATAGAAAAGTGAACCTCAGGAGCAAGATAACAAAGCCTTCTTCCTCCGTGTCAAAGAAAAAAGAGAAATCAGAAGGATCGTCATATGGTATGTAGGTGGGTTTGAAAGATGCAAAGTCAGCAAGGTAGAGCCAATTCCAAGAAGTCACCAACACATTCTCACACTTAATATCACCTAAGATGACAAATAGAAAAGAAAACCATCATAACTAAGACATTGAAAAAATAACGCTGGTGAAGTTCGTGAATAAAACTGAACTGACCGTGACATATTCCTTTATCATGGCACTGCTTCAGAGCAAGAAGTAACTACACCAACAACCACAAAACAAAACTCTAAGAGGAACCATAAACATCACAAACTTATAAATCAAGGAAGACAGACAGATAGAGGGTGAGAAAGAAGACCTGAAAGGCCAACCATTTCTTCTCGATTAGACTGAGAAACGGGCGGGTGCTTAACCGGTCGTGCAGATTGTTGAAGAAAAATTGCCTCACAAGATAAGCTGCTTTATCTGTCTCTTGCCAAAACTGCAGGAAGAAAACAGTAGGGGCCAAAATGTACTCAAAAAGTCGGCTTCTTTGTAAACTTGGAAACATCAAGTATGATATGATACCACTCGGAAACATCAAAGCAACTCAGACCCACATGAAAACATCAGCTTCCAAGCAAAACCGAAAACCCAGGAGTTTTACCATTAATTAAGTTTATATGCTAATAGTAATACACTAAAGTAAAGTTGATTAATCCTGTTATTTTGTCGAAACTGATTAATCGTGTTTATGCTAACGAAAAGTATAAGAAGAAATGGAAAATGACCTGGAAGGGCCAAACGTGAGGGTGATCGAGAGCACGGAAGGTTTCCTTGATGAGGAAGAGGCGGCGCTCGTACTCGCGGAGATCAATGGAGTCACCGCGCTTGAAATAGACCTTGACGAGGACCAAACCCTCGTCGTGCTTGCACTCAATCGACTTGAAGAAGCGGCTCCGCCCTAGAACCTCCTTCAGGACCAGGTTGTAGGACGATGGTAGGTCGTGGAGGTAGTACTCCGACGCCGACACTTGCGTCGTTCGAGCGATCTTGTTCCCCATCGATTTTCCCTCTGCCTTTGCCTCTCAATCTCACAATTAATTTCAATTTTCAAAGGAGGATTTAACATTAAACTTTGGGAGCAGGCAACCACCTAAACTAATTGAATGAGAGAAAATGGGGAATTCAGAGCTTAGGATTTCTGCAGGTTGGAGGGAGTGGGAAGAAGAAGAAGAAGAAGAAGAAGATGAGGGGGTCGGGCGGGTCTCGGAGTCAAATCAGGAGGGTCGGACTATACGGGGGATGATAATTTTCAAAATAAATTTGGGGGTATTTAATTAGGAGGTAGATTGTTTGACCTCTTATTGGATGTCCTTCCCAACCCCTCTTATATTGATTAAGCCACTCAACATTTTATATTTATTTTTTATAAAGATAATAAGATAAAAAGCAACAGGAATATAAAATGTTGACGTGGCTTAACCGTGATCGCACAAATAGGAAGGGATGGGAAGGCACCCAAACAGGAAGGCAAACAATCTGCCTCCATTTAATTATAGGGTTAATATCAGTTACTATCTTGAAGTTTCGTGGCTTTCAACATTTGGTACATGAAGTTTTTTTTCATCCCAGAGTTATACTCAAATCTTAATTGTGGGACAATCCCATACTTCCATTGTCTTTCTGTAAAGAGCTATGTTAAAATGTGACGTGACAGTTGACTGGATGATAACTATGCAAAAATGTGGTAGTGTGGACCCCACATAGACATATAAACCCAATTCAAAATTCAAAAATATTTTTTTTGCCTATCTCTTTCTCCAGCAAGGAGACCGAAGTAAAAAAATTAAAAAAATTATAACCTCCATTCTTTATTGCGTACACCTTATCCAGCCACCCCCATCTCCCCCTGACAACCCACTCCCAAAGCTTCCCAAGCTGTCATTTTTCACTCACCCACCACACTGTGAACCCACATCCTCTACTTTCCTCACCACCTTCATCTCATCCTTCGCCTCTCTCATTGTCATAGTCATCTCCTTCACCAACCCTTTCATTACCATAGTCATCGATTACGGCGATCCAGATCTGAAGACCTTCTGAAAGATTCCACAGCGTGTTGAACATGGCCACGATGGTAATCAACGGCTTGGATCTGGCTGCAACGGTAAATGAGCTGTCTACAATCGACTACCCCGACTCGATTGGGACAAAACGACAGCTTCAGATCCTGGCTTCGTCCGTACAATTTTAAAAACAAATTCTTTGAACCAGGAAGAGTCCATGACCTTGGTGACGTCTTCAGATCCCGGTGGTAGACGCCACTGTTGTAGCAGAAATTGATGGCGGAAATAGATTATGGAAATAGCTCGCTACCGCGGACCAGATCCATTGGGAAATGGATCTTGGACTTGCTCGCCATGACCTTTTGGAGCTGGACGATGTTGGGTGCTTCACCATCCTCATCACAAAGGACGATGTTAGGGTTCTTTTTAAGGTTTTAGGTTTTCAATTTTAATGTTTTTTTAGGGGTGTGTGGGTGTGATATCCACACACCCCATTTTACTTCTCACACACCTTTTTAATTTTTGGTCATCGGATCAGATGAATTGAAGAAGATCAATGGACCAAAATTATTAAGGGATGTGTAAAAAGTAAAATAGGGTGTGTGAATAGCACACCTTTTTTTTTAATGTTTTAATTTTGTTATTTTTTTAATTTTAATTTTTTTAAATTTTGACAAGTGGTACTCAGTCATTATCCACGTAGGCGCCACGTCATCAAATAACGGCTGACTTAACAGCAGCTTAACGGGTGTATGAGACTGTCCCAAAATTAAAACTTGAGGTATGACTTTGGCATGAAAAAAAACTTCATGTATCAAATGTTGAGAACTACAAAACTTCACGGTGGTAAACTAAGATTAACACTTAATTATAATTTGAAGTAATTTTTTGAGATTTAACTTGTCTTTAATCAAGATTTTAAGATAGTTTATTAAAATGTTTAGAAATTTCAGTGTATTCAATTGGATTTAAAGAATTTTAAAAAGTTGAAAATTTTGACAGAATCAAAGATATTTCGTAGTATAGTTTAAGTCACAAATTTCACCTGATTTCAAATGAATCGAATCAAAATTTTACGTGGAATATCTCAAATAAATTAAACTCCATCAAAATTTGTGAATTTATAAATCTATTTAAATCCTTAAAATTCTCAATTGAATACACTCTTATAATTCTTTACTTGGAACGTTTATTCTTTTTATTTTAAAAAATTACTCTTACACATATTTGTATTTGTTGTAGGCCTAATTTAGTGAACTATATATAGGACTAGAGAATGAGAGGGTCGACGGTAAGAGAGAGATGTAATTCTGAGGTGTGTGTTATATCATCTCAATGTGCCTTTATTTATATTAGTATGATAGATTAAATCTTCACCCTAATTGGATTACAACTCTAATAGGATAATATCTACCAAAGGAATATTCTAAGATATTCCTAGATACACTAGGATTTACACAATCATATTCCTAATCTAATAGGACTGCAACACTCCCCCTTGAGTGTGTAAATACTCAAACAAAACTTCGCATCATATCTTCAACAGTTGAGGTAGAACAATTAATGAAGTCGTCGGCAAGAATCAACCCGGAGACCGAGGAGGGCAACGACTCTACTAGAGGATTCATGGGTGTAGAACAAGCCCAAATTTGTCGTACCCTTGATGTAGCAGAAAATGTCTTTAACACCATTCCTAGTGTCTACGTGTTGGCTCATTGTTGTACCTAACCAAACGATTAACAGTGAAGAAGATGTCAGGTTCAGTGCCTTGTCAGGTCTAGTGCATTGAGTCAAGTACAAAAAAGCACCAATTGCGTTTAGGTATAGAACTTCAGTCTCCAAAATCTCTTTCTCATCCTCCTTGGGATGGAAGAGATCTCGTTTAGCATCTAGAGTCCGAACGATCACAGGAGTACTCGAAGGTTTAGCTTTATCCTCATTAAAACGTCGCAACACCTTTTGGTTGTAGTTCGATTAATGTACTAGGATTCCATTCGAACAATGCTCGATCTCCAGGCCGAGACAATATCGAGTTTTCTCAAAATCATTCATCTCAAATTTCAATTTCAAGAGAACGGCAATTTCCTTAAGCTCTGCGGGAGTTCTGATGGGGTTTATGTTGTCGACATAAACTGCAACGATTGCAAATCCAAAATGTGACTTCTTGATAAACACGCATGGGCATAGTTCGTTGTTCATAAAACCCTGACTTGTCAAATAGTCAAATATTTACTTAAACGGTTATACCACATTCGTCCAGATTACTTTAATCCGTAGAGTGATATTCTCAATCTAATTGAAAAGGTGTTCCGAAGTGTAGAACTATTTGAACGAGCCAATGGAAGTCCTTCTGGAATTTTCATGTAGATTTTTGTATCTAGATCCTTATAGAGATGCGCGGATACCACGTCCATAAGCTGCATATTCAGTTTTTCGGAAACTACCAAATTGATAAGGTAGCGGAATGTTATGACGTCCATTACGGGGGAATACATCTCTTCATAATCAATCCTAAGGCTTTGAGAGAAGCATTACGCTACGAGGCGTGCTTTGTATTGCACTATTTCATTCTTCTCATTACGCTTCCTCACGAAAACCCACTTGTAGCCCACAGGCTTTACATATGGTGAGGTAGAAGTTACGGGCCCAAACACTTTGCGTTTCGCAAGCGAATCGAGTTCAACATGGATTGCTTGTTTCCAGTTTGACTAATTTGTTCTACGTCGACATTCATCAACAGAACGTGGTTTAATGTCATCACTAAGCATGATGTCGGTAGCAACTGTATACGCGAATGCATAATTGACAATTATCTCATTCTGATTCCAAACCTCATATAATATTGCGTAATGGACCAAAATCTTGTGATTCTCGGGAGGCTAGTTTGTCTTGTCTAAGACATCACCGGAATCTAAAATAACATCATGCGTTAGAATAAACTAGTAAGCGATGGTCGGATTTAGACTAGGGTCATTAGTTTGTCTCGTTTTCCTATTCCGGAGTTGTGAATCCTTTGAACCAGGAGGTCTACCGCGCTTCAGGGTAGGATCAGATGATTGGTTAGTCGCTAGTGTATCGGGCTGCGTGAGAGGTGTGACTGCCCTACCCTAGGGGACTGTCCAGCCTTCCTAGGCGGTGTTACTGCATACGTTAGGTATGTACATCCTTGCAGGTGCATTTGCAATGGGTATATGTGATCTCATCATCTTTGCTAGATCAATAAAAGCATCTGACATTCTTTGAAGATTTAGAATACGTCGCACTTCAGTTTCAAACTAAGCAATACGGGGATCTAAATGAGACAAAATAGGAGTAATCCACGACAATTCGTGGCATTCTATAGGAATGTGATCAATCTTATTTACCTTAGCGACGAAAAGACTGTCTCATCAAAGTGACAATCCACAAAACATGCGATAAAGAGATTTCTTGTCAAGGGCTCTAACTAGCGAATAATTTATGGTGAATCATAACCGATATAGATTCCCATTTTTCTCTGAAAACCCATTTTGGTACATAGTGGCGACATTATTGGCATATAGACTGCGCACCCAAACACACATAAATGTGAGACATCAGGCTCATATCTAGTAACCAACTGTAATGGTGAATTAGGTTGGGTAGTGGTAGGCCTCAAGCGGACCAACATAGTTGTGTGCAATATTGCATAACCCTAAGCATATATCAGTAATTCGGTTCATATAACCAAAGTTTGAGCTATCATTTGAATGCACTTTATGAAAGCTTCTACCATGCTGTTTTGGGTGTGAACATAAGGTACATAATGTTCAACTTCAATCCCAACTAACATGCAGTAATCGTCAAAAGTTTATGACATAAACTCTCCAGCATTATCCAGTCGAATTGACTTAATCATATAATCAGGATGGTGAGCTCTAAGCTTAATGATTTGAGCTAGGAGTTTCGCAAATGCAGGGTTGCATGTAGACAATAGCAGACTTGTAACCAATGCGTCGATGCATCAACCAACACCATAAAATATCTAAATGGTTTGCAAGTTGGTTGGATATGTCCATAATTATCTCTTTGAATCATCTTAAGAAACTTAGGGGGTCATGAATAATCTTTGTAGCTGAGGGTTGAATATTCAACTTTCTAAGGGAGCATGCTTTGCAAAGCGGATGGCCGAGATAAGATTTTAGGTGATGCCCATTTAATACTTTGAGGATACGACACATCATATCTCGTCCAAGATGCCCCATTCGATTATGCCAAAATAGGATAGTGCTCTAGAACCCAGCCATAGGGTCGCCCATGTGATGGGTCTTAACAGAACGAATGCTTGTTATGTACAACTCACTCAAAAGAAGTTCCAGCTTCTCATGAATATGCTTCTGGCCATATTTGTAAGAAGTGATACAAAGAAGTTCATAACCATTCTCTTCAGTGGTTTTAACATGATATTGATTATCGCGAATATCTCTAAAGCTTAACAACATTCTTTCGGAATGTAGAGAATAGAGAACCTGCTTTTCATGCAGAGCGTTCGAGCTAGTAAGTCGAGCTTGATGATTCTTCATCAAAAGTTGGTTCTGCTTTTCAACGAAAAGTAAAACAAATATCAAATCCAAAAATGTGGTGAACATCTGTGCCCTATATTATTGCTGCTGGACAATACTGGTTGCATCAAAGGTCGAATAGGTCTTTTCCAAAAAATCATCTTCGGTTAAGTCTTCTTCACATAACTTAAGTAGTGATCAGATTCTACAAACTTTAGAGTTGTATTTATTCATAGACTTAAAGTCTTGGAAGCGTAAATGTGATATTCCGTCCCTAAAATTATTATTTTATTTTATTCTTGACTTATTTCGAAGATTTGATTGGAACTAGTTCTTTATTTCTCCAAAATTTGAGAAAAACGAAGTGAGGGTTACTTTAGTCATTTTTACTTTTCTCGACCCTTTCGGTCAACTCTTGAATTGGTTAGGTAGAGTTCGATTCCATGAGCGCGTAGGCGTAAACAGATCTTATTTCCGAGTCTGAACGGAGAAGTTAGAGTCGTTTGAAGTTGGTGGCATTTTGGTAATATTACCAAAATGCTATAAATTGGGGGGAAACCTCCAGAAATGGAAAGGTTTTTCAGAAATTGGAAATGGGGTGCTGCCTAACCCGTTTTAGGAGGTATTTGACCCATAAAACAACCAAACTTGACCCGCTTGTATCTTTTTCGTCCGAGCTCCGTTTTGGATGATCTTGGTGTCCATGGAAGCTCTTGATGAGCCCTACATTTCTGTGATTTTAGATTTCCCCATTTCCTTTCCATCTTTGCAGCTCGAGGTCGCAAAGTCCACGACTTTTCCGGCGGTTTTATCATTTTTCCGGCGATTCCGGCAACGATTTCCTTCGAGTGAGGTATGAAACTTCATCTACTCTTCATAATCTTCAAGTTGGTATGCTTAGTTGGTGCTTTCGTATTCATTTTGGAGTTGGGTGTTTAGAACACCTAGAAATCCGGTTTTCTCCGGTGAAATTGGACGGTTTCCGGTTAGAATTTATCGTCGGCCTAGTTGTGAAAAGTGTTTCCCTTGTTGAACTCTAGCTACCACGTAAATTTGAGCCAATCTAGTTAATGTTGAAATTCGGGGTTTGTAAACCCTCCACCTTGACTTCCACCGCGTGTGGAGGTGCGTAGGATCGTTCACGAGTGTTGTCTAGATTTCAAATACCTTCTAGTGATCATGTGAACCTATGTCTAGCTTGGTTGCCAAAGATTCAATTGTTGGGTGTGGTGATCAATTTGGACAGCCACTTGTTTGTGTGATTGACGACAATTCGACCATTGGATCATAATGAAACTTTAGTATGTTATCCTCGAAGCATAATGTGGACTTTGGGAAGTTATGGATCATAAATTTGATTTGCGGATTGTTGTGGACCCCATCGTTGACCGAGAGTTGAATTGTGGTCAACATGTCTCGGAACGTTCTAAATAATAAAATTAGTACTAGGGGAGACTTAAGTGAAGTCTAATGGGTCTACATTGGTTAGAGAGCGACTTGAACATATGTGGTATGGTTATTATCTTGATTTCTTATATTGATATCATCTGTGAATTTTACTTGGTCTTATAATGTGATTCTATTGAAATGTGATTATATATATATTTATATATATTTAGCCATAGACCTATGTTTATCAAACATGATTTGGCTTATGTATTGATGATGATCGTGATATGTGAATTGACGTGCATATTCGAAAGGTGTTTGATTTACATAGATGGTATGTTATGATGAAATGTGAGTGAATTTAAGATATGTGAATATGAAATGGTTTTATAATCATTTTTCCTATAAATTGTTAATTTTCATATTTAGCCAATGATATAGTTATATGAAGTGGGATTTGACGTGCATATTGGAAATATGGTTTGTTTTGTATGATTGGCTTGATATGATGTGGTGAGGGCTAGTGGTGGACCGTTAACCCATTGTCATGGGGTTTGTTGTTTTGAAACATGTGTCAATGCTCGTTTCATTATTTCATATCTTGTTTCGTTGAGCCTTTATAACTGGAGTAACTTGAGTCATGTGTTGTTTCATTGGTTGGTGGTTATGCAATGTACTTCGCGATTCCGTTGAGTGATGGTCCGGAATCGTATCCTGGTTTGGATTCCGTTGAGTGATGGTCCGAAATCCTTCCTACTCCACTCCGCGATTCCGTTGAGTGACGGTCCGGAATCGTATCTTGGTTTGGGTTCCGTTGAGTGATGGTCCGGAATCCCTCTTACTCCGCGATCCCGTTGAGTGATGGTCCGGGATTGCATCCACCTTAGTTCATGGAGTTTAGTTTGAGATGGTTGCAAAGTGTGGGTTTTGGATGAACAGTGTCGCCTAATTCTACTTTCATTGTGTGTATGTGAATATGGGTGTGAGATGTTATGGTCGTTTAAAATGAACTTTTGGATGTCTGGGTGCCTCCCTCGGAGTTTTCAAAAGTTTGGTATTGATTTCCTATGAAAGATTTATATTCAAGGATTATAAATTATGATTGAGGGCTGGTTTTATTATTGTATCACATGCTTATTTTATTGTCCCTCACCCGAGCTTCTCCGCTTATCTGAGTGCCTGAATTACCAGTGCACCAATTCCATAATATTGGCATTGACTTTACATATGACAAGTTTGGGTAGATTATGAGAAACCGCTTGATATTTTGGTTCTGTTGAGTGGTCCGGAACCCAATGTTGTTGGATTCCGTTGAGTGGTCCGGAATCCTTGCTCTTGTTCATTCCGTAAGGTGATTTAGAATCCTAAATTCGAGTAGATGGGAATTACCCACAATAGATATTGTGAAAATAAATTAGAATTACCATGTTATTATTCTTAACCCAAATTGGGAATTATGTAGAGTTCTTTAATTAAATTCGTGAAATGATATGTTATCTCATTGATTGATTAACGTAATTAAATGTTAATATTGTACTTCGTAATTCCTTGATATGTTACAAGCTATGTATTGAAATATAATGTTGGAAGTGTAGTGATTAGTATGATGAAGTGAAATGTGATGTAACTTGGGTATTGGAAATGGTTATGACACATGATTGTAATGCATATTGAATTGCTTGGGAGATGTGAGGTCTAGTAAATGACCGATGACCCATTGTGATGTGGATTTTACTCAAATATTGCTTCGTTTCGTTGAGTTTCGTGAATTGGGTAACTTGAATCATGTCTTGTTCCTTCAAGCCGTTGTTATGTTTCTTGGACTTCCGTTCAATTCGGTTGGGTGGATTGGAACTAAGTTCTGTTTGGATTCCGTTGAGTGATGGTCCGGAATCCCCTTTGGAGCCTTGGTCCGTTGGGTGGTCCAAAATCCCCTTTTTCAAAGATGTAGTCTTCAACTGAAATGTGTTGCTCTAGCCTTGCGTTTTGACTTCTTGTATGTGTTATTGAAGATGTGATGGTTGACATTATTGATTGATGTGATTGTGGAATGACGTTGGATATGAGTGGAGTTATCATGAGTATTTTAGTTGATTAATGTTTCTAGAGATTAATATGTTCTTTGTTAATCCTTAAATATGTTACTTGCTATGAAACGCGAATTTATGTAGGAAACGTGAGGAATTTATGTGAGTGTTGAAGTGGATATGTTAATCGTCATGTGGGATTGTTATGTTGGATATTATGGTTATTGTTATGACTAGACTTGTTGATAAATGTGGCTAGAGAATGGTATTATACATTGTTGGTTCTTTGAAATGATATATGTTGTGAATTGCGGTATCATGTTGTGACATAATGGCCTATATATTGATGGAGGGGAAATCATGATTTTCAGATGGGTTGTTATGTAACCCTGAGTCTAGTATTTTCATGCTTGTCAAGTTCTATTGATTGATTGAGAAATGTTATACCTTTCGACTTAATCGGACTATGTTATATGTCAATTATTGTGCATGACGAACTACGAATGACTTGATCCCTGTTTAGGGTACGTAGGCAGTCTAACGGGGAGGTTAGATGCAGCCATAAAGCATACGAAAATAACTATGTGATTCGATTTTGAGTTGTGCTTGCCCATATCCCGGAGGTGGGATAGGATAGATACGGATGTTTGGTGACGTCACGTGTCAATTCGGGACGTATGTCGGGATTGGGGCGTGACAGTAAATGCTGCCCGTCGTGTCTTGCTTGAGGCAAGTAAATATTTTTTTTGGTGATCAAAGCGATCGGCCAAAGTAACCCAGAGAGTGCGAGGGTCCTCCTCAGCAAGGTACTCGGTCTGCAGTGCATCATAGATGTGTCTTAGGATGAAGATCATAGTAGTAACTTTATGAGCTTTGTTGACTAGGTCGTTGGTAGGTTCCTCGATGGTAGCTCGAAGACTCTTTGCAGTAAGATGGAGCTTCATGTCTTAAACTCACTTTAAGTAGTTTCTGCCAGATACTTCCAAAGCGATGAAATCGAGCTTGTTGAAGTTTGACATGTCCCTAAAACAAAGGGTACAACAAAAACGTGGTTAGCCATATGGAAAATCATAGACATACATTGTAGAACATTCGGATTTTATAGACATGGATTGGTTTAATTTAAGTATGAAAGTTACGGGTTTCATGTGGTAAGTTTTGAATGAAAACTTCGGGTTTCAAAGATGCTAAATTTGAAAATACAAGTTCAATTTAGTTAAGAACGTCTAGTTCATACATAGGGGTACCTGCAAGAACACAAAATACAATATACAATAAAGTGTAGTGAATTTATGGATTGCTTCAGGAACCCAAGTGTGAGTGAGTCGGGACTACGAAAGATAGTCAACGGTTCAAAGAAAATTGAATTGTTAATTGCCAAAAAGTGAACTTTAGGCCAATTATTTTGGATTAATTGTCAGATTAATGGCATGTGGGTCACTTTAATTAATTCAATAGATAGTAACCATTCAGGTTTGATCGTAAGTAATAACATTCAGGTTAATATTAGTGGGAATGTTAACAAAATAGCATTGGATTAAAACAAAAGGGAGCCCAACTCAGTGGGCTAGAAGTCGTGTATAGGAAAAGGCCCTAAAGGGGTTTAATGGGCCACGGGTTGGCTACAAAGGCAGCCCAATCATGGTTGCAGGACACGAGCCGATTATGGGAAGGAACCTAGCAACTAGGCTGCTGGTTTTGGGCCTCAAAATAGCGCAGGGGCCCAACATATGCTGATCTGTCATTGGTGCTCGTAAAGACTAACCGAAGCTGGGGTTTGGTTTTTGGGCTGGGGTAGTTCAAGCCCAGCAGCTCTAAAGCTGCTGGTAGGTTGGGCCAAGGGTTGACGAAGCCCAGCAAGCAACGCGGCCTTGCTGCAGGCGAACTTAGGGCACAAGACGAAGCCCAACAACATATGGTTGCTGGTTTATGGGCCAGGGACGCAGTGGACAGGCCCATTGAGAGCTGCAAGCTCTTAGAAGTGGGCTGGGACTGTAGGCCCATAAAAGAACCCTACCAAGGCAAGGGCTTGGGTGTCGTGCGTGTGCAGTAAAACCTAAATGGCTACTGCTATATGGTCCAAACGTCCAACAACGTCGTTCCAAGGTGCACCATGCGACTGGGCTGCAGGCCAGCAATGAGGCTCGGCAATGGTGATGTCAGCAATGGCACGGCGGTGAGCCACGGCCTATGCCGCAAAAATCCCAGATTTTTTTTTTTCCTTTTGAATTCTAGGGTTAAAAACCTTAATTGCTTCTAAATTAATTTCGATGTTTTGACTCACAAATTCCACATAACATAGTTGCGTATTGCATGAACAAATATATATATATATATATATAGATATAGACCAAATATATGAACACATATGCAATATATATAATTGAAAGAAAAATATAAATATAGGGGGTTCATGTATCATGTGGAATGTTTTCATGCTTCAAGGTCGTTTCAAATATCTTAATTTATTTTAAAAGAACCTAATTAACATAAAACAATTAAACCCTTGATTGTGTAGAAGAGAGCATCCTCCTACGATCCTTCAATTCCTTAGCTTCTGGTAAGAGCATGCTGATAACATGTGGTAGGCCTAATTTACTGAATTGTATTTAGGACTAGAGAGTGAGAGGGCCGGCAACAAGAGAGATGCAATTCTGAGGTGTGTGTTGTATCACCCCATTGTGCCTTTATTTATATTAGTGTGATAGGTTAAATCTTTACCCTAACATGATTACAACTCTAATAGGATAATATCTACTAAAGGGAATATTCTAAGATATCCCTAAATACACTAGGATTTACACAATCACATTCCTAATCTAATAGGACTGCAACAGTGTCATCATTTGTACTATTTTTTTGATAAAGATTACACCCACATGAGTTAGTGAACTCTATCTCTATTAAATAGAAAATACAAATAATATTACAAATATGTGATAGGTTTGGATGGTTAATAATAATTGAATTTTACCTTAAGCAATTTGGATACGTGTAAAAAGTGAAAACTTAATTGTATAATTGTCCCTTTCTTTACTTGTACCAATTTAAAATGGTAAGGAGGATCCAAACTTGGAACACATAGAGGAAGCATATTTGTTCTCGTTAATTGGTTATACCTATGTATGTTTGTGGGAGAGTTAAAAAGAGAGGAAGTTAGTCAATTCGGTTTGAGTATTTATCAAATATAGCAAAAAATTAACCTTTAATTTTAAAAAAGTCACTTTTTATAAAAACTTTAAATATATCTAAAATTTCATTTAAATAGACATAAATACTCTCAAATTTAACAATAAAATAAATTAAAGGTTTTTATAGCCAAAATGGTTTGTGATATTGACATAACTCCTTAGGCTGGTCCTTACCAATGAAAATCAGTGGTAGTATTTTTGAATTTGTCTATCGTAAATCATTTTAGTCTTTCTCTGAATTTGTCTATCGTGATCATTTTAGTATTTCCATGAAAAATCTGTCAATTGCTATGTTAGTGCGATGATATGGCGCCACGTGGGTCTCACAATACAATCATATAATGACATGTGGATTGACTTTAAGAACTATTTTTATATTTGAAACTAAAAATGATATTAGTAAGAAAAATAAAAGAAGTTAAAACAAGAATCCTAACCTACCTAAACCCTTATTCTCTCACAATCCAAACCATCCACCTTCCAATTCAAATTTCTGCACCCTGAGATAATTTAGTGGTTCTTTCTTAAAATATTTCCTTTTCCAATTGGGCTCGAAGATTATAGAGAATTGATGCGATTCAGAAAGAGTTTTTGCGTCTATGAATTGGCGACAGGTTCTGAGACTCGGGTCGAGGAAAGAAAGAAGGCGTTGAAGGCATGATTGAAATTCTACTGCTCCCATTGGTGGTAACTTCAACAACACTCAATGTCGGTGATGAGGAGGTCGAAATGGATAGGGTTATGGTGGTGGAATGTAGGAGCGAAGTGAGGTTGGACTGGAGCTTGAGGTGACGGTGGCTAAAAAGCCTTTAATTCATTTGATTATTAAATTTGAGAGTATTTTTGTCTATTTAAATGAATTTTTGGATATATTTGAAAGTTTTTATAGAAATTGACATTTTTAAAATTAAGAATTAATTTTTGGCTACCTTTGATAAATACTTTTTTGGTTTGTGCCCAAGTCCTCATCCTTTTCTTTAAAACTTTTATGAAAGAAGCTAATTGGGAATGCTCCAAATTATGTAGATGATAAAATAAAAAAAGGAGGTGTGTTAGAAACACGTGTCCTTATTATCTATAAAAATGAGAATATTATGAAAAAGAATAAGAATGAAAATAAATGAATATAGATCACCTTTACTATTAAAATATATTTATTTTTCAGTTAAATTTGAAATTAATAAAATCGAAACACGTGTATTTATTATCGATAAATATGAGAATATTATGAAAAAGAATAAGAATGAAAATAAATGAATATAAATCACCTTTACTAATAAAATATATTTATTTTTGTTAAATTTGAAATTAATAAAATCGAAACACGTGTATTTATTATCAATAAATATGAGAATATTATGAAAAAGAATAAGAATGAAAATAAATGAATATAGATCACCTTTACTAATAAAATATATTTATTTTTCAGTTAAACCTGAAATTAATAAAATCCACCTACTTCTCATTCTTTTTTTTTTTTTTTAAATCTATTACGATAATATTATTCACACAACGAAATAAAAAATAATTTAATATCGCCATTCCACAAAATTCGAACAAGCAAGCAAGGAAAGGTGTCGTACAAAGTAAGCAAGCAAAGGTGGAAGACACGATTATCCGGACCTGATCCTCTCGTTCATTCGTGTATTAGCCTCCTGAGTTCCCCGTTCCACAAATCAGAAATGGCGGTTAACAGTTGTACCTGCGCATCTATTCCACCTCTGCTCTCCTCCAAATCCCATCACTCTAACCCTCCTCGATTCCACCCGCACACCAATTTCCCTAAATTCGACCGTTGCAGTTTTCCGACCGTTAGTTGGCGCCAAAACCTTGGCAGTCTCAGTACCTCCGACAGTCGGCTCGTAAGAGCCTCCGCCTCCGCCTCCAACTCCGGCTCCGACTCTGAGAGCAGAGAGCCCATGCTTCCTCCTTACAATGTGCTCATCACCGGCTCAACGAAAGGTCATTCACTATTCTTTCGTGTTTTCTTGATTTTCGACAAATATTGGGTTGCGGTTGCTGCTTCCTGTTGGGTTTTTGATATGGGTTTTTATGGCGTTTACTCTTTTCAAGAATATTATATTGAATTTTCTGGATTTCTGACTGCCGGTGCATTCAACGCACACACGAAATTGTCATGGTTGCATATATTCCTCATGAGTTATGACTGACATTTTCTAGTTTGGACACTGCAACCTCAACCTGTTTCCTGTGCAATGTAGAGAAGTTTGATTTTAGAAATCCGAATACAAGACGGTATAGTTTGGGCAATGTCGAATTACATTTGGTGCAAAATAGCTATCTTATGCTCTTCCATTACTTCATTCGTTTTGTTATTGGATTGTATTCTACAGTTTCTACTTATACTTAAAAATATAATAATAACTACTGTCGCTTGTTGAGTGACTAAAATAACCTGCAAAGCAAACAAGCCTTGGGGTTCCGCGACACCTATGTGAGGCCGGCTAAGGACCCTCCATAGGTCAACTCCTCTTCAGGAAGCTTACGATAATTGAAACTCAAGAAAGAGTTAAAACTTATGGAGTATTTTGTACCTTCGATTGGTCATGGTGAGGGTGGTATTATACTGATAGGAGAGCTTGCTAGCTGAGGGATTGCACACTAGATTTTCTGTAATTGTTGTGGGCGTCAAAGGTTTTTTCTGACTAGGTGTGAATATCTATGAATCCTTCTGTGTTGGGACTTGGCTTCTGTAAATTTTGGAAGCTATGTGTTTAATTATGCCGGTGTCTATGTTAAATTATCTTTTCTGCCTATTCTTGAGCTGAATTGACTTTCTGCCCGTGCTACACCTTAGCCATCTTGGCTTAAGTTGTTTGAGCAAGGGTTGGGATCTTCCACAACCCGCAGCTCAGGCCTATGATTTTGGTGGTGTTGCCAGCTGGAGCTAAACGACAACTTAGTCTTTTTGTTCAGTGGGCATGTGGCAGGACCAAGTCGTCTTTGGTCTCACACTTGCAGTGTCATGCATTCAGAGTTTCACATTGATTTCTATCATTTATTATGCGATCAACAAATTTATTTATTTTATATAACTTTTTCAGTTCCAATATGCTCTGGTTTTCCCTTAATTTTAAATCAGGTATAGGATATGCTCTAGCCAAAGAGTTTCTAAAAGCAGGGGATAACGTCGTAATTTGCTCAAGATCAGGTACCTTATGACTGTGCGTTTCTGAAATCTTCTTGGAATATGGTTCATTGCTTCATGACAAAACATTTTGTGGTCAAATGTGTTGTATCTTTATCCTATATGCAATTGTTGATGATCAATGCATTATGACAGAGGTTGTAAGCCTCATTTGAATTTTGATGACTAGTAAGAAAACAATATGTTCCAATGTATACTCTAAAAGCGTGACAAGGGATTTGGTTATGATGAATGCTTGACATTCTAGGTTTCGATAACTAAGAAATCAGTTCTTCAAAACATAGGACTGAAGTAAAACAATCCTTCATCTCTAGAGGTTTCATTGGAATAAAATGTGCCTCAAGGATCTTTATGTGCAACCGTTACACTCCATTTTACATGGATTTTAGAAATGTAAGGTGAAGTTGCACTTTTATTCCTGTAATTTTGGCTGTCATTCAAGTTTAGTTCTTATTGATAAATAAGCTTAAAAAATATACTCTTGCAGTTTTTTTTACAATGTGAAACTGGTCCAAATCTAATAAAACCCACGAGATGCGGCTTTATCTCCATGGGTCCATGCATATTCCTTCAATAAACAGAATGTTTGATTCAGACTTATTTGATAACTAAAGAGGGACCTTTCATAATAAGAACGGGTAGCCCAAGATGCTTATATATCCAATATTTTCGAGATGATCAGACCAATTGCATGTGGATATTAGAACTTTTAATTCTTTGGAAACACATAAACACCATTCTGCATACTGAACTTTATAAGAGCTTAGGGACAATAAGTTTTTGGTGGAACGGGAACCCCATGCACAACTAACTTGGAAAAATGAGAGTAACATTTAAGCGATTTAGAGCCCGTAGTTTTGGATCTGCTTCTACATCATGCAATTAATGAAAGATTTTATGGATCACTTCTGTTTTTTCTTCTCAAGTTTCATTGCAATTTCAGTAGCTGGTTTACTTTCTCATTGAATATAAGTCTTTTGTCATTATGTTCAAAATCCGTTTGGAAGTATAAAAACTTACTGGGATGCAGAAGTTTTAATACGAGAATTTATTTTATGTTTACTATTGAAATACCAAAATGGTAGTTGGTCTTATTACCTGCTTAGTGCTTTTCTCTTTTGAAAATTTTATCCTTAGCTGAACGTGTTAATGCTGCTGTTCAGAGCCTTAGGCAGGATTTCGGGGAGCAGCATGTGTGGGTACCTCCCTTGATACTTTTTCATTTTAATTATTGAATATTTTTTCTTATATATGTGTTTGCATGTGAGTATATATGATAGTTTTCTCTTGTGTCTTCATTCCTGCTATTTACATTGTTTCTTGTACTTCATGCCGTTGTTTCTTAGTCATATTTCACTTCTTTCTTTACAGGGTACTAACTGTGATGTTAGAGAAGGGCAGGATGTGAAAGACTTAGTTGCTTTTGCACAAAAAAACCTTAAGTACATTGATATATGGGTATTAATACCATACACTTTTCTTTGTCACCCACAACATTTAAATATTTTCCCCAACGACTAGTGCCCTTGCTTTCCCCATTCCCCCATCTCCCTTCATCCTTAATAATTCATCTTGTGCATCATAAGAAATATTTGATTTTGATGCTTTGAGGAATATATAATTCTATCTTACCTTATTTGTGAGAATGGTGCAGATTAATAATGCAGGATCAAATGCGTATAGCTATAAACCACTGGCAGAGGCTTCAGATGAAGACCTTATGTGATTATCCATTCCCTCATTTTTTTTACAATTTCATTAAACTTCTTTTTTACCATAGTTTTGACCATTATGGTTATTCTTAATTTGGACTCATTACATGCAGTGAAGTCGTTACTACGAATACGCTTGGTTTGATGTTATGTTGCCGTGAGGTAGAAAATTCCATTCTTTTTAAGCAAGGTGCATGTAAGCTGAGTCTCATGCATGATTATTGTTTTGTTTATCAGGCAATAAAAATGATGTTCAACCAGCCTCGAGGTGGTCATATTTTCAACATTGATGGAGCTGGTTCCGATGGAAGACCAACCCCAAGGTGCTATATTAGTTTCTCTTTGCTATATCTTTTTATGCTACTTTTTTGCCGTTATCTTGTTTGGACAACCATTCCTTGACAGAGTGGAAAGAGTATATGGAAGTTTTCTAGTACATGGACACAAGTGGGCACATTGAAACGGCTTAATCAGATTCTTTAGCAAGATGTTACACCTTGGTCTGAGTTATGCATGGTTATCCGCTGAGCATCATGTCTAGACAAATAGCATTCTCTCCTAACAACAAGAAAAACAACAACAAAAATAAAGCCTTATCCCACTAAGTCAGGTTGGCTGTATGAATCTAGAACGCCATTGTGCTTGTTTTTGTGCCAATTCTACCATTAGCTCCAAGTACTTCATTTCTTAAGTCTCTTTCCAAGTCTTCCTTGGTCTTCCTCTACCCCTTCTGCACTGAGACTCTGTCTCATAATTGCATCTTCTAACTGGAGCATCCATAGGTCTTCGGCTCACATGTCCAAACCACCTTAACCGATTCTCTCTCATGTTATCTTCAATTGCAGCCACTCCTACTTTATCTCAGATATCCTTGTTCTTAATCCTATCATTTCTCGTGTGCTCGCACATCCAAAGAAGCATTCTCATCTCCACTACACATTTTTTGCACATGTTGTTGCTTGAACGCTCAACATTCTATGCCATAAAGCATTGCTGGCCTTATTCCCGTCCTATAAAATTTTCCCTTGAGCTTTAGTAACATACGTCGGTCGCACAACACACCCAATGCACGCTTCCACTTCGTCCATCCAGCTTGTATTCTATGATTGAGATTTCCGTCCAATTCTTTGTTCTTTTGCAAGATACATCCAAGATAACGAAAATGCTCACTCTTTGGTACTTCTTGATCTCCAATCCTCACCCTCAGAGTCTCTCATAGCATTCTCTTCTAGAAAAAGCAAATTGAGAGGAACATAATTCTTTTTAATTAACATAATGGAGTGCATAGGGATAGAAGTGAAATTTTGGTTCTCCATGTTTTTATTTGTTTTTAACTGGAAAAACTAATCTTACCTTTTACTTTCACATATCCCATTTTCCTCCAAAACCATTAGCTCGCCACCAGTCTTAGCTTCTGTCATCGTGTGTCAGTTTGATCATCATTGCCTTCTCGTCAGCATTGTCACATCAATTCTAGCACCATTGCTGCCTTTACTCTGTCATGGAAATTACATTTGAGCTTCAACACCTTGATGACACTAGTACCAGGACCACCCAGCCACTGGCACTGTCACTTTTGGTGATTAGAATAGGTTTTCCGTTAACCTTCTATATATCATTTTAAAGTGAAGCCATTATATGGTTAACTGAATTCTCTTATTTTCTCATCATTATGCAAGACATTGTATGCTTTGTTGCATTCTCTTATCTCTTAGGTACATGCATGTGACATGAGTATGTTAAGATGCAATTTCTCGGTGAGCGTTGCATGATGGTTCTTTCTTTCTTTTGTTTATTTCCGTAGGTTTGCAGCATACGGGGCAACAAAGCGTAGTGTGGTGCATTTAACAAAATCATTGCAGGTACTTTCAACTTGTTTCAATTGTTAATGGCTGTGACCACACTGGTTGTTTTCTTCTTTATCATGGGCATTCTTTCTTTAGTCACCTGCTTTTTAAGTTGTGGTACCCAAATACTTGAGACGCATTCTATTTTGTAACTATCCTTGTTAATGGGTCCCACCATTCTGATACATAAATCAGGTTGGTCACTCAATGGAAATTGTCCGAATCTAACAATTAACTCTTCCATGGAGCATTTTTAGTTTTGAAACTTAAAAGCATAGTTCTGTTGTGGTTCTTCTTGTGTTACCATCTAACCTGCCTATACTTAGATCTAGATTTTACCTGTTGGGTTTTGGGCGCTCTAAATGGCATCTTCACCTTAAAGTAAGCAACTCATCTGGGAAATGGGCAAAAATCTGAACTGCCATTCCAGTCAATGGGTATGTCCAAATGGTATCGGTCCATGTAAGAACTCACACCTGAGAAGGGGGACGACTGTGGGTTGTATAGAGGAAAGATTTCTGCTGGCTATCCTTGTGAGCATCAGTTCCTTTGGTTTTAGAGTGTTTCTTTCATGCTATTAAACCAAATTGGGCTACTGTTATAATTTAGTTCTCTTTTGTTTTGTTTTTCTTTTCGATGGTTTTTCTCTAGTTGCTCATTAGCTTGGTGGATCCCAGGGTCACCCTGTGTTGTATCAGACTTTTCATTGAATTTTTTTGTTTTTTATATATAAAATTAAAAGTATCTATAATGATATGAGAAGAAGCCGGGAAGGATACCAAATGTCTTCAAAGTTGATATGGTTTCTTTTCATTGAAAGTTTCACAAAACACAAAGTGCCATTGAGGCATGCATCCACAATCCCAAACACATGAATCAATTCCTCAAAATATGACTGGTAAACTTAGGGTCAAGCCTGATATTTACGATCAATAGTCTCTGTGTCTCCCCCAAAGCATAATTGTGGTGTCTTGATGTCATTATATTATTCAAATCTGCTCCCAACTGAATTTATAATATGTAATTCTTAACACTTTCGCAGGCAGAACTGCAGATGCAGGATGTCAAAAATGTTGCAGTGCATAACCTTTCAGTATGTAATTCCATACTCTGTTCCTTTTTGCCTTTTCGTTTTGTTTTATTTCTCCAAAAAAAAAAAAAAAAAAAAATTTCCAAACACTTCTGTGTTCAACTTGTGAGATCAAAACTTTGTATTTCTACTATTATGATATCACATGCTGCATTAATTGTATCCTCTATGCTCTTTGGGCCATTTTAACTGGATCAGGTTGATCTTGTTTGTTTTGTTCATTTGCAACAAAGTCAAAAGTACATGGTGACTTTTAGAGTTTGTCTAGAACCGGACCTATAGGTCTGGGCTAGCATGTTTTAATATCAAATTTGCAAATTCAGTTCGAAAACTGAACCAGACAGGAAGTAAACTGGTTTTGTAGTGGTTTGCAGAAATTAAACCACCGGTTAACCAAACCAGGCTGAAGTTTATATAAAATTACTTTTATGTGTCTAAATATTAGTGGGCATTCAAGTTCTTACCATGTTATGCATAGTGGGTGATTGCACACACCACAAACCTTCTTTTCCTTCTCCTTTCCTCTGAGCCACCACCATCATTTCTCTCTCTCTCCTCCCATATCAGCATCACCGCAGGTTCTCCACTCTTCTCGTTGTCGCCCGAATCTCGTCGCACCGCTGCCTGATGGAGACACACCAGACATTCTTTAGTTAACCAACCATGATCGGTTCAACCTCTTTGCGGCTCGGCGTTCGTGCCAACATCTTCTCCACCGAAAAAGGTGGCTCAATTGGTTGTTTTGGTCCATAATTGAACCAAACCAACCCACCCACTTCCACCTACAGTCATTGTAATGGTTGATTTCGAAAGTGAAGAAATATCAAACCGGAGTCATCAACTAATTTGAAATATGTCAATTAGATGGTATAAGTCATATCGTCATGCTTAGTTTGTACAATCTTCTATGTGAATCTTTCAATTGTGGAATTATATGTTACTCATTGCAAATTTCAACTCTTCCCATTTTATACCTACTTTTCTTATAGTTTGTGTCATATGTTTTTATCTTAATATCACCTAACGTTTCCATTCTATGCATAGTTGCATGCTATCTCATGATGACATATGCTTGTCATGAAAAATGCAGTGACTGATGTTCTTCTAGATAAGTGCCATTTAGTTTCTTTGGTCATGGAAAATATTTCCTTTTTTCCCTTACTGAAGCCTATATCTGGTGTTGCAGCCAGGAATGGTTACAACTGATCTTCTCATGTCTGGTGCAACTACGAAGCAGGTAGTATAAGTCTCGTATAACTTTTTTCTTAATAATCATCTGTGTATTCCTGATTGATTAATAGAACATGTTGTTCTCCGCAGGCAAAGTTTTTCATTAATGTTTTGGCAGAACCACCTGAAGTGGTAAGACTTCATTCATCATTAATGAATTTGTGATGTATGAATCCTCTATGATGCTTTTGTTTTACGACTGAACGTTTAGTGGTCATTCACAATGAATTTGACTTTTTATGGTCATAAAATACTAAGATTATGATGTATCTGTATGTTGTATGGTTTAAATTAAGTGAAGCTCTTTGGGAAAAATAGCATTTTGTCTCTGGGTACGTATAACGCAGCGGATTTCAAATCCCGTTTGGTCTGAGAGCTAATCTTCCCAAACTAGACACACTCATGCACAATCACATCTATGTTCATGCACGCAAGTAGATACGTATAGGGCGGTATGCGTAAACTGCATCAACTTTTTTCTTCTCTCAATCTCCCCTCGTTCTGAGTTATATATCTTAGTTTCTTTTCTTAAAATCTTATTTGTGTTCTAAATGGCTGTCACAGGTCGCTGAGTACCTGGTTCCGAATATAAGATCGGTCCCTGCCAATGGATCAATGAAGCCTACATACATTCGTTTCCTAACTGGGATAAAAGCCTACTCCCAGATATTTTCAGTTAAGTAAACAAACATAAAAAATAGATAAATAAATAAATGAAAACCCGAACTTCCTAACGTCATTTCTACATATGATCTCATTGTTATAGCATTTTTATCTGTGAATATGTGGTCACCATATTTTTTCCCTTTCACTTTAATCCACAGAGATTTGCTTTTGGAGCAAGAAGAAACAGGTATGTACTTGAAGACTGAATAGCATCCTTAATGTATCTTTTTATCCGACTTTTCAATGTAAATTACCAATTCTGTATAACAATATTTTCAAACATTTTTTGAAGTTTAACATATTTTGGTTAGGTATATGTTTCCTTAGATAAATTGTATTATAGGTAGGTGACTTAACAGCTAAAATTGAAACGATTAACAGTGGGTTGAAGAGGAAGACCTTAACCATCAGGGCAATCCACCACTTACATTAATTGCTCGGTCTAACTAACAGATGACGTTATGTTGGTTTTCCATGAGTTTTTCGATGAGTCAATAGACCCCAAAGTTTGGGAGTTTGATGGAATTCTCAGCCCTAATTTTTAATTTACTGTATGGTGGATAGTTAGCATCTCAACTCAAGAATCTGCGCTCCTCATGCTAGTCTTTTTTTAATGAAACCAATGTCTGTATGGAGTACCTCAATACAAACACTATATGGACGCCAAAAAACAATATGAAGAGACCATACAAGACTTTTTTTTTATTTTATTTTATTTTTATAGAAATGCTGCAGTCATCACATTGTGCATGCAACATCTATATTATTTCTCTAATAGCGGTAGGTCTCAACAATACTGCCAGGTCTCGTCTTTATCTTTATTAGATGAATGATACAAATATGGCACACAAAATATGCAATTTTTCTTTAATGGTAGGTAACATTAAGTGATATGAAAATGAATGATCAAGATTGAAAATAAAAGATTTAACAGTTGTGAAAATTTAATATAACGACTAAAAACTCGTTGCATTGAATGCTATGTAGGATTGAAGCTGAAACCCAAAATGTGACGTGAGTAACTTTTTTAGATGCAAAGAAATTTTATTAAATTTGCGGGCTATTAATTCGCAACTCTTTATTCAAGGTTGTAACCCAATGCGAGATGATGGTTGGAAGAGACACATTGCACCTCTGCAAAGAGATTCTACCAAAGCCTCTTTCATTTATACATATATTTGCTTATACAAAAGCCTCTGGAAACTAAAATTTAAATATTGTGCGATCTTGTCTATTTCTTTGAGCGTTTGTCTTGGAAGGTGCTAAATTTTGACCAAACAATAGGCAGGCCGGGCTTCATTATATACACAAGGCTTATTTGCATATTGCTTTTGCACACTGTATCTGCAGACAAATAGAGTCTTGAAGATGATATATCTATACGTGCCTTGAAGCAATCTTTCATCATTCATCATAATCATAATCCATATGTCTACAAAATTTCACCAATTTGGGATAGTTTCACCGCCACCGTTACATTCCTTTCACTAAACAACGACATGTGTTAGTTGTTCAACATATGACATTATATTATTAAATTAAAACATCACATAGTGCCAAACTCATTTTATGTAAGCAGCTTTGTATTTGAGGAAAGATTTTTCTACCCAGAATCCAATATAATATGTCATATGTTATTATACAAGTAAAAAAGCTTAAAAGAAAAAAATTTTATACACTTTTGTAATAATATATGACGTATCCTGTTCGGGCATGCTGAAAAAACTATCCTATTTGAGCCAACGCAGAAAGCCCAAGAGTCCAACATCTACAGCTCTAGGTTAAAAAAAAAAAAAAGGACTGAAACTGTGTTTTCCCCCGTAGAAGTAGAAGTTCTGTGGCATTCGGCTCTTCCCCTTCGTCGCGGTATCTCACTGTTATTGTCTTAAAAGAACACAAAAGAAACGAAACAATCTGCGAAGTGAATGGTGATGATGCACTGGATTTGGGGTCCCAAGCTTTGTTCCAGAAACGGCGGCGCTATTTGATGAACTGGGTTCCAAGCTTCTTCTCTCCGCCCAAAACAAGCCGTCTGATTTGCCGCGGTCTTCACGCAAGTAAGCATTTCTCACCCCCAAACTCCGACAACATTGTCTTCAAAGCAGTTTGTGTTAATCTTCGACAGAGGAGATGGAAACTCTTAGAGCAGATATCCCCCTCTCTAACCAGTTCATTAGTCAGCCGTGTTGTTCGCGAGTTTCGGAACTCGCCGCAGTTGGCCTTAGAATTTTACAACTGGGTTCGCAGGAACAGGAACTTTCCTCAGTTTTTGGAATCTTCTTGTACTGTAATTCATGTTTTGATCGATTCTAGGAGGTACGATGATGCCTTGTCTCTTATGGAGAGTCTAATGGGGGCAGAGGGTTTGCCCCCATTGGATGTTTTGGAAGGGTTGATTACTAGTTGTGGTTGTTCAAGCCCTGCAGTGTTTGATGCGTTTGTGAGGGCTTGTACTCGGTTCGGGGACTCCGAGGGTGCTTATGAGGTGATCAAGAAGCTGAGATTGGATGGTTACTGGGTTTCGATTCATGCTTGGAATAACTTTCTTAACCATGTGATTAAGTTGAACGAGTTTGATAGGTTTTGGAAGATGTATAAGGAAATGCTTTCATATGGGTATGTTGAAAATGTTAATACCTTCAATTTGGTTATTTATGCTCTTTGTAAGGAATGCAAGTTACTAGAAGCAATATCAGCATATTATCGGATGTTGAAGAGTGGAGTTTGGCCTAGTGTTGTTACTTTTAACATGATTATAGATGGAGCATGCAGGATGGGTGATATGGAACTTGCTTTGAAGGTTTTGAGAAAGATGGGGCTAATGTCGGAGGACTGTGTTACGCCCAATTCAGTTACTTACAATTGTATCATCAATGGGTTTTGCAAAATTGGTGGTTTATCGGTTGCAGAAGAAATCCGTGCTGAAATGACCGAGGTAGGTGTTCCGTTCAATTTGAGGACTTATGCAACTCTAGTAGATGGATATGCAAAACGGGGGAGTTTGGAGGTGGCACTTCGATTGTGCGATGAAATGGTGGAAAGGGGTTTGACACCTAATCCTGTTGTTTACAATTCAATTATCCATCGGCTTTGCATAGAAGGAGATACTGAGGAAGCTTTTTCCTTGTTGTCTGACATGATTGAGAGGAATATATGCCCTGATCAATTCACCTATTCAATCCTCATCAAGGGGCTCTCTAGAAATGGGCTTGCGACAGAAGCAATTAGATTTCATAGACACATCCTTGAGAAGAACCTCGTCAAGGATGTTTTCTCCCACAATATCCTGATCGATTATCTGTGCAAAAGCAAAAATTTGAGAGCGGCCAAGCAATTGATGGGCAGCATGTTTGTTCGTGGTTTACTTCCTGACACCATCACCTATGGCACTTTGATTGATTGCCACTTCAAAGAAGGGAACATAGGAAGTGCAGTTCAGATTTATGAAAAACTGATAGTGGGGAAGGAAAAACCTAATTTGGTGATATACAATTCTGTTATTAACGGGTTATGCAAAGAGGCATCAGTGGATATTGCAAAACTTTTGATGGATTCGTTACAGAGGATGGATGTTCTTGACATTATAACCTATAACACAATTATAAACGGGTATTTCATCAGTGGGATGATCGATCAGGCGTTTGTTTTGCTTCGGGAAATGGAAAAGGTTGGAATTTCATTGAATATAGTCACCTACAATATATTGATCAACTTTTTGTGCAAGTTTGGGTGTATTCAACAAGCAAAAGAACTTATGAAGGTAATGATTTCAAGGGGTGTGGTTCCTGATTTTATAACATACACCACACTCATTACCAATTTGAGTAAGAATTGCAGCCCCGAAGAAGTCATTGCATTGCATGACTACATGGTAATTGAGGGAGTAATTCCTGATAGGCAAACGTACAAAGATATTATCTGTCCATATCTTCCAGAAGAAAATTCAAAGATTAGCACAGTGCGTTGAGTTCAACAGTACAGCAAGTTGTATATTTGTTCTCCGTCATCTAGTATCGTTTGTGTTTTAGGCAACTTTGGGCATAGAGAATGTGCTGGACTTTCTAAAGTAACAAGAATCACACATATTCAACGTTGTTTATGTCAGGCATGGAAGTTATCTTTTCTAATACATCAATTTTTCATATGCTACTCGTCTGCTGACTACATCCATATAGATAACAAACGGTAACCCTTAACATATGAATCCATGCACATAAGTTGTTTGTTCAAACTTGTATGCAATCACTGATCAGTTGTCATCCTTTGGCTGATATTCCATAGCAATTTATTACTAGGTGGCCACTGGAAACTTGTAGGCTTAGATATTCTGGTTGTGTACTCATTAGTGAAAATTTGGGGGTTATTTCTTTTGAGACGTGCAAAAATTCATCTCATCTGGATGTTTCTGTTTCCTTTGTGCTGCTGAGATTTTTTTAATTTTCTTTTGATTTTTTGTCCACAGCGATGTGAGGGTTTGAAAGCAATAATCTGATGGTTTCAAGGGATGGGATGATTGTGAATTTTCTCGTTGTGTTAGCAGTTCAATTTTTATGTTGCTCAACCTTCAAAATGCGTTAACATTGGAAATCTCTTGCTACTTAAAGAATTATGCTAGTTTTAATAGAGTACTTTAATCTTTCCTAACGAAGAAGTAGATGACATGTCTTGTAGCTCAGGTGATTAAGATCATTTACTCATGCATTTGAGGTCCTTTGTTCAATACCGGTCACCCCCACTTTTCTCCTGCCATAAAGTGTTTTTGTATTCTCTTCGATGAGTTCAAGTTACAAGATTAGATTTGAGCATTCATTCTATTTATTTTGCCTTTTATAAATATAAAAGAAACAAGTGGTATACAATAATTCAGAGGCCTTAGCTTTTGTATTCTTGTATGTACTTTGACGAACACGTCACATATGGTTTTTGGGTGGACCTAGTTTAGTTAGAAAAAAAAAAAATGAAAGCATTCAGCTTTACTTACTGAAGGCATGTATTCAAGAGGACTGAAGGTGATGAAGTGCAAGATATACAGATTACTGAAGGCAAAAAATACAGGCTCCGGAATTGGTAATACAGATTACAGACAGATCACTAGTTATTAGTGTTGCTGGTTCTGTTACCAGGTAAATGTCTGAAACCCTCATTTGATTCCGCCGAATTGAGTTCATATTCCATTGTACTCTTGTTCTGGATTTGTAGATTGATTAAAATAGAATTTCGATGTTGTTTATTAGTATTGTTGTAGTTTCATCTCAGCTAATTGTTTTTGTTAATTAAGTGAATGAAGGATATTTTTTTTATTGCTTCTGTCATTGTTACTTCCGTAAATGTTATCTTATGCTCTATTTGGATTAACGTTGTGATTGTGAACTGTGAAGCTTTAAAGATTATAATTAGCGTGAAGTACTGAAAATTTTGTTATGGCCTTTGGCATTTATCACGATTCTTATGGGTACGTTAACTGCGACGAGCTTTACTCGTTGTAAGGACGAAGGGCCAGTTTGGGATTGATGTACCCTAAACTGTAGAATGCTTATCCACTCGTTGCGAGTCTTGGTTTAAACCTCTGGTGAATGGCATTTTGTTTATGCAGGTGCTTGTTTGGAAAGAGATGCCTGCTCTCTCTCTCTCTCTCTCTCTCTCTCTCTCTCTCTCTCTCTCTCTCTCTATATATATATATATATATACAAGTTCCATGCTAGTTTGATTGGGAGGCCAACAAGATCGCGGCCCATCCAATTTGGCTGCCGCCACCAAATGAACCACCAGGTCTTAGAACAAAGGTCGCCACCAAATGATCTGCTTCATTACACTGACGAGGAGCATAGGAGAATTCGTCAAGCTCCAATTGAAGAACTAAAACATAAATATGTAGATAAAAAAGGGTTTTTTTTTATTGGCACCTCACAAATTATTGACTACACTTTAAATTTTTACTTCTAAATGCAACCTATGAATTCAATGTGATAAACTTAAAATTATGCTTGAAATGTATTATGTTTTTCTTCTGTATCGCGGTTGAAGAAACACAGTAAAAGCACTAAACATGTTGATGTTTCTCGAAGAATTAGGATGACGTTTTCTCATTTCTTCCGCGAAACCACCAAGAAATATATGGTATACTTTTGTTTGTAATGAACTAGTGCAAACTAATCAATAGATGATCATCTCTTGATGGAAACCTAGAACCCCAGATCGACATATGCCTAAAGTGTGGGGTATGAGGGTTTTTTGGGAAGTTAAAATGCGCGTATTAAAATATTTTCTCTTTCTAAAAGTAAATGCAGACTGTTTTATAAAAGTAAATATTTTCTCTTTTTAAAAGTAAATGTCTTTTAATACTATAAGTCTTTGAAGGTCATTTTATACAAATATAAATTTGTCAATAAAAGTATTATTTTAAAATGGATGAAGTGATAAGACATTGGAGTAAGCTTAATAGCATTTTAAAATATTTTCTTCTTTTTAAAAATAAATACAGAATGTTTTCAGTACGTAAAGTGTGGTTAATAATTTGTGAGGTGTCACTAAAACGAACAAAAGAAAAGTTACGTGTGCGCTAAGTAGGTGTATTGATTTAATCACCACAAACATAATTAGCTTCATAATTTTTGACATCAATCAGTGTTTAGATTTCTCAGCCACTGTGATTACAAATAAATAATGCAGTGAATGTTCATAGGCTCACCCGTGAATGCAAGATGTGAGATTTGTCTGCCTAAATAACAAAAATGTTTGTTTGCGTTTGGCCACTATAAAAACGACTCTTAATTTGCTGTCTAGAAAACGACTGATTTGAACTATATAGTGTATATCGGCATCACGAATTATTTTTCTTTTTGGGCAGTGGTCTTCATATTTCCCATAAAAAGGAAACATAGTGAACATCTCTTTCTTAATAATTTATCTTTGAAAACTACTTTGTCGTTTGTCTTTTAATTTGACGGAAGACCTGGCAATATGAGCACAATTTAAACTTTTGCAGAAATTACATATTGTTCAAAAATACTCAAAACTACATATAGTTTTATTTAATTTTAAATTAATTTAAACGGCGCGAGGCAAATTTCAGCTCGGATGCCTAAAGAGAAACACATCGTTCCTAGTTGATGCAACGGAGTATATAACAAAGAAAATCGAACGAAATCCCAATACTAGAATCCACTAGAAAAGTTGAGCAGGCACAAGTTTATTGAATAATAGTTGAGAGATGGCATTCACAACACCCAAGAGGTGTATTTATAGGCCTAATACTTAAACCCAAACCCTAGTTGGATTAAAGTTCAAAAAGGAAATTAAATAAACAATTAATGAAATATAAAAAATATCCTCAAAACTTTATAACGCATTTTTGGGATGATAAACGAAGATATGTGACCAAATTTGCCCTTATGTCGCAAATAAAGCTGGTAAGAAAAAATTTATGTGCCGTTCACATCAAAACAACAAACCATACGCTTGATTCCAACGCCGAGGCCCGAATCTGCAATCCTTGGTATTGTTTGCGCTTCTCGAGTTGCTCTTGAAATATAAATAAAAAGAAAATTAATGGAAGAAGTTTGAAAATTTTAAATTTTAGCGATAAAATAAAATAAAAAGTAAAATGAATAATACTAGTATTGACTTTTTAGTGTAAAAATATGATTTTTTTGTTAAAATAAATAGTACTAGAAGTTTTTCTTTAAAGTTCCTATAAAAAAACCTAAATTTTCATTTTGGGTTTTATTTTTGTGAATTGTTATTAGCACTCTAAAAATCTCATTCTACACTCTGAACTTTCTATATTAGAAAAGAAAAATACACTTGTGAAGAGTGTAGAATGAGATTTTTGAAGTGCAAATAACATTTCCCTTAGTTTTTTGTTAAATTGAAAATGTAATGATCAAAATAGGGCAACACTTCAAATTTGTTGATAAAGACAAACGAGTTCGGATCTTTTTTGTGAGGATCTCGAAGGTCGGTGAATCGTGTTCGTTCATTGTATATTGTGTGGTCATAAATTATTTTAAATATTTTTATTTAAAAATAAACGTAAACATTACTTGATAAAAATTGATCGTACGATATATGATGAACAGATACTACGATTCTATTGGAAGACAAACATAGTCAAAAGTTCCCATTGGCATGACGTGCCAGTTTTCTACGTGAAGACAAATGCACATGTGACACTTCATATTATCATGTGCATTTGCCCTGTCCCACACATTCACACCATTCCATTATCCATAGACTTCTGAGGAATTATTGATCTACTCAATTTCTGAAACATGACGTATATTCCATGCAGCGCATTCATTAATCAATAATACTTGCGTCCTGCAAATGTTTTTTCTTTTTTTCTTTTTAATTTTTAATTCTTTTTAAGAAAACTAATGAGAAAAATTTTAAATTTTAACGATAAGATCAAAATAAAGGATAAAGTGAATAATATCATGATTAACTTTTTAGTGTAAAAATATGATTTTTCATTAAAATGAATAATATCGGAAGTTTTTCGTTAAAGTTTTTTTTTTTTTTAATGAATGTTCTACTTCTGAAAAACGTATCATTAACATATAGATTCATAATTAGAATTGTTTAATATCTTAATATTTATTCGAATATCGTATAAACAAAAAATTAATTGTTTATATATTTAAAAATATATAATAAATCGACGGTATGAGAACTAGGTAACATATTTACGATAAATCGTTTATTTATTTTATACATTTGAATGATTAAATAATAAACAATTCGAATAATTGTTTTTGTATGAATAGTCTTCAAATGAAAATTATAAAATCAAACAATTTCTATTATAGAACTTAGAGTAAAAATACGTTATTGGCAAATAATAAGATATGTGCATTCACAGGAGCGCAAGTACCATCATTGAATAATTGCTTATCTACTTCACGTCAAGTGAAGTGGATGGACCACCGACAATTACTACGCTTTCAGTACTTAACGCATTGTTTGGCTTCTGTTCCTCTTATCCATCTTCCTCTCACTGCTGGCTACCCATTTTGTCACTTCACTTTTAACCGTTTACATTACGTATTGAGGTACTTTTACATTTTTTAATAATTCTCACAGTACTCTCAAATTTTGCCAACATCGTACTTTACTACAATTATTTGTTTTTAGTATGAAGTGTCAATTTAGTCTTTAAATTATCATTTTAGTAAAAATTAATCTTTAAATTATTATTATTTTTTGGTAAAATAAGTCTATAAATTCATTAAAATTGTTAATTTCATCCCTACTATTATATTCAAAGTTATTTTATTCACCTTTTTGTTAACTTAAGTCACTTGACACACTTTAGAGTGTAATACCGTCATTTTCTCGCCAATAAGCCTTTAACATTTCATATAGGTTGCGAATCTAATGTTTAATTTTAATTTACCCTTTAAAGTTAGCTCCATACACTATTCCTTTATATAAAATTACCAATCTACCGTTCAATGTGTATCATATGCAAGTGACGTGATTTAAATTAACAGAAAATTAAATATAATAGCTTCAAATATAATATTAATGATGTAATTGGCATATTTGTTTAATTCAAGGACTAATTTTTCTGAAAAAATAGTTTAGGAATGTAATTTTCACTCAGGTGATAATTCAATGACTAAATTAAAAGTTCATCCTTATTTTTAGGAAACTTTAACGAAAAGTTCTCGGTACTGTTCACTTTAACGAAAAGTCACATTTTTACACTAAAAAATAAATCATAATACTATTCACTTTACCATTTATTTTATCATTATCGTTAAAACTCAAAATTTTCAAATTATTTCCATTATTTTCTTTTATTTTTACATATGAAATTCATAAGTGGAAGAGAGTGGCGTTGCCTGTAAACTTATCATGTGATCGAATGGTTTAGAGTTCTTGTGGAAAAAGGAAACCTATGTTTTGAGGCCTACAAGGTGGAAGTCTTTATAAAGACGCAATGTAAATTGTGTAATAACTAATATTTTTGCATAAATATCACACAAATTAGAAAGTAGTTGAATTCAAACTTTAATAAGCGAAAGATTTATAGGTTGAGCTAATTAATAATAGTTCCTATAAGTATTGTCCCGTACACGTTAAATAATTTTTTTACTT
This sequence comes from Pyrus x bretschneideri, assembly GCF_019419815.1. Lineage (NCBI taxonomy): Eukaryota > Viridiplantae > Streptophyta > Magnoliopsida > Rosales > Rosaceae > Pyrus > Pyrus x bretschneideri. Next base: position 1,062,021 of record NW_025999801.1, read on the forward strand.
TTTAATGTGTACGGGACAACACTCCTCATCGTCAAAATAAACAAAGGTATCCTCTGGATTCAAGTTCGAAGATTAGATTAGAAAATGAATGAAATAGGAAATGATCAGGTTATTAGTTTGATACAACTGAACATGTGATTGGTTGATAGCAAAATCCAGCTAGAAGATGAATTGAAGAAGGAAAATTTTGTAGAAGTGAAGCCTTTTGGGTTTCTGCAACTCACTCAACTACTCAGTTAAGTTTAACAATGGCGAACTCACATCTTCTTCTTCTTCTGTTGATATCCTCCCTCTTCTCCGTCCACCACTCAGGTGCTGCTACTGAGTCGGAGTCTGAGAGCCTTCTGAAAATCCAGCAGCTCCTCAACTACCCACCACCTCTAAACCTAGTCAGTTCCAAGGACGGACACTCTTTGTGCAGCATTGAACCAACTCCTTCGCTCACTCTCTCTTGCTACCAAGGCAACGTTACCCAGCTCCACATTTCAGGCGGCGGAGCTGCCTTCCCTCCGCTGCCGCGTGACTTCTCAACCCACTCTCTCTTCTCCGCTCTCGCCTCCGCCTTCCCAACCCTCAAAGTCCTATCTCTGGTCTCTCTCCGCCTCTGGGGCCCACTCCCTCCCTCCATCGCCGGTTTATCTTCCCTCGAGATTCTCAACCTCACCTCCAACTACCTCAGCGGCGCCATCCCTCCCCACATTTCCTCCCTTGTCAACCTCCAGACTCTCATCCTCGACCGCAACAACTTCACCGGCCGACTCCCGCCGTCGCTGGCTTCGCTTCGGTCGTTGGCCGTTCTCAGTTTGAACCACAACCTCCTCAACGGCTTTCTCCCGCGTTCTCTGGCATCTCTGCAAACCCTCAGAGTCCTCTCTCTCTCCCACAACTTCCTGGCCGGCGAAGTTCCTGACCTCAAAAGCCTCACAAACTTGCAATTTCTTGATTTGGAAGCTAACTATTTCGGGCCTCGTTTTCCAAGCTTGCGTTCCAAGAACAAGCTGGTAACCCTTGTGCTCCGAAACAACAAGTTTCGCCTTGGAATCCAGACCGGATTCCGAGGCGGTTTTCAGCTCCAGAGGCTTGACATTTCACTCAATCAATTCGTGGGGCCTTTTTCGCCTTCATGGCTGTCGTTGCCTTCCATCAATTATCTTGACATTGCCGGAAATAAATTCACCGGAGTGCTCTCCAAGAACATGTCTTGCAATGCTGAGCTTGCTTTTGTGAATTTGTCCTCAAATCTTTTGGCAGGGGACTTGCCCACTTGCCTCAAAAACCGGGGTTCGAAGAGCAGCAGTGTGGTTGTTCTCTATTCCGGGAATTGTTTGACGAATGTGGACCAGAAGCAGCAGCAGCATCCTTCTACCTTGTGCCACCATGAAGCTCTGGCGGTGGAGATACCGCCTCCGGGTGACGAAAGGCGCAAGAGGCTTCATGATATTAAACAAGTCGTTGCATCAAAAGCCCTGGCAGGCATTGTGGGTGCCGCTGCAATTGTTGCTCTGGCTTTCATGGCTGTTAAGTGGTTATACGGCGAACAGCTGCCTGTTAAAAGTCCCAGAACACGGTTGATTAGAGATTCAGCTTCAACAGTCAACACAGCCAAGCTACTCTCGGATGCAAGTAATTTTGATATTTCTTTCCTTTTCATTCTCTGTAAATTAGGATCACGAGAATCACTCACCATCACATTCCTTTATACATAATTACAGTAGGAGAGTCCTTTATTTGCAGAATATATATCAGAAACAATGAAGCTGGGAGCCAGCGTTCCTGCTTATCGAACATTTTCTTTGGAGGAGCTCAAGGAAGCTACGAATGACTTTGATGATTCAACATTACTTGGTGAAGGCAAACATGGACAGGTATTCAACATTACTTACTGATAGCGATACGATGTTCTCTCAATTTGCAAGTTGCCATAGTTCAGAACCGTTGAAATACAATAACACATAACATTTGAATTGTAAAATCTCTCTGTTGTAGCTAATTGTCCTGTGGACTTTTATTTCAGGGAAATACTTAAAAGTTCTCAGCATACTCTGGCAATTATAATATGAATGTCTTAGTCTTTATGATCTAGTGAAATGCAAATTTGTCACTCTAAAATGTTTGTTGTTTTGTAACAACAACGGCAGATGTATAGAGGGAAGCTCACCAATGGAACACTTGTTGCTATCAGAGGCTTGAAAATGAGAAAGAGGCAGGCTCCACAAGTCTACACGCACCACCTTGAGCTGATTTCAAAACTGAGACATAGCCATTTGGTTAGTGCTCTTGGACATTGCTTGGAGTACCATCCCGATGATTCAGGGGTCGGCAGAATATTTCTTGTATTTGAGTTTGTTCCAAATGGAACTCTAAGAGGCTGCATTTCTGGTAAAGTTGCTTTTCATGTACATATACTGCTTTTTATAAGATTGATATGTTTTGTTAATTTACATTCTGATAAGCTAAGTTGTTTTATATACATCTTACATACACACACACAATAAACTAATGTTGTAAAGATGGCGTGCTTGCTGTCCATGCTGCAACACATCAGAGCACATGAGCTGTGAGCTGTACCATGTGCTAATCTGCTGTCAGGGAATGTTGCAGTGCTTGCTGTCCATAATCTGCTGTCAGGGAATGTTGCAGTGCTTGCTGTCCAGGTTGTATTCCACTTGTGCAGTTGATGTGGGAGATTCCTTAACACGCCCCCGCAAGACGGTGGCACCATCGGAGACACCGATCTTGGAACGAAGGAGATGGAAACGTGGACGTGACAAGGGTTTGGTCAGAGCGTCTGCAAGCTGATCAGTAGTGGAGACATGAGAGACTTGAAGAAGACCATGAGTGACACGATCCCGTACAAACTGAAAATCAATATCGATATGCTTCATACGGGAATGGAGAACAGGATTAGCACAATAGAACATGGCTCCAATGTTATCACAAGAAACAGCCGGTGTTGTGGGGAGAGAAATGCCAAGTTCACGCAGTAAGGACTGAATCCATATGAGTTCAGCAGTGGTGGCAGCAATGGCCCGATATTCGGCTTCGGTAGAGGAGCGAGAGACAGAGCGCTGCTTTCGGGAGCTCCAAGAGATGAGATTGCCACCGAGATAGACAACATAGCCAGTCGTAGATTTGCGATCATCACGATCACCAGCCCAGTCAGCATCGGAAAAGGCATAGAGACGATGAGAGGGGCGACGACAAAGATGAAGGCCAAAGGAAAGGGTACCCTTCAAGTAGCGGAGAAGACGCTTGAGCGCCTGCCAGTGAGTCTCGGAAGGAGAATGCATGAATTGAGAGAGCTTATTGACTGTGAAGGAGATGTCAGGGCGTGTAAGGCTGAGGTATTGAAGTCCACCAACAAGACGACGGTAGGGAGTGGGATCCGTTGGGGATGAGCCATCATGGAGCATGAGTGAGTGAGTGGTGGAGAGAGGCGTACTGACAGCCTTTGCACCATCCATCTTGGCATTAACAAGAAGATCATGAATGTACTTGTGCTGAGAGAGAAATAGGCCAGTGGCTGTGGGAAGGACTTCAACACCAAGAAAGTAATGTAGGGAGCCCAGGTCTTTGACGGAGAACCGAGTTGCCAACAGGTGAATGAACTTTGCTACAAGTGAGGAATCGTTTCCTGTAATAAGAAGATCATCAACATAAACCAAAAAATAAATTACAGCAGTCCCATTTTTGAAGAGAAAGAGTGAGGCATCAGAGATGGCATTGACAAAGCCATGGGAGAGCAGAAATGAGTGTAATTCCTTGTACCATGCCCGGGGAGCCTGTTTGAGGCCATAGAGGGCTTTTCTCAATTTACACACATGAGATGGATGATTAGAGTCAACAAAACCAGGTGGTTGGACCATATAGACATTTTCACGGAGTGTGCCATGAAGGAAAGCATTGTTGACGTCCAACTGACGAATTGGCCATTCATTAGTCACGGCAAGATGCAAAACAATGCGTATGGTAGTAGGTTTGATCACCGGACTGAAAGTATCTGAAAAATCAACACCAGGACGTTGGTGAAAACCCTTGGCAACTAAGCGTGCCTTGTACCTGTCAATAGTGCCATCAGGATGCTGTTTGATACGAAACACCCACTTACAACCAATAAGATTTTGAGAGGGAAGGGAAGGAACGAGCTCCCATGTACCATTGCGAATTAACGCATTGAACTCATTGGACATTGCTTGTCGCCAAAGGGGATCCTTGACAGCCTGAGAGACACATGTCGGTTCAACTGAGGAGAGAATGGGATGTTTAGTAGCAATCATAGCATACCGAGGATTGGGTTTGTGGATACCGGCTTTGGCACGGGTGATCATGGAATGATTGGGGAGCACAGGAGGTACGGGGGGGTTGGGGAAGGTTGGGTTAGAGGATGGAAAGGTGACAACAGTCCTATGAGGGTTTCTAGTGTATGTACGAACGGGGTTGTTGGGAGAAGGTTGCTGAACGTGATCAGGTTGGGTTGAAGAATGTGGTGGGGTGAATATAGGTGCGGTAGAGGTAGGGACCAATGCTTGGCGATTGGGTGACGGTAAGAGAGAAGGGATAGCAGCAGCAATAGGGATCGGGGCAGCGGATGGTGACGGTTCTGAGACAGGGACAGATTCTGATGATGATAATGTTGTGACGTGTGATGGCAGTGAAGAAGAAACAACCGACTCAACAGGCCTGGTGGGTAAGTGGACAGGAACATGAGAAACTGGAGAAAGAGAAGAGACCCAAGTGTGAGAGTTATCAACCGTGACATGGGGAGTGGAGGAAGGAAGGTTAGCAAGAGGAAAAGTGGACTCATCGAATTGAACATGCCGAGAGATAAAAAGTTTGTGGGAGGAAAGATCAAGACAATGAAACGCACTTTGATTGGATGAGTAACCAAGGAAGAGACATGGGCGGGAACGAGGGAGTAATTTATTGGAATTGTAAGGACGTAACCAAGGAAAACACAAGCACCCAAATGTACGAAGACGGGAGTAGTTGGGTTGTTCATCAAAGAGTTGAGTGAATGGGGAGAGATTATTAAGAATCGGAGTGGGCATACGGTTGATAAGATAGGTAGCTGTTTTAAAGGCATAAGACCAATAGGTGAGAGGTAAAGAAGCTTGATGAAGAAGTGTGAGACCAGTTTCAACAATATGACGATGTCGTCGTTCGGCGACTCCATTGTGTTGAGGAGTGTGAGGTGGTGTAAGGAGATGGGTGATGCCATTGGATGAGAGAAAATGTTGGAGTTTGATAAATTCGCCCCCACCATCAGTGTATAACCTAGTGATTTTTCTTTTGAAGTAATTTTCAACAAGTGCTTTGAAGGTGACAAAAGTGGAAAACACATCAGATTTCTTTTTGAGAGGGTAGAGCCATATATATTTTGTAAAATGATCAACAAAGATAACATAGTAAGAAAAACCATCAATTGAAGAGTATGGAGCAGGGCCCCAAACATCACTGTAAATGAGGTCTAATGCACCATGACTGGTGAGAGACGAAGTACCAAACGGGAGACGATGGCTTTTATTACATAGACATGAATGACAAACAGACTTGAACAACTTGGAGGACACATTAATGGAAGACATACGAAGGACTTGTTGGAGAGTTTGATGGCTGGGGTGACCAAGACGACGATGCCAGAGGTTGGGAGAGACCACCACACCCACCATGGCCTGTGGTTGATGAAATGTTTTAGGAGACCACTCGTACACATCATCCTTATTCGGGCCTCGAAGAAGAACCGCCCCCGTGCTCAGATCCTTGACATGGAAGAAATCAGGAAAAAGTTCAATAGAGGTATTATTTTGTTTATTAAATTTAGAGATAGAAATAATGTCTTTTTTCATAGAAGGAACACATAGAACGTTTGATAAGCTAAAGGATTGGGAGGATGAGGAGGGTAAAGTGGTTGAACCGACATGTGTGATACCCAAACCTGAACCATTACCAATAATTATTTCATCAGGACCATCATATATGGCTGTACCAGAGAGAGTGTTGACATTGGAGGTAACATGGTGAGAGGCACCAGAATCAAGCAACCATGTTGGAGAAGAGGTGGACCGGCCATGGGTGGTAGGATTGGCCACGAGCGGACTGGAAGGTCCAGATTGGAGTTGAGGGCAGCGTTTGGCACTATGACCTTGAGTGCCACACCATTGACAGAAACCACGATAACCTGTGTTGTTCATGTTGGTAGAGCGGCGACCATTGTCGGTGAAGGATTGTTGGATGGGCTTGTAGGAACCACGAGAATTGGTAGTAATGGAAGATGTGTGGGGGTGCTCAAAGGAACTACGAGAAGGATTGCGGGATAGAAAGGACCCACGGTTGGAGTTGGAGTGGTGAGAGCGGAAGCCACGATTTGAGGTGTGGAAGCGAGATGTCTGAGTGACATTGGCAGTGATCACTGGGGGTACAACAATGGTATCATCGCGCTTGAGAGCAGCTTCATGTTCAACCAGTTTGTCATGCAGGTTTTCAAAAGAGATTGAGGTGTCTCGGGAACGAACTACCGCAGCAATTTCCTTGAAGTCCGAGCCAACACCATTAAGAATGTAGAGGAGGAGATCATCATCAGAGAGGGGGACATCAATGATGGCAAGCTCGTCTGCAATAATGCGGACTTCTTGTAGATACTCAGAGACTGGCTTGTTCTCACGACGTAGGAGAGTAAGGCGTTCTTTGAGACCAAGAACGCGGGCACGGGCTTTGCTAGCAAAGAGATGAAGAAGCTTGTCCCAAGCCTCCTTGGATGTCTTGGCAGAGGCAATAAGGGAGATGACCTGCGGGGAGACGGAAGCAAGAATAGCATGAAGGAGGAGTTGATCTTGCCGAATCCAAAAGGTGCGAAGCACGGTTTGAGTGGTTGATGGGCAGAGATGAGAACCATCCACATAACCCATGAGGTCGTAGCCGTAAAGAAGGGCGTTGAACTGAGCACGCCAGGATGGGTAATTGGTGGGTGTGAGTTTCACAGGTAATTGGGCTGTAGCATTTATGGTGATCAAGGTGGGAGTAGTGCAGTTGAGGTCTGGTAGAAGGTTGGTTGCAGCGGCATCAGTGGCCATGAATGAAGACAGGAAAGAGAGGAAAAAAAAATGCTCGTTGGAGTTTTTAGGCTCGTGATACCATATAAGATTGATATGTTTTGTTAATTTACATTCTGATAAGCTAAGTTGTTTTATATACATCTTACATACACACACACAATAAACTAATGTTGTAAAGATGGCGTGCTTGCTGTCCATGCTGCAACACATCAGAGCACATGAGCTGTGAGCTGTACCATGTGCTAATCTGCTGTCAGGGAATGTTGCAGTGCTTGCTGTCCATAATCTGCTGTCAGGGAATGTTGCAGTGCTTGCTGTCCAGGTTGTATTCCACTTGTGCAGTTGATGTGGGAGATTCCTTAACACTTTTCAGGATTAATGGTTGCATTTTCAGTTGCGTAACTCTGAATCATTCTTCTGTTAATTGTAGAAAGGGATTTCAGATTATGATGATATCCCGTATTCTATACGTAATTCATGTGAAACCAAGAAAAAAAAATCAGTCATGATTTAAATTAAAGTATAATATCTAATGCATGAAATGCCGATGACGTGTTATCAGTATCTTTTAGCAGAAGGTTTCTAGGTGAGACCTATTTAATTGCTCAACATTGCATACATATATGTGGCAATGGACAGTCATCTATTACTCTTTACTGATTTCTTCGTCTTCTTTGATTGCTTCTGTTTGTAACATCTTTGCATTGGGAGAAACTGGATATTCACGTCTAACACTTAGTTTGGCAGAAGGACCTCCAGGACGAAAGCTTACTTGGGCGCAGAGAATAGTAGCTGCAATTGGAGTTGCAAAGGGTATTCAGTTTCTGCATACAGGGATTGTTCCTGGTGTAAAATCAAATAATCTCAAGATAACAAATGTCTTATTGGATCACGATCTTCATGTGAAAATAAGCAGTTATAACCTACCTCTTTTAGCTGAAAACAACAGGGGAACGGTAAGACCTACAAAAATATACTGCTTTGGTGAGTTAAAATACCCCTCGACATTGTCCTCCGAGTTAACTTTTTCTTTTTAATCCAACAGGTGGGTACTACAGTTTCTTCCCCTGCACCGAAAGGAAGCATTCAAACTAGGTATTAGCATGTCTACTTTCCAAAGTTATATAGAAATCACATATTAAACGCGTACGAGCTAGGCCAATAAATTCAGTTATTTGGTGCAGAGTCTAGACAAATACTTGAAGCTCTCCTCCACAAAATTTTAAATTACGCTTTCTGCAAAGCTTCATTTTTGAGTTATATAAGGAATTCACCTTGAGTTGCTTCATGTTAATCATCATATAAGTGTTGAGAGTTGTCCCACATTGGCGAGGGACAAGGTTTGCTATGTGCTTATATGATCTTGGGCTACTCCCCATATTGCGAATTGGTTTTATGGTGGAACCTCAATTTCATCATGGTATCAAAGCGGGTTGTCCTCGTGTGAAGCCAGTCACACGCGCTCCACGTCACCCAGTTGTTGTCCACGTGTAGGCTTAAAAATCCGCCACACGTGCAGGGGGTGTGTTGAGAGTTGTCCCACATCGATGAGGGACAAGGTTTGCTATGTGCTTATATGATCTTGGGCTACTCCTCATATTGCCAACCAGTTGTTGTCCACGTGTAGGCTTAAAAATCCGCCACACGTGCAGGGGGTGTGTTGAGAGTTGTCCCACATCGATGAGGGACAAGGTTTGCTATGTACTTATATGATCTTGGGCTACTCCCCATATTGCCAACCAGTTGTTGTCCACGTGTAGGCTTAAAAATCCGCCACACGTGCAGGGGGTGTGTTGAGAGTTGTCCCACATCGATGAGGGACAAGGTTTGCTATGTACTTATATGATCTTGGGCTACTCCCCGTATTGCCAATTGGTTTTATGGTGAAACCTCAATTTCATCAATCAGTACCTGTCTGGTTCAGTTACTGATCATCATTAGTAACAATGACACCATTCTAAACGAAGTTCCTCATCTTAGTCTCCCTCTAGCTTCACAGAAATGCATTAATAATCCCGCCTTTTGTCTAATGTGTTGCTTCGGTATCTCATTAAATCCTTATAAGCTCTTTTATTTTGTGTATTTAGTCATAGTTTCATCAGCATTACCCGACACGGTTACTCTTTTAGTATAGAAGATAAATCCAATTGAAATAAGTGCAAACCTCTTTATTTGTATGCTTGTATTACATTCATTTTGCATACAAATGAATGTAATACACGTGCACACATACTGGATGATTTTGTTACTTACTCCCTTTTGCAGGGTTAACCATGAGTGTAAGAATGACGTTTATGATATTGGAGTAATCTTGCTAGAAATCATTTTGGGGAGGCCTATCATGTTCCAAAATGAAGTTGGTGTTTTGAAAGACCTTGTGAGTGTTTTCTCTTCAATCAATTTGTTCTTTCTTTTACGCTCAAACTCTTTGAAATCATCCTGATTGAACCAACAAATATTGCTTTCTCCAGCTAAACCAGAAATTCTGTTTTGGTTGTTTCTTACGCAGTTACAAGTAAGTTTGAACACTGATGACACAGCTCGAAGGAGCATTGTGGATCCAGCAGTGCACAAGGAATGCTCGGATGAATCGCTGAAGACAATGATGGAGATATGTGTGAGATGTCTTTCCGATGAGGTAGCTGATAGGCCTTCAGTCGAAGACATTCTTTGGAATTTGCAGTTTGCAGCGCAGGTTCAGGATTCAGCGAAAGATGAACTTTTTGAGTAGTAATCAGGGCTCGCCCATTTCATCACCCCAACTCCAGCTAATCTGACCTTCATCTTCCTCCTATGTTTTCATCAGTTAGGGAACACTGTTTGTAATGCACCATACCAAATGGCAAATGTATGAGCTCTGTAAACCCTTAATGTTAGTATTATGTTATTATGTCCTTGTAATTAGGTGTAACTTTTTATAAAACTCCCCCTCGTACTGTCAATTTTTTTAAAATGTATTTTTCTCTCATGAGCTCCAGGATCCTGGTATCCCAATAAAGAAAAAATTATAGTGCGTGAGATGACTACTTAATGGTAGAAATTATAACAATTCTGCAGTCTGCACTGATTCCATTTCTAATATTGCAATTGGAGATGGATAAATGTCATGCTTGTTGAAATTGACCACTGCTAAATGTGGGACCATGCTCGAGTTTGTGCCTCCACATCTGCAGAAGTGTGCAAATTTGATTCCAACACTCAACATATGATAAAGGATGAAAATTTCTACCTAAACATCTATATGTATGCATATCCTTTTTCAAGACTCCGATACCGATAGTAAGAGTGAAGTAATTTTCTTCCCTCGTATCTCTAAGATTTCCGTGATATCAGCGCGTTTTATTTATTTTAGCAGAGCGTGAATACTTGATTTCGAACCATATTAAAGGAAAAAAAGAGGAAGACGTGCCAATCAGTAGGCCCGAAAAGGAGACTGGCCCGAATTCAGTATTTGCATAACTCAAACTGAAACTGGCAAGCTATCTCAGCATCAAATCTTATATAATGTACTCCTAATACACATTGCCCCCTTGGTACGTCACCGAGGAAAAAAAAGACAGGGATATCATCTTAATCCTAAACTGTGTATATCGAGCTGAATGAGAACCTTTACACGGTCTCCTCAAAACAAATTAAACTGGAATGTTGCCGTGATACGCATTCCCTCCCTATTCTAATTTACGGAACGACAAGGATTAGGATACTAGTGAACAATATTATCTGTATGTTGAACTGAAGGCATCCTTAACGCGATCTCCTGGAACGATTGAGAGCGAGAGAGAGCTGCTGGATTTGCCTGTAGGACCCGATCAGCATCTGATGTTTAATATCTGAGTTCTTTCTGAAGGCTTTAAAAATACCACCTCTAACTACAAGTTCATTTTTATCCTGTTTGATACGCAAGGTAGACCACATAGAACTCTTTGCAGCCTCATCTGGGTCATCGATTCTCAATATCTTGGGTACCCAAGGGTACCGTTCTGTTTATTACATCTGCCTTTACATTTGCATCTCTTGAATGTTTTCCCAAGGTTGGTGAACAATTGCCTGAGCATCCGCCATTGCCAGAGGACTACGAAGGAGATAAGCTGCCAGCAGGGCCAATTGAGCATTCCATTTTCTAGAGTCCCAGCATGGCATGTAACCCCAGTACGACGAAGGTACGAATGGGGAAGCGAAACTAGAAGTATACGTAAGATTAGAATCATTGTCATATCCTGGCCGACCATCCTGCTTCATTCTTTTTTGAAAAACGCAACGTGCTGTGAAGCAGTGGGTGATAAGGAACCACCATCTCCAACAGCTGCAGAGGCAGTCTCAGAATTTCTCGTCTGGTCTTTATGATTCAAGGCAGTCTCCGTAGATTCAACCAAAAGCGCATCTGAGACAGAACTTAAGACTTCCCTAATCCCATTGACAGGTTTTGGAGAGGTTGGAAGTCCACAAGGTGATACATGCTGTTGGCCAACAAAGTTAAGGGTGCCTCCCTGGGTGACTGGTACTGCATTCGGTTGTGCCACTACCTGATGATACTATGAAGATGAATGCTTATTCTTGCGCCACCTGGAGTCATTCCACCTGGAGGGCATTCGTGAGTCTTTCAACTTGTTCTATCAAAGTTTCAAATTTTGTGATGAGCCGTTGATTTATGACAAATAAATAAAGGATCAGCACACAAAGCTGTCAAAGTGATGTTTCAGGTTTGATTGGGCTTTTTGGAAGCCAAGGTGGCATTTTCTGGCGTTGGGCCCTTCTACAAAGTTGTTTAGGACAACTCAAGATAAGAGAAATTTAAATATAATTAATAAGCAAAGAGGAACGTGTTCAAATCATACAACTAACTAGAATACTAAAAGACAGAATATAAAATTGAATGAACAAAAGGATGAGTCCTACACCAACATGACTCGAAGATGCCGATGTAGAAGTGCCTTGACGCCAGGATTGTACGCCTCGAATCTAAGTCCTGAGGGGGTGCAAAACAAACATGAGTGGACTAAGTTAATAGAGTTGATAGATATAGAGATATATATATATATATATATATATATATATATATATAATAAAAAAATTATCAACATACTAATTCCCAAAGTTTTATGAAAACCAATAAAATAATATGTGGCTGGTTTTCTGAAAACCCTAGCATGCCATGTAGCATCTCAAAACATATCTTGTATATATCATAATCGCTAGTGAATGTCCAGTCTCACTCCAGGCCCTGTGCCAGCTTCCCATCCTTGCGTCGTAGCCAGAGGAAATCTCTTCAAGCCTTATGCCATTCCGTGTCTCTCAACCCATAGCTAGAGATTAGTTTTCCTAGCCCTATGCCAACACCGTAACCTCGCCCGCATACGGAATAGGGACCACTAGGTAAGTACAAAACCATTGAACACACACACACACACACACACACACACACACACACACACACATATATATATATATATAAACATGTTCTAAATATTATATCGTCATCCATCATATATCCTATAATGAACATGGGTTATAGGGAAAATAGGATAATTCAAACTAGCTTCAGTAAGCATGTTATCTAGTAAAACGTTTCATAAAACGTAAGTATTAAATCATGCTTTTCATGTATGCATTTCTACTATTAAGACATGCATTTTAGAAGGGTCCACTCACAAATATTTCATCGTCAAAGAGCCACGTAAACTAGCGAAGACGGAATGTCACAATACACCTAAGCACATAAACGGTCCAATTAGTCAAACTCTGCTTAAAATACTTAATTTGGGAAAATGAATGTCAGAAACAGGTTCAGGATATCGAAATTAGCCTATAAGGGGTTTCAGACGAAAACCCAAAAAAGTTAACGTTGACCGTTGACCGATCAAAGTTAAAGTCAATGTTGATTGTTGATCGGGTCAAAGTTAATGGGTCCAGGTCAAATCGGGTCGGGTCAAACCAATTTAGGATTGGATCGGGTTGGGTCCAAAAATGGGTTGAGGTTTGGGTTTAAAGCTATCGGCCGGAGGCCCAAGTGGATTGGCCCAAAGGCCTCGGGTTTAGGGTTACTGGGTTTGGGGTCTCTGGGATTCAAAGGGTTAACAAGTTGGAGGCCCTGAGGTCTGGGCTCGAATGCAAAGGCTAGAAGGCTTACTCTTATATGGCCCTAAGGCCTAAACATTTAAAGGTTTTGGGTTTGGTCCTAATAGGCCTTGGGCTGAAGGTCTAGCCCAACCTAAAAGGGTTTTAGGTTTGGGCTTAATGGCTAACGGGCCTAAGGCCCAACTCTTAAACGGCCCAAAGGGCCTAGGTTCATTGAGCTTGGGTCATTCGACCCGTTTCTCGTCGAGGAAGGAGGCCGGAGCTTCTTGAGCTCCGGTTGCCGTCGTTTGGTCAACATAACTTACGATCTACTGACAAAATTGACGGTAGAGGTGAGAGGGAGAAGTTGGTACCTGAGGTTTGCTGTGAAACGGTCGGAGATGGCCGGATATGGGCTTGCACACCCACGATTCATCGAACTTGGGTTTGGTGTTCTCTGGGTACCCCGGAGCTTCATGAAGATGATGGAGAGGAATGGAAGGTCTACGAGGGTGGTGGTGGTGTTGGGTCGTTGTCGGGGTCTTTTTGGGTGTGTGTGTGGGTGTAGATCGGGCACAGAGTCCGAGAGAGAGAGATAGGGAGTGAAAGAGTGAGAGAGAAGAGTGTGTTGAAAGAGTCTTGGGGAAAGAGAGAGAGAAAGGGGATGAGTTGGGGTGATGCCACGTGGCAAACGGAGAGAGAAAGAGAATCTAAAAGGGAGGGTCCGGATATGATTAGGATACGGGACCAATTTGCGCATTTCAAAAACTTTTAGGGATAAAGTGAAATTACAATTTAAAATTGGGGGTGGGGTTTTACATTTGGAGCTAGTTTGGCCCATGAATGTGGTGGATTTGTAGCTGGACAACTTTTTCTATTTCATTAAGGATTGTAATCTCTAAGTTATATTAATTTATTGGGAAATTTTTTGAAATGTCATATGAACTTGTACACCTTTTTCAATTTGTCCTATAAACTAAAATTTTAAGCAATTTGTTATGCCAACTTTTTAAAATCATCAATTTCTCATCTCACCCTAACTCCATTAAGTTTTCCATCCAAAATAAGTCATGTGCGAGGCGCATGACTTGTGTAAAGGTTATTTCTGCCATTTAAGATCTTTTTACAAGTTCTTTACTTTTCTTTAGTAAAACCCTTAAATTTTGTATTCAAGGGTATTCATACGAATCATTGTGTTCGAGCAGTGTATATGCATCTACAACTCCATTTCTGGCACCAAACCTCAACTCGTTTCTCATATTATAGAGCCCATATAAAATTTGATTTCATGACATGCTAAACTGAACACCCTAGAATTGTTTTGATCGAATGCAACTTAATAGAAGGAAATGTGGTGTTAAAATGACAAAAATAACCCCGAACACAAATCATGTGTGAGGCACATGACTTCTTTTTGATGGAAAACTTAACGGAGTTAGGGTGAGTTGATAAATTGCTTAAAATTTTAGTTTATATGACAAATTGAAAAATGGGTACAAGTTCATATGACATTTCAAAAAATTTCCCTAATTTATTTTGTTTCTAAGTTTTTAGAAAGCCTTCTCTAGGAAGAATTTTATTGTAGAATAAATAGCTTTGGCCAGCCGTAGGGTTTTCTCTATGCGATTTTGAGAGAGAATTTGGTTATAGCTTTGGAGATTTGCATACTTTCAGACAAGGTGTTTTCAATCTTTTTCTTTTTAATAATACTTTATTTATTTTTAAACATGAATCTGCTAACTACTTTCTTTTGCAAAGGCGAACCCATGAGCCTTAACAAGAATATGTATTTTATTTTCAATTTGCTTATGATATTATGCATGCATGTTTTGAATTATTAATCACCGTGTTTAAACTATCTATTTGTCTTAATGATTAGCGACCATTATGGTATTTAGAAAAGTAATTTGATGCAATTTTGGTTGGAGGGTTTCCTTGAAATTGGTTAAGGCTTCTTGTGATTAATAATTGCAATTTCACTTAGGGCGGATACCACGTCTTAAGGGTTGCATGATTTTTCAAAGAGTTTTGTTAAAACTTGATGAGTCTTACATGTTTAGATTTGATCTGAACGTCCGGACATGTTGCATGTTTTATATACGTTCTAGTTTAAGAATCTAAGTAGAATATACATTAGGAAAACCTAACCTTCAAACTATGCATGTGTAAGCCATAAGTAATTAGAAGAACTACATAGGATTGACAAGGCGGTGCTCTGACCGATTGAACTACAATCCTAGAAAAATTAGGTATTCTTGTGATCGGTTTAATCGGTATTTTCTTTTATGATTCATATTCCACACACTTAGACAAAGACGTAGAGAAAGGACCTTGGAGTGGAAACCGTCACTATTGGGAACTTTTTTGCATAATTTGTTCTTAGAGTTCATAGACAGCACCATGGCGTTAGTAATACCATAAGCTAGCCGGCCCTTGAGAGAGTCTATAGCAGCATGTGTTAATGATCTGCTAAGTTGCATTATTTATCCTCAGGTGATTTGAGATAAGGCATCACATGTTGGAAAATTTGCCTACTTTTTATGGATATCATGAAGATCCTAACATGCACATTACTGAACTTTTAGGGTGCGTTTGTTGCACCGAACTGTCTCGGACTGGACTAGCTGCAGGGACTAAGTTAGACTGGCTTAGACTAGACTAAACTGGACTAGCTTAGTGAAGTGTTTGGTGCAGTGTTGGACTAATAACCAGGATAATGAAAACAGCACTGTTCACCGATTTGGTGTTTGCCCAGACTAGGACTACATTATTGTTCTATTTTAATTGCTTTTTTTTTTATTAAAGATATTATTAAAATTAATAATATTGGATGAGAGTGAGACTCAATAAAAATACAAAACCAAATTTTCTTGCCAACAAAAGAAACATACATGATTCAAGAGTAGCATTGTTCCAAACATCAATATAACAAAGTCTTCTCCCAACAATTGACATGGTTCATGATGTTTTTCTTAATTATTATTCATCTTTGGTTTAAAGTTGTAGATTAAAGTTAAAGGTTTGTTTGCTTTTTTTGGTTGTGTTTTTGCAGCTTTGTTTGCTTTGTCGTTTGCCTTATTACCTTTCATGTTGGTGTTTTTTTGAATGATGTTTAATTAAGTTGTACCGAAAAGAAAAAAACCATTAGTTCATCCCATACTGCAGCAAACATTAAAAAATACAGTGAACAATCTGTTGAATCCAAATCACAGAAATTCTAATGTATCATCTAATCAAATTGAATTCCTCTCCAATCGAGTCACCGCTGATATCAGAGCAAAGCATATGTAAAGCAAGAAAATGTATAAGTAGGATTACTCAATAAATATCTGATTGACTTGACTCACTTCAATAGACATCAGATCAAGTTATGATGAAATAAACAGCAACATGAAATATCAACTATCGAGCCTTGAGTAGGGTAAAAGTGTCTTCATCAGATGAAAAAGCTGTAACCTTGTTCGCACAAGGATCGACTTTGTTGTCATCTAGATCCCTTTCACTGTAAAAACCAAGTTCTTCAGGTTCAGGCAATCCACATCACTCAAGATCAGAACTGCAGCTGGCATGCTTGGCCTATCTGTCGGATTTCGCTACACACATAAAAAACCCACATGGATTGACCGCAAAACTTCATGTGGATTACTGGAGTCTCCTACTGATGTATCGAGCATTTCAATGGACTTGCCTTCTGTGTATAAATTCCATGCCTAAAAGATCACAACCACCAATCGTACTGAATAAATAGAAGTACAAAGAATCTAGTAAAATTCGACATACATGGTGAAAATAACTACATAATTACATCCAATGTGTATAAAAATATCAATCTTTCACTTAAGCATTATAATTTGACACCAAAATCAAAGGAACGAACTACGTGAAGGGTCAAATTGAACACAATCTGAAAAAACTCAACTTAGATTCTGAAATTCACAGTCAAATTAACACGAATCCCCACCCAAGGTTCTTCACCAACCGGCATTTCTTTCAAACTTCACAGTCAAATCAACACAAATCAACTTACTAATCGACATGGGAATGACACCGGTAAGATTATTACTGTAAATGAAAAGCTCTTCAAGTGGAGCTAAATTCCCTCTCTCCTCAGGCATTTCACCAAACACATAATTCTAACATAGGTAAAGCTTTCTAAGGTTGGTCATTTTGCAGAAAGTGGTCAACATTTCTTCAAGAAACCTATTTGTGCACAAGTCTAGAATCTCGAGATAATGACAATTTGCCAAACCCTTACTTAACTGAATTTTAGGTTACTTCATTACTTGATTTATATAAGTTACCAAGTGCTAGAAACAAGTTATTAAGCATTACAAATGCTTGAATTTTAGGTAACTTCATTACTTAACAAATCTTTTTTGTGCTCAGTTTTGATTACTTACTTCTATAAGTTTTGATACTAAAAACCCAACAAGCTTGCAAGAGGAACTAAATGGAAACAAGGATTAGAGATCAAACAAGAATACTCGTATGCTCAGTTTGAATTAACGATTATAGTTTTTTTTTTCTTTGGTCTTTTTAATCTGTTGAATGAAGAAGTAGAGGTTGAACAAAGATATTTTAAACATAATCAAACAATAAAGGCATTCAAATATGTAGCTATCACAAGTCGGAAAAGAAACAAGTCGCTCATTCTATTTTCTATTTGTACAGGATATCTAACTAATTATAAAAAAATTAGCCTTTGAGCAATCAATTTACAGCTTTTGAGGTTGCTCTTTTTGTATTCATTTTTGCCATGGAGCTCCAATCAATTTACAACTTTTGAGGTTGCTCTATTTGTATTCATTTTTGCCATGGAGCTCCTTCTTTTATATATCCAAACTCCAATGATCACAGTAGACGAATACTCAAACAAAGAAGGATAAGGATGCATCTCCCAAACGAAAATCTGAACCCAGATCAAAACAGGATATGGAGGCAATGGTAAGATTATTGCTTGCAATTAATCCCAGAATTCATTGACTTCACATATATATTGCAATATGATTCATCAATCAAGAAGACAAACAACCCATGAACATGAGCCATTAGATGCAGGAAATTGAAGCAGGACCATTAGTTCCAACTTACAGTAGATAAACAAGATATTTTTCAGAGCATGATTCATTTTAGTTAAACCCACCTTCTTCGCTCACTACTGAAAGGACAAGAGAAGAAGTTCTTGGACACATTGAATTCAGTTAAGTAAGGAAGATTACAAATGCTCGGAGACAAAGTGCCAGACAAATTAAGTCCACTGAGATTTAGAGAAGTTACCTTGAAATCAAAACAACGAACTCCGGTCCAATTGCAAGGATTTGAATATGCTGAATTCCAGGACACACACACACCCAAAATCAGCATACCCATATAGAATGAAACACCCACACACACAGAGTACGTACATACATACAGACACATACAATCATAGACTATATACATACCAATTATTAGATGAAATTCAACGATGGTAGAACAAATATTATATGAAATTCATATATATATATATATATATATATATCAAATCCACTCCAGTAAAAGCCGAACTTTAATAACAATTTGAACCTAAAAATCAAAACCTTAATTTATTTTCAACTGCTCAGATTAGTTATTGAAAAGTTTTCAAACCAAAACAACGAAGTCGTTCAACGAGGTCGTTCACGATCAGCAAAAGAAAATCGAAGAAGAAAATCGTCAAATTCGAAATTTACCTGACAAGGAACAGAGGACGGCGAGCAGAACGCAGAGGACGATGAGGATGACGAGTGCGAAGGAGTAGGACGTCTTCTCTCGCAGACGAGCGACGAATTTCTCTTTCTCTGGGCTTAGTAGTACCGTGAAAATTGGGGGTCCTCGCGAAGAACTCTTAGCGAAGGACTTTGTCTGAGCGAGTCTGAGTTTATCCCATTAAACTCAGTCCCTCTACCTACCAAACATGGGATTACACTAAATACTTAATCCAGTCTAGTCCAGTCCCACTTAGTGAGACCAATCAAACACCCCCTTAATGGGCTCCAAGAACATATTGATTAACATGCACATTATCATGCGTCTCTTCCTGGGGTTGATAGCCATCAACTAGTGGTGGTGGTTGGCGTCAAGGTGGACGGAGACGGCGGTTTCACTGTCGTGGTGCTCGGGAACAGTGAAGATTAGTTCACCGTGAACAGGTGGCCAAACGGGGCAACTAGGGGTGGGTTTTGTTCGTGGGGATGAGAGGGTTCAAATGGTGGTGATGAAATGGGCACAAATTTGATGGTGGTGATGAAATGGGCAGAAATTTGGCCTGAATTTAGGTCGGCTTCTGTTTGGTTATCCGCCCCCCCGCCACCCCACCCCTCCCCCCAACACCAAAGCAAACTCTCTAGCTTTGCTAGAGTTCCTATATGCCTTTTATCGCTTATTTCTAGGCCTGACAAACGGGTCATGTCTATCGTGTTCGTATCGTTTTCGTGTAACACCTGTTATCTTAACGGGTCGTGTCGTGTCACACCCGTTATCTTAACGGGTCCTTAACAAGTCGTGTCACTTTACCCAACGGGTAAAGTGACCCGACCCGTTATGACCCATTATGACCCGTTAAGAAAAAAATATTTTTTTTTAAATTTGCACATACCACACATTGCCACATAAATATTACTTCAAAACATTAAAACATTTCTCGTTCAAGTACTATATCTACACTCGAAAATAAAAGCCTAATAAAAAAAATAATACATACACTACTAATATATTACAAATATGAAATTTGCAAGGATAAAGAGTATTTGATTTTAAGATTGTAAGTCTTTCTCAAAAGTTTACACCTCCATTTACAAAATCTTCAATTTACATCGATCATCATGAAATTGTATTCAATTTACACCTACATCTATATAATTATTATAGTTTTTACTTTTTAGGGATATAAAATTATTAAATTAATGTATATAATTATTAATATTATAGTTGATTCATACTTTTATTAAGTATATAAATTGAAGATCGTTGAAATTGAAGATCAATTTACACCTACATCTATAAATTGAAATATTATAGTTGATATCCACATCCACTAGTGTAAATATTTTAAATTGAAGATCAAATTCATTCTTTGTATTCATATAGGGTCAAGGAGTGTAGCTGTAAAAATTCATCAAAATCAGAGTTAAAATAACCGTTAAATCTTGATTTTTCGTTTATAACCGTCGAAAAGCTTTGTCCCGTTACTTGATCTCTGAATGTTTTTTTTTTTTGTGATTTTTTGCTGATGTGATCTCCAAGCATATACAAACAATTTTGACGGTTTGGATCGTTGAAATTAGTTTTGGAGAATTCGTAAAACGATAGATTGACTAACACTTAGAGTTTATTTATACTTTCATTAAGTATAACATAAGATTTTGTGGTATCCACTTGTGTAAATATTTTAAATTGAAGATCGAATTCATTCATTGTATTCATATAAGGTCAAGGAGTGTAGTTATAAAAAATCATCAAAATCGGAGTTAAAATAACCGTTAAATCGTGATTTTTCGTTTATAACCGTTGAAAAGCTTTGTCCCGTTACTTGATCTCTGAATGTTTTTTTTTTGTGATTTTTTGCTGATGTGATCTCCAAGCATATACAAACAAATTTGACGGTTTGGATCGTTGAAATTAGTTTTGGAGAATTCGTATGCCATCAATCAAGTTCCGTGTGTGTGTGTGTGTATATATATTTATTAAGTAGATTTAAATCTATTTATTTTGTACGTATAAATTATAATTGACTGGTACATGGAATAGTACATACATCACGTGTCACGTGTGTCATTATAAAAATAGTGAGATATGTCATGACAGTCATGTGTGTGATAAAAAGTTAATAACTTAAAAAAAAAAAAAAAATTTCTCACCACTTCTATTAATTTTCATTTTTCCCTCTCTTTTTTGTTTCCTTTTCAACTTTTTCTTATCATTTTCAGTTTTCCCTCCAACATCTTTTCCTAATTCCCTCACTTTTTTTGTTTCATTTTCAACTTTTCTTAACATTTTCATTTTCCCTCCATTTTTTTTTTCAAAAAGGGCGGCAAGTTGGCAACAGCAAGAAATTGATTATTGAAATTTGAATGGAAAGAAATCACATCAAATTTCAATGGATGCAAAATCATGCAATGCATCATGCATATTAAATTATTAATTAATAATTATTATAGCTTTTATAAAATTTAATATATATATATATAATTATTATAGATAGACTTAATATTTTGGGGGTATAATTATTATAATTATTTTAAAATTTTTAGTTAATTTAATATATATATATATATATTTATTATAATTTTTAGGGGTATAAAATTGTAAAATTAATGTATATAATTATTATAGTATTTTTTTAGGGTTATAAAATTATAAAAATAATATTCTGCTTATCGTGTATCGTGTTACCCACGTGTATACGGGAACCAACCCGTTATCTTAACAGGTGCTTATCGGGTTACCCGATAACGACCCGATTCGTTATCGTGTTGACCCAAACACCTGTTAATTTCGTGTCGTGTCGTGTCGGGTTATCGGGTCGTGTCAGAAATTGCCAGGCCTTACAACTGCAATTCGTGAACGGTTTTCACCTAATGATTAATAAATAAATAAATTAATTAAAAAAAAAACTTTGTAACTTGTCAACTAAAATTCTCAATTTAATAAAAATAAATTCTTGTACATACAAATTAAGAAATTTAAGAAAGTCAAATAAAGGGACGAGATTCCACCGGAAGCGACTTACCACGAACCCTTTAGTGTGTTTTTAAAGATACAAAGTTGACCCGTGCTTGGCTCAGGGCTGATAAAGTATGTGTGATTCATACACTTTACATCCTGAATATTTTTATTTGAATCAAAGTTTGCACTTTTAATAAAGAAAAACATAACCATGCACGTAGTCCATTCATTAACTTGCTAAAAGAACACGCATATCCATCCATGTAATATCATCATTAACTGTTTCTTTTTTCGGTTACTAAAAGAACTACATATCCATGCACGTTGTCTATTCATTAACTTGCTAAAAGAACACATATCCGTGCATGTAATACCATCGTTAACTGTTTCTTTTTTTCATTTGTTACTAAAAGAACGTACATATCTATACACATAATTTCCCTGTTAACTTTATCTTTCTTTGATTACTATACAAACGTAGATATCCAAGCACGTAGTCGCACTCTTAACCTTTTTTTTTTTTTTTTTTTTTTTTTTTTTTTGGTGTTATAACAAAAAATAAGGAAATTGATACATATCCAAATTATGCATCAACTGAATATTTGTTCTCATCAATAATCCAATCACAAGCTACCTGAAAATTTCTTTTTATTTTTATTTTTATGGGAATGTAGTTCTTCTAGATATGCACATGGGAACAACGCGAACTTCACAACCCAAGCTAATTTGTATTTTGGAAGACACCATTATGATGACTGTAAATATGACCACAACAATTTTTAGGTTTTCAATTAAATTTAAAATAGTTAATAACTAGAAAATAAACTTGCACGTTGCAGCAAGAATCACTGTTTCAGGCATAACTGCATGAATAAGACACATTTACCCTGAATCAATTCAACACAATCATGAATGAACAAAGGGACAAATGAGTGAATGAGGTCGATACGATAAGCAGCTTGGCTTTTACATGCATTCAACTGAACATTGCACAATTAGTAGGAAGAAACTGAACGTTCTTGATCACAAAGACATGGTTGCCCAAAAAGTTCTCCACAAGAAACAGAAGAAACAAAAACAACATGCAGTTCACACATATTTTGTGTAGTTAAGATGACAAAATATGTGTCATGCAAGGCAGACACCTATTTCAGCACTTAATAAATAACATAGAAAGTGTTTAGTACTTGTTCAAGTAGCTACTTTTCCAAGCACAAATGTTCAAAGCCAAAAATATGCAGAAGCCCTGTTTCCATATGAAATAGAAGCAACATGCAGTTCACACATATTTTGCCTCGGCAGTTAAGACGGCAAAATATATGTCCTATAGGCTAGGCACCTGTTTCAGTAGTTACCAAAAAACAGAAAAAAGTGTTCCATTCTTGTTCGAGCAGCTAAGTTGTCAAGCACATATGTCCAAACCTAAAAAGGCCGTAAGAACGGAATCACACCCTCAAATGCACCAATGTAACACACACTAAAGCCCCTTCATACAAACTGCAGGCCAAGATGAGCAAAAAACATTTGCATATTCCTTGAAGGAAATTTTCTTGACCTTTGTTATATTATGCATTAAGGAGAACCAAACTGTATCCCCTAGCACTAAATTTGTTGGACTCACAATCCCCTTGCAAGGGTTGTCAAACTCAAAAGCTTATTGTCCAAAACCAAAACAATTTGTACCATTTACATGCATGTGCAACATATGCCTTACGCTGGAAAAACATCTAAAATCAAATACAAATTTGTAAATCACGTACATATTTTGTTTTACATTTTTATAATCAAGTAGCAAGTAAAATTAAAAACTTTCAGCAACCGAAGAGTAGAAATTAAGATGTTGAGATATCCCGAAACATACAACATACTGTATGGACCGTCTTTTCTTGACTTTCTCAATTTCTCTCACTACAACCTCATTCATCATTCAATAAATTCAGATTTCAAACATAGCTAGATAGAGGACGCCTTATTGACTCTAATCCTCACTAATGAACCAAGCTTAAATGATACCCCTCTCCCCCATTTTCCACGCAATTCACCACCTAAACAATGCAGCAAAAAACCAAAAGAAGGGATCAAAGATTATTACCTATGGTTAAATTTATTTACAATGAAAGATGTTTTGGCTTTTTGAAAGAATTTTTACATGGAAAGTATAAAATGGATGAATCAAGCTCTTGAAACTCTTTGAACCACTTTATGAGCCTAATTGGTACAATTGAAAATGAAGAGTAATCAAACTTCATGAGCCTAATTGAAACAAATTAAAGACTAGATTGAAAATGCATTAAAAGCTAAGAATATGCTTTATAAAGGTACATCTCAACAGTCTCAACAATTTTGTTCCAAGTAAAGTCTATCTTTCATTTTCAAAATGAAACATCTTCATGTACCAAGTAAATGATAACATAAAGCATCATTTTCAATCGACAAAATTTTGTAATCGAACCCATATATATGTGTGTGTGCGCGCACGCGCGCGCACGCACACACATAGAAAAATCATTTATTTCCCTAGTACTAACAAAATTACTAATGTATATATATAACTACACTTTTGGATTTGGAGGAGGAAGCAACCATACCCTGAATATATCCAAGGCTAATGAAAGACTTGACTTTGTGCACTCTTCGCAGGCCACATTGCTGCAATTTCAAATTATATTATTAACTCTCAAAACTAATTATATGAAAATGCTTAATCATGTTTTAATTGACATAATCTGCTTACCTGTTACATTCAAGGTGGTTATCGTCGCTCCAGCCGGCATGGTTAACCACCTTGGTCATGCTGATGTAGGCATACACCATCTGGGGTTTGCCTCTCCAAGTCCTGCCCAAATATGTGTCATTGCCTGCCCCATTAATTATATGTCACATTGTTAGTCACCAAGCATCAAAAGTTCAAAACCATGATTTGTAGACAAACAAAAATATTAACTACACATATCTTCGTTAATCCACCCAAACTATGTTTTGAGAGGGGGAAGGGGAACAATCATGTGGAATTTACAGTTTATATGGTGAGACTCGCATAATTCACTCGATCATTGTCGTTCCTTTACGTTCTTCATAAATTATGGGGAAAAGAAATAATATGCATACATGAAATAAAATTGTATCACAATATAATTATATCATGAACAAAATAAGGATAGATTGTGTTTATCTAGTGTTTTTTTGTAGGGAAAGAAGTCTGGTTTTGCATTAGTTGGAAATGACCTTTTTTCTAGCAATTTTATAAGATGTCATCAAATTGCGCGTTTGTCTCTACGAAATGTACAAAATTACACATGTATCGGTTGGGATAGCAAAAGCTTTACAAATGAGATAGCAATTGAAGGTTAAACCCTCAGTCGTCATATGCGTTCACAGAATGTAAACTGATTGGTATGTTTAAGCAGTGATGATGATACTTTTGGTCTAGCATAGTTAGCAATATGTGTAATACATGTATTACCCTAATTGTATCTTAATTATTAATCATTATAAGACTAAAATCTCTCCTCAAGCTTGTAAAGAAGCTTGAGTTTAAATTCATTTTCCTACTTTGAACAAAACTTTGCCTAGATACCTCAAATAATCGGAATCATACAAAAACCAAGCATCCTAGTAGCTAGCTAGTACATGAAATCGTGGTTTCACTGATTATATTAAAAATATTAGGAAATTTTTTAGATACGAAAAAAACACCAAAAAAGTTTGAAAAATCACTTACTGAATGCCCAAGATAGAGATCCTTATTTCCAGCAACCTTTCCAATCCTGGCTAGCCATATTCCATATTGCTGACGTCAGCTACATAGAGAAGAAACAAAACAAAGAGATTTTAGAGATTTTTATTTGGTATATATATTATTTCTCATCGATATTTTATCTAAATTATTATATAAAATTATGAATAGCTAATAAGACCTTGTAATTCTTCTGTACATTGAAGCCCCTCTTGAGAATCCACTGCTTTTCTTGTAAAGACCGCATTATGTTTGTTTGTACCATACTTGACCAATTCCGAAACTACTAAGCACCGATCGGTCAACAGTATACCGTCAAGGACCCACAAGACTTTCCTTCCAACCAGAAGGCCAATCACAACGCGACGTATGTCGATATCAGAGGCCAATCACAGCGCAACACGTGTTGATATCAGAGACCAATCACAGCGCAACACGTGTCGATATCAGAGGTCAATCACAGCATGACACGTGTCAATGTCAGAACAAAGCTAGAAACTCTCTTCTATAAAAAGGGATTATTCTCCCACAATAATCCCTAATGTCATTTGTACTAAACTATTCACTATAACTCACTAAAAGAGAGCTTAAACCTATGCATTTATGTAAATCCTTCACAACTAATGAGAACTCCTCTACTCCGTGGACGTAGCCATTCTGGGTGAACCACGTATATCTCGTGTTTGCTTCTCTGTCTCTATATCTTTGCATACTTATCCACACTGATGACCAGAGCAATTTAGCGAAGGTCACAAACTTGACACTTTTTGTTGTTTGACCAAGTAGCGGATGTGGTATGGCGAGGCTTTGTTCTTCGACGACGGTGCTAGCAAAAGGCTATTGAAGCTTCTCGATCTCTTCAATTAGAGCAATGATGCCGAGCTTGGATTTCACTTAGACTCTTCCGTCTAGATTGTGCAGTTCTACAGGAAGGGCATCGTGTTGTAGTGATCTGTTCCAGCTCGTCATTGAACATTCTGCTTCAATCTTTTGTATAGCAAAAATGGTGCGCAACCTTTGCATTTAAAAGTCCTTCAGAGCACTACTTCCCAGTGACTTATCCATGCTTGGCAGCTTCAGTGTAAAGAGCCAATATCGTACCAACTATTCTAAGGTATTTGCTGAAGGAGTTTGTGACCTTAATAACAGTTGAAGATAGGTAATCAAGAGCAATACTAGGTAAGCAACCAGGCAAAGGTTCCGGACAATCAGTCCCAAGTAGGAAGTTTGATTTCAGGTTCCAACTGATTGCATTCTTTCTCTTTGTCCTGCAGGTAAGAGCAAGGTCAAGGAAAAAGACAGGGAAGAAGCATGATATGGGATACTTTTGCTTTCAACCCTGATGATATGAGATATTCTTACTCTGATGTGGCTATTGGCAAAGATATTACCGAGGGGGAAGAAAACGGAGTATTTCAAGAGGCTATATTGGGAGTGTCCTTTCGGATGTGAGGAAAGGTTGAGCATTTTTACAGGTCTGCCCGACTGTTGAGGATAAAGGTTGACATATATAGGAATTCTTCCAACAACACGTAGTAATGCTGTTCATTTACCCTTCTCAGTCATAGCAACGTAGTGGGAGCTGCAAGGTTCACATGTTTTACCTTTGTCAGGGATCTTTAACAAAGTGGTTCACGTTATCTGGAAAGATGATGTTACGTGTGAAAAACATCAACAATTTTTATCTAGGAAATCCAGCTCTTGAGGTTCGGAGAACGGTGCCTCTTTGATTTTTGAGCAAGCAATTTTGTTGAGGATCTGGTTCTCAAGATTTGGAGAGCGGTGCCTCTTCGATTTTTGAGCAAGCAATCTTGTTGGGAGTGCTTTCTCGGACATGAGGAAAGGTTGGGCATTTTTTCAAGCGTGCTTTGCCACGTAGCACGGAGGTTGACACACATAGGTGTTTTCCAGTTATCAAACAATGGTTCTGTTCCCTTACCCTTGTGGGTCACAGTAGGGTAGCTGAACCTTCAAAATTTATGTGTCTTAACTTTGTTAGGGTTATTTGGCAAATTTATCTTTGGTATCCAAGAAACTGATGTCGTGTGTGAAGATTGCTAATAGATCCTACTCAGGAAAATATGCTTCTCGAAATTCGGAGGGTGGTGCCTCTTTGATTTTTGAACAAACGGGCATGTTGCCCCTTCTTTTATAGGGGCACCAATTGTGTTCAAGAAGTTCGTTCAGAGAGTTACTGCTTGTAAGAATTCTTCTCTTATTTTCGTACTTCTGAGACTTACTGTAGTTCATTTTTTCTTCATCTTTTCTGAGAATGTTTGGCCCGTCCGACCGTTGTTTGGACTTGAATGTTGTGAAAGAGGTAGCCATGTCTCCTCAGGATAACATATGGTGCTTATCCTTCTTATCTCCTACTGGTCCCCTTACTATTGGAGACTCTGTGATGAAGAATGATATAACCGCTGCGGTGGTGGCCAAGAATCTTCTTACTCCCAAAGACAGCAGATTATATTCCAAACGGTCCGATGAGTTGGTTGTTAAGAATTCTCTGGCTCTTAGTGTTTAGTGTGCGGGTTCTGTGCTTAATATGGCCTAACGCCTATTAGCTCGAACCCACAAAGTTGAATCATTGGTAGCTGAAGTGATCAGTCTCAAACAGGAGATTAAATGGCTTAAGCACGAGAATAAACAGTTGCACAGGCTTTCACATAGCTATGCTACAACCACGAAGAGAAAACTTGACCAGTTACAGGAATCCGAGGGTCAAATTTTAAATGATCATCAGAGGTTTGTGAGTTTGTTCGAAAGGCATTTATTGCCTTCGTTCTCTGGGGCTGTACCACATACTGAAACTTCAAATGATCAACCTCTGGTGCCTCCTCTTTCTGGGGTTCTGCTCAGTACTGAGGCTCCAAATAATCACCCTCCGGTGTCTCCTATTTTTGGGACTTTGCCGAATGCTGAGACTTCTCCTGAGCAACCTTTGTGAAGGCGCCCCCTTGTTTGTTTGTGTTGATTAATGTGTATGCACATATTTGTAATTTATCGAAGATATCAATAAATAAGTTGTACTTCATTCAACGTGTTGTGTTAAATACATTAAGGTATCCTTCATTGAGTTCTTTCAATTTTTATTTTGTTGAAGTTTGCATGTTGAAACTTCGTGGGTGGACCCTGTAGGTTGAAGTAGTACTCCCTTAATTTATCGAGTGAGGAAAACTTCTTTGTTGGGGACTTGAAAAATCCAAGTCACTGAGTAGTCGTGAAACTTTCGTGTACCAAGGTGTAGTGGTATATGGTAGGAGTCCCCCAAGTCTCCGGGCGAGGATAGTTGCTGAGGGAGGTGTCTTGGTAGTGGCCAAGTTATCAAAATAATGAAGCTTTGTTTATGTCACACATTTCTTAAAAAAAAAACAGACCCAAGGTCTCATCCCTTTGCTCGTGTCGTCATCATGAAAGTTGTTACTTAACTCGTGAACTACAACATAGTCAAATTTGAGATCCATCGGAGCAGTAAAACTCCAGAAATTTAGGTATGATAAATGACTATTCATTATTTTTTTGTCAACCCGTCAGACCTGTTATGAGTTTCGAAACTCCATTTTTTCTTGTTCAAATCAACATACTTTCTTCATCAAAGTTGTTCCTCATCCTTTCTTCTATAACATATAAACAATTCAAATCGAAAACCACGACCCCTCTAGTTCTGGTACCGAGATCAGTCTTGATTTCTTGGTGGTTCCGGAAAATGTGACTGCGCCTAATTATGAGTCTCCCACCTAGACTATTCAATTCTCAAGCAAGTCTCAATCATCTCCTCGTAACTCCTGTGCCTTATTGCTGCCACTGGTTCACAAATCAGGATTCAAGCAAATCAGTAACTGGACCATCATTTCACTCGGATTTCCATAAGTCCCTGCATGATGTCTCAACAGGCGTCGAAAAATACTATCTACCTTCGTGATACTCAGATCGCCTTGGTGAAACTCCAGGAATTGTTGTCTCATCCTCAACCGATAACTGGGTCTCAGGAAATGTGCGCTGAAAAACCTCTGGAATGCAGCCCAAGTCATCGTAGTATTAGGTGGACGAGAATTCTTCACCGATTTCCACCATCGCTTAACATCTCTTTTTAGAAAATAAGCTGCAGTATCCGCCCATTCACCTGGTGGGCATCTCATACTCTCCAAAGTGTTCTCCACCTGTTCTAACCATTCCTCAGCCTCCGGACAGGCCCCAATTACTTGAAGGTTCGGAATACCATGACTGCGAGCAATCTCAACGTAGGTGCGATTCGATCTATTACCATCAGTAAAAGCATTCCGTATGGCATTAATCAGTTGTTGGATTCCTCCCCTTACACTAGAACGGGCGCGATGATGTACATTCCCACCAACGGGATCCATAATTCTGAAAAGAGATAAGAAAGATTTAGAACAACTAGAGATTAAAAATGCAATGAGAATTATGGTTACCAAATGGTGGAATGAAATCCTAAGTATGCTCTGAACTAACCATGCTCTGATACCAATCTGACACCCCCCGACCCCGAGGTCCTGGGGACATCGAGATGGTCATTTGCTCGCCGACACCCAAAGGGTGACGAAAGCCATTTAATTTAACCAAAAGCTGGAAAGAAAAAAAAACTAGAATATGCAATAGGTCTAATTACACACAATAAAAGTTCAACTACTATGTATTGAAATTAGGAAAATACATAACACGTCCAGAGCAGAAGTCTATTACATAGTACAAGCAGAAACTAAGATAGAGAAGTGCTATTACAATAGATGCCGGAGCAAAGAGAATATAGCACGAAATCACTGGTAGGGAAATGCCTCGTAGCTCAGATCGTAATCCTCGTTCATAGGTCCTGAAGGGGGCGCAAAACAAACATGAGTGGACCAAGTTGATAAATATACATATAAAACAGTTATTAACGTACTAACCCCCAGATTTTATGAAAACACATATATGATGATAAACATAGGTTTTCCGAAACTTAACATGTCATGCAATGCCTCAAATCATAATTTGTATAAATAATAATCACTAATGAATGTCCAATATAACACTTCGGGCCCCATGCCGGCTCCTCTTCTTTGAGCAGATAGTCAGAGGAAAACACACTACAGGCCTCATGGCGGCTCCCCGTCCCTGTGCTAAATAGCCAGAGGAAACACACTTCAGGCCCTATGCCAATACCAAACCGTCGCCCTGGACAGACCGGATCTATCCTTACGTCCCGTAGCGGAAAGGACCACTAGGTAAGTACAAAACCAGTGAGCATACATATATTGAAAAGCAACTTCATAGTATAAAGAGGTGTTCTAAACATGTTCTAAATATCATGTCGTCATCCATCGGATATTCTATAAGAACACGGGGTTATAGGAAAAATAGTAATAATTCAAACTAGCCTCAATAAGCATGTTATCTCATAAAACGTTTCATAAAACATAATCATCAAATCATGCTTTTCATGTATACATTTCTATTCTCAAAACATGCATTTTTAGAAGGGGTCCACACACTATACATCGTTAGTGCAAGCCGTACCAAACAGGAATAACGGAATTACTACTATGAATCGCACCTATTCACACAAATGGTTCCTTCAGTCAAACTCTACTCAAACAATTGAATTTGGAAAAACGGGCTTAAGAAACGGGTCCAGAACGTTGAAATTAGCCTAGGAGGGGTCCCGCACGAAAACCCAAAAAGTCAACCCTGAGGTCAAAGTCAATGTTGACCGTTGACTGGTCAAAGTCAAAAGTCAACGCTGACCATTGACCCAGTCAACGGTCAATGGGTCATGGGTCAACCTGTTAGAGTCAATCCGGGTCAACCCGGTTTAGGGTTCGGGTATTGGGCACTAGGGTTTGGGTTAGGAAAATAGGTTTAGATTTTAGGTGGGTTGGTTTAGGGCTTAAACTACACGGGCCCAAAAGCCCAAATAGAAAGGGTTTTGGGTTTGCTAACACGACCCTAAGGCCTTTGGGTCTTAAAGAAATTAAATAAAAATAAAAAACGAAAAGGTTTAGGGTTTTGGGCTGAAACCAAAACAGGCCTAAGGTCTGTGGGTGGAGAAACGGCCTGAAGGGCCTGGTGCGAACCGGAAAAGAATGCCGAAGCATCTACAGCTCCGGCCAACAACAACCGTGCGTTTTAGACCCCGATCTAGGTAACAAAATGAAGCACTAGACAAGAAGAGTATTTTTATACCTTTGGTTCGTCGTAAAACGGCCTGTGGTGGTCGAAAAACTCCTTGACAACCACAAAACTCGCCGGAGATGGGTGTGCCTTCACCCGAGCCAATCTCACTCAAAAACCTTGGAAATAATGAGCTCAAACTCAGTAAAACACAACCAAGCAACAACTAACACGGATGGAGGGAAAATGAAAGCTTACCAAACCGGAAAAACAAAGGAAACTTGACGGAGAGTTCTCGGTTCTTACGTACTCACGGTGACGAGAGCAAGGGAGAGAAAGATGAGGTTTGATGGCGATGATAATGATGATCTCCCCGAGCAGGTGCAGTTATGGGTGCGCGTGTGTGTTCACGGTATAGGAGAGGGAGAGAGACGAGAGAGTGTCGGGAGAGGGAAGAAAAAGTGTGCAGAGAAAAAAAGAGAAGAAAGAAAAAGAGAAAGAGAAGGAAAAAGAAAGGGTCACGGTGGGTAAGGGACATAAAGAGAAAAAAGAGATGTGTTGGGGTACTGCCACGTGGTAGCTTAGGGATAGAAACAAATCTCTTTTCCAGATCCTGATTGGGTGAAAATTAAGAACTAAAGTAAAATTTCTATAAATTTTTAGGAAGAAATACAGAATTACATTTATAAGCAGGGGTAGGTGTAACAAGGTTATCTCTCTAACTTTTACATATTTATAACAAATATTACTTTCTTTCATTTGTATTTGTTAGACAAACTTTCTGACCCACTCTGCGCGTCCACGCGCTAAGAAAGAAAGAAATCTGCGCACTTTAACGCGCTAAAAGGAAGGCAACGCGCCAAAAAGCAAGGGAAAAGGGTATTTGCTAGACCTGGCAATTTATTACACGACCCGTTAACACGACACGTAAACGACACGAAAATAACGGGTTTCGGGTCAACACGATAACTAATCGGGTCATTATCGGGTCACACGATAATAACCCGTTAATAACGGGTCCTTAACAGGTTTACACGAAAGTGACACGCGGGTAACCTGGTTCGACACGATAAGAAAAATGTTATTTTGATGATTTTAATTTTTTAAACTACTAAAAAAAACTTACTCTAAAATGCAATAGATATAATGAATATGTATATATTGTTTATTAATTATTATTCTATTATTATTTTATATAAATTTTAAATTTTAAGTTTTGTTTATTTATTTATTTTTATAATATATTATAGGCAAAGATTGAGATTAAAAATCATAAAACACATTAAAAAACAAACATTCATAGATCAAGTAATGAGACAAAACTTTTCGATGGTTATAAACGAAAAATCACGATTTAACGGTTATTGTAACTCTGATTTTGATGATTTTTTACAGCTACACTCCTTGACCCTAAATGAATACAATGAATGAATTCGATCTTCAATTTAAAATATTTACACTAGTGGATACCACAAAATCTTATGTTATACTTGATGAAAGTATAAATAAACTCTTAAGTGTTAGTGAATCTATCGTTTTGATGAGATACGCATCCTACGAAACTAATTTCAACGATCCAACCGTCAAACTTGTTTATATATGCTTCGAGATTGCATACGCCAAAAATTGCAAAAAAAAAAAACATTGAGAGATCAAGTAGGAGACAAAACTTTTCGACGGTTATAAACGAAAAATTACGATTTAACGGTTATTTTAACTCCGATTTTGATATTTTTTACAGCTACACTCATTGACCCTATATGAATACAATGAATGAATTCGATCTTCAATTTAAAATATTTACACTAGCGGATACCATAAAATCTTATGTTATACTTGATGAAAGTATAAATAAGTGTAGATTTTTAAAAATCTCATGAACAATGTTATTTATTTGAGTGAAAAATTAATAATAATAAGTGTGAAAAATGTAATCACACGTAATGAAAAACTTTACAACGTTCATTAAGGGGTCAACTCCGAAATTTAGTATGTATATACTAATTTAGTATTATGTTTTACATTTTTTTGGGTCAAATTATGTTTTTCTTTTCATTTTTATTGATTTAAAATATAATTTTCTTAACGGATAACGAGTCGGGTCATATTACTTGATAATATTAACGGGTTGATTTCGGGTTGGGTCATATTACCTGTTTACTTTAACAGGTATTACACGACACGACCCGTTAAGCTATCGGGTATGACACGAAAACGACACAAACACGAGAAACACGACACGAATGCCAGGTCTAGTATTTGCTGAGAGGATTGGGGCCCGGCCTGATGGCGTTGTCGGGCACCATGTGCAATCCCACTTGCTTTATTTCAATCGGACGGCGTAGATTAGTGACTTTATTTGCCCAAATCGACCTTTCTTTCCTGGCAACTTCCAAGTGCCCCACTGGAGATGCATCTCATTTTTCTAGTGAGAACCAATGAAGGGGGTTGTTGCCCAGCAATCTTGAGTTTGTTAAGGGGCTACTTGAATACTGTCGATCTTGTGCTTGTTGATGGCTTCTTTTTCTTCATCTGTTCCTAATTGGAAATACGATGTCTTCTTGAATTTTCGAGGGGAAGACACTCGCAGGACCTTCATCGGCCATCTCTACAAAGCTCTGCTTCAGAACTCAATCAACACCTTCAAAGACGCTGAAGAGCTCAGAAAAGGCAACGGCCTTTCGCAGCTACTGACAGCTATAAGCGACTCAAGGCTTTCAATTGTAGTTTTTTCTCAAAACTACGCTTCTTCCACATGGTGCTTGAAAGAACTCGTCCAAATCCTGCAATGCATGGATCAGAAGAAGCAGATTGTGATTCCCATTTTCTACGAAGTAGACCCATCTCATGTTCGTAAAATCAAGGGAAGTTTTGAGGAAGCTTTTTCTAAACATGAACATGATCCTAACGCCGACATGGAAGAAGTGCAGCGGTGGAGGTCTGCTCTACAAAGAGCCCCCGATTTATGTGGCTGGGATTCACAAAATTACCAGTAACTCATTCCCTCATAATCTTATTCACTTAGTAGTTTAGAAGTTTAGCTAATTTCCTGTTTTGGTCGTTTTAGTTTTGAAGAAAATTCTTATTTCGTTTATAGTCGCTGATTTCCTGTGGTTATCATTAATGTTAATACAACTAGAACCAAGACTTCCTTCCCAACCCTCTACAAAATTGAATACTCACCAACTCTCTGCAAAACTTTCCACCACCACACCTAGATATTTGCCATGAGAAGGGAAGAGGAAACTAATTTAAAAAATTAGGGGCCTTTGATATTGATCTTGCGGTGAAGAATTCACTTGTTTTTATTTACTTTTTCACATGGGACGATGTCATTTGTACAAAATCTCTTAATTTTCTCCCTCTTTCATGATGAGGAAAAAGCAGGTGTGAGAAACAGAGAGGAGACATAATGTACAAAGGACGTCGTCCAACATTAATAAGTAGAAAAAGAACAAGTTAAATTAATTCTTCAAACCGCAAGATCAAAATATATGGCGGCTATTAAAAGGTCTAGAAAACATCTGGAGAGGATATAGATGACTAGTTCTCTTATATGTTGATTGAACTTAGAAGAGTGCATTGAGTAAATGAAAGAAGAATAAACTGAGAATTGTTGGGTCGTTACTTGTGTTTTCAATGACAGTGTGATGAGTGTCATATAACTAGCAATCGCTGGACTTGACAATATTGTTTTTTCAAATTTGGCAGGGATGATGCCGAGCTTATTGAGTTGATTGTAGATGATATTTTTAAGAAATTGATCAACTTCTTATCAAGTGAAAAGAATGGCTTGGTTGGAATGGATTCCCGCTTAAAGAAAATGGATTCACTATTATGTCCCGAGGTCGATAACGTTGGCTTTGTTGGAATATGGGGTATGGGCGGTATAGGCAAAACCACCATCGCTAGAGCTGTGTATGATAAAATCAATCATCACTTCGAAGGTCGTTGCTTTCTTGAAAATGTGAAGCGACGTTTTCCCTCAACTGATGCAGGTGAAGCGCCACTAGATATGCAGGCAGAAATTCTATCTAGTATCACAAATAAGAAAGTGGGGAGTTTAGAGATTTTGAGAAATGGTTTTCAGAAGATGATGGAAAGAGTTGGTAAGAAAAAAGTTTTACTTGTTCTGGATAATGTGGAGAGTTCATCCCAAATTGAAGCCTTAATTGGAAAGCAACCTTCATTTGGTGGCGGAAGTCGAATCATTATAACAACTAGAGATAAACAGTCACTAAGTAGACTTGGTGATCAGATATATGAGCCCGAGTTGTTAAATGACGATGATGCTCTCGAGCTGTTTGTGCAGTATGCTTTCAGTACAAAGCAACCCACAGAAGAATACATTGATCTGTCAGGCCATTTCATAAAATATGCTCAAGGTTTGCCTTTAGCACTCAAAGTCTTGGGAGCATTTCTCGATGACAAAAGTGTACTTGTGTGGAAAGATGAGTTAAAGAAAATAGCGAGAAACCCGCACCTGGGAATCCAAAAAGTCCTTAGAACAAGCTTTGATGGACTAGATGATTTGCAGAAGGAAATATTTCTTGATATTGCATGTTTCTTTAAACAAATGAAGAAAGACTTGGCAACAAGGATTATGGAGGGTTGTGACTTCCATCCCCATACCGGATTAGACGTTCTAGTTGGTAGAGCTCTGGTCACTATCTCATCTGATGGTGTACTCGAGATGCATGATTTAATAGAGGAAATGGGTCACCAAATCGTACGCCAGGATTCTATAAAAGAGCCTGGAAGGCGCACTAGATTGTGGAGCTATGAAGATGTTCATTATGTGCTAAATAAAAAAAAGGTGAGAAATACGCTCCCCTCCACTCCATTAATGTAATTGCATTGAATCTTTTCTCTCCCAGTAATATTAGTAAATTTAATAATAATAATAATAATAATAATAATAATACTTCCGGTACTGTTTTCACTTTTAACAAAAACCACATTTTTACCTTTTCCTGGTACTATTTACTGCACCTTTATTTGTCATTTTTCATTAAAATAAATGTTTTTTGGACTTTTTTTGTTAGTTTTCCTTAATAATAAAAATATAAAGCTTCAACTTTGACCAAAATCCAATTCATGAGAACCATGTGCATTGGGCGTTATAATCGTAAGTTTGTACTCAAAGTGCAATTTTGGTAATCCAGGCTACGGAAGCAATTGAAAGCATAATTGTGCAATGGCCACACTCAAACAATGTGGTGGAATTAGATACTGCCCTTGTTCAAATGCCAAAACTAAGACTACTCAGAGTCCATACCCACTGTTTGCTACCAGAGGGCGAGCCGGCCGATGATCACTGGCAATACGAGGATCTAAAGTTCCTCTCTGAAAAACTAAGTTATCTGTTCTGGAATAAATGTCCCCTAAAGTCTTTATCGTCCAATTTTAACCCAGAGAATCTTGTTGAAATTGACATGCAATATAGTTGGGTTGAACACCTCTGGAAAGGAACTAAGGTACGTTCATCATTTGCCTATATACTGCTTTTAAATGGTTTAGTTTTTAAATGCCTTATTATGTATGTAACACATATTTTCCTTGATGTATATTGACAGCCTCTTGGAAAGTTGAAAATTATCAATTTAAAAGGCTCTCATCGTCTTAAGGAAACACCGGACTTCACTGAGGCAAAGAATCTTGAGAAGCTAATTCTTGGTGGATGCACAAGTTTATATGAGGTTCACCCATCCATTTCTGCCCTTGAAAAACTTGCCCTCTTGGATCTAAGTTGGTGCGGCAAACTCAAGTCCTTTTCAAGGAGCATTTGTATGAAATCTCTTGAAACCTTTGATCTCTCTTTTTGCTCAATACTTGAGAAGTTTCCAGAGATTTCCAAAGTTATGGAGAAGCTTTCAAAGCTTTATTTGCAAGGGACTGCAATAAAAGAACTGCCTCGATCAATTAATAATCTTATGGGGCTTGTTACTTTGAATCTTGAATATTGCAGAGAACTTGAGATTCTTCCAAGCAGCATTGTTCAACTCAAGTCCCTGCAACTTCTTAATCTTTCTGGTTGTCCAAAGCTCCAGGCCTTTCCAGTAAATGTCGGAAATATGGAAAGATTAAGAGAGCTTCGCTTGGATGAGACATCTATTAAGGGCCTTGCGCCATCAATTTCATCTCTTCAAAACCTTGAGAGTTTGAGTCTAAAGCAATGCAAGAAGCTTCTTAGCCTTCCAAGCAGCATTCATATGAGATCTCTTCAAACCCTTAATCTTTCCGGCTGCTCTGATCTGTATAATTTTTCAGAAATTCCTGAAGTTATGAACCTATCAGAGCTTAATTTAGATGAGACTGCAATTTCAAAGCTGCCCTCGTCCATCAAAAATTTTACGGGACTCGTTACCCTGAGCCTGAAGGATTGCAGAAGATTACAGATTCTTCCAGGCAGGTTTCATATGAGATCTCTTCAAGCCCTGAATGTTTCTGGCTGCTCGAATCTGTGGAATTTTCCAGAGTTTCTAAAAGTTACGGAGAACTTAAAAGAGCTTCATTTAGATTGGACTCTAGTTGCAGAAGGCCATAGATGTATGAAGTTTTCGGGGATTGCAATTGAAGAATTGCCATCCATAATTTATAGTCTTATGGGACTTGCTACCTTGACGCTACGGTATAACAAAGACTTTGAGAGTCTTACAAGCAGCATTTGTCAGCTCAAGTCCCTAAATTATCTCTCTTTCTGGTTGTACAAAGTTTAAGGTGTTTCCAGACATATTAGAAAATATGGAAAGATTAGCCAGCCTTGATTTGGATAGCACATCTATCAAAGAGCTTCCTGCATCAATTGAACGGCTTCAGGGGCTAATGTCGTTAAATCTGAAAAACTGCAAAAGCCTGGTCTATCTTCCGGACAGTATCTGCAATTTTTTAAGTCTCGAATGGCTCACTCTCCATGGGTGCTCAAAACTTTCGAAGTTGCCTGAAGATTTATGGTATTTGAAGCGCCTTGGCATAAAGGGAACTGGTATACATGGTTACCGCCCAGAACAGCAATTCATCAATTTGGGGGATTTGGCTCAGTTTCGAAGCACTGCACCTGAGATTATTGCCATGGTCCCAAACATTGAGCAAAATGAGGCGGTGGCTGATGCGGAAGAGAGGCAGGATATTGCGGAGTCAAGCTATGTGGAAGAGAGGCAGGATATTGCGGAGTCAAGCTATGTGGAAGAGATGCGGCGGCAGGTGGAAGAGATGCAGCGGCAGGTGGCAAAGCGGCCTGAGTTTTACCCAAGAAAGGCCCGGTTTTTGTTTAAGTTTTAATCCTATTTAAACTCATTTGTTTTCATTTCCCCCACCGATGTGGGACTGCCAACAAATTTCTCATCACATTTTGACTGATCCTGAGGAGTCAAGCTGTTTGGAAGAGATGATGCAGCGACATTTGGAAGAGATCAGGCAGTGATGTGGACGTTTGGAAGAGATGAGGCAGCGATGTTTAGAGTTTCTTGAGGTAGATGTAGCATCTCTCTCTTTAAAAACGATAATTTCGCAGCACTTAGGGGTATTTGGATCAGTGTCAGAGCACTGCACCTTTGAGTGATATGGTGGACTCAAGCTACGGGGAAAAGGAGGCGGTGGCTGTTAAGGCAATTTTTTGAGTGATCTCAAGCTGTCAAGACATGAGGAAGAGAAGAAGGAGAAGGCGGTGGCAGCCTCAAGGAGAGGTGGGAGGATATGAGGTATCTGTGGGTCACGGGGTAATGGGGATTGAGGTATTTGGCGCATCATCACTGATATAGTAGTAAGACTAAGGGACATGGGAGAGGGAAGAAATGGTGATTTTGTGCGGTAAGAGTTTGCGACTCTTTCGTGTTTTGAATTGGTTTCTGCTTCTGAGAGCTCTTTTATTTAGTTTTTTGCTTTTTCGGGTATTTCTTGCTTCACCTGCAGTTGGTACGTGGTCAGTATTTACATATCTGTGTGTATTGTAAACTTGTTTTTTCTTTCTCTTCGATCAGGTAATGTATTGTTAGTGATTAAGCCTCGAAGCTCATGTCTTAGGAGTTCAAGTTCCGTACTTAGTCATGTTGATTCACTTTACACCAAAGAAAGTTTGTGAATTCTTTTCTAATCGATTCTAAATGGCTTAGACTTTGTGGTGGGATTAGCTGAAACTTTTGAAAAAATGTTCTGATTTTTAATGTTTTCTATGGATTGCAACTTTGAAGGTGAAAATAGTTTCAGTTAAGTTTTTAGTTTGTTAATTTTTATTTTGGTTTTTGAGTTTTGTTTTGCTTGAGGACAAGCAAAAAGCTAAGTTTGGGGGTATTTTGATGAGTCAATATTATATTATATATTTTATCCTTTTCTTAGTATTAATTTGATAATTATTTGGTAGAATTTTGATACTTTGCTTTATATTTTCAATATAGGACATTCGACTTCTTCTGGAGCAAAACATGATCAAACGGACCAATTTTGGAGTGATTCAAATTGGAGGACGTTCGTGTGTCTCCTGGCTTATTCGTGTCAAAATTTGGGATGTTTCTACCAAACGGTTATTTTCTGGTGATTAAATAAAGAAGCTGTGCGCGTTGCTGGAAAGTGACGTTTCTGGGTTTGAATTGCGTTTTTGGAGCCCAAGATGACCTCATATGGGTTCGTGGCCTTCTGGAGAAGTGTTCAAAATAGTTCGAACTTTAAATCCAGCTACTTTGGGCCAGTTTTGGAGTTGATTTGGGTCCAAAACGTGGCTGTGCAGATTTCTAGGCGAATTTACCAAATTAATTTAGGATTATGTTTCCTATTTTATTTCAAGTTTTTAGGTTTCCTAGTTTGACTCTAAGACCCTTAACTAGGAGGATTTTAAGGAGAGTTGTATAAATAAGCCTTTTGGCAAACCTAGAGAGGGGGGGGGGGGGGGGTTGAACATATGCAATTTTTGAGAGAATAGTTTGGCTAAAGCTTGAGATTTAAGACTTATACTTTCAGGTGTTTTCATCATTTTTTCTAATTTAATACAATTTTGTTGATTTTATTTATGAATATGCGTAACTAATCCTTTTTGCTAGGGTGAGCCCATGATCCTTAGCAAGAATATGTAGTCTCTTTTAATTTTCTTATGAATTTATGCATGCAAGTTTTGGATTGTAATCACTATGCTTTAAACTATCTATTTGTCTTAGTGCTTCGCGACCATTAGGATATTTAGAAAAGTAATTTGATGCAATTTTGGCGGAGGGCGGTCCCTAAAATTGACTAAGGCTTTTTGTGGTTAACATGTGTAACTACTTAGGATGGACGACACGTCTTAGGAGTTATATGGTTTTTCAAAAGGTTTTCACAAAACTTAATGAGTCTTGCATGTTCACATTCGATCTGGAAGCCACGGACGGGTTGCATGTTAGATATACGTTTTATATTGGGGAAACCAAGTAGGGCATACTTTAGGAAAACCTAACCTTCAAAATATGCATGCGTAATTCATAAGGAATTAGAAGAACTACATAGGATTGTTAGGGTGATGGCGGAACCCTAGTGCTTTTCCAAATTTGTTTCTCAAAATCTTTTCTTTTTGATTTGTTTCTTTATTAATTGGTTATTAGTTGTTTTCTCTAAATTACTTTTATTAAAATTCGTTTTTAATACTTTTAAATTCAAATTCAAAATTTTCCAATCTTTACTTTCAGATAATTAACTCGGATTAGGGTTTTTCATAAATTGTTTTAAATAATCCTGGCAACGACCTTGCTTGAGCCGTTTATACTACAACCTTGTTCTCTTGCAAGTATTTTGTGTGATTTTATCCCTACTTTGGCAGGTGGTAAAATTCCTATCACATATGCAAAGTTGTTGGACTTTACAAAATTACCATCAGGATTCTCACTGTAGATAACTTCTGTGCTTGAGTCGACTGCTGATTTTATAGCACCAAGGATCGTAGTCCCTAATCATGAAAAGGAAGTTTTATGAAAAATACAGCCAAGATTAGATACATTTATGTACGAACATCCTACACGCACGGGAATATATTTCCATACATTCTAATAACTGTGAAGACGATTTTCTTGTTGCAACTAACCAGCACCTATGAAATCTTCTTATTAAGTGCTTAATGTTCTATTTTGTGAATATTCAATTCTATCATTTTGTTGTAGAGCACAAAAGTTGTGCACATAGACAGAATATTATGTATTTAATACATCAATGAAAGCAGACTATACCGGTTGTATAATTGTTGCCACTGAATCCTTACCATGCAATTGTCCATCTACCACATTGGTAGCCCAGATTATCAGCATGACTGCCGGCGACTAGAATTTTAGACACCTTCTTGGGAAGAGGTATGACTGGATCTGTAATGTTCCCGCTTTTCCCATTCTTCAAAAGCACGACGGATTTTCTGACAGCCTCCCTTGTCAAATCTCTATGATCCTGGTAATGTTAAATTAAAATACAAAAATGATTGATTCATGTCAGTAAATCAATAAATACAAAGCTTACTAAGCAGTCTTTTGGCCATTGAATGTAACACCAATTTGAAAGGAATGTCCATTCTAATTTTATCGAACTATATACATCAATCAAATGACCAATAGGAGGGTTGCAAATCCTGATAATTGATTATCTCGGATACACTGACCTGGCTTCCAAGCTCATTGACTAGGCTGAAATCAGCCAACGGGTTCTCAAAAGGACCCATGGTGAACTTGACAAGCAGAATCCTTCCCACAGCATCATCAATACGATCCATTGGGACAACGTTATTCTTGACCAGGTTAATGAGATCATTAATGAATTCTTTATAGTTGATAGGGAGCATGACCTTCAAAACAAAGAGAACCATTTTCAGAGTTTTATAATTTCGAACCAGAATAGAAAAAGAGTTTTATATAGTGTAAAAGAGATGCTATTGTCTTCTTTCATTTTTGTAAGAGGTTTTTATATAAAATAAGCCACGAACCATGTCAATTCCAGCTAGAACTGAAGCTTGGACAGAGTATGTGTAGTTTGAATGTGGCGGTGAGGTAATCCTGTCAATACCCTCCCAGTCTGATATAACAAAACCCTGAATGTTCAACCAAAAACATCATGTGATGTTAGCATGAAACAGTGCAGAACACAGATAAAGGTACAATACAGTCACCAAAATGAAGCACCTATTGTGAGACCGATAACAACCAGAACTCGAGATCAGTGATATTATTGAGTTATCAACTTATCACAAATACCTTAATTTCATATTGAATCTGAAATTTCAACTCATTAACACAGATGAAGCTTAAAGACGCTAAAAAGTGGGAACTGATGCAAAACAGGATAAATCATATAACTGATGCGGTACTGATGTATGCTAGCCACTACAATTGTATCAAGAGAAATGCGCAAAAACTGCATCAGAAGTTTGTTTGAATGTATTATGATGGCTACAAAGACAATAATCTGTAATGGCTACAACAACAACATCTAAGCCTTATCCTACTAAGTGGGGTTTGGCTGTATGAAATAAAGATGACGTTAGAGGAGAAATACGAGAAAGTATGTAAATGCAGCGAACCCATCTATAGACACCAAAAGTGGTAACATGGGAAAGTGAAGAATCATGCTAATCACTAAGCAATGTCCAAGAAAACCTGACCGCATTAATGTGTAATGTGGAAGTAATTTGAATTTGATTAGATAATATTGGAGGTATTAAAACCCAACATGTAGGAAATACACAAGGTTGAGAAAGGCAATAAAAACAGATAAGGCTGACAGCATTTGAAGAATAAGAAGAGATTGAGGGAAAGAACAGTTATAAAGCAGTCAACTAGTCACGATTAAGAGCATATATTTTGAAAATCTGTAATTTAAGCTATGAGATGCCAAGGAAGAGAAAACCACGCAAATAAAAGTACTGAT
The DNA here is from genome assembly GCF_019419815.1 of Pyrus x bretschneideri. NCBI lineage: Eukaryota > Viridiplantae > Streptophyta > Magnoliopsida > Rosales > Rosaceae > Pyrus > Pyrus x bretschneideri. The sequence continues at coordinate 1,105,524 of NW_025999801.1, forward strand.
AATTGCAATGTGCAAAGGTTTTGGTAAGATTTAACACTGCGCATGCTAGTTTCGTGCTTACATCAAATCTCGGTACATGGATGAGACATGATTGCACTTTATATCTTTCTGTGCATGTGATTGTTAACTCCAGAAAAACTGCAACAAGCTTGGATATTAAATAAAAGTGAATAAAATGATACCTTAAATTTAAGGGTGCCCTTAGGAAGTCCGTAATTAGATCACGGTTTGCATGCATCTTTTTCCCATTCCAACTGAAGTAGGAAATCATCACGGTTGAGACACCCTTGATGATGGAGTCAGAATAGGCAGGCATGTGGATGCTAAGCAATTCCTGTTGGTCAATCACAGTGTCGTACTCATTAATGCCCTTGCTCGTGCCACCATCACCAACGAAGTGCTTTGCACAAGCTGCAACCTTTTTACTAAAATATAATAAATAAATAAATATATATCAGGAATCACTGAAAGCTTGAGTATTTTAACATTAGTTAAGGAAATAAAAGATAAAAAGAACCACTAAATTCATTTGATTTATTAATTGAATCCATAACTAGAAAAACACGACGCGTGTTATCCAAATTATATTTCAGCCAAATTATCTTCCCTAAACTCACAAAATCCAGTAAATTGAGATCATGAGCAATAGTTACAATACAAAGGATTGTATCTTTTAAATCAAAAGAAGGAAAAATGAAAATGGAATGAACAGAGAAAAATAAAAAAGGAAAGATAGAAGTATGCTTATTTTCATAAAATTCTTACTTTCCACTAACATATGGCGCTCCTTTCTGAGAATTTGCAGGGATATCTCCCTGTAAACCTGGAATAATCTCCGTCATTTCTTGCACAATTTTGTGATCTTCTCTGTAGCTTTCGTAACACCGGCCCCATCTTGGATCTCTACATACCTATATAGGATGTTCCAGGCAATGCACAGAAGTCATCAGATGGAGAAAATATGAACGCACTCAAAGGACATTGTTAAGCATGTAAAAGAAGAAAATGCTGAACGCATAAATCCTTTTGTAATGTATTATTTACCGCAATGCAAGGAGCAAATACATAAGGAATCCCTGTAGCTCGGGCTTCAAGAGCAGTTGCAGAACCAATTCTTCGTACCAGTTCAGGGTCTCTGTATACTGGAAATATTTAATAGAAAGAAGACACATTCAATGAACTATAAAACGAAAAACATCTAAAAGGATTTTGAAATGCATGGTTAGTTATTTTAATACTTGCTGAAGTATAATAGAGATTTACTTGTAAGGATTTGACCCTAATGGGACCTTGTTGTAGTTATAGAGTTACAGAGTGCTGCTTTTAAACGACGGTGACAGATCTCATCCTTTGTGTAAAAATAGAACAATGCCCTATCATGTTTTGAAATGAAGCAAATAGAATCTGAAACTTTTACCTGCCTGGTAGCTCCAAGCCCAACATTATGTGGAAATATTGTAGCATTGTAGACATTATTGTGTCCATGAACAGCATCAATGCGATGATCATAGGAATGCCCAAACGACTAGATAGAGTTCCCTTCTGAAATCCGTTAATCATGTTAACCCAGTCTTCAGCACTAGCTTCTGGAAGTGGTGCACTGCCACCACCGCTCAATACACTACCTGCACAAATCAGAACACATCCTCACTCCATTGTCATATCATCTGTGTGTTCAATATTTTTCTCTTTACCAAAAGTCTTCCTCCCTCCAAGGCAAAAAAGAATGGGGCAAAAGGAGAACAATCTGAAGGCTTGTTAATTGAATAAAGAAGAACCAATCTCATAACTGGATATGTTCTTGCAGCCTCCAGATTCAAAGTGATACTTCCTGTTTAGTTTGTACAAAGTTAGAAATGCAACAAAAAGAGGTAATGTGTGGTTTTTGGTGACACCAAGGCAGGATTCTAGACATATGTTTAGGGAAAATTGCACAGTAAGTACAAAATCCTAATATTGACATCTCAAACACCCTATGCACAGACATTATCTCTGCAGAATAACCCCAATTGCAGGGGTTTTTTTTTTTTACCAACTGCACCCCTTCGTTTTGCTATTCATTTTGCTACTTCAACCATTTTATCCGTATATATAAATTAAATCACTAGAGAACACCTCAACTCGTGCGTAAACTCCTTTCTTAATAAGATAAAATCCACAAGAAAGATATACAAGAATTGTGTTGTGCCATCATAAAAAGTCATTTAACGGCTTGATTTGAAGAAATAACAGGAATGAAATGCGGACAGAATGAGACGAACACTAGAAATCAAAACATTTATGTTGGTGTGCATCCAACACAGTTGAAGGTTGTATTGAAATAGATACATTACATACCAATGAAGTAAGTTTTCATAGTATCAACCGAGGCGACACTCCTATCAATCTGCGTGTTGAAGGTGAGATGAGGCTTCCTTTCTAGCATTTTTACGAGAATAGAATAAGAATTGAAGAATATCTTCGTTGAGTTAATCCAGTAGAATATCTAACATTTGTATCAAAACTGGTAGCTAGTCGTTAGTTAAATATCTGAGACTCTCCGAGTATAGACATTAAAGCTGAAAGGGTCATGTAAAATGAAAGTGGAAAAATTATGGAAGCTGCTATTGGCACTCCAGAAAAGTCATCATGCAGACTGTTTTTTGTGAGTGCTAATTATCGTGCCGAACTTGATGATTTAGTTTTCTGATAGAAATGGATTGTTATTGATGACAGATTGTTGGATTTATTGGTGTAGAGAGCGAGCGGCAATGCTGTCTGACTACAGTTTTGATGAGGTCGAAGGTATAACCTTTTAAGTTCATGTCCCCTCTTGGCCTAGAATGTAATAACTCGGGAGAGATTTTAATCTGGTAGTTATATTACTCATGATTTATTATGGCTTTACCAGGCTGAGGTGACAGCTGCTTTCACTTGGTTGCACATGCATCGGACATGGCTGGATAGTTCAGAAATTAAAGAACAAGAAAGATGGTTATTTTTGCTTCCTAACCAGGTCTGCATCTATTTTCTTGGGTCAAGATCGGGAGACACATTTTGACACACTTTCTTAGGGTCGGGATTGGGGGATCTGATTCCATATTGTTTACACATCTATCTTGAATGCTGTGTTCAGAATCCGGTGGTTAATTCCAGGTTTACTGGTCACAATAAGGCATCCTTGTACATATAAGTTACCAGGACCAGGTCAAAGTACATGGTGACTAAAGTTTGATTGATGTGTAGGCCAATTGCAGAATCCTACTGCTACGAAGTACACAATGTGATGAAATAAGTACTACATTCGGCTGCAGTAAATTAATTCTCAAGTTATTCCATTTCGTTTTCAGTCTTCCAGGTTTTGTTTTTGTTTTTTTGAAAACTGAAAACTTGTTGAGCAACTATTTTAGTTTTTATAGTTATTTTGGTTTGTATATCAGCTTTTTTTCGTATATTTTTCGGCTCATATTCGTATGATAATTTTATTTTGTGTCTCTGGCTTTCAGTTTCATGGATGCACATGAAACACAATAATCTACATCCGAGATCTTTCAGCGGAGTTCGACTTCATATGCCCGTTGTGACAAGGTCAGCTTCAGTAGTTGTTAAGGCCTCCTCTGACATTGATGGAACTGCTGCCGCAAATGAGGGCAGTGAGCCCCTTCCAGATAGCAAGGAAAAGGCGGTGGTACCTGTCGACAAGCTTCCTTTGGAGTCAAAGCTGCAAGAGCAGCTAGAGCAGAAGAAGAAGATGCAACTGGCGAAGAAAATAAGGCTTCGCAGGAAGCGACTTGTTCGCAAGCGAAAACTGAGAAAGAAAGGCAGATGGCCTCCATCAAATATGAAGAAGTTAAAGAATGTCCGAGGTTTTCCTCATGCTTTCTTGCAGGTTTAGTTCTGACCCTTTTTGTTTATGCGGACGCGTGATTTTTTTTATTGCAAGATCAAATGTCTCTTCGTATTGATGTAATTTCTTAGTTTGAATCTTGATGATGTCAATGGAAAAATTCCTTACGTTTTTGCAAGGTTTTGATCATCCCCTGGCTTGTTCAGGGCTGTTCTCCAGTTTTATAGCTGGATCTTTCTTCCAAGACATCCAATGCAAGCGTTCTTTTTTGCTTTGGGCGAAGGCTGAAGATCTATTTCGGATCTGGTGTGTGGATCTTTCCTTTAGCTGGTGGAGAAATAAAGTTTTGAGTTTGTATCGATATATAAAGAGGAGTGGCCGATATTTCACTAGTGGATCAGCAAATTCATGCCGTCTTTGATGACGAGCAAGTACTTTGGCCCTCCAACGGGGGGCGGTAGGGGAAATTGAGCGGAATTGCCATTTCCCCTTTGAGGTCCATCTTTGTTGAGTGTTGCTGCGACACTAGTGTTTAATGTGAAGCAGATCCTATTGCTAATTTGTTGTCAGCTCCAACGAGTTTTGTCCGTTGTACCGGGTTTCAATATTTATATGGCAAAACCCTCCCTATGCGGGGCTGATTGTATTATTCCTAACATGTGGTTTGCTCCCATTAAGAATGAAGAAAATTCTCCTTTCCACCCGAAAAAGAGAGTTGTGGTTAGACTTGGTATTCGTGTCGTGTTTTTCGTGTTCGTGTTGTTTTCATGTCATACCTGATATCTTAACGGGTCGTATCGTGTAAAACCCGTTAAAATAAACAAGTAAAATGACCCGATCCGAAATCAATCCAATAATATTAACAAATAATGATCCGACCCATTACCCGGTAAGGAAAATATATTTTAAACCAATAAATAATCAAATAAAAAACATAATAATAAATAAGTATATACATACCATATTGACACATCCAAAACATAAAAACGCATTTTTTTTAAGTATATTTTCGCTACCTAAATTGATTGTTCTAGCCTTTTTCTTTGCAAGACTCGTATTTGTATTGACTATACTTTCACTTTTAAGATCTCGTTCTGTTCCAATTATAATCTCCACGGACTCCTCATCACTAAGGTTTACTGAATCTGAATCTCTAGCATTCATTGCTTCTGAAACAAAATGGGTATAAATTAACTAATAGCTTAATTAATTAAGTAAAGTCTTTAATAGTTTTTTAATTAATGTAGAAGTGTAAAACATATAGAAAAATATATAAACGCTTGTATTACAAATTTCATGACACGCCCCGATCCCGACATACGTCTAGGATCGACCCGTGATGTCACCAAGAATCTGTATCTCTAACATACCCCGCCTTCGGGATATGTGCAAACACAACTCACGATCCAACTACATAGTAATTTTTCGTACACTTTATGGCTGCATCTAACCTCCTTGTTAGAGTGCCTACGTACCCTCAATAGGGATCAAGCCATTTGTAGTTCAACATTCACAAAATCAGACGTTTATCCCACTAAGTTCAAGCAGAAAAGCATACCATTCGTCAATAATCATTTATTATAACCTGACAACATGAAATTCCTGGACTCAGGTTACATAACAAACCAACATGCCATTCACAATTCTCATTCCATCCATCGTATAACTTCCATGTTTTCAGCACGATACTTCCATCCATAGCATGTAAACATCAATTAACCAACGAAGCACATATTATTCTCAAGCCACATTGATCACTAAAATAATTATAATAATGACAACCATAACCAAGGTCATTCCACAATCCCGTCAATCAATCAATTCATAAATCAAAAATACATGATCTTAGCATTTAATTATGTTAATCAATGAATGCGATAACATATAATTTCACAAATTTAACCAAGGAACTCTATATAATTTTCGACTTGGATTATGAGCAATAACATGGTAAATCTATTTTATATTCACAAGGTCTATTGTGGGTAATTCCCATTCACTCGAATCTAGGGTTCTAGACTAATCTTATGGGAACGAGCGAAAGCAAGGATTCCGGACTACTCAACAAAATCCAACAACACCGGGTTCTGGACCACTCAATGGAACCAAAATATCAAGCGGTTTCTCATAATCTACCCAAACCTGTCATATGTAAAATCAGTGCCTACATCATTGAAATGGTGCACCAGCTAAACGGAACTCGGATAAGCTACGGAGCTCGGGTGAGTGACAATAATACAAGTATGTGATATTCAATTAAAACAGACCATCGATCACAATCTATAAACATCAAGTATAGAATCATGCTTTATGGAATCATAATCAAGTCACTGAAAACTTCATATGAGTCACCCAGACATCTAACAGGTTTTTCTAATTCAAACCACAAGATTTTAAAAAACCAATTTTCATATGTACATTAAAAAATAGGGCTAGAGGGACGCAATTTAGCCGAAGCTTACATAGTAACCAAACAGGAAGTGGCCCCCCAAAGAGGATTAACCAAGCAAAGCCACCCATGAGAAAATAACCAAGTAGGTAGTGACTCCCCAACGTGGATTAACCAAGCAGAGTCACTCCTACAGCTGTTAGGAAGTGATCACCCAATACGGATTAACCAAACATGATCACTCCTAAGCAAACATGGTGATAGGATTAAATGCACACCACAAAGTAGCACACAAATGTCCTATTAATTTTCCTTATTAACAATAATATTTGTCAATTGTAGCATATGAAAATAAGGGTCTTTCCCGCAGAAGATTGTTTTATCTAACTACTTAAAATGTCACAAAAACTGGGCTGCTATCCCTACTGACCAGCCATCGAAAAATAATTATTAGACTGACTTACACTTATCTAAAGTCTACGAAATTTTATTTGCAGATACTAGACACACAGAGCTACACTCACACAAATTTTTGGGATTTTTGGAGTTGATTTGATATTTAAATTAAATCGAACAAAAACAAGACAGAGACATATTTTTAAGTAGTTCACAAATTAAGAAAAACGAGTTAGGGGAATTGCTATCCACCACCAAATAATCATGCAAACATGTTATGTTTCATTCAAATTCCTTTCATTTTTGGATGAAGATGCTCAAGTTGGCTCAATGTTAGAACTCAACCTATTACTCTTTCTTATGTAGTATGTTAAGAGAATGGCGTTTTCAACTTAACTTAGTCCCTAACATGCAATCTCGAATGGTGTGTTCATAAATTTAACAAGTAGAAATCATTAAGAACGAAAAGAGTTTGAGTCATCACAAGGCATCGTAAGTACTGGCGTTGTCTTACTTATCCTAGAAATTGATTCACATGTTAATCGCAATTAACAAGTACTACTCTGGAACATATGTAGGTCCTCATTCAACAAGGGCAGGCACACACATATTCATAGCATTAGAATCCTAGATATGCTTACTAAGTATGCATCCATAGAAAACACATAAAGAATTCATCAATGAGACATGTAGTGAACCAATTTTCATCCATTCGTAAAAGTAATTCAAACGAAATGTCATAACAAACTTGCAATCATATTAGGGGCTTCAAAACAGCCCCTAACTACTAAAAATTAGTTACACATAATTCTCAAATTAAACCAAAAGAAAGACATGAGTTTGAGAAGATAAAACCGAGAGAAGAGAATGCCAAGATTTCCTCCTTCCTTTCCTTCCTTCCCCAACACAGCAACCTTGCCTTTTTTCCTTGCTTTGCTTCTTTTTTTTTTCTCTCTTTTTTTTCACCCTTTTTCCCCCTCTTTGTTGTTGCAACCTGTAGGTATTTTTTTTTTATGCTGCCACAGTTTTTTCTCCATAACTCACCCCACTAACAGCCATTTAGTGATGACAATAAGTGGGAGGAAATGCTAAAACAATTGTAACTCTTTGGGCAGCCTTTATGCCCATTACTCTCACTTAATTTTTCATTTCCTCTGATATTTGAATCGGTGTTAGCTGGTTTGTTCTTGGCTGCATTAGTTTTGGCTGTTAGTTTTATGGGATTTATTGCTTTCAATGCTTTCTTATCAGTTACAAACTGCTCAGCCTCCTGGGAACCTTTCAGTGTTAGAACAGCCATAACTTTTTCTAGAAAAATGATATTAACAATCCGAAAAATGCTCCAGAAAATAGACATCCGTAGCTTTCCAAGCATATAAGGCTCATTCTCTAATTCATTCTGAGCTGTCCGCAACTTGCTTCCAAAGTCAGCTGACCTGCACAGGCAGTTTTGACGAATTTATTACTTAACATTCCACTTGTGTTATTTTTCTTTTCTTTACTTGACAAATCCTACAAAACACAAAAACAAGGTAAATAACTCAAAAATATAAGGAACTAACTAAGAAAAGACAAGTGAATTTAATATAAAATATATATAAATATGAGCTTATCAAATACCCCCACACTTAGCTTTTGCTAGTCCTCGAGCAAAACAAAGAAAACATGAAAAAGTAGCAACATGAAAAACATTAGCTCCCCACTATGTCACCCTCATAGAATTTCATTCAAGAAAACAAATCATCAAGAACCTTAGCTAGCACCAAGCAAGCTAATCCAAGCTCATCTTCCTTATTCAAATGTTAACAGCGACCTTTTAATCATCTTGGAAGTGTAGTGTGTGTAATAGCCATGCTAATGCAATTTCAAGTTTTGTTTTAAAACACCACATGCAAAATAGTGACCTTCTCACGGGACATACACTCAATCACACATATGTTTAGTTTAACGTGTTTCGCTCAAAGAATCAAATGTGAAAGATCTACCATAAACTTGCATAAAGATCTCATCTCCACAATCATAATTGCAAAACTAAAATCAAGAGGACTTTTATTGGTTGTAATGAGGCTTAGGGAGAGGGTTATAGAAATGAAAGGATAGGTAAACACAAGTTCCAAGCTACATTGCCAGCAATTCTCTTGTTGAGATTTATAAGAACTCAAGCTCTCCAACCACTCTACTAATACCTCCAATCACACCCGTAAACTTTTTATTTGCTTTGTATACAATTTTTTTTTTTTTTTTTTTTTTTTTTTTTTTTTTTTAGTGTCAACAAAACTAATTAAGAAAACAAAAAAAACAAGGATACAAATTAAACCAGTTCTTAGTCAAAGGGACAAAAATTTTCAATTTGGTCATTTTTTCAATCTTTACCCCCAAACGTAAACTGGACATTGTCCCCAATGTCATAAAACACAATAATGCATAAAATAAAAAATAAAAATGAAATAAAATAGTAAGAAACAAAATAAAGCATTTGGACTGAAAACTTCCCCAATTTGCAATAAAATCAAGTGATGACCCCCAAACTTCAATTCTGCAATCAACTCCAAGGGTGGACATAACCTAAGATTCCTACAAAGAAAAGAAATAATTCAGCTTAGCACGCATGAAAACTCAGAAAACAAAACAAACGAAAAATTGAAAATGACATAAAAAGATAATGAATAGAAATATTGGGTTGCCTCCCAATAAGCGCTTGCTTTTACGTCCTCAGCCGGACGGTACCAAGAGTAATCATTCAAGGGAAGCTGGTTCTTGGAGGGGTACAACCTCCACATCATGCTCCGCAGAAGACTCGTAATATGGTTTGAGTCTATGTCCATTCACTTTGAACACGTTTCTGGTCTTTGCACTTTGGATTTCCACTGCACCATGAGGAAAAATATTAGTTATAACAAACGGACCAACCCATCGAGAACGAAGCTTACCTGGAAATAACCAAAGGCGAGAATTAAATAGAAGAACTTTTTGTCCAATGGCAAAGCTCTTCCTTGATATCATCTTGTCATGAAATGCCTTTGATTTCTCCTTGTATATTCGACTAGACTCGTATGCATCATTCCGAATTTCATCTAACTCATTCAATTGAAGCTTCCTCTGCTGTCCGGCAACACTCATGTCCATGTTGTAGGCTTTGATAGCCCAATAAGCTTTGTGTTCTAATTCTATTGGAAGACGGCATGGTTTCCCATAAACTAATCGAAATGGGGACATTCCAATAGGAGTCTTATAAGCAGTCCTATAAGCCCACAATGCATCGTTCAAGCGCATGCTCCAATCCTTCCTACTAGGACTCACAGTTTTCTCCAAAATTTGCTTTACCTCACGGTTTGATACTTTTGCTTGACCACTAGTTTGCGGATGACAAGGTGTAGACACCTTATGTGTGACATTGTACTTCCTAAGCAATGCTTCAAATGTTCTATTGCAAAAGTGACTCCCTCCATCGCTAATGATTGTTCTAGGTGTGCCAAATCTTGCAAAGATGTTAGTCTTAATAAAATCTGAAACAATTTTTGAATCATTAGTTTTGGTGGCTTTCGCTTCCACCCATTTAGAAACATAATCCACAGCCAATAAAATGTAAAGAAAACCATTTGAAGATGGAAAAGGTCCCATGAAATCAATGCCCCATACATCAAAGATCTCAACAATCAAAATAGGGGTTTGTGGCATTTGATTTCTTGGGCCCAAGTTACCTGTTCGTTGACAACGATCACATGTTGCACAAAACTCGTACGCATCCTTAAACAAACTAGGCCAATAAAAACCACTCTTTAACACCTTAAGGGCTGTCCTTTTTGCTCCAAAATGGCCGCCATATGCATAAGAATGACAAAAAGTTAGAATAGATTTAAACTCAGATTCAGGGACACACCTTCTAATCAATTGATCAGGGCAATATTTCCACAAATAAGGATCATCCCACTCGTAGTATTTGGCGGTTTTGACAAGCTTATCTTTCTGAGCACGTGTAAAATCATCCGGAATCTTTTTGGTGACCTTGTAATTGATAATATCTGCGTACCAAGGGTCAGTAACCTTTAATGAAAACAATTGCTCATCTGGAAAACTCTCACGTAAAGGGATGAAATCTTCCTCTATGTTTGAGTGCATAAGTCTGCTAAGATGATCTGCTACAACATTCTCACTCCCTTTCTTGTCCTTGATCTCCAAGTCAAACTCTTGAAGCAGAAGTATCCATCGAATGAGTCGCGGTTTTGCATCTTTTTTTGTGAGTAAATACTTCAAAGCTGCATGGTCAGAAAACACAATAACTTTAGTTCCAATCAGATAAGATCTAAATTTTTCTAAAGCAAATACAACAGCTAGAAGCTCCTTCTCTGTTGTTGAATAATTCAACTGTGCATCATTGAGTGTTCGTGATGCATAATAGATGACATGTGGCACTTTGTTGACACGTTGTCCTAGAACTGCACCGACAGCATAATCTGAAGCATCGCATATTAACTCAAAAGGTAAACTCCAATCTGGTGGCATGATCACAGAAGCCGTGGATAACAACTCCTTAAGTTTGTTGGATGCTACCACACACTCTTCATTCATATCAAATGTTACATCCTTTTGAAGCAAACGGCACAAGGGTCTAGAAATCATTGAGAAGTCTTTCATAAACCTACGATAGAAACCTGCATGTCCAAGAAAAGAACGAACCTCCCTGACAGTAGTAGGGAAATGTAAAGAACTAACAAGTTCTACTTTAGATTTATCAACTTCAATTCCATTTTCAGATATGATATGCCCTAAAACTAATCCATGCGAAACCATGAAATGACATTTTTCCCAATTTAAGACCAAATTAGTTTCTTGACAACGTTTTAAAACTAGGGACAGATTATGTAGACATGTATCAAAAGAATCACCATAAACTGAAAAATCATCCATGAACACTTCAATTATTTTCTCAATCATATCAGAAAAGATACTTACCATACACCTTTGAAATGTGGCGGGGGCGTTGCAAAGTCCAAACGGCATCCTCCGGTATGCAAATGTGCCAAATGGACATGTGAAAGTTGTCTTTTCTTGATCCTCCGGAGCAACTTTGATATCTGCAATGCTCCAAGCTATGGCAGTTTTGTGATCCTTCAGTACTCGGATCAATTTCTCCCCTTCTTCTGCTGTGAGTTGTGATGATATGATGACCGGTAATGTTTCCTCCTCTCCCAAAAATGCATACTTCAAATGTTCAGGAATCGGTTTAAGCTCCAATTTGGGTGCCTGAATCACAGAAGGAAGAATTTTTTCGTTAGAAGTAGGAAGAGAAATAAAATAGGAAGAAAACTTGCCATGAATTGGTGAAAGAGACTCAAGGGCTGCCACTGTCTGGATTAATTCTTCTTCAATGTGCTCAGAATAATTAAGTTTTCCATGTGTAATACTATGCACTAACGCCTTCTCTAAATTGTCTTGTCCCACACCTTCATTAAAACAATCCTGCACAAAATAGTCAAACGCATCAATAGACAAACAAGATTCAAAATCACTAGGTACCTCATAGCATTGAAGATTTTGAACTTAACGCTTTCTCCATCAATTTCCATGGTTAAAGTACCATCGTAGACATCAATCTTCGTACGCGCTGTTCTAAGGAATGGTCTTCCCAATATAAGAGGAAGTGCAGTAGGCATAGGGTCATGTTCCATCTCAAGAACAAAAAAATCAGCGGGAAAAATAAGTTCATTCACTTGCACAAGTACATCCTCCAATAGGCCTTTGGGATATCTATTTGAACGATCTGCCAACTGGATTACTACCTTTGTTTCTTTCAAATCTCCAAGGTTTAGTGATTCATACACTGAATATGGCATCAGATTGATGGATGCCCCCAGATCACACAATGCTCTCCCAAACGCTTTCCCTCCAATTACACATGGAATGGTAAAGCTACCGGCATCCTTCAACTTCGGTGGTAGCTTTCTCTGCAAAACAGCTGATACTTCCTCGCTTAATGCCACAGTTTCTTGATCATTGAATCTTCTCTTATTCGTACAAAGCTCTTTAAGGAACTTTGCATACTTGGGCACTTGTTTTATGGCATCTAAAAGAGGTAAGTTCTCTTGGACTTTTCGGAAAGTATCCAAGATTTCCTTATCAGTTTGCTCCTTCTTAGACTTCATAAACCTACGAGGAAAAGGAATAGGGACACATGAGTTAAATGAATTTTGAACTTCTTTACTTACCTTATCAGAATCTTTTTTGTTTAATTCTGTATCTTTATGAGACTTTTCAGTTTCTGTTGAAGCCTCATCTTGCTCAAGATTTTTGGTTTGTTGCTCCCCTTGCTCATTTGTATCAGCAATTCCCCTAACTCGTTTTTCTCTTTTCTAGTCCTCTTTTGCATCCTTGGCTGCTCAAAAACTTCTCTTCCACTCCTTAAAGTCACAACATTCATCTGCTCCGCATTTGGATTCACCACGGTTTGGCTAGGCAACCTTCCTGGTTGGTGTTGTTGCCCCATCAAATTTGCTAACTGACTCATTTGGCGCTCAAGGTTTTCAATTGCTTTGTCTGTTTTCTGTTGATGAGATTGAGTAGAGTTAGCTAAAGAAGCAATTAAATCCTCAAGAGACTAACTTGGAGCTTGTTGTTGTTGAGGCTGAAACGGTGCCTGCGGTCTTGCTTGAAAGAAGCCAGGTGGATGGTTGTAGTTGTTGGGAACAGATTGTTGTCCGTTGTCTTGATTGTTCCACTTTAAGTGTGGATGATCGTGCCACCCTGCGTTATAGTTGTTGGAGTATGGATCATACTTTTGTCTTTGTTGCCCCTGAAATCCTCCTAACGCATTAGCTTGCTCAAGACTACCTTGATCCATTAACAAAGGGCACATATCCGTGGCATGTCCCATCATTGAACAAACACCGCACACCTGTTTTGGAGCCACCATAACCTGTTGCACAAGATTAGTCAAGTTAGCTAATTGTAATTCAATACTAGAGTTAGCACTTACCTCGTTAACTTTCTTAAGAGGTAGCTCATCTCTCCCTCCAAATTGTCGTGTGTTGCCAGCAATGTTCTTTAATAATGCCTTAGCATTTGTTGGTGTCTTGTCCATGAATGCTCCTCCACTTGCTGCATCAAGCATTACACGATCAGTACCACACAATCCTTCATAAAAATATTGTATTAAAAGATGCTCTGAAATTTGATGATTAGGACAAGGTGCAACCAAATGTGTGAATCGCTCATAGTAATCTCCAAAGGGCTCTCCATGTTGTTGTCGGATTGCACATATGTCTTTCCTTATGCTTGCAGCTTTTGTGGCCGGAAAATATTGCTCCAAGAATGCTTGCTTCACCTGGTTCCATGTGTTCATTGATCCTGGAGGTAAATTGTAAAGCCACTCATTTGCCTTAGCTTCTAATGTAAATGGGAATGCCCTCAACTTGACTTGCTCCTCATCCACATTGGCTAGTCTCATTCCCGAGCATACCACATGAAACTCCATGAGATGCTTGTTGGCAACCTCTGTTGAGAAGCCATGGAACTTAGGCAAGTAGTGAATCATGCCGGACTTAAGCTCAAATCCTCCTTCTGCATTTGGATATGTGATGCACGATGGTTGTTGATCTGTATTAGGCGTTGCCAATTCCCTCAAAGTCCGGTTATCAGCCATGCCTTCTTGTGGTTCTTCCTCCTCTTCCGAACTCAAATGTGGTGGAGAAGATGGTGGTAAAGACACCGATGCACACTTCTGCTTGATTGTTCCTCGAAGCTTTCGAAATGTTCGTTCAACCTCAGGATCGTAGGAAGCTAGATCAATGCTCTTGAACCTTCGAGTACGCATATACTACGAAGAGTACCTGAAATAAAAACAAAAACAAAAACACTAATTAGACAAGAAAAGAAAACAATAAAAAATAAGTAATTAGAAATAACAATCCCCGGCAACGGCACCAAAAATTTGATAGGATTAAATGCACATCACAAAGTAGCACACAAATGTCCTATTAATTTTCCTTATTAACAATAATATTTGTCAATTGTAGCATATGAAAATAAGGGTCTTTCCCGCAGAAGATTGTTTTATCTAACTACTTAAAATGTCACAAAAACTGGGCTGCTATCCCTACTGACCAGCCACCGAAAAATAATTATTAGACTGACTTACACTTATCTAAAGTCTACGAAATTTTATATACAGATACTAGACACACAGAGCTACACTCACACAAATTTTTGGGATTTTTGGAGTTGATTTGATATTTAAATTAAATCGAACAAAAACAAGACAGAGACATATTTTTAAGTAGTTCACAAATTAAGAAAAACGAGTTAGGGGAATTGCTATCCACCACCAAATAATCATGCAAACATGTTATGTTTCATTCAAATTCCTTTCATTTTTGGATGAAGATGCTCAAGTTGGCTCAATGTTAGAACTCAACCTATTACTCTTTCTTATGTAGTATGTTAAGAGAATGGCGTTTTCAACTTAACTTAGTCCCTAACATGCAATCTCGAATGGTGTGTTCATAAATTTAACAAGTAGAAATCATTAAGAACGAAAAGAGTTTGAGTCATCACAAGGCATCGTAAGTACTGGCGTTGTCTTACTTATCCTAGAAATTGATTCACATGTTAATCGCAATTAACAAGTACTACTCTGGAACATATGTAGGTCCTCATTCAACAAGGGCAGGCACACACATATTCATAGCATTAGAATCCTAGATATGCTTACTAAGTATGCATCCATAGAAAACACATAAAGAATTCATCAATGAGACATGTAGTGAACCAATTTTCATCCATTCGTAAAAGTAATTCAAACGAAATGTCATAACAAACTTGCAATCATATTAGGGGCTTCAAAACAGCCCCTAACTACTAAAAATTAGTTACACATAATTCTCAAATTAAACCAAAAGAAAGACATGAGTTTGAGAAGATAAAACCGAGAGAAGAGAATGCCAAGATTTCCTCCTTCCTTTCCTTCCTTCCCCAATGCAGCAGCCTTGCCTTTTTTCCTTGCTTTGCTTCTTTTTTTTTTCTCTCTTTTTTTTCACCCTTTTTCCCCCTCTTTGTTGCTGCAACCTGTAGGTATTTTTTTTTTTTTATGCTGCCACAGTTTTTTCTCCATAACTCACCCCGCTAACAGCCATTTAGTGATGACAATAAGTGGGAGGAAATGCTAAAACAATTGTAACTCTTTGGGCAGCCTTTATGCCCATTACTCTCACTTAATTTTTCATTTCCTCTGATATTTGAATAGGTGTTAGCTGGCTTGTTCTTGGCTGCATCAGTTTTGGCTGTTAGTTTTATGGGATTTATTGCTTTCAATGCTTTCTTATCAGTTACAAACTGCTCAGCCTCCTGGGAACCTTTCAGTGTTAGAACAGTCATAACTTTTTCTAGAAAAATGATATTAACAATCCGCAAAATGCTTCAGAAAATAGACATCCGTAGCTTTCCAAGCATATAAGGCTCATTCTCTAATTCATTCTGAACTGTCCGCAACTTGCTTCCAAAGTCAGCTGACCTGCACAGGCAGTTTTGACGAATTTATTACTTAACATTCCACTTGTGTTATTTTTCTTTTCTTTACTTGACAAATCCTACAAAACACAAAAACAAGGTAAATAACTCAAAAATATAAGGAACTAACTAAGAAAAGACAAGTGAATTTAATATAAAATATATATAAATATGAGCTTATCACATGGCCATCAGGATAGCCCAACGCGGATTAACCAAGCGCAATCCATATACAATATGGTCCCCCAATGCGGATTAACCAAGCAGGGCCACTAGTGACCCCCCAATGTGGATTAACCAAGTAGGGTCAAGATAATCAGGTAGGTAGTGACCCCCCAACGTGAATTAACCAAGCAGAGTCACACCTACATAATTGTTAGGCAATGATCACCCAACGCGGATTAACCAAGATGATCACCCCTAAGTATAAATGGCCATAAGGATCGCCCAACGCGGATTAACCAAGCGCGATCCATATAGAGTATGGTCCCCTAATGCGTACTAACAAAGCAAGGTCATAGTCCCCTACTAGCCCTCAATTTACAAAACATTTCAATATACAATTCGAATCACTTTTTCACAAATATTACGAATCCATGAATCAAATCACGTTTAATAAAAATAGATCGATGGCCAATTATAAAAGAATCACATTTTAACAGAAAACACATTTATAAAACCATGTCATATCCACAAAGGATATTAATACAAAGAATCGGGTAATCACCATATCACATATATTAAAATTACTCACCGAGACAAGTCCTTAAAGCTTCACTGAGTCTTTAGTAATACTAATTTTAGTAATTCAAATGGTTCAAGACCTGTTGACCAAACGTCAATGGCGGGGTGCACACCCTAGCAATTTAATCCGGAAGATCCGCCCATCATAATATAGATCTGTAACTTCCTAAGGTCCACATTATGCTCAAAAAACAACATACTAAAATCTCACCGCTATCCGACGGTCGAATCTCCGCCAATTGCTAGAATTAGGTGGTAGTTAACAATTAATTTTATTAACTTAGAATCTAATTCGGGAAGATCTGTATGTCGGATTCCCGATCTATCATTTCCAGTTATCCTCAAATATTATGTTCTATAAACATTAAGGTTTAGTGACGATCCAATGATCGGATTGGCGATTCATATTTTGATCAAGTAATGTGTCGTAATGAAACTAAGTTCAAACAATCAATGTACGTCATATGGATATGAAACATGAACTCAGGGCATCTAATAGTACTTAAAAAGACATTGTTGGCCCACTAGCCATGCGCCGCTGCAGGTGGCGGTCGGCCGTCTCGACTCGCTGGAAAATTCAACTATTTCCAAAAATTCTCAAGTTTTACTAGAATGAATATCTCAATGAGTAGAGTAAGTTTCATACATGTGACCAAGGCCAATTTTTTTGGGAAAGACCTCAAATGGCCCATGAATTGCCTGAAACCCTTGATTTGGGTGACTTCGATTTGTCACCTCCAGTGCTCCGCCGCCTCCAAGGTTGTTTGGACTTTGTTCCTGGGTTCAAGGAGAGTCTAATGGTGGTGATAATTGGTGAAAATCGTTTCAATAATGGGAGAATCGACGACAAGGGGTTCCCGTACCCACTGGTGCGGTTTTCATAATTTCATGGCTAAATTTCCACAATTTTGGGTTTTAATGGGTAGAGGAAAGGTCGCAGAACATTTTGCAGGGGTTAGATAACGTGGTTCGCTGGAAAAATTGATGAAAAACCACTGGAGAATATGAAAAAGACTGGGTCAGGTCAAGAAGTGCAATCGGGTCGAATGGGGGTCTAGTTCCCCTCCTTCTCCCCCCCTCTCCTTTCCCCTCCTTGCTTCTCTTTTCGATCGGTCCTTCTTCCCCCTCATTTTCTCTCCTTTCTCTCCTTTCTTTTCTTTCCTTTCTATCCTAGTCGTCCATCTCTTCTTTTGCCTTCATTCTAGCCACACACGTGGCACATCTTTTGCTCCAGATTTTTTGGAGCCTTCTAAATGAGGGCAAAATTACAAAAATATCCCTAACTTTAAACGTTAATAACTCTCTCATTATAACTCCATTTCATAAACAATTTACGCCTACGCGTTCATGAGATCGGGCTCTATTCGAAAATATAAATTGTGACATCGAACGATCTACAGATTTTAAATAATTAGTTTTCAAACTTCACTCTTCGTAACTAGTTTAATTAAAATCTAAATTCAAATAAATTAATATAATATCCTGAAAGATAAAAATCTCAACAATACAATATGTAGATTATAATAGCGAAATCCGAGAATAGGATTTCACATTCATGAAGAGCTTAACTTCGAAATTTGCCACTATAATCATATAAATCATAGATCAAAATTTAACCGTTGATTGTTGTTTACATTTACGCTTTATTGTTCTCATCAAATTTTCTTTTTTGAAAACATGATTTATTAGAGGATGCATGAAGATAAACGGTTTGAATCGTTGATATTATATTCAGAGTTTTACGATTAGTGAAAATATTGCTTGATGTTTATAAAGTTTCTACAAACTATATGATATCGACTCATATTTCAGTTAATCGTAAATATCGAAACGTGATATCAAAGATCTGAACCATTCATCTTCTTATATCCACCAGATGATCATGTTTTCAAAAAAGAAAATTTTAAAAATGAAATTGAGTAAGAAGAATAAAGTGTAAATGACAATCGATGGTTAAATATAAAACTAAGGTTTATGGATCATGTTGGACTTCGAAGCTGGCCCTTTCATGAAAGTTGTAAAGCTTGTCACTATGAGAGATTGTATTTTTTTTTTATTTTTTATTTTTTACATTTTTTACACTTCTACAATAATTATTATTAATTTTATTAATTTTTCCCTCAAATAAAAAACATTATTCATGTGGGTTTGGAGGATTTTAAAAATCTAAATGATAATGTAAGTGTAACCATTATCTACTTGTGGAGGAATAATGATGAATCATGAGTGTTTATATATTCTTTCACATTTTTCATACTTGTATGTATGTCTTCTTAGTTTTTGCCTATACAAATACTATACTAGTTTATTTTAATTTTGGACAACAACATGTTAACTGTTAAGTAAAATTTATCCTAGTTATGATGATAAGGAACTCTCATAATAAAAATAAATAATGACTAAAACTTTTTATTTTTTAACTTATATAGAATAATAATACAAAACTATATATTTAATATAGAATATATTGTATTTATTAATATTGCTATTGTATTTTATAATAAACCTTTTAGTAATTAAACTTTAAAATTATCAAAATAATTTTTTTCTTAACGGGTCACCCGATAATGACCCAATTAGTTATCGTGTTGACCCCAAACCCTTTATTTTAGTGTCATGTCAGAAACTGGCAGGTCTAACGGTGGTGCATTTTTGCTCAACACCATAAATTATGGTGTATGATCACCATATACCTCATCATGATATGTCCTTTCACTTAACCTTCGTTAATTTTTTTTTTGTTTAGAAAATGTATATTTAATATTAAAGTTAACCAAAATTAGTTGAAATGACACGTGTCAGAAGATGAGGTGTATGGTGTGCTTACACTAGAGTTATGGTGATGAGCAAAAATGCTCTCACCTTGAAGGTGAAAACCAACCAATGTCTCCTTTTGATATAATTCTATCATATATGTTTTATTGTCCTAATGTGGTGCACATGTGGATCCTAAAAGTCTAATTAGGTTGTTCCACATGGAAAGTAATTTATTGTGATTATTTTTTTGGTCAAGTAATATAACTTTCATTACATTAACAAGACCCAAAAAAACCGGGTAAACAACAACAAATAAAGTAAAGTCGAAGTAAAATGATAGCGACAATCCAAGATATAACGGGAAGCCTACATCAAGCTTAGGCCTGAATGTTGCAAAAGCAAAGACCACACCGCCACCGTCGTCTAACGGTTAAATATTTCTAGATCTTCGAAACACTACGGCAGCTTTGAAGTCTGCAGAAATCCGACTGTCATGTTTGGAGCTTCAATACTCTAACTTCCGTCGTTTAAACATAAACAGTTCCTTCTTGAAAGTTGTTCATCTGCTCAAGAACTATAAGATGTCCAAAATTCAGCTCCATTGAAAAAGAGCAAAAGTTGCAGAAATTTGATAGATAAAGGGAGACGGAAGAGGGAGAGAGAGAAAGAGGCTGCTTAGGTTGGATTTCTAGTTTGGGGAAGACTCTAGTTTTCGTAGCACCTTCATTATTGGTGGATTTCTCGTACTTTTGTTCACCATTAAATGTGGAACTTTGACTTGTTATTTACTCTATTATAATATGTTTGTACACATATACAAGTAAATAGGTAAGGTGTATTGGTTGTGGGTTTTTGTTTGGGTATATAGCTTGAATAGTTGAAGCTATTTTTAGGACACAAAAACTTGATTTTGCTTCACAATATCTTGATCAAGAGTATGTGAAGCCTTTGACATTTATAGTTGCTCTCCATTTGGTGAAGCTTTGTAGGTGAAGTTTTGTGCTTAAAGCTTTGTAGGTGAAGTTTTGTGGTTGAAGCTTTGTGGTTGAAGCTTTGTAGGTGAAGCTTTGTGGGTGAAGCTTTGTGTTGGTCACCATAAATTGGTTTTGCTTCACACTATCTTAATCAAGAGCGTGTGAGGCTTTTTGACATTTGTTGTTGCCCTTTATTGGTTGAAGCTTTTGTTGGCACCATAAACTGGTTTTGCTTCATACTATCTTGATCAAAAGTGTGTTAAGCTGTTGAGAATTGTAATTGTCTTTCATTGATGAAGTTGATGTCCTCCCCTTCCCTTTTTTTTCGATTTATTTATTTATTTTTTTGGAGTGGGAGAACTGAAAATTTGAGTTTGAAACTCCCTAACTTATGTGGAAATTTGAAGACTTTCCATGTAGGGCTTTCTCATGGTTTGAATTTGAATTTTGAATTTCTTTGGTCTTGTTGAACTTATATAAGAAGGATAAGTTTCCACTCCTTACCCTTGCTTTCATTTGCTCATTTTGTAGTAATTTTTGAAAATAGAGTGTTCTCTAGTTGAGAGGGATTTTGACATTACTTTGCACCATCTTCAGGTTGGTAGTCTTCTCCACTAGATCGCATGCTTTCATTCTTGTTGAATTGTTTGAGTGTTCATGTATTTGGTTAAGAACATGATGAACTGGTTGAGCTTTTCTTCATGCCCTATGAACTTCCTTACGTTTTGATCTTTTATGTAGTGATAAAGTTTGTTTCTGTTTGCTGTAGATGTTAGAGTCTGGAAGCCCTAGTGATGAGAGCTCCCTTAGCTCTAGGTTTGAGCTTGCAATGTTGAAGTCTTCAGGGTCTTTGTTGGAGTCTTGTACAAAAGAAACGTTGGATGATCTTCGCAATTATCAAACCTTAGCCAATATTGGTTCTTCCTCATTCATGTCAGTGGGTGAGAGGGTTGTTTTTAACGCCATACCCATATTTCGCTTTAAGTTCACAACGGACCATTTAGAGAAAAACTTGTTAGATAGCGAAAAACAGCTTAAGACCCTAAAGCAGTCATGTAGTATCCCTCGCAGTGTAGGAATGCGTTTGGTACATCATGAAGAATTGCCATTTGAACCACTCAATGGTCATGTTATGTTCTATACCTAAATATTATTGATCTTAGGGGTGAAGCTGCCTTCGCACCCGTGGTTGCAACAGATACTATCTTTTATTGGATATGCGTCTGGGCAACTCAATTCTGGTTTTTGGGATACCTTGATCGGGTTTTATATTATTTGGATGGAATGTGGGTTAGGTGAGCCTTCTTTCCATCAGTGGCACTACTGCTATAAGATGCGCCCGGTGAAAGCATGCCCTGGGTATTCCAAGTGTGCATGTCGAAGTGAGAGAGAGCGTATTGTCTTTGGTAGGAAAAAGACATACTGCACTTGGAAAAATCGTTGATGCTTTCTTTATAATGATTAGGAGCATGTTAGGGGTGTCATGCCTGAGCAACGTGTTCTTACTCACTTGCAACATGTTCGTACTCACTTTCAGACTGTAGCTTCAGCTGTAAGAGGAAGTATAAGGAAGAGGTCGGCAACATTGATTGGAAGGACTTGAATGTTGCCATGCAACCAAGTAATTTTTGGTATGTCAATAATTGCCTGGCAAGACGCCGATCCACTGTTGACGAGTCGCTAGATGAGAACGAATCAGATCGTGACCGGATGATGATGCTATCTTTTTACGTAAGTGTTACTCTATCATTTCTTTACTTTCTCCCTTCTTTTTCTTAGCAGTGACGATCATCTTGTTATGTAGGTCATGACTGAGTATGACGACAGACTATGAGAAGTCGAGCGGTACAAGGAAAAATTTAAAATTAATAAGCAGCTTGTGAATGACGTCAAAAAAATGAGCAAAGCTTTGGCTGAGGCTATCCACCTCAAGGATCAAAACTTTAAGAGTTTAAAAAGGCGGAATGGTGAGAACGTGAGGCTCAAGAAACAATTAGAGGCGACTGAGAAACAGTTGGAGACAAATATCCTTGAAGTTTCCAAGGTTAAAAGGGACTTGGATAGTGCCTTGGTTGAGGTTTCTGGGCTGAAAAGAAGTATCCCAACCGAGAGGAACGCTGCCATGTAGGAGTTCTTAGGTTCCCAGGCCTTTCATGATGCCTTTAGACCTCACTGCATCCGGGCGGCTAATTTTGAGAAAAGGAAATGGATGGTTGTCCTTGAGCATTACGATAATGGAAGCATTATCTGAAGGTATCGTGATGAGATGGATGAGTACCGACAAAGAGGTGAAGCCTTCGTTCTTGCAGTTGCTCTCAGTAGTGAAGATGACTCTGATAATGAGGCTAGTGTCGGTGAGTAGTCTCGGGAGAGTAAGGATGGTTCTAGAGATACCGAGGATGGTGGTGATGACGATGCGGTTGAAACGCAGAATGATATTGTCAGGGGCTCAGCCTCAGATGAGGATGATTCATTTGAGGAATTAAGGAAACTGTTTGTCTTTCAACACATCTTCAAGACAAATCGCTTGCATTCTGCAGATAATTTGTACACTATTCGCCAGAAGCTGGACAAGTCACTACAAAAGTATGCTGGCCGCTTCAGCTATTAGTATTCTCGCTGCACTGAGGCAGATGACAAGATCGCCCTTAAAGCCTTCACGGTAGGCCTACGCGACTGTTTCTTCAAGTACATGATCAATGCCAACACTTGGAAGACTTACTCTGAAGTGGTGGAGCAGGTTTACAACAATACCTCTGCCGAGGCAAGGACATATCAAAGGAAACTCCCTACAGCCATCCCTTATCAGCAAAGTAGTGGATGTGGTATCTCCAGAACCATGCAAAAACAAAAAAGGCACTATAAAACATCCTCATCTGAGGCTGAGCCCCTAACAATATCACTCTGCGTTTCAACCACATCGTCATCGCCACCATCCTCAGTATTTACAGAACCATCCTCACTCTCCCGAGATTGCTCACCGACACTAGCCTCATAATCAGAGTCATCTTCACTACTAGGATTAACTGCGAGAACAAAGGCTTCATCTCTTTGTCGGTACTTATCCATCTTATCACAGTACCTTCGAATAATGCTTCCATTATCATAACGCTTAATGACGGCCATCCATTTCCTTTTCTCAAAATTAGCCATCCAGATGCAGTGAGGTCTAAAGGTATCATGAAAGGCCTGGGAATCTAAGAACTCCTGCATGGCAGTGTTCTTCTTAGTGAGGATACTTTTATTTAGCCCAGAAACCCCAACCAAGGCACTATCCAACTCCCCTTTAACCTTGGAAACTTCGAGGATATTTGTCTCCAACTATTTCTCAGTCACCTCTAATTGTTTCTTAAGCCTCACGTTCTCACAATTCCGCCTCTTCAAACTCTCAAAGTTTTGATCCTTAAGGCAGATGCCCTTAGCCAAAGCTTTACTAGTTTTTCTGGCGTCATTCACAAGCTGCTTATTCTCTTCAAACTTTGCCTTGTACCGCTCGACCTCTCGTAGTCTGTCGTCATACTCGATCATGACCTACATGACAAGATGATCGTCACTACCAAGAAAAAGAGGGGAAAAAGTAAAGAAATGACAAAGTACATTAACGTAAGAAGATAGCCTCATCATCTGGTCAAGATCTGATTTGTTCTTATCTAGCGGCTCGCCAAGTTCGTTAACAGTGGATCGGCATCCTGCGAGGCAATTATTGACATACCTAAAACTACTTGGTTGCATGGCAACCTTCAAGTCCTTCCAATGCATGCTGCCAACCTCTTCCTTATACTTCCTCTTACAGTTGGAGCTAGGGTCACCATTTTGGTCAATGTCCTCCATGGTTGGAGGAAAGATGCGATCGATGGTAGGAAGAGAAGGCAATAGTTGTCTCTTCTCCCATGCAACTATGCTAGCAGCACACCCGATGGCCTCAGCTTTAGCCTTCTTTAAGGCAGTAATCTTGAGGACCTCATCTTGCGACTTAGATCTAGGAGCTGGCCTCACCCGGTGCTTACGAGCTCCTTTGTGAAACAAAATGTCGCCTACGGGAACTAACATGGGTGCTTTTTCTTTCTTAGTGCTAGTCTCTCATTTCTTGCTAATTTTCTCTACTGAACAAGAAAAATCAAAGTAAGGAATGCAACTTTATAAAAGAAAGAGGGGGCGAAATGAAAGATACAACTTACTTGCTCGTCTCTGACACTCCAACACTAGGGGCTGGTAACTGTACTTTCAGAACAAAAGTCGTAGCTTGCCTAAATGTCTATCCTCCTTAGTCACCATTAATACCTTCTCTACATCAGCCAGCTCCCGTCCAGACAATTTGATGCTGCCTTGCGTCACTACATGAAGGAAAATGTTAGACATAAGAAGAAATCACAACAAATAGCAAACAATATGAACAATGGGTACATTACAACCTACAGTCTGGAAGTGAGTAAGAACACGTCGCTCAGGCATGACACCCTAACATGCTCCCAATTATTATAAAGAAAACACCAATGATTTTTCCAAGTGTAGTATGTATTTTTCTTACTAAAGACAATACGCTCTCTCACTTCAACATGCACACTCGGCATACCCAGGGCATGCTTTCATCAGGCGCATCTTATAGCAGTAGCACCACTGATGGAAGGAAAGCTCACCTAACCCACATTCCATCCAAATAATATAAAACCCAATTAAGGTATCCCAAAAACCAGAATTGAGTTGCCCAAGCGCATATCCAATGAAAGATAGCATCCGTTGCAACCACGGGTGCAAAGGCAGCTTCACCCCTAAGATCAATAATATTTGGGTATAGAACATAACATGACCCTTGGGCGGTTCAAAGGCCAATTCTTCATGATGTACCAAACGCATTCCTACACTGCGGGGGATACTACATGATTGCCTTAGGGCCTCAAGCTGCTTTTCGCTATCTAACAAGTTTTTCTCTAAATGGTCCGTTGTGAACTCATAGCGAAATATGGGTATGGCGTAAAAAACACAACCCCTTCACCTACTAAAAAACAACTCTTCACCTACCGACATGAATAAGGAAGAACCAATATTGGCTAAGGTTTGACAATTGCGAAGATCATCCAACGTTTTTTTTTGTACAAGACTCCAACAAAGGCCATGAAGACTCCAACATTGCAAGCTCAAACATAGAGCTAGAGCTAGGGGAGCCCACATCATTAGGCCTTCTAGACTTTGACATCTACAACAAACAGAAACAAACTCTATCACTACATGAAATATCAAAACATAAGGAGGTTCCTAGGGTATGAAGAAAAGCTCAACCAGTTCATCATGTTCTCAACCAAATACATGAACACTCAAACAATTCAATAAGAATGAAAGCATGCGATCTAGTGGAGAAGACTACCAACCTAAAGATGGTGCAAAGCAATGCTGGAATCCCTCTCAACTAGAGAACACTCTGTCTTCAAAACTTACTACAAAATGAGATGAAGTCAAGGTAAGGAGTGGAAACTTATCCTTCTTATATAAGTTCAACAAGACCAAAGAAATTCAAAATTCAAATTCAAACCATAAAAAAGCCCCACATGGAAAGTCTTCAAACTTCCACACAAGCTAGGGAGTTTCAAACTTCAAATTTTTAGTTCCCCCATTCTAAAAATAAAAAAAACAAAAAAATAATGAAAGAAAAAGGAGAGGGAACACAGCAACTTCATCAACGAAAGACAATTACAATTCTCAAAACCTTCACTCTTGATCAAGATAGTGTAAAGCAAAACCAGTTTATGATGCCAACAAAAGCTTCAACAAATGTAAAAAAGCCTTATACACTTTTGATCAAGATAGTGTGAAGCAAAATCAATTTATGGTGACCTACACAAAGCTTCACCTATAAATCTTCAACCACAAAACTTCACCTATAAAGCTTCAGCCACAAACTTCAACCACAAAGCTTCAACTGCAAAGCTTCACCTACAAAGCTTCAACCACAAAGCACAAAGCTTTAACTGCAAAGCTTCACCTACAAAGCTTCAACCACAAAGCTTCACCTACAAAGCTTCAACCACAAAACTTCAACGTTCAACCACAAAGCTTCAACCGCAAAGCTTCACCTACAAAGCTTCAACCACAAAACTTCAACGTTCAACCACAAAGCTTCAACTACAAAGTTTCAACCACAAAGTTTCACCTACAAAACTTCAACGTTCAACCACAAAGCTTCAACTACAAAGCTTCAACCACAAAGCTTCATCTACAAAGCCCCACCAAATGGAGAGCAACTACAAATGTCAAAAGCTTCACACACTCTTGATCAAAATAGTGTGAAGCAAAATCAAGTTCTTGTGTCCTAAAAATAGCTTCAACTATTTAAGCTATATACCCAAACAAAAATCCACAACCAATACACCTTACCTATTTACTTATATATGTTTCCAAACATACTATAATAGAGTAAATAACAAGTCAAAGTTACACATTAGTGGTAAACAAAAGTACAAGAAATCCACCAGTAATGAAGGTGCCACGAAAACTGGAGTCTCCCCCAAACTAGAAATCCAACCCAAGCAATCTCTTTCTCTTTCTCCCTCTTCCATCTCCTTTTAGTTATCAATGGAGCTGAATTTTGGACATCTTATAGTTCTTGAGCAGATGAACAACTTTCAAGAAGGAACTGTTTCTATTTAAGTGACGGAAGTTAGAGTATTGAAGTTCTAAACATGACAATCGGATTTCTGCAGACTTCAAAGTTGCCGTAGTGTTTCGAAGATCTGGAAATATTTAACCGTTAGTTTATTCTGAATTTTTTATATGTTATAGAAGCAAGGATGAGGAACAACTTCGATGAAGAAAGTATGTTGATCTGAACAATCGAAAATGGAGTTTTGAAGCTCACAACATGTCTGACGGGTTTACAGAAAAATAATGAACAATCACTTATCATACCTGAATTTCTAGAGTTGTATTGCCCCGATGGATTTCAAATTTGGATATGTTGTAGTTCAGGAGTTAAGGAACAACTTTCATGAGGACAACTTTGCGATTCGAGCTACAGAGGATGATGTTATATTGAAAAGCTACCGCTCCCTCTACATCGACTCCCTCCTCGATTTCCCCAGCTCCAACACCGCTTTAGAACAGGAGCTTATCCACATTTCCTTCAAAATGACTCTGCAGCAACTCAGTTTGTTAGGGGAAATGAAAAGCAATTCCACCAAAGAAGGGAAAGGTATGACAAAAGAAAAACTAAAAGCAGAAAAGAGTAGCAGAAAGTAAAAAAAAAAAAAATGAACAGTAAAATAATGAGAAAAGGCAAGGCAAATGGGGAAGAAGACACGTTTAAAGGGATGAGACCTTGGGTCTTATTTTTTTTTTAAGGAAGGTGCGACACAAAAATAAAGCTTCGTTACTTGGATAACTTGGCCATTACCAAGACACCTCCCTCAGCAACTATCCTCGCCCGGAGACTTGGGAGGCTTTTACCATATACCATTACACCTTGGTACTCGAAAGTTTCACGACTACTCAGTGACTTGGATTTTTCAAGTCCCCAACCGAGAAGTTTTCCTCACTCGGGAAATTAAGGAAGCACTACTTCAACCTACAGAGTCTACCCACGAAGTTTCAACATGCAAACTTCAACAAAATAAAAATTTCAAATAACCTAGTGAAGGATACCTTAGTGTATTTAACACAACACGTTAAATGAAGTAAAGTTTATTTATTGATATCTTCAATAAATTACAAATACGTGCATACACATGAATCAAAACAAACAAACAAGAAGGCGCCTTCACAAAAATTGCTCAGGAGAAGTTTCAGCACTCGACAAAGCCCCAAAAATAGAAGACACCAGATGGTGATTATTTGGAGCCTCAGTACTGGGCAGAACCCCAGAAAGCTAGCACCAGAGGTTGATCATTTAGAGTTTCAGTAAGTGGTATAGCCCTAGAGGACGAAAGTAATAAATGTCTTTCGAACAAACTCACAAACCTCTGATAATCATTTAAAATCGGACCCTCGGATTCCTGTAACTGGTCAAGTTTTCTCCTCGTGGTTGTAGCATAGCTATGTGCAACTGTTTATTCTCGTGCTTAAGCACTCTGATCTCCTGTTTGAGACTAATCACTTCAACCACCAACGATTTAACTTGGCGGGTTCGAGCAAATAGGTGTTGAGCCATATTAGACACAGAACCTGCACACTGAACACTAAAAGCCAGAAAATCCTTAACAGCCAACTCATTGGACCGTTTGGAAAGTAGTCTGTTGTCTTTGGGAGTGAGAACATTCTTGGCTATCACCGCAGCGGTCATATCATTCTTCATCACAGAGTCTCCAATAGTAAGGGGATCAATAGGAGATAAGAAGAATTGGCGCTATATGTTATACTAAGGAGACATGGCTACCTCTTCCACAACATTCAAGTCTCAAAAGTACGATAATAAGGGAAGAATTCCTACAAGCAGTAACTCTCTGAACAAACTTCTTGAACACAATTGGTGCCCCCATAAAAGAAAGGGCAACATGCCCGCTTGTTCAAAAATCAAAGAGGCACCACCCTTCGAATTTTGAGAAGCAGATTTTCCTGAGTAAGATCTATTAGCAATCTTCACAAGCGGCATCAGTTTCTCGGATACCAAAGATAACTTTGCCAAAGAACCCTGACAAAGTTAAGACACATAAATTTTGAAGATCCAGCTACCCTACTATTACCCACAAGGGTAAAGGAACAACACCACTGTTTGATAACTGGAAAACCCTATATGTGTCAACCTCCGTGCTCCGTGGCAAAACAGGCTTGTAAAAACGCCCAACCTTTCCTCACGTCCGAGAAAGCACTCCCAACAAGATTGCTTGCTCAAAAATCGAAGAGGTACCGCTCTCCAAATCTTGAAAACCAAACCCTTAACAAGATTGCTTGCTCAAAAATCGAAAAGGCACCGCTCTCCGAACCTCGAGAGCTGGATTTTCCTAGATAAAAATTGTTGACGCTTTTCACACATAACATTATCTTTCTAGATAACGTGAACCACTTTGTTAAAGATCTCTGACAAAGTTAAAACACGTCAACCTTGCAACTCCCATTACGTTGCTATGACCGAGAAGGGTAAAGGAACAACATTACTTCGTGTTGTTTGTACCATACTTGATCAATCCTGAAACTACTGAGCACTAGTCAACAGTATACCATCAAGGACCAACAAGACTTTCCCTCCAACCAGAATGCCAATCATAACGCGACACATGTCGATATTAGAGGCCAATCACAACGCAACATGTGTCGATATCAAAGGCCAATCACAGCACGACACGTGTCAATGTTAGTACAAAGCTAGAAACTCCCTTCTATAAAAGAGGATTATTCTCTCACAATAATCTCTAATGTCATTTGTACTAATCTATTCACTAGAACTCGCTAAAGGAGAGCTTGAACCTATGTATTTGTGTAAACCCTTCACAACTAATAAGAACTCCTGTACTCCATGAACGTAGCCATTCTGGGTGAACCACGTACATCTCGTGTTTGCCTCCCTGTTTCTATATCTTTGCATACTTTTCCACACTAATGACCATAGCAATCTAACGAAGGTCACAAACTTGACACTTTCTGGTGTACCAAAATCCACACTGATTGTGCATCAACAACGTTAGTAATCGATTAGCATTTAAACGTTGTTGTATATATAAATCTACCAAATGCATGATTAGTAGCATGAACTAAAACAACATGGTTTGACATTTAAAATGGTCAACCAAATTATATGTGAAAAAATGCTTACACAAGTAATCCAAAGATTCATCATTTGATTGTAATTCCCCAACTAATAAAAGAAAAACCAAAAATTAAAAAATAAAATCAGCATATAGTATGGAATATAGTCAGAACAAAAGCAGAATTTGACTGGAAAAAAAATGCACATTTCTTGTAATTAAAAACATCATTGTGTTTTCTTGCCAAACTTTGCCTTCCCTTCCTGCTCTGCCCTTCTTTGTTGCAACCATTGTCCCATAGATACGCTTCGTATCGACTGGTCCCTTCGTGCCTGATCAACATAAATGCATCAAGAAATAAAAAAACTTAGTATCGAGGCAACTATTCTTTATGGTTTCATATAACAAAAATGTTCAATCAACCACGAATAAACAATAGCAATCATCGCTGATCAATCTTTCACCAAGAAACAACAAAAAAGCATACTTTTGAATTGAGTGAGGGATCTGAGATGTTTGGGAGATGGAATGTTTAAGCAATTTGTGCGAAATCTTGTGAATGAGGACATGCAGACACAGGATGGACGAAGGAGAGCACATCCATGGTCCAACTCCTTGTCCTGTAATTGTAGCATATAAACAACAAAACACAAAACCAGAAACCCCCAAATTTATTCATTTCTTAATTGAAAATCCAAAATTTATGTAATGCACAGAAAACCCAGATCCCACCCCAAATTTATCCTCAAAGGTTTTTTTATAAATCAACCAACCATGAATCAGAGAAGAAGCAGAGGATTGAGTAAGGGAAGGAGAGACTTCCACTGCGAGAGAGAGTGTTTGAGCGCAGTGGTGCTGTTGAAAATGGACCAAAGGGACAAACCTAGACCCCCATCCACAATCCCTACCCCTCTCCCTCAAATCCGGCCCCCATGCTTTTCTTTAACTGTTGTCCCCTCTCCCACTCATGAAATCAAGGATCTGTAACAATGGCGTTGAGATCCCCACTCCTCCGTCTCCCTATCCCTCTCCCTCTCCTTGTCTCTGTCTCTGTCTCTGTCTCCCTCTCTTTCTCTTTATCTCTATGTTTATGTCTATTGGCATGGCCTCCCATCCCTGAAACCTTCACCGAGTGATCCCTACTCCTCCCTTTCCCTCTCGCTTTGTCTCCCTCTCTCTCTCTCTCTATCTCAGAGGCAACATGGCCTCCCATGCCCAAAACCCTCACCGAACAAAGAATGAAAAGGCAGTGGTAATTTTGTAAATAACATGAAATCCACCAACAACAGGGGAAGAAAGAGGCAGTGGCAGAATGGCAAATAATTTGCACAAAAAGATGCACTACAAAGGCAGTACGAATGGAGTCACCCCCTAAAATGCACCAATGCAGATAACACACATTTCACCAGAGTGAATCCAATAAAATCACAAATCAATATAGGCATCTCTAAATAATTTAAATAACTAAGAGATGGGTGAACAAAACAAAGCAGTTTGATTTTCACTTATATTCAATTCAGCTGACATCAAGACCCACTTTACAATCAAAAGGATGAACTTAAAAGTTTTTATTCACTAAAGTTGTAATCTCAAAAAAAATAGTCAGTTTGCACAAGAAACATAAGCGGCATGCAATTCACATATGGTCTGTGAAAGCACCAAAAATTACAAAAGAAAAGATTAAGAGAATCCACACTAAACAAAAAAGAAAAGAAATCCAACAAATCCCGCATTGTTTCATAAACATAATATTTTCTTAGTATCACTATTGCGGCAGATTTTTATGACACTACGACACATACTATACAACCAACTTCATTTCTCACTCCTTTTAGACTAAAGTGATTTTAAAATGAAGGCTTACAATTTATTGAACCAACAAATCTAAAGCCACATACATATATGCAGTTGAAACTCATATGTAACGTACCCAAGAGAGTATCTGAGTTAAGAGCTCCAAAGCTTAAGCAAAACCCACTCTCAACAATGTTGTAAAAAAAGAAAGAAATAAAAAAGTCATTAATAATTTGAAATAATTCAAAATTGCAAGCAAGAAAAGGCAAACTCAAAAAGTTTTGCAAGGTCGTGAAATTGGTTCTTCACTAAGATATTTATAGGAATCCAATCCATTTTTTTAAATAAATGAGAAGCATGCAAGACAATTTGGTTCTTCACCTAATCAGCTCAAAGTGCCCTCGCCAAAATACATTTTTCGACTGAAATAGATTTATGAGAATATAAGTATCCCCTCTTTTTATGCCATATCTAATTAATTTCATGTCATTCCGAAAATGGCATATTTACCATTTCCGCAAGATACAGGTTAGATCTTATAGTAAATTTAGACAACGCAAGGCATTTGATTTAAAATCATAATAAATAGAACCTGAATCACATAACTACCAATACAAATAAAAGAAAATGAAATTATTCCCATTTGGTGGCTAAGAAAACCAAAAAAGGTATGTAACTTTTTTCCCCTAAGAACATACACACAAAAATTCCACCAGAAATTGCAGTTCCCACAAATCCAACAACAAACAAGAAACCCCATGACCCCATTTTCCAGGCAACCAAACAAACCCCAACCCAACCCTAATTCCGAAATCGCTCAACAATGGGCGGAGAACGCATTTATATAAGATGAAATTAGAATTGGGGCTAGGAGAGTTACCAGCAATGTCCCATAAGCTACTAACTGACATTATTTTTAGTTTTTTTTAATTAAAAAAGCCAAAGCACATTTTTAGCGAGTCCATTAGCCAGACAAAATCATAATAGCCAATAGCAGACAAATCCAGAAAAAGATGGATACAAATAGAATCATTCAAACCTTGTATACTGTTAGTTTCTCAAGTAGCCATTACATTTTCATTCAGATTATGCATGTATTGGGGTCTCTTTAAGCAGAATGGTAGTGTAGTATTCAAAATTTATTTTCAAACGATCACAAATGAATCTCCCACTATTCTACTTAAAACATCATTATTCTACTCAAAACTAAGTGAAAATTAGTTGTTTTTTTTTTTTTTTTATAAAAACATATGAACTCATGCCCAACTTTGATTAATCCGACATTTAAGGCTGACTATTTCAACATTAAGAGTTGATAAGAGAACATTGGAAAACATATGAGCATGCCCACCTATTATCATATCCAAAATTGCAGCTGATAAATCTCACATAAATTCACATCAAAAGAACCCAGAAATCTAATGAAGAATTCTCTAAAACCCACAATTTAAACTAAAACCCATAAATTTAAATGAAAAACTCTTATAAAATCATGAAAAATTTAATAAAATCCAAGTACATAAATCACAAATTCAATCATACAAATCTTCACATCCAATAAGTCTAGAAGGTAGCTAGCTTCCTTCCAAAATCGTATCTCTACAGTCCAAGGCTCAAATTTCCTTGCAGCCTCCTTAATTCGATAAGTCCTGATTCAAGCAGTCACACACACACACACACACGAAGCATTCATGCAAAGGAAATTCGACCATGAAATGAAAAACAAAAAGGTGTGAGACAGAGAGAGACGAAACTTCTTGCCTGCCAGGAGTTCCAAGCTTGAGAAAAATCTGTTCTAGAAGCGAATCGAAGAGAGTGGAATGAGAGAGACTCCCAGTTCCCCCAACTTTCCCAGCTTCCTTCCGTGCCCAGATGAGCAACATGTGTACATCCAAACTCCTCTTCCTAGATGACCAGCACGCATACATCCAGTCTCGTGTGCTTCTAAGATGACCAACATGCGTACATAAGGGGCAAACCAGTAAATTCAATGTGCAACACAGAAAAAATACTGAGAATAAAAAGCAACTGAGCTTGTGAACAGTACTTTTTCACCGGGTTTTATTACATAGATAATGTGATCTTTAAACAACAACAAAGCTTTTTCCCACTAAGTGGGGTCGGCTATATGAATCCTAGAACACCATTGCGCTTGGTTCTATGTCATGTCCTCTGTTAGATCCAAATACTCCAAGTCTTTTCTTAAAGTCTCTTCCAAAGTTTTCTTAGGTCTTCCTCTACACCTTCGGCCCTGGAACTCTTTCCCGTAGTTGCATCTTCTAACCAAAGCGTTAGTAGGTCTTCTTTGCACATGTCCAAACCATCGTAACCAATTTTCTCTCATCTTTCCTTCAATTTCGGCTACTCCTACTTTACCTCAAATATCCTCATTCCTAATCTTATCCTTTCTCGTGTACCCACACATCCAACGAAGCATCCTCATCTCCGCTACATCCATTTTATGTACGTGCTGATGCTTCACGACCCAACATTCCGTGCCATACAGCATCGCCGGCCTTATTGTCGTCCTATTAAATTTTCCCTTCAGCTTCTGTGGCATACGACGGTCACACAACACGCCGGATGCACTCTTCCACTTCATCCATCCAACTTGTATTCTATGGTTGAGGTCTCCATCTAATTCTCTGTTCTTTTGCAAGATAGATCCTAGGTAGCGAAAGTGGTCGCTCTTTGGTACTTCTTGATCTCCGATCCTCACCCCTGACTCATTTTGGCCTCCATTTGCACTAAACTTGCACTCCATATATTCTATCTTTGATCGGCTTAGGCGAAGACCTTTAGATTCCAACACTTCTCTCCAAAGGTTAAGCTTCGCATTTATCCTTCTTGAGTTTTCATCTATCAATAATATATCATCTGCGAAAAGCATACACCAAGGAATATCATCTTGAATATGTCCCATTAACTCATCCATTACCAATGCAAAAAATGCAAAAAGGTAAGGACTTAAGGATAAACCTTGATGTAACCCTACAGTCATCGGAAAGCTTTCGGTTTGTCCTTCATAGGTTCTTACGGCAGTCTTTGCTCCATCATACATATCCTTTATAGCTTGGATATATGTCACTCATACTCCTGTCTTCTCTAAAATCCTCTAAAGAATGTCTCTTGGGACCCTATCATATGCTTTTTCCAAATCTATAAAGACCATGTGTAAATCCTTTTTCCTATCTCTATATCTTTCGATCAATCTTCGTAAGGGATAGATTGCCTCCATGGTTGAGCGCCCTAGCATGAACCCGAATTAGTTGTCTGAAACTTGTGTCTCTTGCCTCAATCTATGCTCAATAACTCTCGCCCAGAGCTTCATTGGAAAACTCATTAGCTTAATACCCCTATAGTTCATGCAATTTTATACGTCGCCCTTATTCTTGTAGATAGGCACCAAAGTGATCTTTCGCCACTCATTGGGCATCTTCTTCGTTTTCAAAATCCTATTGAAAAGGTCTGTGAGCCATGCTATACCCGTGTATCCCAAGACCTTCCACACTTTGATCGGTATATCATCTGGGCCCACTGCTTTTCTATGCTTCATCTTTAAACAATGATGAAAAATAATTACCCGTATACGCTTAGAAAAATGATGTATTATCAAGAAGAAATTAGAATATCAAAGTCCTCAACAAAACATGAGCCACAATTATCACAAATAGAAAAATCACTACTTCTGGTTACAAATATTCAATTCGAATCATTTCAAATAAAATGCACATAAATTCAAACCAATACATGCACACAAAGGTAGGGAAAGTCATAACTGGATCAAGCATAAAAGACACATTTAAAGAAGATGCTCAAGAAAACATTTTATCGATGAAGATTCGAGAAAGAATATGGTCAAGAACGAAACTATGAGGAATATCAAATACCACACAGGGACACAAAACTACTTGAATGTACTCCAACAAATGTAAAATCCAGCATTCTCTAAAAACTATCTCCATCCTACATCATCATCTACCCTTAAGCACAACCACTAAAATTGTAAAAGACCTGAGAACCATGATCTACACCACAAATAATACAAATAATCCATAAACCAATCAGTCATCAAGCACATTCTTTTATCTTTTCCTAACTTGATTGTATATTGTATTTATTTGCAATGCTCCAAAACAATGAAATGCACATGATTTCTCTTTTCCTCCTAATCTGCAAAAACAAATCAGTAGCCAATCCCAATTTAAATTAACAGAGAGGGAAAGAAAAAAAAAAAGACAACTTGAATTCAAAAGATTCTACATGATGTACCACACCACCATTAGATTCACCATTTCTCACTTTCACCATTTAATGTGTTTAGAAAGGTTATTAGGGTGATTTGCCATCTAAGACTCACTTGGGAGTTGAGAGCGAAATTATAAGTCGCAGGCTCTTGAAATGCAGTAATGAATTTGGATAATATTGGACCTGGAAGAAAATATCACATGCACAGCAAGCTACAGCGACAATTAAAAAAAGAGATCTTAAGCAGAAACCATGAATACAACTCAAAAATGAAATCTTGCAAATAACATTTCAAACCATAACCCAAATCAAATGTACCAAATCTCACATCAAAAAATAAATTATACAAATTGACATATTCGTAGAAACCCAACAGAGATTTTAGCAAGAGAGAGAGAGAGAGAGAGACAGAGACAGAGAGACAGAGAGAAAGAGAGAGTACCAAAGGGAGTGAGATATGGTTGTAACTGGAAAGCAAAAATAAATTATATAAATTGACTCTAACATTTCTTGACTCTAACAAATTGATACATAATAACAGTTGTTTGGGATATAGATATGGGTGTACCTGGAAAGATTAAAATTCACCTTGCATGCCATATTTGTGGAGGACTTGCTCTAGTTCTTCCATCGTGATATACCTGATAATCAGAATGCATTTTGGCAACATTGTTATAAATAAGATGTTGATGATGATGAGTTATAACCTTACTCCGTATTATGTAATTGGAATTTAAGAGCCCTATGTAAAAGATATATATATATAAAATAAAAAATAAAAAAAGAGCCCATATCTATCATGATCTCTGCATACCCACTGCTGTCTTTATCGAAGTGTTTTAAGGTAGTGTAGAGATGTTCTCTATCCATCCAGTTCAAATGCATTGTTGCTGCGATGAACTCATCATAGTCTATGGTTCCGTTGCCATCAGCATCAGCCTAATGAAAAGACATTCATTAGAACTAATGTACGTACGTAAGCACCAAAGAAATACAGAGAGAGAGAAGGAACCTGTTCATAATGGCAGAGAAGGGTTGAGTAGTGTTTCCTCAGCACAAATGAAGCACTTGTTGTGTTGGGGAGAACATGAAAACACATCCCACTTCCCTCCATTTCTTCTCTGCAACTATCTACACACACACACACACACACATATATATATATATAATTAAGTACATATGATTTTCTTTTATCTTTCATTTTAAAAATTGAAAAATTAATAATTCATATTTAATTTAGTGAAATGAAGAACTACAAATAAAATAGATAGCCCAACCTTCTCACAGACACCCCTCCTTGTTGCCCCCACATGTAAATGCTCCCCTCTTGAAAACAGCAATTTATATGGAATCAAAGAGCCATACTTTATAATTACACTAAAAGTTTAACACCTTTAAATATTCTATACAAAAATAAATAATAAATCTCAGAAATGCATATCAGTCCAAGGTCTCAAGTTCTCAGAGTGGGGAATTAGTGATTAGAACAGTTAATTATCTGCTCCCTTTTGGGTATGAACTAATTAGCACAGTAGCCATAAAAATACCAAACAAAAGCTCAATAATTTATGCAATTTGGTCAAAATTTATACAATTTCCAGCAAAACCCAAGACTCAATAATACAAAAGGAACCCAATAAATGATTAAAGCAATATTATACACAACTTATGCAAGTCCAAAGAAACCCATTTGATCAAACTTACTGAATACGGAAAAAAAAAATTACAATCGAAGTATGGATTAATAATTACCTCAACAGCTAACGGAGCCAAAGTCAAACCCTAGAGATTCGAAGGGCAGAGACAGGAAAAGACCTTCTTTCCCACTGCTGCTGCTGCCACCTTCTCTCTCTAAAAACCAATTGGAAATTGTTTAGAGAGAGACAGAGAGGGTGATGATGATCCGACGAAAGAAGTATGAAAAACTAAAATACATGCAAGCTTGAATTCGAGTCCCAAAATGAAAACAGAAAGGAGGAGTGTAAGGGTGGTTTACCGAGGTTGGGAGCAGTGAGTCTCGTAAGAGAAGCCGATGAACAGTGGCAGTACCCACTGCACAGTGAAAGGCCTTCGCCAGTGTGTCCTGAGCAGAACGGAGTGAGTGGTAGTGGTTCTGTGGTGATGTTTCGCAGGAAAATGGAGGTGTTGGTGCGCCCGTATGTCCTTGATTATATATCAGAATTCATAAACAAAGTCAGAGGAAAATTGATGATTATTGAGCCAGTAATGAATAATGGGTATAAGATTGAAACTTTTGGATGCTCAGCCTTGTTTCCAGATGAAAATAAGCATCCCAAAAACCGAAAACAAATCAACTTAACATAAAAGTTTGTATTACCCACCTCAAATCGGCCGGAGAACTCATATTGGAATTTCTATATACCTTCCAATTTTTCCGTAACCCTTACCATCTCAGAATTTCTGAATAGGACATGGATTCTACAACATTAGATAAAACTATCTATACTACACATATGCAGATCAATTCCAGATAAATTAAGATAAAATCAAGGTATGAAATATATCAATTCAGGGTTGGAAAATCACCTTCAAATTTCAGTGGAGAGAGAGTGAGCAAGCGTTTAAGAGGTGTACCTGTGAGTGAGTGAGTGAGTGGGCGAGTGATGCTGCGACTGTGAGAGGCTGAGAAGAACACGGAGATGGGATCGAAGAAGATCAAGGATCTGCAGCAATGGCGCTGAGATCCCCACTCTTCCTTTTCCTTCTCTTTCTGTCGCTCTGTCTCTGTCTCCCTGTCTCCCTCTCCCTCTCCTATCTCTCTCTATCTCTATCTCCATCAGCATGGCCTCCCAACTGCGAAACCCTCAGCGAGCGATCCTTACTCCTCCCTCTCCCACTCCCTCTCCCTCGAACCGTACACCCCCTGTGATTCTGTCTGCCTGCAAACCGCATGCCTTCCTCTCACCAAATCCCTATCTCTCTCTGGTTGCTCGCTCTCTCTCCGCCAAAGGCATGCTCTCACTGCGTCCCACTGCAGCTCAGAAAGAAAGAAAATGAAAGTCTCTAACCCACCCGACCCGTTCGAAACCCTACAGACTAAAATGACCATCGCCCCCCTGCCTCTCCACGATTATCAACACGGGGCATGGAGATCAGCGGCAAAAAGAGTCAGGACAACCTTGTAAATAAAATGAAATTTGGGTCCAAAGACTATTCATCTGTACAGTACAATTTCAAAGCTTTTTTTCTTTTTTTTGAAAACTAAGCCTACTTTAGACTAAAGTAACGATGAATATGTGAGGCCTCGTCTAGTAATCTTGGAAAGAGGCCTCGTCTGCTTGAGACCTCAGATGTCGTCCAATGACAATTGAGATAGATGTAAATCACGTGTTGCTATTTAATCAGCTTAGCTGGCTATAAATTAATTAAATCCATCGGAAAAAAAAAATACAAAACACAGATGTGGCCTTCGAAAGTGGGCAAATGAGTTGGAATTATCAATTCATTCTTGATGAAGAAAGGCCACAGGTGATTACAATATCAACAAATAATTGAATACAAACAAACCATAGTGAGTCATTTCCTGGTTAAAGAAAAATGAAGTTCCAAAGTATAACAAAACAAATGAAATAAGACACGTTCTTCTTTAAATTAAAAACCGCCAAAAAAGACCGCCACTAGTTAGTGGAGAGAAATTTACCTACCAAACATACATTTCATGGTATTGCCACGTTAGTAGTAATAATTTTATATTTTTCAGTCGTCCATGATTACTTTAAAATAGTATTACTATGGATTGTTACTTCAAAGGTAGTAGATAGTAGTTTACAACGAAACTTCCTCTCTTTTAAATTAAAGACCGCCAAGTAACAATTTTATATTTTTCAGTCGTTAATGAATTTGTCACGAAAGTTCCTCTCATTCAACTTGACCACATTCACATTGAAAGGTAGTAGGCAGGATACTTATTCGTAGGCAGGAAGAAAAGCATGAGGACTACTATAACAAGAGAGAGTCCACGTTCACATTGAAGGTGGAATTGGAAACTGCTGCTTCCTTCACAGGAAGAAAAGCATGCATAAGGCCTGATATATATATAACAAGAGAGAATCCACCGTCCATACCATACTGCATATTCCAATTCTTTGAGAGGCCGTTTTCTTTAGTTTATCTGGCTTTAATTCTCCCATGGCCAATCAACTTGTCTCTACTTCTGTCTTGCCTTCTTCATGGAGATATGATGTATTTTTGAGTTTTAGAGGTGAGGATACACGCTTTACTTTTACCGATCATTTATACCAAGCTTTGGTCCGTAACGGAATCAACACCTTCATTGATCGCCATCTTGTAAGAGGGGAAGAAATATCACCGGCTTTTCTAAAAGCAATTGAAGACTCAAGAATTTCGGTCATTGTATTCTCAGAAAACTATGCATCCTCAAGATGGTGCTTGGATGAGCTCGTACATATCCGTGAATGTAGACAGTCAAGGCAGCAAATAGTTTGGCCAGTTTTTTATAAGGTGGATCCGTCTCATGTACGAAATCAAACGAGTAGTTTCGGTGACGCATTTACAGGACTTGAGTGCAAATACAAGGACGAGGAGAAGATCCTCTTATGGAGGAGTGCTCTTAAAGAAGTTGCAAATTTGTCAGGACATACTATCAAAGAGGGAGAGTACGTACATTTCTTCACTCCTTATAGTTTGTATAATTATATGATTATGTATTTCAGGTTTCAGTTTCTGCTACAATAATACCTATTTAGTTGGGAGTTTCATTTTTAGTTTTTAAATCCCTAGCAAGCGGCACATGCTTGACTGCAACAATTGTGTGAGAGAGGAGTGCTAGGAATCATCGCAAACACTCATTCCATCAATTTCCAACTTCGTTGAATGGCAAGTCTATAATTATATATGAAGAAGATAACTCTTACTTTATGCTAAACCGACATGACCATCTTCTTCATATATAATTATAGACCGGTCATTCACCAAAGCTAGCGAATTAGGGAGTGAGTCCTGTTGCGGTTGTTGCTGGCATTCATCTTTCGTGTAATCCCGTGTCATTTTTTTTGTACATTTTTTTTTTTCTTTTTCAAAGAAATATAGCAAAAAAATTGATTGACTAAATGTGCCATTTTTTTATTTATTTAAACTGGTAGATATGAAGCTACATTTATCAATAAGATTGTTAAGGAGATCTTAGTCGAAGTACTACAACGCACATATTTGAATGTGGCCAAATACCCAGTTGGAATACAATCTTGTGTAGAAGAGGTGGAAGAGATTTTAGATGTCGGTGAAAATGGCCGTTGTGTGGTTGGGATTTGGGGGACATCTGGAATTGGCAAGACAACAATTGCAAAAGCTGTTTATAATGCAATTGCTCATAAGTTTGAAGGTAGCTGTTTCCTGGCAGATGTGAGAGAAACATCGACATCACATGAAGGTGTAATCAAACTACAAAGCACTCTTCTATCTAAAGTTCTACGTGGTACAGAGTTGAAAATTGACGATGTTCATCACGGAATCAGCCTTATAGAGAAATTGTTGCGGCGAAAGAAGATTCTCTTAATTCTTGATGATGTGGATGAATTGGGGCAGTTAAACAACTTGGTTGAAGTCGATTGGTTTGGTGAGGGTAGCAGAGTGATCATAACCACAAAAGATAGAGGATTGTTAGAATCTTATGGAGTCAAGTTGATATACAAGGTCCAAAAGTTAGAATATGACAAAGCTCTTGAGCTTTTAAGTTTGAATGCCTTCACAAGAAAAGAACCTTCACACGATTATTTGAGCCTCGCACGACGTGCATTAGCCTATGCTCAAGGCCTTCCGTTAGCTCTTAATCTTATAGGTTCTTATTTGCGTAATAAAAATATAGATCGTTGGCAAGCTATATTGGATAGTTACGACTCTTACGAAGGAGAACCTTATAGAGGAATTCAAAGAACACTTCGAAAAAGTTATGATGCCTGGGATTATGTCGTGCAACAAGTGTTCCTAGACATTGCATGCTTCTTCAAGGGTGAAGATAAAGACTATGTGTTACAAGTATTAAGAAATTCGAAGCTCAATGTACCTGAAGATTGTATTGAAGTACTTGTTGAGAATGCCATCATAACTATTGAAGATAATAGGATTTTGATGCATGACTTACTAGAAAAAATGGGTAAGCGTATAGTTCGTGAAGAATCGCCCAATGAACCAGGGAAACGTAGCAGGTTGTGGTTTCATGAAGATGTGTACAATGTTCTAATTGAAAATCAAGTAAGTAGAATATATGTTCTTACATTTGATATGTCATGATCTGGTTTGAAGTGAAATCTTTTTAAACGACACGGTTTGTTAACAATATTTCATTTTTTTACTCATATCAGGGAACATGGAAAATTAAAGGCATTGTGGTGAAGTTGCCCGAACCAGATGTGATACCTTTGAATCCAAAAAGCTTCATGGGGATGGTAAATCTTGAAATTTTTATAAATCGTAATGCATGCTTTTCTGGACGCGTTGATTATCTGCCCAACGATTTGAGGTGGATTGAATTGGATGGACCTATGTTTCAGTATTTGGGATCCAATATTCTTCAAAAGCATACGGTTACGTTCAATTTGCCATCCAATTATCATCCAAGGAATCTTGTCACGTTTGATATGCCATATAGTGGCATCAAACAATTGAAGGGATTTAAGGTACATGTACGTATTTTAAATTAGTTTGAACGGTTACTATTTTAAAAGTATATTTTACTTTTAGAAAAAAGAAAATTTCCAAAGTTTTTCATTATTAATGTATTTAAAACATTTGACTTTTTGTTTTGTTTTTTGTTTTGGTTTTACAGAATTTGGCAAAGCTTACATCAATGAATTTAAGTGGTTGCGAATTCTTGAAAAAAATCCCCGACTTATCCGGAAGCCCAAACTTAAGGGACTTGAATCTAAGTAATTGTAAAAGTTTGGTTGAGGTTGATGATTCTATTGGATTC
This sequence comes from Pyrus x bretschneideri, assembly GCF_019419815.1. NCBI lineage: Eukaryota > Viridiplantae > Streptophyta > Magnoliopsida > Rosales > Rosaceae > Pyrus > Pyrus x bretschneideri. The sequence continues at coordinate 1,148,770 of NW_025999801.1, forward strand.
CTCGATAAACTTAAAGATCTGAGTCTTCGTGGGTGCTCTAAGCTTATGAAGTTTGCAACAAGACTTGGATTGAGATCGCTTCAAGTGTTATCTCTTTGTGAGTGCACAAGACTTGAGACTTTCCCAGAAATAGAGGAGGGCAAGATGGAATCCCTATGGTATTTGGATATAGAAAAAAGTGGCATAAGAAAATTGCCTTCATCATTTGCATATCTTACTGGGCTTGGAACGTTGAAAGGAAATGGTTGTGAGAACCTTGCAAATACATCATTACGTCATTACATCAATGTTGATTTCCTTGAATGCTCAAAACTCGTGACCGAATCTCAGCTGCTTTCAACTGATTCAGATGACAACTGTATCACATTAGCCTTTCCTAAGTTGCATTATCTTGGTTTTAGAGGATGCAATTTATCAGAAAGTGATTTTCTTGTGCCTTTTAATTGTTGGTCCACATTAGCAGAACTTGATCTGTCGAGAAACAATTTTGTTAGTCTTCCGGATTGCATTAGCAAATTTGTCAACTTGGAGACACTTTCATTAAGCGGTTGCAAGAGGTTTCGGGAAATTCCTCAAGTCCTTCCACCAAAACTAGTTGAGTTATATCTGGATGATTGCACATCATTGGAGAAAATTCCACCACTACCCCCGATGCTTAGGATTCTGGACTTGTGTAACTGCTTTGGACTAAGTGGTGATGAGGTGCAAAAGTTGGAAAATAATTTGTTGAACTCCAATCAGGTTCCTCTCTCCTCTTACTTTCTCTTGAAATTTAGAATATATTTTGTTGATACTTGAGAGAGAGAGATATCAGATCACAGTTATTGCTAATTAGTTATCTACATATTATTCACTTTGCAGGAACGTCTTTGGTGGTCCAACTTGCAAGTTTTCTATCAAGGCAATGAAGTACCAAAGTGGTTCGGTTATACCTCTAACCATCCCACACCTATCAGGATTGAACAGTTTATGGTACATGAATGGCATATGAACCATCCCACACGCATTACAATTGAACAACTACCAGTATATGAATGGAAAGAGGAATTTGTTGGTGGCAGTGAATTTTGTTTTGAAATTCCTCTAAATTTACAAGTGGGCGAGACGTTATTCAGATTGGCTCTATCTTTTGTTTTTGAACCACCGACTTATCATCCTCATTATACTTGTATTCTCATCAACGGAGTACAACAGTGTAGACCTAAGTTATGGGATCATAATGACTTAAATGACGTAAATGACATAAATGACATCGAGGCAACCCATGTGTGGCTTGCGTTAGTGGATTTAAAGGAGAAGCAGCAGCAAGGAGCTAATTGTCAAGTTATATTTTACTTCCCCAAAGGCGCACGCATTAAAAGCTGTGGGTTGCACTTCCTATTGCGCAACCAAGACAAACATCTTCGCTTGTCTTTGGGACCAACAAGTAGTCTTGGGAAGAGGCCTCGTCCACATGGATTATCAGATATCATTGATGATGCATATGATTGGAAACAACAATGGTTTTCCTTATCTTCGACGCCAATGGATGATCATTCGAAACACAGGCAGATTGATCTCAATGTTCCTATTGATATTGAGGAGGAGCAAGAGCAGCCATCCACTCCAGATGATCCACAATTTCTAATTTATTAGGAGCTTGGGTACGTATTCGTTTTTTCATTTCCACTTTCCTAGTCCTTAAAACTAATGGGCCGTTAGATAACCATTTCAGTATATAGTTCTAATTTTTTGAAAATTGAAAACCAAGAACTCATTTGGTAACTACTTGTTCTACTATCTTGTGTATGCCCTTCTGTTTTCTTGATATACTAGCCTTCACGCACGTTTTAAATGTATTTAACGTAAATTGACAAAAAGAAAGTCAAATATTTGAAATAAATGAATAATATTAGATCATGCTAGAAGAAAACTCTTATAAACTAACTAAAGCAGCTGAATTCACATAATAAAATCGGTCTCTATAAAATTTACATTAAGAATAGAGAAAATAATATTTAATAAACAATTGATTGAATCACATTATTGCTAGCCCATTGTAAGACTAAGCCCACCCCCATCCCCCTTAGTGTAGATAATATCGTTTGTTAAAAATAAAAATAAAAAACAATCATTTAACAACTAATTTAATCACATGATTACCACGTGCGAAAGACTTTTTTTAATTATGGAGCTTCTGTTTTTGGCTGTTGTTTTTTGATACAACTCTCTTATTTCAGATGTTTTAAGATCAGCAGTTGGATTAGGTTAACAGAGGAGGACAGGCTGTTGGATTGTTAAAACAATGAGTGACGTTATATATTGGAATTTGGAAGCACTTGTTAAATGTTAGATACCTTTGTAACAAGTTTAGATTTCGATCTCAGAACTGTCGTTTTTCCGCTTCCGGCTACTCAAAAGTTGAATACACATTTCAAATCAAACGTCAGGTAAATCAATGTCGAATAAGCGAAATATGGTATCCATGGAAGAGAATGCACAATTATAAACCAATGGCCACGATGCGTCTTACGTGTGATTCTACTTCAAACGTGAACAAAAAATCCAACTCAATCGAACAAAGCTGAAAAATATGTATTAGATAGTCCCTTTACTCAGATAAGCTGATATCCATTTTAGGCTGTTTGTAAATCGCTTCATTTTTGTTCTCAGAAGCTCCTGTCTCCAACCTCCATGGTCCGAAAGTTTCAGGCCACGATAAAGAACCAATGGCGCAGAAGGGTCGGACCACGAAAAAGAACCAATGGCGGGAACTCTTATGCGGCGTTTACCTTCCACTACCCTCAATATTTTTTACATTATACTAGTTCATATGGTTGGACACCTTTGTAACTTAGCTCTGATATTCAAGTACACAAGTATTCTGACAATAAACATAAATAAGACAACAAGAGTTACAATTTACACAACTTTTGCACATAACACATGATCTGTTAGATGGGACACAGCCTTGTTCTAGTGATGTGAAAATTAACTTGGCACACAAATTAAACCCTAATGTTGACAATTGTAGTATATATACAAATAGGGATCATTCTAGACCGGGGATTAACTAGGGATGCTAGTCAACTCAAAAACACAAAACTAGGCTTAAAAACACTTAACTAGACTCTAACAACTCAAAACAAGCTAAATAAGCTCAAAGCACACAAACTAAATTAAATTGACTCAAAACAGGTCCTAGGAAGTGATTTGGATGAAAATTGAACTAAAAAGACCCAAAAGACTCAACATGGACAGATTCTGTCGAATTAAAACAAAACTAACACAATTAAGAACTAATGGGGTATTTGGACAAATTTTGACCTTTACTTGACTCAAAACACCAATAAAACTAAACTTAAACAGATTCTAAGTTAAAACACTAAATATTAAAGGGGGATTGATTTTAACGAAATTAAGACTTAAACAAACAAATTGCAAGAATAAACTAAAAGGTACGAAATTAAGGTGAATGAATGGGTGAAAGGCTAGTTAGAGGGTTCATCTCCACACATGATATATGCATACAAACCAATTTCCAGTTATTATTCCTTTAGACTATGAATGACAACGCCCCAAGTTAATTGTATCGCACAACCAACCACCAGATTTTCCTTATTTCATTGAATTAAATGAATACGCATCACAACCAAATTATCTTTCTCAAGTTCTCTATATGAAACGCATGTTATAGATACATATCAAAAGTCATTAAGTTTATGAAAATCAAAAGCATTGACAAGACATTCATCACTATAAAACGCACGAGACTCCTGCCAAGGATTCACTTAACACAATCATAACTAGTGACTTCCACTACTTGTGAATATAAACGAATAACTATTACGTGAAACTCCCTTATATTCTAGCATCAAATTCATGCATGCAAATTAAGTGTCGACCCTTAATCAACATACATAAACAAGTTTTGATAACTCAGATAAGCAAATCACATTCAAGACTCAAGAAACAATAACTGGATGTAATCAATTCATATAAAACATATAATCATGGCTTCGAATTCACCTCCAACTATAAAGAAATTAGCTCCACATGTTCATCATAATTGAAAACCAAATTAAAATAAACATTGAACTAAAACTAGGATAGAAAGAACCTAGAAACACTCCACACTCCAATGGCAAGCCTGTGGCACTCCCTTGGATGGCAGATTGCACGGCACTCTTCTTCTCCTTCCTTCCTTGCTTGCGGCACTAAGGTAATTTAGGTGTATGTGGTGTGAATTTTGGTGGTTGATGGCTGAATGAATAAATGAAATAGTGAATGGATGGTAGGGTGGGTGCGGCACAAACTTGAAATATATATATATGATGCACGGCAAACCCTAGGAAATCAAAATTAGGTCTAGGGTTTGGTAGAAATCAGGTGGGAGAAGGACTAGGGTGCGACACAAGGCTTGGGCTTCAAGAAAATGGTCAAAACCTAATTAATTTCTGAAAAGGCTTAAAATTGTCTTTTCTTGCCAACTTTGTCATTAGGATCTACAAACACATGAAAATAGCTTAAAACACTAGTAATTAGCTAACTAAATGCAAGAAAACAACATAACTAAATAGCATAAATATGTTCCTATCTTCCAGCAGCCGGAAATGCATGGTCGTCTTCGGAGTCTCACCGCCCACATCTTCCTAATTCGATGCAAAAGAATAAAATTCTACCGATGTCGCCCATTTCCAGGAGTTGACCACTGTGGCAGCACTCTTCCGCCACCGTTCTGATTGGTTTTCATATCCGGAACATTAGCTTCAAAGTCATAACCAGATAAGTCTAATTCATCATCTATGAATTCACTGTAATCTGGCTCCACATAACGGAAGGTCTCAATAGTATTGCTCTGCGTCTTTGGAGCCCTCTTCTTCGATCTATCTGTGCTTCTGAAGTCGTCATCTTCAAAAATTTCCTTCCGATCCTTGTTACCATCTCTTTTCCTCTTTATATCGTTGCTGTCATTGCCACCGCTGCTGTTTTTATCTGTTTTGAAGTATTCCTTTATGGCAGCTTCAATTGTTTCAAGTATTCGATCTCCGTACCTGGCCACCTTAATTCTGCATTAAGCCAGACAAGTTCAGTATATTGTTTCTTAGGTAGCATCATATAATCATATAACTTGAAACTTACTGGGTAATGCCATTTATCTCGAGGAGTTCATCCTTCGTTCTAGGCATTTTGCTGCTTATGTTTTTAATCGTTGTATTCCTGACTCGAAATGGCAAAAAATCAGGAAACATCTTTAAAGATCGAAGGGACAAATGGAGACATGTATAGTGACACCCCGGGATAAAAATTCCTAACTCCGAAAAAGTAGCAACTTTCCAAAATTACTTTTCCTTCTTTCCTCCGAAAACAAACAGGTATGAAACAGATTTATTCTATTGGGATGAGGAAAAAGAGTAAGAATCTTACGGAAATATGTGGTGTGCCATGACACCATCACCAGCTTCTCTAATGATATTAGTTCGAAGGTTTTCAAAGCAGAAAATATTTTCATGTATAGAACCTGTAATGAAATTTCAGATAAACAAATCAATTGACGAAGGTCGACTTAGCCCTCATGCTAGTCAGATACTTCAGCAAGCAGAATAGTGTCTTGTCAACATATAAATCTGAAATATGTATCTGTGTATGCATGTAATACTGTAATATGTGCGCATCTGTTCCCGTTTACGGCTTAGGCTTCAGGCATAAAGGTCAAGGTTTTGAGTTCGGCCTAGCTGGGAGACAAACTTAACCAAGAAGAGGAATATATAAGACCAGACGAATGCTTCAGATCCTATATAGTGCATCTAAAATCTATAAACATACCAAATCTCCTTTTAATTGAGGTTGTTCAGTGCCAGTATGTGGAGGGCTCTGCATCCCAGATGTCAGTGAGCCTTTAGCTGAAATCGCTTCGGGGTTTTTCTGTTTGGAAGCTTTTAATGTGGAAGGGAATCTACAGTATATTTAAGATGTCAGTCACAATATTGTTGCGCGCGGGTTTATAGGGCAGAAAAGGAACAAAAACTTACAGACTTCGTTTGACATTCGCAAGACTAAAAGCATTTAAGTGAAAAGAAGCATATCATAGCACAATATAAAACAAGATTAGATAAAAAGAAAATATTAATACGATGGTTGGAGTACAAACATGATCATCTCACTTAGCAATCAGTGATGAATATAAACCGTGTAAGATATCATGCAAGTTTGTGAAAGCTTTTCTAGTAACAAAAGATGAATGCTAGACTGATAACTAGCGGCTCAGAAACCACAAAGAGGAAACATGCAAAAGCTTTAGTTGACCAATGCTAACTAAATATGACTCAAATAAGAGAAATTTAGTTTTATGGGTTTCGTGGAGGGATTTCAGCAAGCAGATCCTATCGACGATGTTATTCATTGTTGTTAATAGACAATTATTCTAAGCAGGTAGGCATGTTCACCGCAGTTGAAGGATTTTTGGTGAACCTGACTAGAAACTAGAAACCAAATATCCCATCAGCTGTGAAGTGTATTCGTATTCAAAATTTTGAAAACGTATGGTATATAACAAAACTTGAATGTGTTCCAAACAGATTCTAAATTTTTGATACACAGTTTAGGGGAGACCAATCAAGCTGAATGGGAGTGGGGGTCCTTTGAACAAGGTGGATCTACCGCAAGTCCATCCCCAGCTGACAGTAATAGTATTGGACACACTGCACATGCATGGTCGAATAGTAGTGAGAATAAAGCCAAAATGTGGTATGACTAGAAAGCCAAACCTTATTAAAATTGTCTTCCTGCCAGAGAAGAGTTCGCGCGCTTTCTGTTCATTAACCTGGAAGAAAGAAAAATGACACATGTAATTACTGTACAAAAACTAACAAGCAGCGATGACAGTAAGTGGTATTTTCTTGCCTAGTTTGCTCTTTTCAAGGATGGTGATCTTCATGAAAAACCCAGCATAAGTGAACTGAAAGAATTAAAAGTACCTTTAGTATTGACGATACAGATCCATAAACATCACTTTTCTTGACTTCCTCAACAAGAAGGTCCTCGGTAACAGGATGACGTGATACACGAGAAGCTTCAACCTTGGCTAGATGTTTTCCTGCTCCATGCAGTCTCACAGTCTGATGCCTGTGTTTCTTGACCTAACAATACAAACATAACATTACAATCGATGAATGAAAATAAGATAGAAAGGACAGTACATTTCTTAAAATTAAAGCATACAAATTGGTTTAAGGAGCCCCTGTAGACTTCTAGAATATGAGATGACGAAAACTGCTGCCCTGTTAACTTCACCAGTTCAACCTGAGCACATGTGGCAGAAGGGAATACACAGACAATGCAAGGATTTGCAAACTGTTGCAAGGAATTGACATTCATCAATAGAAACATTGGCCAACATCTCCCAAAAATTATTATCGTTACAAACCAGTTGCTTTGTGATTTCACACTGAAACATTGGCCAACTTCTCACTGAAACTTTTAATCTTCAAGCAATTATCACAAGTCTTTTTGGAGGTTGCACAATCAAAGTTTTCTCCGAAATGAATAAGTTGTAGAAGTCGTCGGCAATCAACATCATTTTCACAATAACTGACCTGCAAATTTTTAGATCATTTTATTTAGTACACGTCTAACGAAACAAGAGGTGGGCAATAGTAAAACCTCAAAAACTACACATGAAACCAAAATCAAGTACCATGCGCAAAAGATTTTCGGTATTCGTTTCCAGTACTCTTCCAGAATTAGCAGTATTGATACGATTGTATCCAGATGTCAGTGAAAATTTAAAAATATTATTTGTTCTTTTCTTTACGCTCAAACTCTTTGAAATGATCCTTATTGAACCAACAAAAATTGCTTTCTCCAGCTAAACCAGAAATTCTGTCTTGGTTGTTTCTTACGCAGTTACAAGTAAGTTTGACCACTGATGACACAGCTCGAAGGAGCATTGTGGATCCAGCAGTGCACAAGGAATGCTCGGATGAATCGCTGAAGACAATGATGGAGATATGTGTGAGATGTCTTTCCGATGAGGCAGCTGATAGGCCTTCAGTCGATGACATTCTTTGGAATTTGCAGTTTGCAGCGCAGGTTCAGGATTCAGCGAGAGATGAACTTTTTGAGTAGTAATGAGGGCTCGCCCATTTCATCACCCCAACTCCAGCTAATCTGACTTTCATCTTCCTCCTATGTTTTCATCAGTTAGGGAACACTGTTTGTAATGCACCATACCAAATGACAAATGTATAAGCTCTTTAAGCCCTTAATGTTAGTATTATGTTATCATGTCCTTCTGATTAGGTGTAACTTTTTATAAAACTCTCCCTCGTACTGTCAATTTTTTTTTTTTTAAATGTATTTTTCTCTCATGAGCTCCAGGATCCTGGTATCCCAATAAAGAAAAAATTATAGTGCGTGATAGAAATTAGAACAATTCTGCAGTTTGCACTGATTCCATTTCTAATATTGCAATTGGAGATAGATAAATGTCATGCTTGTTGAAATTGACCACTGCTAAATGTGGGACCATGCTCGAGTTTGTGCCTCCACATCCGCAGAAGTGTGCAAATTTGGTTCCAACACTCAACATATGATCAAGGATGAAAATTTCTACCTAAACAACTATATGTATGTATATCCTTTTTCAAGACTCCGATACCGATAGTAAGAGTGAAGTAATTTTCTTCCCTCGTATCTCTAAGATTTCCGCGATATTGGCACGTTTTATTTATTTTAACAGAGCATAAATACTTGATTTCGAACCATACTAAAGGAAAAAAAGAGGAAAACATGCTAATCAGTGGCCACGAAACGGAGACCGGCCCGAATTCAATATTTGCATAACTCAAACTGAAGCTAGCCACCTATCTCGGCATCAAATCTTATACAAAAAATGCCGGAAAATCTCTCAATTAGCTTCTGCCTTATTCCTTCTCAAACAAACTAAAGTTATATAGTGTACTCCTAATACACATTACCCCCCTCCGTACGTCACCGAGGAAAAAAGACTGGGATGTCATCTTAATCCTAAACTGTGTATATCGAGCTCAATGAGAGCCTGTACACGGTCTCTTCAACCATGTTGGTAGGATGAAGCATTGTTGTCGGAGGTGTGGTATTTATAAGTCACTATCAACCATGAAAGAATTCATACTAACGTCATAAGTTTTAATAGTTACCCTGTCTTTAAAAAAAGTGTTTCTCTGCCGCGTTGCGGCGAGGGAAAAAATTCAAGTACAGTGGGTGCTGAAATGCGTCGAACTCAAGGAGTTATTATTAACATGGCCCTAAACACTTGAACTCAGGGCATTACTATTCAAACTCCCCAAAACCCTAAACCTCATGGGCCTCCATTGCATCTTCTTCACCTTGGGCCTTCTCGAGGGCATGCGTTCTTGGGATGAGTTTAGGCTTGGACATAAATTTGGGACGCGTCTCCCTATGCTTAAATCATTCATTTTGTTTATGTTATGATTTATTTCATGGGAATTGTTATTAGCACTCCAAAATTTCATTTTGCACTCAAAACTTTCTATAATTAGAAAAAAAAATACACTTAGAGGGTTGTAGAATGAGATTTGTGGAGTGCTAATAAAAATTCCCTACTTTATTAAATTTTCGTTTTTCTCATACCACAACACCAAACTATCATCTTCATGTTCTACAAGATGTATTCCCAGTGAAAATTTTCTTATAATCCATTTCTAAAAGTTCAAAAACAACGATATAAAATCTAAAGGTATTTGAATGTAAATAAAGTAACGTAGAAAGAGAAAAAATTCAATGGAAAAAGAAAAAGGAAAAAAAAATGGAAATGGATACTATCTAGACTTTGCTACCGATCCGTTAGGAAGATAGTCGTTAGTAAGCTAGCAACTGTACTGTAGAGAAGTCGCTACTTTCATACCGATCCTTGCTTTTCAATTTTTTTTTTCTTTTTCATTTTTTTTTTGTTAATTTTTCTTTTGTTTCCCTTACCATACCAACAAGCTATCACATTCATATTCCTTAAAATATATTTATCTATGTAAGATCTATTATAATTCATATTTAAACACTTGAAATCAACGATTTAAAACTTAAATTTAAAGATATTTTTCAAACTTTAAATCTCAATAAAAAATAGTTCCGGGACCTAAGAAATGGTAGGATCAAGTCCAAATGACACACCCCGACCCGAAATGTCCACTAGGGCCCCAAATCGAGCTATTTTGGCCGACACCTGGAAGGTGACGAAGCCATAAAATGTGATAGTGTATAAAAAGTGAGTAAATTTGAATCTAAAAGTGTCTAAATACCAGAGTGCGCTACGAGTGGGAGCGAACTCATTTCACACGCGATGTTAGAGCATAAGTAAGGTATAGTAATATGGGTAAGAATCATACCCTTAAAAGTAGCCACCAATACTAATATTAGCTATATATCCTCGTCGATACTAACTCAGCAGTTAAAACCTGAAAGGGTACAAAACAGAAAGTGTGAGTAAGCAGTAAAACCAAGCTTCCCAAAACTATTACCTTTCTAACAGTAATAACCCCTCACTGTAATTCCCTTATCGTTTTCTATAGGACAATACAACATATATACATATATCCAAACCATACTCAGAAATGACCAAAACCACGGTTTGCCATCAACTCCACCATACATTAATAAGTAGGCCACATGAACTTAATCAATACAAAATGATATATCAGTCAGAGTCATCTAAAATGACGTGTACAACTTATCCATATCTCATCAATCATGGCTACCATATAAGTCGGAGTCACCTATAGTGATCTGTACGACTTATCCATATCTCATCAATCCTGGCTAGCATATAAGTCGGAGTCACCTCTTGTGACCTGTACGACTTATCCATATCTCATCAATCATGGCTAGCATATAAGTCGGAGTCACCTATAGTGACCTGTACGACTTATCCATATCTCATTAATCCTGGACCTGTACGACTTATCCATATCTCATCAATCTTGGCTAGCATATAAGTCGGAGTCACCTCTTGTGACCTGTACGACTTATCCATATCTCATCAATCATGGCTAGCATATAAGTCGGAGTCACCTATAATGACCTGTACGACTTATCCATATTTCATCAATCATGGCTAGCCAATAGCTCAATAAGTATACTTGCACACGAGTCGGACCCACCTAAAGTGGTCTGTACGACAGAACTGGGTGTAAATAAATACGCTCAAGTGCTACGATCACGTGAAGACTGTGTGAATAATTGCGGGTCACCTACGAGTGGAAACCACCTAAAGTGGTCTGTACGACAGGACTGTACACCTACCTTGGATCCAAGGTAAGCGTAAGGTGCGCGAGGTGAACATCACGTAAAGGACTGTGCCCTGGCTACGGGCGGGAGCACTAACACCGGAGTGCAGGTTTATGAGCTATACTATATCTCAACATAATCGTACTCACTACCATCACTAACATCAACATGTACTCACCTGAAGCTTACCTGGGCGTCTGCGGCGTCATATAGCACTTCAAAGCATTCACAATAGTTAGGTTCAGGTAATATCCATATGAATATGCCATGATGCAATCTATACCCAAACATTTCATGATATTCCCAAAATATATAATACGACGTAACATGTACAATCAATAACACCCTACTGCCAAACTATTTACTTTTGAGAGTAATCATCAGTGTTAAGCCCAATTAGACCCTAGTTACATTAACTATTATTACTTACCTTTCCTTACTTCAATTTTTTGATTCTTCACGCATTGATTCATGATCAACATTAATTGCCAAATCATAAAGCTAAATCTCACACTTCCCACCAATGCCCTTCACATTGCTCAATTCACCAAACAAAGCTATTGTCTCAATTATTTAATCTTATTTATTATATGGCTACATCTAACGTCTTGTTAGACTGCCTATGTACCCTAAACAAGGATCAAGCCATTCGTAGTTTAAAATGATTAATTGTAGGTAACAAGCATAGATCATTATAGAAGTGCTTGTGGAACTATCAATTATATGCCTATGAAAGAAAAAGGCCCACTCACCTGGAGTCCACGCTATGATTATCTTGCACGCACATCGAGACATCACGATCTATCGTCGCCTGTGACCAATTATCAAATCACATCTCAAAGTTTTTACCGATAGAATACATAATTTACATAAAACATATCCTCAAGGACCTTCAAGAATAATTTGAGACCCATTAACCAAAAGTCAACCGTCGATCAAAGATCAACGGTAGGGTTTACAACCCTGTATAGCTCGATTTGGAAGATCCGCATATCAGATTTCCAATCCGCAACTCCCAACGATCCACAATATGTTTCTAAAATAACATATTAAATTTTCATTACGATCCAATGGTTAGATCTCCGCCATTTGCCCAAAACCAAGTGGACATGAACATTTATTTTACTAACTTACAAATTCAATTCGGGAAGATCCATACATCGGATTCCCGATCCATAAATTCCTATGATCTTTAAATATTACGTATTATAATGTATCCAAGTTTGGTGACGATCCAACGGTCGAATCGTCGATTCACATTTTCATCAATCAACGTATCGTAACGAATTTAGGTTCCAACGATCAACCTATATCATTCAAATAACAAAACTGAATTCAAGACATTCGACATAGCCTAAAAATAGCATTGGCGGCCCACTGGCCACGCGCCGCCACGAGTGGCGGTCGGCCGCCCCGACTCGCTGGAAAATCCAACTATTTCCAAAAATTCTCAAACTTCACAGAAATGAAGATCTCAGTGAGTGGAGCAACTTTCATACCTGTCACGAAGTCCAAAAGTGGACGGAAGATGGTCAATTTTGCCCACAAAGCCGGCGGGTGCCTAAAACTTCCCAATGTCGATTCGTCTTCTACAGTGGTCCAACGGGGTCAAGGTTGGTTGGATTTTTCTCCTGGGATGATGGGATACAAAGCCCAAGTGGTGGCATCGGCCATCACTTTGCCGATTTTCCAAAAAATCAAAAAGAGTGGCCGGAGCAACGTTGATTTTCGTCGACTTTCGTGGCCTCAAACCGCCACATGCCATGGTTAATCAAGGTGGTTCTTGGGTGGGTTTTATAGAGGGGAATGAGAACTTCAAGATGGTGATGGTGGAGTCGAAAAACTCCACCGGAGTTGGCCGGAATCGGCCTTGGAAAATGAGAACTTGTGGTGGGTGTGGGTGGACTAGAAAGCTACTTCCCTTCTTTTTTTTTTTTTTTTCTTTTCTTTTCTTTCTTTCCTCATTTCTGATTTGGCTTCACCCCACAAAGTGGGGATTTAATTTAATTAACACTAAACCTTGAATAACCAATTTCGAACGTCCGTAACTATACCGTTATAATCCAGACTCGCAAACGGCTTTCGCCTATACGTTCGTACCAACGAGTACTATGAGGATATGCTAAAAGAATAAGTCCCACATCTCTCAAGTCGATGGTCAACGAAAGTCAAAGTCCTTGCCTCTAGGGCAATTTCGTAAATTCACGCTTTTAAAATAAAATAAAAACGTAAAATTGGAACGGGTTGTCACACCAAAGGTCTTAAAATATTTTCCTAAAATCCGACACAAAATATTTCATAAAGCTAAAAATTTCAATTTTTTTTTTTTTTCACAAAAAGTGTGAGTTATAACCCACAATTTTTTAATTGATTTTGAGAACTTTTACAGCATTTGTTATAAACTAAAGTTAGAGTCATCATACTCGCACCACATGTTTCTTAAAATTAATTCAGGACATTCCTAAGATTTCAAACACCTACAAATCTTTTTGGAGGGCCCACTATTAGTTTTCATTATTTTTTCTATCTTCAATTTTAAAAGTCAATGGAAAATAGTTTCCGGACCTAATAAAGGATATAATCATATACAAAAGTCTTGTAATATTTTCATTAATTCTCGCACAAAATATTTCCTAAAACTAAAAATTTCAATTTTTTTTTCACTAAAACTGAGTTGTAACCCATGTTTTCCAATCAATTTTGAGAACTTTTTCTATTTTCAAACTTGAAATCTCAATAAAAAAAATAGTTCTAGGACCTAATAAATTGTAGGATCAAGTCCAAAGGTTTTGCAATATTTTCCTTAAATCCGACGCAAAATATTTCATAAAGCTAAAAATTTCAATTGTTTTTCACAAAAACTGTGAGTCACCTACGATTTTCTAATTGATTTTGAGAACTCTCACAATATTTGTTATAAACTAAAGTTAGAGTCATCATACTCGCACCACATGTTTCTTAAAATTAATTCAGGACATTCCTAAGATTCCAGACACCTACAAATCTTTTTTTGTTGGGGGGGGGGGGGTGGGGGGGGCCACTATTTCATTATTTTTTCTATCTTCAACTTTAAAAGTCATTGGAAAATAGTTTTCGGACCTAATAAAGGATACAATCACATACAAAGGTCTTGCAATATTTTCGTTAATTCTCGCTCAAAATATTTCCAAAAACTAAAAATTTCAATTTTTTTTTTCACAAAAATTGAGTTATAACCCATGTTTTCCAATCAATTTTGAGAACTTTTCCAAGATACATTATAAGCCAAATTTGAGTCAAGTCGCACCACATGTTTTTTAAAATTAATGTAGGACATTCCAAAGATTTTCAACACCTACAAATCTCTTTCGGGGCCTTGCCATTGGTTTATATTATTTTTTTATTTTTCAACTTTAAAAATCAATAAAAAAATAGTTATGGGACCTAGTAAACGTTAAGATTACATCTGCAACATTTTCCTTAACTCCTAAGCAAAATATTTCCTTAAAGTCCTGCTTGGTGGGTGTAAAAAGATGTGATCTCTGCGCAAGCAAAACGAGGTGGGCTCAACACAAACAAAACGAGGCAGACTTCGGACATGCAGAACAAGGTGAATCCGAGCACACATAAAATGCGATGGGCTCCGTACATGCAAAACGAGGCGGGCTTCGTACATGCAAAACGAGGCGGGCTCTACTAACAGAAAATGAGGCAGACTTTGCTCGCGAAAAATCAGACGGGCTTTAGTCACATCAAACAAGATGGTCTCGGCGCACAAAAAACAAAGCGCACTCCGCACGAGCAAATCGAAATGGGCTTCCGCGCAGGCAAAACAAGTGGCTTATAAATTGTGGTGACTCCTGCTTATCACTTGTGGATGATCCCCCAAATGTTGTTATCTCATGCGTCTTTAGTGGGTGGCAGGATTTCACTCGCATCTTTTTCTCATTTCTAAGGTTTCCAAAGGTCACCGAGATGTGGTGAAGTGATCTTGTCTCTTCAAGAGTAGCCTAAAGGTTAATGTGGATTGGGCGTGGAATAGGAAGCAAAAACATGGGGTTTGGAGTTATTATTCGTGACAATTTGGAGGAATCTATAGTTGCTTTTGTTGGTTCCTTCGAGAATTATTTCTTCCCGTTGTATGTGGAGTTCGTTGCAGTTAGAGAGGGATTGGTTTTGGTGGCCAAGGGAGGGATTTACCAAATTTCATCCTTGAGAGCAAAACGCTCCAGATTGTGTCAGTCTTGATGAAGTCTTCTCTCAACAGTCAACATGTCTTTGATTGGACCTGTTGTGGAAGACGTCAAATCGTTGATGACCACCATCACTGGAGTTCATCTTTCTCATGTGCGCCACCTTGCCAACAGTGTCGCCTAGATCTCTATGGTTTTCATAATGAGCTTTGTTGTTGGTTTGAGGATTCTCCGAACCTTATAACTGACTTACTAGTTGAGGATTGTTGTTAGTTTCTGCTAGTTTGTTGTTAGTTGTTTGCAGCTTTGTTGTGTCTTTGCAATGTGAACCTTTTAACACTATCAATAAATCTTATCATAGCATTTTAAAAAGCGGGAGAGAATCTCGAGAAGTTTAATGAAACTAACTTCAAGCAAGAGATACACAAATAAGATAACTTTTACTTACACGCTTGTTAGTTCCCTCTTGATACTGTTAGGTGTTCGGCTCTTATTGGCTTATAGCTCATTTGGATATTGATTAGAGGATCAGTTAATGGATTGTCTTCCTTCCCTCAGTGTTTGTTATGATGTATGTTAATGAACAAAATTGGGTTGACTTTGGAACAACATAAAATGTTGAGATGTGATCTTCACAAGGTTGCTTCAGTCACTAAGTGAAGTATGCAAAAAAAAATAGAGATAGAGAAACTAACACAAGAAGTATGTTGTTCACCATAAGTTGGGCTACATCCACGAAGGTAGAGTAGTTCTAAAAAATAATGTAGAGTTTACATGTACAAAGGTTGAATCATAATCATGATTAGTGAGTTCTAATAATGGATTAGAGAATCTAAGACCATAAGAAGGTTAATTGTGGGAGAAGGATTTTTTTTTTTTTTTATAGTTGAGGAGAGTTCCCTGTTTTCGTTTGCCGGTCAATATGGGGCTCTAGAAGCTTTATTTTGGTATTGACCCGTGCGCATTGTGATTGGTCCCCTAGTTGGAGTGAAACTCATGTGTTTCGACAATGCCTTAGCACAAATTTTTCAGTGTGTTTTTTAAGGTATAAAGTTGACTAGTGCTTAGTAGTTTTGGGGCTGGTGAAGTACATGTGCTACAAACACATTACATCCTGAATACTTTTATTTGAATCAAAGTTTGGACTTTTAATAAAGAAAAACATAACCAAGTACGTAGTCTATTCATTGACTTGCAAAAAGAAGACCCATATTTGTCCACATTATATAATCATTAACTGTTTCTTTTTTCGGTTACTAAAAGAGCTACATATCCATGCACGTAATACCACAGTCAACTGTTTTTTTTTCTTTTTTTTGGTTACTAAAATAACTTATATATATCCATGCACGTATTTTCCCTGTTAACTTTGTCTTTCTTTGATTACTAAATGAACATGGATATCCATGCACATAGTCGCACTCTTAACCTTTTTTTTTTTTTCTTTTTGTGTTGTAACAAAAAAAATGGAAAAATTATGCATCAATTGAATATATTTATTCTCATCAATAATCCAATCACAAGCTACCTGAAAATTGCTGGAGCAATATTAGAAAATATGAAAATAACACAAGAAGTCTAATGATAATAATCATAAAGAAAATCACAACATCAATTATGTATTCGATTAATATAAATAACTAGATAGAAAGTCAGAAACACTAACAAACTTGGAGATTGAGGCTTGCATAAATGCAATGTCCTAAAGACAGAATTTCGCCCCTACTCTTGTGTTTGTAGTTTGGGTAGGAGTCTATCTCTCAAGATTCAACAATCTATAATCCGAAGTCGAAGCACTTTAATTTTCGAACTCTGACGAACTTTGTATATTCTGAACTCTTAAGAAACGACTCAGAAGATATTTAATAATGAGAGAGAAAATAAAGTCTTGGGGATAAAACTATTTTGCCAACAAGTAAAGGCTATGAACTTATATAGAACTCAAAGCCTTGTTTTATGAAGAGATGTAACTCAATATCTCAACAACAAAACATATAGAGCCTTTGCAAAAGGCACGGCAACTCTTAATAAAACTATGTATCATTTGAATGAAGCCTTTCACTCAAATTTCAACAGTAACTACCTATTAGCACACTCATTTAGACAAGTGATATTTTATTTTTATTCAATTATTGAAATTATAATATTATATAAATATATAATTTCCAAAGAAATTTCGTTTTTTAATGGGAATGTAGCTCTTCTAGATATGCACATGGGAACAACGCGATCTTCACAACCCAAGCTAATTTGTATTTTGGAAGAGACCATTATGATGACTGTAAATATAACAACAATGTGTAGGTTTACAATTAAATTTAGCACAATAATCTAGATATCCTCTTTCTTTCCTCTTTTTTGTCGGTTTTTTTTTTTTTCAATTTAACAAACAAAATAAGCCAAATACACATTTTCTTCTTTCAAAACGCAATGTTTGAATTTTGTATTTTTACGTGTTGAAATAAACAAAAAAGTATGTAATCAAAAAAAAAAAAAGAAAAGAAAAAAGGAAATAACAAAGAGACGCTCACACTCGTCGGACAGAGAGTGGAGCAATATCTGGAGTGAGATAAGATCAAAATTCCTACCACCTAACCCTAGTGTCATTCTGGAATCATCTACTGCCCCTATAAATTGAATGAAGAGGGCAGTGTGTGTGTCATGTGTGTGGACAAACAAACACGAGTTATAACATATAGCAGTTACGTACGGCGTGTTTGGGTTAGAGAACATCTTTGATGAGTTGGAGATTAGCCATGGCTGCCGAAGCCCAAGGCGACGATGAAAACGATGATCCCCATGATGTAGAGAGCCTGATGATGGTTCTTAAATCGATCGCATCCATGATTTACCAGAACTATTTTTCAGAGGTAATTTTTCCAAAACCTAAACAGCCCTTATATTTTTTAGGGTTTCATTCATTTACATTAGTTTATTGTTGTTTCTGATTTTTTCATCACTAGATCTGAATCAGCTGTTCATCTAACCAACTAACATTTTAACATTTTAACAAAATATAACTGAAAGTTGGTAATTGTTCTGGATCGATGCATATTTGTATTTTGATCAAACCTGCAGGTTCATGCCGATTCTGAAGGGAACACACAAACTACAATCGAGGCATCGATATCCTCGATTTAAGGCCAAGGGATGTGTTGCCTTTCAAGAGTGACTTCGGACCAAGAAATGTAAGCTGTGATTCTTAATGTCTTTGTTTTTGTTCGTTTCAATTTTTTATGTCAAAGGAGAATTGCACGACTTGGAATTTCTTTTGCAAAACAGGCTCCTCACCTGACCCTGGTTTAGCACTTTCGATAGCATACCCCAATCTGGTATGATGGCGTTTCTTACCCCAATCTGGTATGATGGCGTTTCTGGCAACAGTGATGTGAGATTGACGATTTGAATGTGAAGGATGATCATCATGTGTATCGGAAATATATATATATATATTAGACGTAGAAAATATGATAGTTTGATCCGAGCTCATATTTTGTTGTAAAGGGATGGGTCATATCTTGTCTAGATATGGGGAATTTGATGAGTACTCCATGCATTTTGTAAAAAGGAAGTGTATAATATACAAGAAGTCATGACTTCATGACTTGTTTATGTTTATTTATGGTCTTCAATTCTTTTATGCATTCCGTCCAATTAGTTAGACATAAATTGTAAAACCTTCTGAATTATTTATATAAAATCCTCTAAATTATAACCAAGGTGAACCTGTGAAAATTGTTTACAAAGAATATGATGAATGAGCAGATGTTGTAGAAGAAAAGATGACATGTAATAAATGTGGATTGTTTCGTAGTATTCTTCGTCAACCCACTGCATTTCTAGTTCAAAAAAATTTCTTTGGTTTAATACGATGGTGGTGGTGAATTCACTCCAACAACTTTATACATCTAGAAGCACCATTCATCATATTAATATACCCACTATCTTAACTGAAAGAAAGCATAGAAGCTCAGAAGCTTCTAAGTGATGTTCAGAAGCACCCACCTCCGTGGTCATTCCAAAACCTGAGCAAGAACCAATGGCGGCCGTGTCCACCATCCACTACCGTCTTTGTTTTTATTTTCGAATTTAAAGTGTATTCCATTTTGAAACTTTATAGATACATAGAAATTATCATTTATTTTACCCACTATCTTAAGATAAATATTTTATAGTAATTATTTATTTGATTTTTAAGAGTTTTAAATTTCTTTAGTTTCTTAAAAGAAATTACTTATTTACAAGTGGCATTTTACTACAGTGGTGGAAAAGTGTTGAGTCATTGCATAACTGCGTGGGTTCGTCAGTGGCTAATCTAACATCTAATTTAACAAAATATATTGTTTGATAAAAAAAAATTACTTTAAAAAATAAAAAGAGTTTGGGAAGAAATTGGATATTTTGGGTTTGTTGTGCTAAATTGAAAAAATAAAGGACAAAACGAAAAGGACCTTAGATATTTATGGTCAACTTTTTGTAGAAAAAAAAAAATAGAAGCGTGGAGGACAGGCACGTGCGCGTGGAGGTGAGGGCAGGCTGGGCGGTTAGGTCGGGGTCGAGACCAAAGGTCTTGAGTGATAAGAGTTCATTGTGTGATTTTATGATAGTTTATTTTCATTAAATTTATTCTAATTATAAGGAGGAAGGTTTGAACGTAAAATATAGTGAGTTGAAAAAAAATGTGTTATAACTAGAGTAAATCTACCACTCTCATTATCCTAAATTTAAATGATACCAATGGGTGTTTGTAACATTTTTCTCTATTTTTTTTATATGCCAAAAAAACGGTGCGGCTACATGCATGAGTATGTCATGCATGTTCTTTAGTAAGTCCATGAAGAAAAAATTAATGGAGAAACTATGTGCATGGGTATGTGCATTTTTTTGCAAGTTAACAAAGAAAAAATTATCGGTAAGATAATGTGCATGACTATGTACGTTTTTTTTGTAAGTTAACAAAGGAAAAGTCAACAATTAGATTATGTGCATGGATCTGTGCCTTTTCTTAACAAGTTAATGAAAAACAGGAAGTGCATAGTAAATTGAGTTTTTGTTTATGAAAAACAACTAATAAGTAATAACCAACAATCCTCGAATCAATATCCAAATAACCTACAAGCTAAACCAATAAGAAGGCAACCCTGTGCTTCTCTAGCAATAATCTCAAAATGGAGCTGGTAAGCGTGTAAGCAAAAGTTACCTTATCTTTCTTTTTCTTGCTTTGAAGTTAGTTTCATTGAACTTCTGTCGGAATTCTCTCCATTTGAGAAATTAGCAGTGACCAGTACAAGTTATAAATTACTCTATTTTTCTAGTCATTACTAGTAAAATCATTCAGTTTTGATACAATAATAAAGAGAGAAAACGAATAGCTTTGTACTTTTATGTATCGGAGCTATTGAATAAAAATCCCAAAAAAAAAAAATATGTAACCAACTAAAAATGAAAATTAAAAAGAAAAACAAGACAGAAACGCACACTCTAGTGAAACAAGATAAGATCAAAATTCCTACCACCTAACCCTATCGCCCTTCTGGAATCATCTACTGGTGCTATAAATTGAGAAGATGCCGTCGTGTGTCATGCATCTGTGGAAAATGAAACAAACACGAGATATAGCATAAAGCAAATAGCCCTATCGCCGGGTTTGGTAGAGTTGTCTGGCGTGGCTGCTGAAGCCCAAAGGGGAGATGAAGACGTAGACGATGATCACGATGATGAAGGGCCTGATGATGGCTCTCAACACTCGATCGCATCAATGATTTACCAGAATTATTTGCCAGATATGATTTTCCTAAGCCTAATCAAACAGGCTGAACAGCCCGTATCTCTTTACGGTTTCATTCATTTCCGTTAGTTTATATTGTTTTTCTGATGTTTTGGTTACTGGATCTGAATCATCCGGTCACGTAATTTAATATTTTAATATTTTTACAAATTTATAACGGAAAATTGGATTTTTGCATGGATCGAATTGATATATGTATATTTTTTGGTTGTGGGTTATTTGAGATTCTATCTTTTTTATATATATATGTTTTTATTAGATGTTTCATATTTTTTGTAGACTTAATATTGTTATAGGAGGGGGAGAGAGAGAGAGAGAGAGAGTGAGAGAGAGAGAGAGAGACGTTAATCACTTGGTTATGATGTCTGTTTTTTTTTGGACTTGGTAAAAGATGATTATGTTAGCATTCGTTTCTGTGTTCAGGTCAGTCATTTGAGAAATAATACGGTGCTAATGCGGTTTTTGTTTCTTTTGATCAAACCAGGTTCATGCCGATTCCGAAGCGGAGGGAGCGTAGAACATATAAACCGAGGCATTGTCATATCCGTCGGATATGACATCCTCGATTAATCAAGCCCAAGAAATGAAATTAATGATGAGATTACGTGCGTGAATATATACGTTTTTTTTGTAAGTAAAAGAAAAATAGTTAATGGTGAGATTACGTACATGAATATGTACGTTCTTTTTATGTTAAAAGAAACCAGTTAACGGTGAGATTACGTGAATGGATATGTATGTACAAATTAATGGTGAGATTACGTGCATGGATATCTTTTTGTAAGTTGAAAGAAAAAAGTTCAGTGAGATTACATGGATATGTATGTACACTCTTTTTATAAGTTATGAAATGAAAAGTATTGTGAGATTGCATACATGGATATGTACATCATATTAAAAAGTTAAGGAAGTAAGCGCATAGTAAGTTACGTTTTTGTTTATAAAAACAGTAATGTTAGGTAAACCGACTTTTAGAGTACATTTGCAATCATGTAATCTATTACTAATAGAAATTAAGCACGTTAATCAATACTTTAATAATAATTCAATCATCAATAAGCACGGTTTACAAAATATGATTTGATTAAATAGATATATCTCCTAACATTATCTTATACAAAAATAACTAAACCTATAATCCATTAATTAATATCCAGATAACCTACAAGGCTAATCCAATAAGGCAACCTAGTGGTTCTCTAGCAATAATCCTAAAATGGAGTTGGCAAGCGTGTTTTAGACTATAGTAATATAACCAAGAGAAGCTGTGAAATAAAATACATAGAATTAAGATAGCGAAAGTACACAAGTCTTAGAGAAAGGATAGAAAACACTGAATATGAAAGAAGCAAAGAAGATATAATATTCAAGTCATGTTTTTTTTTTAAATTAATTTAAATTTATGTTAAAAAATTTACACTCGTGCATAAGCTAATGGCTGTTCACGTAAAATCAAAATAAATAAAAAAATAAAAAAACAGAAGAAGGTGTTTTTGTTGGTGGAATATTTTCTAAATTATAATGAGTGCTTCTATTTAAATTTGTATTCCAACTAAGTTGATTCCTTCATTAAATTAATAGTATTTAAAGTTTTTGGTAGTTTAAAAACACAATAAAGTTATTGGTAGTTATCTGACCCTAGTTCATTTATTCGAGTCTAAATTTTCTGCACTCAAAACGTTCTATTGCTTCTTTTTGACCTAATTGTTGAAAAGTCTCCAACTTCTGTTGGCAATGAATGCCCACAAAGCTAGTCATCTGCATGGGCAAAGTTTTCAATGCCCATACTGAATGAAAGTGTCAGAGTTACATTTTAATTTTCAAGATGCATTAACTGCATCAGTTCGAATTGCTCTATAAATAGAGCACTCGCATGTAACAGATGATAGATGAAGAAGAAATACAAGAGAGAAATATCAATAACATCATATTTTCCTCTGCCTTTTATTATCTGTCTGTGCTATAGTTTTTGTGTGGCATTTTACATCTACCTTGCACCTACCACTTAAAAGGTTATCTCTCAAACTTTAACCCTTTTATAACACGTTATCAGCACGAGTCTCTAAATATATTTATTCTCTCATCTCTCTTCGCCGAACGAACGAAAGAAAAAAAAAAAAAATGTTTCCTTTAAGGTTTTTACTGTTCATCTTCTTCCTCTGCCTCAACTGCGCCGTGTACCCTCGCGACGAGTTGTTTGCTCCATGCCTGCTCATAGTTCTCCAACTAACGGTTACATACATTTTTGATTACTTGTTTGGTGTAGAGATTGATTACTAACCTAGTATTTATTTGTGTTAATTCTACTGCAATCCAAGATGGTGCGGTACAATCGCCCATCTTGAACTGCAAATCTAATCTTACTGCGATCCAAGACGGTGCGGTATCATCGCCTATCTTGGACTGCAGATTTAATTTTATTGCAATTTTTAGGTGGAGCGGTATAATCGCACACCCTACCCTGCATATTCGAATTTACCTGCTGTTTAATTTCATTGCAATTTTATGTGGTGCGGTATAATCGCCTACGCTGCTCTGCATATTTAATTTTCCTGTTACTTGAGTGGTGCGGAATAATCGCCCATTCTATATTACATTATTTCAATGAGAATGGTGCGGTACGATCGCCCTCCTCATTCACCCTGAAAATCTCGAGCCAGAAGTTTCGAGTGCTTATCATTTTGGCCTGAAGATCAAAATGAAAAATTTGTAAGAACCAGAAGTTCTAACATCATATTCCTTCAGGAATACATATTATTGCAAGTTCTTACACATCTCATTTTCTTTCAGAAAAGAAAATGGCGAACTTGGCGAAACTTGAATTTGCTGCCCTGGATATTACCGGGAAGAATTATCTGACCTGGGTACTGGATACCAAGATCCATCTGGAAGCAGGGAATCTTGGAGATACCATCAGGGAAGAGAGCAACTCATCCTCTCAAGATCGGGCAAAGGCCATGATTTTCATTCGCCGCCATCTTGATGAGGCGCTAAAGAGCGAGTACTTAACGGTTGAAGATCCGTTAGCTCTCTGGAATGCCTTGAGAAGCAGATACAATCACCAGACAACGGTGATTCTTCCAAGGGCCCGCTATGAGTGGACTCATCTAAGGATTCAAGACTTCAAGTCAGTGGCAGAATACAATTCTGCATTGTTCAGAATTACCTCTCAGATGAAGCTCTGTGGGGATATTATTACTGAGGAGCATATGCTGGAAAAGACTCTCAGCACATTTCATGCCTCCAACGTGCTCCTGCAGCAGCAGTATAGAGCGCGAGGCTACACTGAGTACAACCAGCTGATATCTGTGCTCTTAGTAGCTGAACAGAATGATGAGCTCCTGATGAAAAACCATCATTCCCGACCTACTGGATCTGCACCATTCCCAGAAGTGAATGCTGCTTCCCTCGGAGTGAACACCACATCCTCTGGTGGTGATAATCATAAACGAGGACGTGGTCACAAGCGAGGTCGATGGAATAGGAAAGGCAAGAACCATGGAGTTCAGTTTCATAACCAGGTTCCCAGGAATAATTCAGGCCCGAGCTTCAAAAATGTGAATCGCCACAAAGGCAAAGCTCATATGAACAATGCTCCTAGAAACTCTGAAGGAGCCTGCCATAGGTGTGGTGGCAATGGGCATTGGGCGCGTACTTGTCGTACCCCAAAACATCTAGTGGATCTGTATCAAGCCTCCCTCAAGGAGAAGGGTGTCGAGACTAACTTTCTCGACGAGGCTAGACCAATGGATATACCTGATCCAGTGTTTGACTTATCAGGGCAGTTGAACACAACTCATCTAGATGTTTCAGACTATATTGTAGAAAGGGGAAATGAAGTATATCGGTCCGATTGAATCATTAATGTACTTTTATTATGAACTTGTAGTATTCTCAGATTCAATAAAAGTGGCATGTAAATTTTCTTGTTATAACTTGCTTTTAATTCTGATTCTCTTACTCAGAGAGCATGGATAAAAACTGTGGTTATTCTCAGAACATGAGAAATGGTAGAGATATTTGTCTTGCAGACAGTGCAACCACACATACAATACTTCGTGATCGAAAGTATTTCTCAAGCTTAATACCTACAAGAGTAGGGGTAACAACAATATCAGGACCTTCAGATGTAATTCAAGGTTCAGGGCAAGCCCAGATTATGTTACCAAATGGAACAATATTGTCCATACATAATGCATTGTATGCTACTCGATCTACTCGAAATTTGTTGAGTTTCAAAGACATACGTCTAAATGGATACCACATTGAAACAAAAAGTGAAGAAAATGTGGAGTATCTATGCATTACCTCCAATGATACCCAGAAGCGTATATTGGAGAAGTTGCGTGGTATGTCGAGTGGATTATATTATACATACATAAGGACAATTGAATCACATACTGTCATGAACCAGAAGTTCATTGATTCAAAGGTTTACATGCTTTGGCATGACCGTCTGGGTCATCCAAGATCTACCATGATGCGTAGGATCATTACCAACTCTAATGGACATCCATTAGTGAGCAGACACATTGCTGCCTCAAATGATAACCCTTGCAAAGCTTGTTCTCAAGGGAAGTTGGTAATTAGACCATCACAACTAAAGGTTGATGCTGAATCCCTATCATTTCTGCAAAGAATTCAAGGGGATATTTGTGGGCCTATTCAACCATCATGTGGACCATTTCGATATTTTATGGTTTTGGTTGATGCATCTACCCGATGGTCACATGTTTGTCTCTTGTCTACTCGGAATGTAGCCTTTGCGAGACTTCTTGCTCAAATAATTAAGTTACGAGCACAGTTCCCAGATTATCCTATTAAGTCAATCCGACTTGATAATGCTGGTGAATTTACGTCTCAAACCTTTGATGATTATTGCATGACATTGGGCATTGATGTTGAACACCCTGTTCCTCATGTCCATACTCAAAATGGTTTAGCAGAAGCATTGATTAAGCGGGTTCAGTTAATAGCTCGCACTCTGCTCATGAAAACCAAATTGCCAGTCTCTGCATGGGGACATGCCATCCTACATGCTGCATCATTGGTTCGATTGAGACCTATAGCCAACCATCAATACTCTTCAGTACAACTCGTGTTTGGACATCAGCCCAACATTTCCCATTTACGAGTTTTTGGTTGTGCTGTTTATGTGCCTATTGCACCGCTGCAACGCACTAAAATGGGACCTCAGCGTAGACTGGGAATTTACGTGGGTTTTGATTCACCATCTATCATTAGATATTTGGAACCCTTGACAGGTGATATGTTTACAGCTCGTTTTGCTGATTGTCATTTTGATGAGACAATTTTCCCGTTGTTAGGGGGAGAAAAGACCGTTCCAGAAGAACGGAAAGAGCTGACATGGGTTGTTCCCACCTTGTCTCATTTTGATCCTCGCAACATTCAATGTGAAAATGAAGTGAGAAGGATCGTTCATCTTCAAAGCATTGCCAATCAAATGCCAGATGCATTTAATGATGCTATGAAAGTGACAAAATCAAATATACCAGCTGCAAATGCACCTGCAAGAATTGATGTCCCTGTTGGACAAAATAAAGTGGCAGCAAATGATTCATCTGGTGCACGCCTGAAGCGTGGTAGACCCCCAGGTTCAAAAGATTCAGCTCCTCGAAAGAGAAAGTCGAGGGCACAACTGAATCCAAATGAAATCATTCAGGAAGAGAAAATGAATGATACATCCACAATTCATAATTCTGGACTTCCAGAAAAAGAAAATGTCCTTGATGAGACATCTGTCCCTGAAGAGACAGAAGTACATGAAAGCAAAGAAATCTCCATAAATTATGCATGTACAAATGAATTGTGGGATCGGAATGAAATAATCATTGATGATATGTTTGCATTTGCAGTAGCCACTGAAATCATCTTAAGTGATGATATTGAGTCCCGCTCTGTTGATGAATGCAAACAGAGACAGGATTGGCCTAAGTGGAAAGATGCAATCCAGGCAGAATTAAATTCCTTGAAAAAGCGGAATGTTTTTGGACCAGTAGTCCAAACCCCGCCTAGCGTAAACCCCGTGGGTTACAAATGGGTATTCACAAGGAAACGTAATGAGAAAAACGAGATCGCAAGATACAAAGCACGACTCGTTGCACAAGGTTTTTCTCAAAGACCTGGAATTGATTATGAGGAGACATACTCTCCTATAATGGACGCAATTACGTTCCGTTACTTAATAAGTTTAGTGGTTTCAGAAAGACTTGACATGCGACTTATGGATGTCATCACTGCGTATCTATATGGAGAATTAGATACTGACATCTATATGAAAGTCCCAGAAGGACTTAAGTTGCCTGAAACAAGTAATAAACCACGAGGTATGCTCTCGATCAAATTAAGGCGATCATTGTATGGTCTGAAGCAATCTGGACGAATGTGGTATAATCGTCTCAGTGAGTATTTGATCAAAGAAGGGTATATCAACAATGTTATTTGCCCTTGTGTGTTCATTAAGAAATCCAATTCTGGATTCGCTATAGTGGCAGTATATGTTGATGATATGAATCTAGTTGGGACTCCTGAAGAGCTCAATAAAACTGCTGAATATCTGAAAAGCGAATTTGAAATGAAAGACCTTGGAAAAACAAAATATTGTCTCGGCCTGCAGATCGAGCATTGTGCTAGTGGAATTTTGGTTCACCAATCAGCTTACATTGAAAAAATCTTGAAGCGATTTGGTATGAACAAGGCTTATCCACTAAGCACGCCAATGGTCGTTCGTTCTTTGGACATTAAGAAAGATCCATTTCGTCCAAAAGAAGATGATGAGCTGGTCCTTGGTCCAGAAGTACCATTTTTGAGTGCAGTAGGTGCTTTGTTGTATTTAGCACAATGTACTAGACCAGATATAGCTTTTTCAGTTAATTTGTTAGCAAGGTATAGCTCTGCTCCAACAATTCGCCATTGGAAGGGTATCAAAGATGTATTGCGATACCTTCGTGGGACAACAGACATGGGTCTCTTCTACTCAAAGAACTCCACAGATGACCAGGTCCTTGTTGGATATGCAGATGCTGGCTTCCTCTCTAATCCGCATAAAGCACGCTCACAAATTGGATATGTGTTTAAGAATGGAGATACAGCAATCTCATGGCGCTCAACCAAGCAAACATTAGTTGCTACATCTTCAAATCATTCAGAAATACTTGCTTTACATGAAGCAAGTCGTGAATGTTCTTGGTTAAGATCAATGATCCATCATATCCGGAATTCATGTGGTCTAACTTCGAAGACAGACAATCCAACTGTCATCCATGAAGATAATGCAGCTTGTGTTGCCCAAATGAAGGAAGGATTCATCAAGGGCGATAAGACTAAACACATATCTCCAAAGTTTTTCAGTGCTCATGAGCTTCAGAAGGCTAAAGTTATTGAAGTCAGACAAATCCGTTCAAATGAAAATCTGGCAGACTTGTTCACCAAATCTCTACCAAAGTGCACATTTCAGAAGTTAGTGCAAGGCATCGGATTACGTCGACTTACCAAACAGCTAAATTTGGAAAATGCGGAATCAGGGGGAGAAACATATCAGGGGGAGTATCCATGATACATGCTTGTTGTACTCTTTTTCCTTCGATTAGGATTTTTCCCACTGGGTTTTTCCTATCAAGGTTTTAACGAGGCAACATAAGCATACTTGACACTATATCAACAATTCAGGAAAAGTTGTACTCTTTTTCCTTCGCTATGGTTTTTTTTTCCCACTGGGTTTTTCCAAGCAAGGTTTTAACGAGGCAACTCATGTTGATATGTGGGCATCCAAGGGAGAGTGTTGAAAAGTCTCAAACTTCTGTTGGCAATGAATGCCTACAAAGCTAGTCATCTGCATGGGCAAAGTTTTCAATGCCCATACTGAATGAAAGTGTCAGAGTTACATTTTAATTTTCAAGATGCATTAACTGCATCAGTTCGAATTGCTCTATAAATAGAGCACTCGCATGTAACAGATGATAGATGAAGAAGAAATACAAGAGAGAAATATCAATAACATCATATTTTCCTCTGCCTTTTATTATCTGTCTGTGCTATAGTTTTTGTGTGGCATTTTACATCTACCTTGCACCTACCACTTAAAAGGTTATCTCTCAAACTTTAACCCTTTTATAACACTAATAACTTAAGACGTGTCTTTTGACAATTTATTCTTTATTAGCAATTTTTTATTGGGAAGATAATTTTAGGAGTTAATATTTTTAAATAGCGTTTAAATGAATAGTCAAATGTCAACAAATAAAATAGGTTACAGGAAATTGTAGGTGTAGAAGGATTTTTTTTTTTTTAACAAAGATATTATCTACACTACGGAAAGGAGGTGTGTTAATCTTCACAATAGGCTAGCAACAATGTGGTTTTACTTCGCCCTTAACATGAATCGAACTTCAGACCTCTCACTTACAAATGAAGAGGAAATCTATTCGATCGTAGTACTAAGTTTCAGGTGCATAAGATTTAAATTCCATCAATTTTTATGACTATATTATTAAATGAGTAATGCTAAGTAGACAGTCAATTTAAACTACATTTTAAAGACTATATGGCATAATTATTAGTAATTGAATTATTACTAAATGTTGTTCAACGTATTTAATTTCTATCGGTTATACATTACATATGAGAAAATTGTAGCAATCGTCTCTAAACTTTAACCTAATTAAAGTAATGGTCCTTTAACTAAAAATTCATGACCATTAGTCCCTTAACTCATTAAGACGTGCAACTATGATCATTTTCGATAACTCTATTAGAATTCCGCCAAAATGAGTTATATTGAAAGAACCATTTCTATAATTAGGCTAAAATTGAAGGACCATTGCTTTAATTACATTAAAGTTGAGAGACTATTCCTCCATTTGGGTTAAAGTTGAGCGACCATTGCTACAATTTTTCTCATTTGATTTTCCATATTTGCCCCTCGATTCAACCTCATGTGCATAGATTCATGGAACATGATTCATTTTGACAAAAGTTCTACGAAATTGAAGAAAATGATCATAGTCGCACGTTTTAAGGAGGTAAGGGACTAATGGTTATGAAATTTTAGTTGAGAGATCATTACTCCAATTGAGTTAAAATTGAGAAATATTTGCTATAATTTCCTTCCTTACATATTTATACATTTGATCTAAAAAAAATTAGTCAATATAACATTACTCATTTAAGACAATGGGAAGGCAACAGCAAAGGCTACCTGCAGAATCGGTTCATTACTTCATTCCATTTCTTGGTTGCCTTCCTTGCCGAACACAACACCAACGAACATCAAGGGAATCAACAGGCAGCAAGGCGACGTCGTTTCCAACTTCACAGGATTGGGCGGAGGAGGTATTGTTGTAGATGGAAGCTTCACGGAGTAACTCGGAAATTCCGAACCTGAACCCTAGCCCGAGAAGAAACCCGATTCCGATTCCGTCTGCATCGCTGAGGTGGCCCACCATAGACGGCCCACTGGGTCTGTCAGAGGAAGAGTCAGTGAGCTACGCGCGTAGATTTTACAAGTTCGGCTTCGCTCTGCTCCCTTGGCTTTGGGCCCTCAACTGCTTCTACTTCTGGCCCGTCCTCCGCCACTCCCGCTCCTTCCCTCGCATTCACCACTGTATGCCCCTCTTTCTCTCTCTGCCGATTGATTTTTCTGTTGGACTTTTTCTAATTTGGATTTGTGTTGTGTTTGTTGATTGAGGAAAAACTAAGCAAACAAAGTTTTTATTTTGGAGATCATTTCTGGATTTCTGGGTTTCTGTTCTGTTTTGATAATGTCAGACTGAAATTCCGCGCATTTGGTTTAGGGCTCGTTTGGAACTACACTTACAGTAAAAGTGCTTCTTTTAGAAGCACATTGTAATTTTTAATAAAAATTCAGGTGCTTTTTTGAAATCCGAAGCACTTTTAACTTTTTCTGTCAAATATGGTCAAAAGTGCTTTAGGTGATCTGAAAGCGCGTATAGCTATTTTGAAGGCATTTGTAAATAGGTCCTTAGTTTTTCATGTCGCTACTTTGGACATATAAAGGAATTAGGTGCTGTTCAAGCTTCTTCCATTTTGTTTTCATTTTTTGATACCGGAAATTCCCCAAACTTACTTGGCAAAAAATCCTACAATTTTGGGGAGGCAGGAAACTCCAGAAAATAACTGACCTTGATCAAACACTAGAACATGTGGTGTCGTTGCTCGACTTGACCCTTGTTTTTCCAAAGCTTCTCCCAATTATAAGCGAATATGATGAAATCCAAACTTTCTAAAAACATCTCGTGAGGCAGATTGTGATGTTTATGTATTCTCTATGCCCAAAGGGGTTTTAAGTGGCCTTTTTGTTTCAAAAGAGGGGAAGTTGGTGAATACCGCCTGCATTGGCTAAGCTTTATTAGTTTCTTTAGAGAAAGTGCAAAATGTTGAATGTGAGGAACAAATTTCAGGTTTTTGTGGTTCTGGTTTCTCTCTGATTCTATGAATTATGTTGTCGAACCCCAGACCACTTGGGAGCAAACCAAGGACCTGACAGCTAGACCAACAACTTTTAGGTGAATACTTATTATCAGGGAAGGTTTATGTGTTCAGGGGTTATTATCCAAAGATAATATTTTGATTGAACTAGATAGAACAATAAGTTTTCAATTTTGTAACTTTTTTGGCCAGACCGAAATATGAGAAGTTGAAAAGGGGGAAGGATGTTGTCTCCCACCTAGGAATGTTAGAGATGATTACAACTTGAATTAACAATATGTATAAATTAACCCTATTACATCTTTGTTATTTGATTCTTGACATACTCCCATCTAGCTACACGAAACCGTTCAAATTCAAATTTCCTTTTGCAGTGATTGTTCAAGGGTAACTGAAAAATATTTAAATGGTTGATGTTAAAAGAAAATACCTCTTGATGATTTGACCTCCCCAATTCTCCTATCCTGCCTAGATGGTACTGACATGATGTTTCAAATAGATGTGTTTGGTTGTTGCTACCGGTCAGTTATTTTTAAAGCAAATGTTTCGGGTGTTTTCATATAAGATATAAGTGCTGCATGACTGAATAGATGTGCTGGGTTGTTTGCGGTGTAAAATTTGAGCTTCTTAATACATCATGCCATGAAGTGTATGTGATCGTTTGACATTCTGGAACTTATATGTATAATAATTATAGAGCTTCTGTTTTTGGCTGTTGTTTTTTGATAAAACTCTCTTATTTCAGATGTTTTAAGATCAGCAGTTGGATTCACGGTATTTACTGCTCTTCTCTTGTCATGGGCACTTACATTTGCTATTGGAGGGGAGCACCTTTTCGGCCATGTTTGGGATCAACTCGTTATGTACAATCTCGCTGACAGACTTGGCTTGACGGGTTGGAGCTAAGTCTATGCCTTCTCTTTCGAACTTCACCATTACGAAACACTTCCTCTGTGTCTACTCTTTTTTCTTCGTCAAACATTTGCATTAGGTTAACAGAGGACAGGCTGTTTGATTGTTAAAACAATAAGTGACGTTATATATTGGAAGCACTTGTTAAATGTTAGATAACTTTGTAACAAGTTTAGAGTTCGATCTCAGAACTATCGTTTTTCCGCTTCCGGCTACTCAAAAGTTGAATACACATTTCAAATCAAACGTCAGGTAAATCAATGTCGAACAAGCGAAATATGGTATCCATGGAAGAGAATGCATAATTATAAACCAATGGCCACGATGCATCTTACGTGCGATTCTACTTCAAACGTGAACAAAAAACCCAAATCAATCGAACAAAGCTGAAAAATATGTATTAGATAGTCCCTTTACTCGGATAAGCTGATATCCATTTTAGGCTGTTTGTGAATCGCTTCATTTTTGTTCTCAGAAGCTCCTGTCTCCAACCTCCGTGGTCCGAAAGTTTCAGGCCACGATAAAGAACCAATGGCGCAGAAGGGTTGGACCACGATAAAGAACCAATGGCAAAAACCCTTCTGCGGCGTTTACCTTCCACTACCCTCATAATTTTTTACATTATACTAGTTCATATGGTTGGACACCATTGTAACTTAGATCTGATATTCAAATACACAAGTATTCTGACAATAAACGTAAGACATGATCCGTTAGATGGGACACAGCCTTGTTCCAGCAGCCGGAAATGCATGGTCGTCTTCGGAGTCTCACCGCCCACATCTTCCTAATTCGATGCAAAAGAATAAAATTCTACCGATGTCGCCCACTTCCAGGAGTTGACCACTGTGGCAGCACTCTTCCGCCACCGTTCTGATTGGTTTTCATATCCGGAACATTAGCTTCAAAGTCATAACCAGATAAGTCTAATTCATCATCTATGAATTCACTGTAATCTGGCTCCACATAACGGAAGGTCTCAATAGTATTGCTCTGCGTCTTTAGAGCCCTCTTCTTCGATCTATCTGTGCTTCTGAAGTCGTCATCTTCAAAAATTTGCTTCCGATCCTTGTTACCATCTCTTTTCCTCTTTATATCGTTGCTGTCATTGCTACCGCTGCTGTTTTTATCTGTTTTGAAGTATTCCTTTATGGCAGCTTCAATTGTTTCAAGTATTCGATCTCCGTACCTGGCCACCTTAATTCTGCATTAAGCCAAACAAGTTCAGTATATTGTTTCTTAGGTAGCATCATATAATCATATAACTTGAAACTTACTGGGTAATGCCATTTATCTCGAGGAGTTCATCCTTCGTTCTAGGCATTTTGCTGCTTATGTTTTTAATCGTTGTATTCCTGACTCGAAATGGCAAAAAATCAGGAAACATCTTTAAAGATCGAAGGGACAAATGAAGACATGTATAGTGACACCCCGGGATAAAAATTCCTAACTCCGAAAGAGTAGCAACTTTCCAAAATTACTTTTCCTTCTTTCCTCTGAAAACAAACAGGTATGAAACAGATTTATTCTATTGGGATGAGGAAAAAGAGTAAGAATCTTACGGAAATATGTGGTGTGCCATGACACCATCACCAGCTTCTCTAATGATATTAGTTCGAAGCATTTTCAAAGCAGAAAATATTTTCGTGTACAGAACCTGTAATGAAATTTCAGATAAACAAATCAATTGACGAAGGTCGACTTAGCCCTCATGGTAGTCAGATACTTCAGCAAGCAGAATAGTGTCTTGCCGACATATAAATCTGAAATATGTATCTGTGTACACATGTAATATGTGCGCATCTGTTCCTGTTGACTGCTTAGGTTTCAGGCATAAAGGTCAAGGTTTTGAGTTCGGCCTAGGCAGGAGACAAACTTGACCAAGAAGAAGAATATATAAGACCAGACGAATGCTTCAGATCCTATATAATGCATCTAAGTCTATAAACGCTTCAGATCCTATATAATGCATCTAAACCTATGAACATACCAAATCTCCTTTTGATTGAGGTTGTTCAGTGCCAGTAATTGGAGGGCTCTGCATCCCAGATGTCAGTGAGCCTTTAGCTGAAATCGCTTCGGGGTTTTTCTGTTTGGAAGCTTTTAATGTGGAAGGGAATCTACAATATATTTAAGATGTCAGTCACAATATTGTTGCGAGCAGGTTTATAGGGCAGAAAAGGAACAAAAACTTACAGACTTCAATTGACATTCACAAGACTAAAAGCATTTAAGTGAAAGAAGCATATCATAGCACAATATAAGAACAAGATTAGATAAAAAGAACATATTATTACGATGGTTGGAGTACAAACATGATCATCTCACTTAGCAATCAATGATGAATATAAACCGTGTAAGATATCATGCAAGTTTGTGAAAGCTTTTCTAGTAACAAAAGACGAATGCTAGACTGATAACTAGCGGCTCAGAAACCACAAAGAGGAAACATGCAAAAGCTTTAGTTGACTAATGCTAACTAAATATGACGCAAATAAGAGAAATTTAGTTTTATGGGTTTCGTGGAGGGATTTCAGCAAGCAGATCCTATGGACGATGTTATTCATGGTTGTTAATGGACAATTATTCTAAGCAGGTAGGCATGTTCACCGCAGTTGAAGGATTTTTGGTGAACCTGACTAGAACCTAGAAACCAAATATCCCATCAGCTGTAAAGTGTATTCGTATTCAAAATTTTGAAAACGTATGGTATATAACAAAACTTGAATGTGTTCCAAACAGATTCTAAATTTTTGATACGCAGTTTAGGGGAGACCAATGAAGATGAATGGGAGTGGGGGTCCTTTGAACAAGGTGGATCTACCACAAGTCCATCCCCAGCTGACAGTAATAGTATTGGACACGCTGCACATGCATGGTAGATGGAGATAAAAACAAGTTCTTAAGCATCTAATGCAAAGATCTTTGACATCTTAGTACAATACTCGTAGGGAACTAGCAAAAATAATAGTGAGAATAAAGCCAAAATGTGGTATGACTGGAAAGCCAAACCTTATTAAAACTGTCTTCCTGCCAGAGAAAAGTTCGCGCGCTTTCTGTTCATTAACCTGAAAGAAAAAAAATGACACATGTAATTACTGTACAAAAACTAACAAGCAGCGATGACAGTAAGTGGTATTTTCTTGCCTAGTTTGCTCTTTTCAAGGATGGTGATCTTCATGAAAAACCCAGCATAAGTGAACTGAAAGAATTAAAAGTACCTTTAGTATTGACGATACAGATCCATAAACATCACTTTTCTTGACTTCCTCAACAAGAAGGTCCTCGGTAACAAGATGACGTAATACACGAGAAGCTTCACCCTTGGCTAGATGTTTTCCTGCTCCATGCAGTCTCACAGTCTGATGCCTGTGTTTCTTGACCTAACAATACAAACATAACATTATAATCGATGAATGAAAATAAGATAGAAAGGACAGTACATTTCTTAAAATTAAAGCATACAAATTGGTTTAAGGAGCCCCTGTAGACTTCTAGAATATGAGATGACGAAAACTGCTGCCCTGTTAACTTCAACAGTTCAACCTGAGCACATGTGGCAGAAGTGAATACACAGACAATGCAAGGATTTGCAAACTGTTGCAAGGAATTGACATTCATCAATAGAAACATTGGCCAACATCTCCTAAAAATTATTATCGTTACAAACCAGTTGCTTTGCGATTTCAGTGACATCCTTCTCACTGAAACTTTTAATCTTCAAACAATTATCACACGTCTTTTTGCAGGTTGCACAATCAAAGTTTTCTCCAAAATGAATAAGTTGTAGAAGTCGTCGGCAATCAACACCATTTTCACAATAACTAACCTGCAAATTTTTAGATCATTTTATTTAGTACATGTCTGACGAAACAAGAGGTATGCAATAGTAAAACCTCAAAAACTACACATGAAGCCAAAATCAAGTACCATGCGCAAAAGATTTTCGGTATTCGTTTCCAGTACTCTCCCAGAATTAGCAGTATTGATACGATTGTATCCAGATGTCAGTGGGCTTTGCTCTATAACTCCTTGACTAATCATATGCTTTACTCGAATCTGCAAAAGAATTATAGAGATATATGTAAGCAGAGAAAATTTAAAAATATTATTCCCCTACTTTTTTAAGATGATCAAATTAAACAACCAAAATGCAAACTTGTATTTCCTTTTTCTATTTGCATTTATTTATTGAAATATTGAGTTAAGCACCCAAACAGGTGTTGAACTGGTGAGAGGACATGCCACTTGACCTACAGGCCGTTCGCATTCCAATGCTTACTCATTGTCCAAATACAGAACTGACAAGAATCAAGTAGATACAAGTTTTACTACTCCAACTTACATAGTCACTGTAACTGTAATACAACACACAAGATGAATGCTGACCATCTCTACCAGCTCGACCACACTCCTGAAACATAGTGACGTAGTAAGCTAAAAGAATCCTTAATCTAAGCTTCCCATGCATAAACCATTACTAAGAAATAAGCAGAAGAATAGCTAAATTCCAAAAGTCCAACACTCTGATACCTGATGGTAGCCTTCAATAGACTTCGGGAGAGAGTGATGGATTACAAAGCGGACATCTGGCTTGTTGATACCTGAATTCCAATTCCAATATTGGTAATGGTGTCCCTTATTAATGAAGGCAGAAATCAGCAAAAACTAAAGTACCCATTCCAAATGCCACTGTAGCACATATAACGTTGATTTCATCTTTACTCCACTGCTTCTGGACAAAGGCACGCTGAGCAGGATCCATATTACCATGGTAAAATGCTGCTTTATGGCCACATTCCTGAACAACAGATGCACTCTCAAGCAAAACTAACCAGAAAGAAAGTAAACAAATTTCATCATATCAAAAGTCATAGATTACACAATTAGCAAACAGTAGATACATGTTCAAGAAGCTTCAAGCAATAAATGATTAAGCAACAATACAAGACTTTCCATGTATAATATACAGAAAAGAAGTTAATAAACCCACATAATGAATCAGTGCACATGGAACCATTTTTTATCTTTCTCAAGAAAACATAAAAAGAGCATAAGACTCCATTGAACTACAAAGGGACCAAGATAAGGTCAAACCTGTAATCTTTCAGCAACTTTTTCACAGTCCATTCTTGAGAGACAATAAATTATTCCACTTTCATCGTAATGATTTTCTTTAATGAACTTGTCAATGTCATCCACACACTTCTTAGTCTTGGGAACAACAGAATACCTGCAATTCACAGAACGAATTATCATTTCAACTTCAAATGACAGTTTAGAAAAAGTATGATTTGAAATTTGTAAAACAGATTCCTTGTTTAACACTTGCCGTAAATTTGGACGATTAAAACTTTGCCGGAAAACAATGCAGTTAACAAGACCAAGAGCTTGCACAACATCTTCTTTTACACTAGCGGTTGCAGTAGCTGTTAAAGCCAAAACTGGAGTATTTGGGAACTTCTGTTTCAAGATACCAAGAGCCTGGGCATTTTAAAGAATAGCTTGACATTAAAATGGTGTACCAATCGAGAAGAAAAATCCCATTGCCATGAACTTGAATACTTTTTAAGGCCACAACCTGATAATCTGGTCTGAAATCATGCCCCCACTGACTCACACAATGAGCTTCATCAATAACAATCCTAGAAAGCAATTGACGAGCATTTAAATTCTCCAACTGCCGTAAAAGAGCATCACTTCTGCAGACAAGAAAGATTGGCTTCTTAAAAAGTTATGCAGACTGAGTCAGTACTTAACACCATAGCAATCATTTCAATTGCAATTGAAACAGAAATTATTATAAGGCTGGATATTCATGTTAGTGGTTAGAAATGACTTGACAAGGTCAAGAAATAGAAGATAATTAAATAAAAAGTACAGTGTTCTCAATGATTCCAACAATCAACAGCCAAAATAAATGCCAATTCACATTCCCTAATTAGCAGACAACACAAATTACTTACATCAGTTGTAAGATATATTTATCGTGTTTGACTACTGAAAGAGTCGATTCACATATAGTAGTTGTAAATAACACAAACTTGTTAGTTTCCAGTACCTTTCTATTGACACTATACCTACCAATAAAATGCTGTTTTTAAAGTAATAGAGGGAATACAAATGAACGATGTTTGCAAGCATATAAGATAAACAAATACTCACTTAGCAACTTTCTCTGGGGTGACATATAACAGCTTGTATTTACAATACTCATAATTTAGTTCTCTAAGTATTTCCTGTTGTTCAGTCCACTCCATATTGGCACTTAGGTAAGCAGCAGGAACATTTGCCTAACACATGCCAGAACAGGACATGAGCACGCAATGTAATCGATAGCAGGAAGTGAAACAGTATAAATGAACTAAGGGATGGAAAGAAACATTACCTGCAATAAATGCATTATTTGATCTTGAATAAGTGATACAAGGGGAGAAATAACCAATGTTATTCCTGGACAAATTAGCGCAGGGAGCTACAAGGTACATAAACGCAAGTAAACCCTTTAGTCTAGACAGTATAATGTCTACTTTACCGTAAAGAATGAGACTACTCTACAGGGAACAAATGATGGAGATGCAAGGTACTTGGCCTACAAATAAAGAAACTGAACCAGTAAACTAAGCATGACCATACAAATAAAGACTACAGACTTAAGATGACCAAACAATAGAACTGCTTCTAAGTGAACAGTTTCTATGGTAAGCCTTAAACAGAAATGACTTATCTCGTAAGAAGTTCCAAAAAATAATTCTTTTACCTGATATGTCAAGCTCTTACCCCCTCCAGTTGGCATTAAAACAAAAACATCATAGCCACTCATCGTAGCATTAATGACCTCTCTTTGGTTGAGGCGGAAAGAGTGATTTCCAAACACTTTCTTGTTACCATCCTGAAAGTGGTAGCAGTAGGACAACAATTACAAAATAATAATGAAAGATAATACTAATATGAACTATGGGAATGATCTAGATTAGCACCTCCAGCTTTTTGGTCCATGGAAAATTATCACTACTCCATTTTTTGTCCTTAGAACCTTCAATGTAGTTAACTTCAACAAACTTTGAAATGTATGGTTCCCTCTCAACAGGACAAGATGAGAAATCAAGCCTATCAACAGAAGAGAATGAAACTGATGATGAATTACATCTGTCATATCCTCCAGACTCATTATGTGGATGAACCTGTGAATCAAATCTCATGGGATCAGTCCTGAATGCAGCTGCTTGAGGTGTTTCACATTGGAAAGGCCTGGGAGTTGTTGTTGATGCAGAAAAATGTGACTTTCGCCTTTCTTCGTCCAATGAGTTGTTACAAAGATATCTCTCAAGCTGCTGAATCTGCTTATTAAGCTGTAACCTAACAATGGGAATACACTGTTTTCCTTTATGACTTTGTAAAATATAACAAAATAATAATAAATGTGAACCAAAAATCCAAAAATAACAGTCTGAAGCTTTGTTGCATAATACATGACTTGTAGAGAACCAGAGCATTTTTCCGCCAGTTCTTTTCTTTCACTTGTTTATTGTTATCCACAATTCCCTCAATATAGATATACCTTGACTCTCACAAAGAAAATCAAATCAAGATGAAAGGGGGTGGTATGTAAACCTATCTTGGCGAAGCTTATTTATTTGTTCTGGACTGAGGTCATTAACATCATCAAGCAGTTCATTTGATATGATAATTAGGGTATCCTTCATTTCCTGCAAATGACTTGCAGCTTCTGGGCAAAGTCCTATCTGTATCACATTCAGGAATTAGGCACATTAAGCTGTCCACATATTTAGATGGAGCCACAAAAAGCAGAATATAGATGACAAGCATACCTTAAACCCATGACTGCAATTTGAACACAATTCCGGTGGCAAACTAGTAGCAGCTTGTCTTGCAATATTATCTTTATCTATAAAGGGAGCAATGGGTGGAAGCTTGGAAATTGATGGTTGAGGCGTGCAACTTGATTGGTACTGTTCCACTATCTGGTCAACATCAATATTCTGAACCAAAGTAAATGAGTTCAGTGAAATCAACATTTGCACGAACAAAGACAACACAACATAAGCCTTGGGGAAAATAGAAACATAAAACAATGTTCAAATTTTACACACGAGTAGTCCAAATGATACATAACCCGTAACATGGATTGACTAGTAGCAATTAAGTCACCATACAAAATAGCACTTAAGTAGAACTGTAACAACCACATGCTAGTTAGTGAACTTTCATTTAGATCTTGACAGTAGTAGCCTTATTCAACAGATATTTACCAAAATAGCCAGATTAAATAAGCAACAACTAAACCACAATGATCTAAAATAGTGATATGAATTACCTCAAGAATGCCATCATCGTCGTCGTCCAGGTCATTAACAAAAACTTTTGCAGAGTCTTTCCCTTGGCGGGTATGAACACTATTGTTGCCAAGAGATAAATCCAACGCCCG
Source organism: Pyrus x bretschneideri (assembly GCF_019419815.1). Classification (NCBI taxonomy): domain Eukaryota; kingdom Viridiplantae; phylum Streptophyta; class Magnoliopsida; order Rosales; family Rosaceae; genus Pyrus; species Pyrus x bretschneideri. Next base: position 1,189,820 of record NW_025999801.1, read on the forward strand.
AGCATCAGAACTGTTGACCATTGATGCTCTGAACTGACTTTGCCGTCCAAGATTTTTCCCTGCATCTGCAACATTAACATTACTTGACGGAAACGGATTGCCCGAACAAGTTGCCGCTTCACTGTTCCTGGTATTAGTTCCATTCATGTATTGATGTGTTGGCATATGTGCGCGACTCTTATCAATGTTGCATGAGCTTGGCAAAGTTGTTGTTCCAACATCACGACGACACTCTGCATTAACATCCTTAACTAGAAGAGTTTTTCCAGGTTTTGTGTAGTTCCTACAAGAAATCTGAAGATTGGAAAGAGCATGCCAAGCCTGCCAAAATTTCCCAATTCAGAAGCAAAAGCCAAATCAGAAAGCTTTGGCAGGAAAGGGCTGGTAGAACCCCAGTTTGTCAAAAATGTTGAAAAAACCAATTAACCAAGTCAAAAAGACAAATGAGATTGACTACCCCTCATCCAACATGGTTACCTTTTGAACTTGTGCACTCTGTAATCTTTCAGTATTCTGAATTGGACAAGCCATTGAGCTAAAAGCATAAAGAGAACCTTTGTTAGAAGGAAAAAACTCCCAATTGACTCAAGATATACACCAGGTTAAATGCTTTGAGATAATAGTATCATTAGTTGTATAAAAATCCATGTCTACCATCACGAACGAGGAGTATCCAACAGTCATCAATTATTGGATTCGAGGAAAACAAAAAATGGAATTCACAAAGGCATCCATTCTTAAAATGATGTATTATATATCTATCGCAAACAATGGCGGCTTTGGCCAAGTGCAATAGGTGCCCTTGCACAGGACCCCAATCTCAAAGGGTCCCTAAATGATGATATCATGTATATATGTTCCACCTTGGTTTGTGTAAAATGATCTCATCTTAGGGAAACATTGTAGGATTTGTATATGAATAAGAGAAATAATGGTCTCCATCTGTATTAATAGGAATCACTTTTATGTTTTTTCAATTTGGTTCTGCTGGCTTTGCTCTAAATTGTGTTTTATTTTCATGATTATTGTTGATTTGAAATTTTAGATACCTTATTAATACAACTATAGACATATAAATTAGCTTCACTATGTCGGGGTTCTCTTATGTAGGGACCCATACCCCTAAAATCTCAGAACCGGCCCTAATTACTAAGGTAGATGAAACTTAGAATTAGCGGAAACAAACAATAAATCCTGCAGCTAACACAAACACGAGCTGTATTTTACCCAACCAAACGACCACAATCACCAAATACAAAAACTGGTGTCAAGTTGTCACCAAATAACAAGTAATCCTCAAGCTAAAATGAAATAACAGTAGGAAAAAACCCAACAAAAAATAAACAAAACATGTATCACCGCGACATACCCGGAACCCATTGCCCCTTCGGCATGAGGTTTTTGTGTTGGTAAGGAGAAAATGAAATTTGAGCTCAGAATGTTATGTGGGCACGAGAAATTATTAAGTGCATTGACATGTTCCAACAAATTAGCCTTAAAAGGCGTCTGGGCGCAGAAATCTTGCCCCAGATTGGGACGACTGCACATACCCGAATTCCAAATAAATAACAAGCAATCCGGAAAATGAAAAGTAAAAATGCTGTATCTTTGTTCCTCTTACTCTTGCCTCATATGCGATGCCCTATTCATTGCTCCAACACATTTGCGTATTCGGGATCAATGGAGCTTCTTCGCGCCAAAATCTGCTGCGGATTGAATGAATCCGGGCTTTCTACGAAAAGGACGAAGTGGTTGAAGAGCAAGGAAAACACGGCAAATTTGGGATTGCTGGAAGTGGGATGAGAAGGGGAAAATTTATACCTTGAAAATTGCACTAATCCGAAGACGCTCTGCTGAAATGAAACCCTAGAAATGCTAGTGAGGCGCCTGGAGACGTACGGTTTCCTTCGGTGGTCGATGCTACGGCAACTGAGATTTCAGGGTTGTCTCTCTAACGGGGGAGAGAGAGAGAGAGAGAGAGAGTGAGGGAGTTTCAAAAGAAGGCGCGGTGACTAGTGGCGGGATATATTATTTTGGCTTAAAACCAAATAATTTGTTCGAGGTTATATTTTCAACTCTATGATTTTTAATTTTTTTTTTATACCGTTTATAATTTGCCACCACATTTTCAACTAAAATTTTTATTAAAATCAAATAATTGTTATAAATAAGCAAAAGTTAAAGGGATAATCTTTGATAGGAACATGAGAGAAACGGATACAAAATATCATATTTTTTAATTTTGTAATTATAACACAAAAAGATTGCAGGAAAAAGAGGAAGAGAGCAATACTAATATTATTGCTTTCACTTCCTTTTTATTGTTGAGTATTGTAATCACACACGAAGCGCTCTTTATTAAAGCCACATCCGTGACAAACTAAAAGTGCAATGATTGCTCTTTTTGAAAACTTCACACAACAACAATTACACTATTATTACCCTTTTGAAAACATCATATAACAACAATTACACTATTATGAACATCCATTCTCATAATTTTACAATAATAATTCGTTTGAGGTCACACCACTTTAGACTAATAATATGAAATCAGATTTTTAGTGCCCTAATGTATTAAATAGTACCTGAACAAAATTATCCAGCCTCATCATTTTGATACTCCTCACACAACCGCTTAAATACACCCAAAATTATGTATTATTAATCCACTTCGCACCGTTTCGCCATTTTTATTTCCCTCTCTCTCTTTTTATCGGATTCTCTCTTCAGTCTCTCTCTGCATCTCACGAGTCACGAAGGCCCTGCGCAATTCTCATGGCTGGCAGCCATTAAATTTCTATTGCTCATATTAGGTTTATATTTTTTTTTTTTCCTCTTTCTGAAATTCTCTCTTTTTATTTTATGTTTTTTTTCTGTAATTTATCTGGACTTCCCTTTTTTCGTTTTGTCTATCAATCTTTTATTTTATCATCAATTTTTCTCGTCTGATATAGTACTAAGCTCAATATTAATAGTCGGTCTTTATTTAATGCTGCATCAAAAACTTGACTATTTAGACTACTAGTTGATGCACATATTAGTCATTTCAGAGCATCTTCAAATGAGATGTTAAAAATAATGTCAAAATTATATTTGATAGCTGATGTGGCAAATTGAATACAAGTGTTAAATCCTATTATTTTCCAATAAATATGTTAAATATGTATTTTATTATTTTATTGGGTCAGAGTTACATTAACTATTGAAAAATAATCAAAATTAATTTTAGTTCTTATTCTTGTTAATGGGACCCATGAATTAAAAAATTAAATTAAAAATATTTGACTTCTTCTTTGTTTGCCATAAAAATAGTCAGCTAGAAAGTAAGAAGTCAAATGACTCAACTGCCACATCATATTTGGCATATCCATTAGAGAACACTTGAACGTCTTTTAATCTTATTTGGCATATATATTTGACATCTTCTTTGAAGATAACCTCACTTGTTTATGCTATATCTCCATTTCTCACGATCACGTCTACCTGGTTGAATAGGGCAACTTCGGAAAACACATCGTAAACTTAATATTTTGAACCACTTTGCCTATATAACACATATGCTTAATGATTTAATAAATTAATATTTACCGCACATTATATTTGAAAGCACTTTCATTATCAAATGGTCAACATAGATACCAATTTTAAATAATTCAGTAATGTGGATCATGACGGTTTTAATCTATACACGACAGAATCTCTTCCGTGTACCACAACACCAACAAATCACTTAAGACGGTCAATTAGTGACAAGTAAATACAAGGGTCATGGCGGTTTTAAATCTATACACGACATAATCTCTTCCGTGTACCACAACAACAACAAATCAATCAAGACGGTCAATTAGTGACAAGTAAATACAAGGGTCCAATAATGTCCTTGTTAGAGACTATTCCTGCTATCATACAGCCAAACTAATACCTGTATACAGATATTGAAAAATAGGAAATATCATACACATCACCAATTACTGAATTCCGGGTGTCGACTTAAAATCTAAACATTATGCAACATGCACAATCATTAGTACTGTCATGATTATAACCACAACCCTTTCAAAATATTTCATTTATGTCTTCGGTCATAGTTTAATAACTTTAATTCTTAATGCGATTGTAAGCATAAGTTTTGTTATCTAGACACTCATTGTTTCTAACTCTCTTTATAATAACAACGTAGATAAATGCTAAGAAGACTCTCAAAGTAGGACTCTCCAATCTCTATGGACTGTCCGCCATCTTATGTTTTTGGCTAATATTGGCACGAAAATTATGTTAAGAGGTGACAGAAAGTCCCACTTTTCAGAGTTGAAAAAAGGTATTTTCTTTCCGTTATGTTTAGCATTCTTACAATACCTGTCACTATTTACACTGAATGCATCTTCTGAGGTACAACAAAACAAAATATAAGGCTAGCACTACAAAGTTACAAACTCTATCCTTTGGATAGCAAACAATGAACAATGAGGCAACTAAGACAGAGATACTCTGAAGCAGCCTAAAGAATTCCATTTTTACAAAGAAAAAATGAGAAGAGATGCCGAAAGCAGTAACATCACCTTCTCATCTCCTCGGCAGGTCCAAGATCGCGTTCATTTCTATTTGTGCAGGCCTTGACGCACTTGGATTGCCAAACTTCTCAAGTTCTCTTGCAATCTGAACATCACTAGGTCTATAGTACTGATACAAAAACTTTACAACAAAGCGTGGAGCCATTGCAGCTATGATGATTGCCAACAAACATAACCAAAACGATGCAGTCTTTATGACATGAAAAATGGCCCTGTCAAATTATGTTGGAGTTGCAAAGATTAGCATATACCAATGCAAGTGACATCTATAATAGAAAACTTCAGAAATGCATGTGTAGAGCTTCTCGAAGCACAATATACTCGTTAGCATTCATAAGTAATGTCATGTTCTACCATGAGCATGAAGTTATCCTACATTATTATTTGGGATAAATATACTGTGGCCTCCCATGCAAAGAAACACTTGCATTTAATTATTTGTTGAAAATAGTAAGCAATCATGAGACAACTATCCAGTTTTGTGTTCTTTATTTGCCTCGGTATGGCGAATTATTGGATTTACACTAATTGGATAAGTCAACGAGTTTGAGGGGACCTATATATCATGATATTCAATCTTTGATCATTGCATGACATGAAATGCAGCATAAATGCTTGCCGCTGCTTCCTATAGGGTGTCGTAGTTTAAACAAGCTAGATGCAATTATGTTTGTGCAAAAATCAAGATATACACGCAATACTACAAGATTAGAGGGCATACCAGTATCCAACCAGTGAAGGTATAGCATCGATGACAAAGACACAAATCCAAGTTGCAATTATAGATCCCCAAATGGCTGCATGTGTAATCCAATTCCACCGGATAACATCCATAGCCAAATGCAAATTAACCAAAATTACCACTGCAAGCGTCCAAAGATCCCCTATACTTGATCTATCAATGCTGCTGCCCCAATATGCAAAGAGAGGGATAAAGAAGACAGCCAGACTTTGCCAAAATGTGTCAACAACCGTTAACCAAAATAATTTTGAGTTGTAGCATTCTTGTCTCTGACCAGCTCTGTATAGTTGAGGATAATCTAGAAGGGTCCTTCTGCTTAGGTCCTTGTCAAGAATCCCGACAACAATTGTAGGTACTGCCGTGTAGATTATAGAATACAACATGCTGCTCCAGTCGGTGATTGCAGTTGTCAAACTAAAACAAGTGAAGAGCACGTACCTACACAGACCACAAAATATAATCAGCTACAACAATAAGCAAGACTTCATACAGATTCTTCTCCTGTATTTTCCTTTACTGGTTGGCTCCATTTACTCCTCCCTTTGGAAAGATAAAATAAAACTCACAGCATGATCTAAACGTCAATTATAATTTGGAACACATTACACTCTGGACATAGAGACCTACTTTGAAACTGACCAGCTTCAAACTTTTAGCATCAAGTTCAAACTTCATTTCTACAACATTTCTAGCTTGAAATTAGATGATGAATTATAATGGAAGCCAGAGATTTTTTCCTCTCAATGACATTGATTTCAGACCTAGACAACCATGAATAATCCTCTCCCTAGTATTTTGTTTCTTTATTTTTTTTTATTTTTTAATTCTTTTAAAAGAAAAACAAAGAGTCCAAGACAAAGTTCAGGCTCAAGGAAAGCAACTGAAATCTGCCGAACAACCACAGAGTGTAACTGAGAATTTATCTGATGAAGAATTACTCACCAAAACAAAATAAGAACAAACACTGCATTCCTGTAGAAATTGTATAATATCATATAGCCCATCCGCTGGTAATTCCAATGCCCATGTACCAATAAAAGGGGAACTAAGAATCTGAACTGCCCCATTGCAAAATCTGATGACATGACAGCTTGCCGACCTTCTTGGCCACTGATGCCAACTCCCACATCAGCCATTTGGATCATTGAAACGTCATTAGCACCTATCAATATAACAAAAGAACTTCCTACTGTCAACACCAAATGTTAATGAGAGTGGGCATAAGATACTGATTCTGGTATTGGAAACATATCTACACAAGTGACATAAACAGAATAGTGCTTACCATCCCCAATGGCAAGTGTCATATCAGCCGTCCTGTTCTTCACAAGGGCTACAATTCCAGCTTTTTGTAATGGAGCCACTCGGCAACAAAGCACCACAGTACAGTAACTTGCTAATTCAAAGAGCTGCGGTATAAATATTTTAGACCAGCATATAAGACAATATCTCACAATAAAATAAAAAAGGCAAATGGAATTGTCTAGATATTTAGAAAACTAAATAGGTAGGTCTAAAAGCAATTACCTTTTCCTCAAGTTCACTGTCAAGAATATATACAAGGCTGGTACCATCAATGATTAAAGCTACCTGAGTTCCACCATGTCCAGAGCTTCCTCTGTCGGTTTGTGTATCTGCAGACACCGTCATGAGCTTCCTAGACATTAGTATGGCATCCTCTAAACTCCGTCGACATGAATCCCTGGAGCTACTGTTAATTATAATCTGTGTCATTCTTCTTGTTAGAAGCTTTGATGAGTAGCCGATTGATATGGCAGTTTCTTGCTTGTCCCCTGTCAAAACCCATACCTGAACCCCTGCTGTTCTTAGAGAGTCTATCGCTTCAGGCACCCCCAGTTGGAGTTTATCTTCAATGCCAGAGGCACCTAGTATAATGAGATTGTTTTCTATGTTGCCAGCAACCTTGCGAAGTAGAGCAGCCCTACCAATTAAAGCAGTGCTTGCTTCCTCAAAAGATGAGTGCCACTGCTCAAATTTTGTAGCACTCAGTTCTCTCATGCCCACAACAAGTGTTCTCAAACCCAAAGAGGAGTAAGCATGAATATGGGCTTCTGTTGCTCGTATTATATCCAAGTTCAATCGTTTGTCTATTACACTGAACATGGTTGTGTCAGCACCTTTTACAAAGACTTTGATGGTCTTATCAGGGCACCCCAATATAACCGACATTCTCTTCCGATCACTATCAAACTCATGCAAACCCAAGACGTTGAACCTGCAATGCCCAGGATTGGTAAGTTATGAACGAGAAATGAAAAATCTTTATTTCTCAAAAGGAAGTTCAGTATTAATATCACTAGATCGTAATCATAGGGATTACACAAGCATGATTACTCAAAGTCAGAAGTATCCATATATAAATTAATTAAGGACACTGTGAAATTACCGTTGCCTATCCCCTTGGATATCGATAACTATATGACCAGAGGTTCGTTCAATAAGCATAAAACCATAGGCGGCAGCAGCATAAACCAATGCTTGTTCATCTGGAGACTCCCCTTGGTAATCCAATAATCCCCCATTTGGATCAGACGTGTCTACAACAAGAGGCACAATGGTATTACAAGCTGCCAATGCAAGGAAGAACTCGTACACATGTTTGCCCTCATTTGTGTCCTTTCCACTTCTGAGTAATTGCTGAAGATCTGGGTCAGCCTTCACCTTCATCTTTGGCCTCAAAATCTTCCCATCAACTGATACGAACAAGAAAAATAAGAATTTGTAGACTGGTAAAACAATTGGAAGTAATAATCAGAAGAAAACATAATCAAAAGAAAAACATTTATTACCTTCGACAGAGTACCCCACTTGCTCCGGACTACTTCTCCCACCATTATAATCTACTCCCCAAATGCTTGCACATTGAAATTCCATTTTATTCTCTGTCAGCGTACCAGTTTTGTCTGAGAATACATACTTAATTTGTCCTAAATCTTCATTGATATTCAAAGCTCTGCACTGAAATCTTGAATCAGAGGACTCATCATACATTTGACCATCCCTGATCATGAAGTAAGCCTGACCCACCCGGACAAGCTCCATAGAAATGTACAATGAGATGGGGATCATGATCTGGAACACAATGACAGACATAAGGAACGTGAAAAGAATCTCCAAGCCCCATCCATAATAGTTATAATCATCCACTTTCCCTTTGGAGTAGTCCTGCTTCCTGTAGAAAAGTATGTCATCCAACTCATCATTGTTGTGTCTCAACCAAACCGCAGCACAGAATGAGACAACTGTACACAAAGCGACAAGAAACCCGGAGAGCAAAATGATCTCAAAGTTCATACGGGTCTCAAGGCGACTCCTCTTGGATGGGGCTCCAGAGCTATTGAGCATAACTTTGGTCTCACGACCGACATATACAGCAACTCCAATTACCCAATGAGTATTCTTAAGCTCACACCCTCGAAGTATAATGTTAGAGGGTCCCAGTGACAATCTCTTCCCATCAATTTCCATGAATGCGTGAAATCCGTATATGTTCCTGTTGGGATTTTCACATTTAATCAACCCTGTAATCTTCTCCTTATCAGGCATCTTGGAGAGGGTTTCTTGTTTTGCATACCGCGTCTTCAAATTTGATTCCCCATCTAAATTGATTGTCTGCACATAAGCAACCCCAGTTGGATCACTCGTCGAAAGCAGTACCATATCACAAGGTATAGCCTCACTTGCTTGAATTTTGATGATTTCACCAACTCGAACATCCTTCCATTTTTTCGGATGGAACTGATTACCAACCAAAACTGATGCCAGACGATTGTTCTCAATTCTATCAGACCGATGCCGCCTATAGTCCTCGAAGCCATCCTTAACAGCAGTAACAAGCAACACAAATGCCAGTGGCAAAATGGAAACTCCGCGGCCAAAAACCGCCAGCTGGGGGAGCTGATTGAGCACGGCAATCACAAGAAAATATATGTACGCTACCCTATGAAACTGTTCAAACAAATTTCTAGGCAAAAATGTAAAAACTGAGTACTTTGCCGTCCTAATTGAATTACCAGAATACTCGAACCTCTCATTTGTCTTAGCAAGATCATCTATATAAACAACCCTTGCATCCTCCTCGTTCAGATCCTTCTGGGACAAGCTGAGCGCTTCCGAATCAGCTCCTCTCGATCCATACCGCACTGGCTTCGATTCGAGATCGCCGAAACTCACTTCCCGAACAGAATTGTTGCCCGAATTCTTGGATTGAAGGGAAGAAATGCTTTCCCGAACAGAATTGTTGCCGGAAGCCTTGGATTGAAGGGAAGAGACGCTTCTTTGGGAGGAAGATTTGAAGGTGGGGGGTTCAACAACGCTTCCTTGGGAGGAAAATTTGAAGGTGGGGGGTTCAACAACGCTTCTTCGGGAGGAAGAAACGCTTCTTTGGGAGGAAGATTTGAAGGTGGGGGGTTCAACAACGCTTCCTTGGGAGGAAGAAACGCTTCTTTGGGAGGAAGAAACGCTTCTTTGGGGGGAAGATTTGAAGGTGGGGGGTTCAACGTTGATGGAATTGTCAGCTGCAGCTGGGTTTCTGGAATCCATGCCGGAAAACGATCCAGTGCCACCGGAAGTGGGATTTGCGATATCGGAATAGACGGGTAGAGCAGGGAGGTGTTGGGTATTGGGGGTTCTTGGAGATGGGATCAGTAGAGGCCGCTTCGAGGTCATGATCCGAACAAGATTCAGATCACAGAGGCCTCTCCGACCAGCATTCAGTCAACAATATCCACGAAATACCCAGATATCGAATCCGACCAAAGTCCCAATATTTCACAAGAACATCAACGAAATCTGGAAAACAAATGAGCCCAGAAAAGAACGCGAGTGAATAATCCAGTAGAGTCAGCTAAACATGCAAGAACTGTCCATCCAAATTAATACAGAAAGTTAGGAGAGAGAGAGAGAGACTGTTTGGGTTGAGCTTAGTGGGTTAACATATCAGAGGAAAGAGAGGAATTGCAGACAACAACAATGGCGGTCGAAGGAAAGGTGTGATGGATTTGGAAATGAACGATAAAGAAATGTAAAAGGTCAAAGGGAGAGGCATTACGGAGTCTGAGGAGGAAGGAGGAAGCCGGCTAATACAATAAATGTGGAAGAAGAGCAAGTCGTAACGGGTGGCGACAGCAAACGTAATCAAAATTCAAATAATGTTACAGAAGTCCTTGTCCTTCTTCCTCTCCTTCTTTTCTTCTACTTGTTTATTTTCAAATATTCTAGAAGGAAGGAAGGGCTGCTCGTGATTGGAATCCATTTAGATTAATTAAGCTGGAGATTAGCATTAAATTATTGTATTTAAGTGAATTAGAATTGTGCGTGGGGTGTGGGTGTCGGAGTTTGACCGCAGGATCCTTTTATTTCCATTTTGTCTCCTTTCCTGTAGCTACAGCTCCTGTAATAACTATGATAAATTTCTCAATTTTTTCTTAAACTGGGAAAAAAAAAAAAAAAGCAGCTATATCATATATGATATATGTTATAAATCCTGAACAATTAATATCACAAGATTTTTTTTAATAAAAACGATATGTTTATTTTAAATTAAAATAAAGAAAATAGTGGACTTGCTTATTGAGAGACTTAATCTGTTTTCTCAACCGCTTATGTTGATAATATAGTTTGTTCAAAAAAAAAAAACTACGATCAAAAGTTCTCCTCTCCCCTTGCAAAAATGGTATTGCTACTACATTTTCATATTACATTTGTACAACATCTCTAATAAAAATGTGGTAAAAATATAGTATGAAAAATGTAGTCAGCACAACATTTCATTCTCTTATTTTCTTATGGAACAAAAAAAAAAAATATATATATATATATATATTATATACATATTATGGGCATATAAGGCTAATGCATGTAGAAAGCGAACAAAGTGTCATTGTAGTTAAAATGTCTTATGCATGCACAAATGTAGAAAGGAGAAAAGCTCTGTATGTCTCGCGTAGGGCCGTCGTGTAAAAAAAGTTGCGTGCATGTATATATTTGGCCAATAATGACAGCAAGCTTGTCTTATTTGAGGAATGTCGAATATCTTGTATATTTTCTTTTTCTTTAATTTAATTTGATTACTGCGTGTCAATCACGGTTAGACATATGGGTGGACATGATTCGGTTCAGATTGAGCCTCAAGAGAGATTTTGAAGTGTGATCTGCACACAAAGTGGTACATTACGTATCATTATACAAATAGTGAGATATGTATCTTAAAAAGTTAATAACTTAAAGAATAATTTTTTTCATTACTTATATAAAAACACGTGATGTACTACCCGTCTTCCGGTTATAATTAAAATTTTCTCGAGCCTCAGCCCGCTAGACGGTCAGCGAGGCTCAAGTAGACATTTTTACAAACCATTTTCACCAAAGAATATAGGTAAACGAATCCACCAAACCCGTCGCTACGTGGTTGGGGTGGACGGGTTTACGTGTTGAGCTTCATGGCAAGAAATGTCCACAAGCCTAGAAAACAACCAAATAAAAAAATCCCACACATGACATAACTAACGAGGAAAGATAAAAAGAAAACTAATGAAAATGATTTGAAAATTTTAAGTTTTAACGATAAGGATAAAATAAAGAGTAAAATAAATAGTACCATAATTGATTTTTTAGTATAAAAATATGGGTTTTCGTCAAAATAAACAGTACCGGAAGCATTTTGTTAAAGTTTCAAAAAATAAAATCTAGTTAATCAACTTAGGCCCGTTTAGCGGCTTGCATAAGGAACCGGATAAGATTAATAAGAAGGAGGATTCTCTACCCTCCTATTCTCATCTTTTTTCATCTCCTCCTCTTACACATTACTTTTTATCTTATTATCTCTATAAAAAAAATTAATATAAAATATTGACGTAACTTAACCGTGACCGTTCAAACAGAAAAACATGAAAGGATAAAGAAATTAGAAGAGTAGAGAATCCGTCTCCTTAATAATATGAATCCACTCATTTGGTGATCTCCCGCATTAAGTAGCCACCGAATTATTTAACCGGTTTCACTTACTTTGTACGGTGTATGCCCGCTTAATAATACTGTCCAAAACACCTGTATTATTAGTCGGGTTTCCTTCTCTCGCGAACTCGTCTGCACATTTCAGTTGAAGAATTTGTTTGTGCCTTCCTGTTTCTTCTCCGACCCAACAAGAATTCTCTAGCTTTCCAACTGGCAAATTAAACCCAGCCCATGACATCCTGCCGACCAACACACCAAAAAAAGATCTTGAAATCCCTTGAACTTGACTGCTTCTGGCTACAATCGCGCCGCTCTGCAGTCTCGTTGTCTTTGTTTTCACACCCATGATGGCGGATCGATAATTGAGACAATTTCATCTGGATTTTGGGAGTAATTAATGATTTTTTTTTTGTGAGGTAATTAAATTCAAAATCGGGAAATTTCATCTGAATTTTTTATTTCAATGGATTAGAAACCATGGAGAATTGGAGATGATGGAATCTGGTAGCAGTGATTGCGAGGAGAGGTGGAATTGAGCTTTTGATTTCAATGGTATGTTGGCGATGGTGAGTGCTGGGCCGCTGCCTGGGTTGGTTTCTTTCTCTTTTCTGGGTTTTCTGTCGGTGTGCAACAATTTTTTTAATTGTTATTATTTAGTTATCTTTTTTTTTTCTCCATTTTATCATCCATGAGTTTTTGAAATTTGTCTTTTTTAATCCTTTTTTTTTCATTTATCATCAATTTTTTCTTAAAACAATAATAATCTTCTTATCCGATGCAATATCGATACAGTATTAATAGTCTGATGTTAGTCCGATATTGTATTAAATACGCGATTATTTAGTTAGTATATTCTAAACTGTCAAATGAGCTCTTAAAATATTTTTATTGTGCCGAACTATCTCGAACTCAACTATCTTCCTAGACTAAATGGCAAAACAGACTTGAATTGAGCGGGCGGGTGGGTTTTCTCCCAAAATTCAAAATTTCTAAAATTATATCTGACCCAATCTAAAGCTAGCCAGTTGAATTGATCAGATTGATTGAACGGTTTGTCTGTCAGTATGCCGGATCCCTAGTTGACCGTGTATAACACAAATATTCTCTTTTGTCAGTAAAAATGGTGATGTTCATAGATTAGGTATGGTTTTTCATTTTCCGAATAATTATTTAATGTTCTTGGAGGTGACCATGTACAACACAAATATTCCCTTCATTTGATGATTGTTTTCTTTTCCAAATAAGGTCCTTCATTTGATGATTATCCTTTATAATTTTTTTTGTTCTTTTGTAAGATTGTGTTCTTTTTATCATGTGATGATTATATTCTTTTATCTGGCATGTGCATATTCTCATCACTTTCTAGAAGTAGGAATAAGAGAGAGAAATGCGGAAATATATATAAAACACTCTTATGTCACGTTTACGTTAAGGTAATTTTAATAAATAAAAAAAGTTGAATTAAATTCTAATTAGGATACCCTGTTGTTTATAAATATTGGAGAATAAAAAATATGGCGCGACTGAAATGAATTTTGAAATTCAACTTCAAAATTTGGAGGAATTGGATTTCCTTTAATTTGGTGGTAACCGAATTCCGGGTTATTTGAGAAATTGAAATGGATTTTTCCTTCTCATTATACCTCACTTATTTCTGAAATTTTACAGTTGCCATTTGCGTTAACCCAACACCAAATTATGTTCTCTCTTAGAAAAAAACTAAAAAAAAAAAAAAAAAAAATCAAAGAATCAAAGTTTTTTCATAAAGTTAAAATAAAATAAAGTTTTATTAAAAATAAATAAATAATCAGCATATACAATAGATTACTATAACATGAGCATTTTAGTAATCACATTGATTTAATTTTGATTCATGTGAATTAGTAAGCACAGAAGTGAATGAAGAAGAAATTACTAGATCATGCCCTTCGAAATTCAATTGACTTGTTTCAAGGTTATTTCAAACATTTCAACTCTCCACCCTTCTTCAAGATATTTTACCTAAAATTTTCATAGAACTAGATTTAAATTAAAACAAAACCCCTATCTTAATTTCTTCTCATATAGATATATAAATAACTAAAAAAAATTTCGGTTACTCTTGTGTTTATCCATATCATGTCGAGTGACAATTGAAGATCTAGTGAGTCCTGGGGTCGCAGACCATTCTCACTCTCACGAGGTCATTCAATCGGTTTGTTTATCTGTTTATCTGTTCATCCGTTCTGAGTTTCGATATTACTCCATCATCTCACATTGTGGGATAAGCGACAGGTTGAGCCACCCATACAACGAAGATAAGAAGTTGTAGGGGTCTAAACGGAAAATGTTGTAGGGATCTAGTTATGAAAAGTGAAACCAAAAGCTTTCCTTCAAGTTTTATGGCTCTGATTGATCAAGAAGGAATTGTCTAAATACAAAATAAAAACTGAAATTATCCTCCGCAAATTCCTTGTATGCAACTCTTTCTTTAGATATGGATCATAAAAAATACATGATATCATTCACACTGCATGGTTATCGTCATCTATGAAGAAAATAAAAACCTCATTAAAATGTTCTGATCATATATGAAAAAATGTCTTTGGTACATATTTTGGAAACAAAGTGGGTTCAGGTGCACTAACTCACTGAGCTATATTCACAATATCGGCTTAGTGGGATAAACATATTACGGTTGTTTCTATTGTAAAATTGAAGAGTGAATGTGTTAGTTGGGTCTTTTGGATAATTAGGTATTGACTTTACTATAAATATGATAGTCATTAACATCATGTGAGTTGAATTTGAAATTTTTCACTTACAAATAAAATAGTACTGGTTGGTTTTCTGATTTTTCATTTTCTTTTTCTTTTCCTTATTTGTTCGTAGTTGGTTTTCTGATTAGTTAAAATCCTTAATTTGTGCTTTTTGCTTTTATTTTTGGATAAATTCCACACACCCAACACCAACTTTTTTTATTCTTTTTTATTTTTTATTTTAAGAAAATGGTATATTCGTGAATCTAACGTCCTATTTGGTATAACATTTTTTCATTAAAAATAAGCAATACACTGTTTGATAAAAATAAAATATCATGCTTATTTTAAAAATAATAAACTCTCCCTACAACTTTTAAAATGTCTTTATGTTACTTTTGAAAGATGCTTTCACAAATCAAATGAACTCTTGAATAAAGTCAATTTTGGATTAACCAGTGTAACTTTTGTTTTTTTGGTTGAAATCACAGTTATAAGGTCAAAATCAAATATTGACTTTAGTCCTTTGACCATATGTCCCAGTCATATTTTAATTTTCTAGTAGTCTACTTTGGTTAATTTTCTAGTAGCCTATTTTGGTTAATTTTCATCGATCTTCCTTTAAGAGTTAATGGAAATCCAAATCTTACGCAAGGACTGAATCTAATTAACCTTTTATTCGTTTGGGTACATAACCATTACAAGCTTCATATCGAAAACAAACATGCATCCACCCCATTGAGCATATCTCAAATAGAGTTCCGCAACTTAAGATCTTTGAAAGCATGACAAGAAACAGATTAGAGGCAAAACCTCAATTATTTAATCCAAATAAAACTTGATAATTTAGATTTGCAAACCCATTACTTCATAAGAGGATCATAAAGCCGAAGTGATGGAAGTGCTTTGCCCTTGAGCTTTGCCTTGGTACTAATGTACTCATTCCAATTAGTGACCAGCGGGTAGAGGGGAGGGTGGCTTGGGCCAACAAGCTTTGCTAGGGGTGCGATTTTGACGGCTGCCGGCGGTCCATAATGGTAAACAAGTGATATACGGTGTTGTGCCCGTTTCACCAAGACCCGATGGAGGACACTCGAGTACAAACCGTTAGATAATATGCTCATGAGGTCACCAACATTGATCACCAGAGCACCGGGAACTGGTTGAATCGTGAACCAACCGGTGCCCTCCCGAAAAACTTGCAAGCCATCGATGTTGCTCTGGTGGACAATGGACACAAGGCTCGAATCAGTATGGGGAACAAGGCCTAGGGTCCGATCTGGATCCGGACAAGACGGGTAAGAGTTGAACTGGAAGACAGCAGATGCATTTTGATCATCACCTTTTGGACCATCCCATTCGACGTCGTCCTTGGATATTCCTAACGAGGCAAGCATTAGCCACACGAGCCTAGAGGCAAGCCTCTTGATCTCTCTCTCAAATTCTTCGGTAATGCAACTGAAAAAAGAGAAAATATTCAACGTTGGGTCAGTCAGTGCACCCGAATTAAGCAAGAACCACTTAAAAAAAGGGAAATTAAAAGGCGTATTGCTCTTTGGATATGCATACTTATTGACACATGATCTAATGGACGTACGTTTCATATACAATGATAGGACCCGTCTATAAATAACAATCACTCTATAAATAACAAAGAGTAGTTAGTTGTACGTGTCATGAGTACTGTGATGGGGTACCAGAATTTGGTGTAATCTTGGGGCCAAAGTTGCGCATAATGTTCAAGTGGTGAGCCAACAATAGTGAAGCACTCAGACCACTGCTGCTTGTCCCAAAAGGCAGCTATGAGATGGAAGCCGTAGCCGGAAATTTGACCCGGTGAGCGGGCAGCTTTGAGCTTTTGTTGGGCTGGCAGGGAGAAAAGGCTTCGAGCAGCAGATTCCATGGCATGAACCAGAGACTGGGGGATGCCATGGTTTGTGAGTTGGAAGACACCCCAAGTCTTGCAGGCATGGCCTAACAGTTGAAGGGCATTTGGGTCATTCAGATCGACAACGGGGACGGAGTCCGACTCCAGGGAGGGATGCTCGTTGAGGGTTGTCCATGCATACGAATCTGGCAACTCATGTAATGAGTTGAAGTCATCAGGGACTTTGTCCAACACCACATTCACAGAGTTGCCTTCGTAGGCATCAGGGACAACACTTGCACTTGCACTTGCAGGCATGGTAGAGAGAGAGAGAGAGAGAGAGAGAGAGAGAGAGAGAGAGAGAGAGAGTATTTGTACTTGGGATGAAATTTGATGCCCTTAGCTAGTGATGAATATATAGGCATTGTCAAAGCTTCTCAAACCCAGTAATTAACCCAACACATTTTTAGATCACGTGGGTGTACCACATAATGCAACAAATGATATTATAATTAACATTAATGAAATAAACTCATTAATAACATGTATACATCACTTGCAACGTCAAATCTTACACCAATATGATTTAGTATTTTTCAAAAATAAAAGGCGAAGATTGGTAGAAAAATAAGAGGAGTCATGTTCAACTTTATAAATTAAGTAAAATGTCAGGAATACCACATTTTTGCAACATTTTTGTGTACCATTCTGATGTGGCAAATAATATGCATATGTCACGTCTATTAATGAATTTATTTATGGACAATCACATTAATAGACGTGCATATTAACAATCATCTATGTCGCGTCTATTAATGAATTTATTAATGTGTGTGCATTCACATTTTTCATCCTTCATTTCACTCATTTTTGTGTTCAACCTAGCATTACTCATAAATTAAACTGTTGAATTTGATTTAATGAACTAAAACATTTAAATTGAGAGAAAACAATGAAACAAGAAAAGAAAAAAAAAACAGATTCATAAACAAAAGTGAGGTGCGGCTTCAATGCTACGTATCATTTAGTGTGTTTAAGTGACATTTATCTCTACAACTAGTTAGACCTTCTATTTTTAATCTCAATCATTTACTTTATCATTTCATTTAATGTTACGTACTACTGAAGAAATTCCCTTGAAAATGAGAGTCAGATATGAGAGAAGAGGATGAAAAAGGAGCCAAAATGATGACAAGTAACCGACAACACACAAAAATGAGTGAAATGAAGGATGAAAAATGTGAATGCACACACATTAACAATGTGGGAAAAGGATGAAAAATGTGAATGTGTGTTTAATGAATATCTTCAAAAGATGTGAAACTGACAGAAGAACAAAAGGAGACAAACGTGATCTCAATCCATAACTGAAACATTTTCTTCTGGATCGATTGTTTGTTTCTATGAACTTGAATTTATACATTGTCAAAATATATTAGAGGATTATCCATCCATGCACAAATGACAAAAGAAAAATAAATGAGAAACTTGCCACCGTAAAGTGGTAGATTGCTTTGGTGGTTAGTCTTTTTCTTCAACCTACATTGTTTGTGGTTCAAACTCTCCTTCCCCTCTTTAGCGTGAACTGGTGTAAAATATTGATTGTAATAAAAAAAATAGAAAACTTCATTTTAATCCTTGGCAAAGATGACTTTTAGATTAAAACCATAAGTTAAATCAAAATCTAATTTTAGTCCCTTGATACATTAATAACCTAATTTTTAATGTATTCATTTTATTTCATTATAATTTTCCTTTTCATTTCATTTATCGTAATATATTTTGTTGTAAACATTTAGATAAACTAATTTTTGTTATACAATACATTTCGATGTACTTTGTCCTTCATTTAGGTACATTAAATTCATTATAATACATTTTGATGCATACATTTAGGTACACACATTTCAATCAATACATTTCGATACAAACATTTAGGTACATTAATTCAATATAATACATTTCGGTACTAACATTTTGGTATATACATTTCGGTATACACATTTAGGTATATTAATTTAATATAATACATTTCGGTACTAACATTTCGGTGCATACATTTTGGTGTACACATTTAGGTACATTAATTTATTATAATATATTTCAGTACTAACATTTAAATACATTAGTTAAATATAATACATTTCTGTACTAACATTTAGGTACATTAATTGAGTCTTTCAAGTTTGAATAATGTTAAAATAAAATTAATAATTAAAAAACTCTTTTTTGGTCAAAAAAAAAAATGACAATTTGTATGTTAATAAATTTAAATATTTAATAAGAGACATTAAATCAAATGCACATTAATTCTTTTGAATTAAGGACACATCAAGGGATTATTATCAATATGTAATCTAACACCAGGTTTATTTTAAATTTCAATCTTATTGAAGGATTAAAGTTAATAAAAAAGAGGTTTTTGAACATTAGTCCTTGCTAAAGATTAAAATTTAAAAAAAAAAAAAAACCTGGTGCTAGATTACATATTCAATTTAATTCGTTGAAGCGTACTTTTATCAAAATTTATATTCAATTTTTATTATTTAATGTGTATTTTTATTTAATCTCTCCACATTAAATTTTAATTTTATTAATATGCACATATTTAGTTCTTTAATTATAAATGAACATAAATGAGAAAATATTAAAAGAAATTTGTGATACAAAAATATATAAATGCATATGTCACATCCCGTCCTGGGCCCCCACCACATTCCAGGCTCAACTCCACCATAGCACGATATTGTCCGTTTTGGGCCCTGACCACGCCTTCACAGTTTTGTTTCTGGGAACTCACACGAAAACTTCCTGATGGGTCACCCATCATGGAAGTGCTCTTGTGCGCTACTCGCTTAACTTCGGAGTTCCCATGGAACCTGAAGCCAGTGAGCTCCCAAAAGGCCTCGTACTAGGTAAAGATGGGAATATACATATAAGGCTTATAAGATCCACTCCTCTGGGCGATGTGGGATCTCACAATCCACCCCCCTTAGGGGCCCGACGTCCTCGTCGGCACACTTCCGGCCAGGGATTGGCTCTGATACCAAATTGTCACATCCCGACCTGGGCCCCCACCACATCTCGGGCTCAACTCCACTGTAGCACGATATTGTCCGCTTTGGGCCCTGACCACGACTTCACGGTTTTGTTTCTGGAAACTCACACGAGAACTTTCTAGTGGGTCACCCATCATAGAAGTACTCTCGTGCGCTACTCGCTTAACTTCAGAGTTTCCATGGAACTCGAAGCCAGTGAGCTCCCAAAAGGCCTCGTGCTAGGTAAAGATGGAAATATACATATAAGGCTTACAGGATCCACTCCCTTGGGCGATGTGGGATCTCACAATCCACCCCCCTTAGGGGCCCGACGTCCTAGTCGGCACACTTCTGGCTAGGGATTGGCTCTGATACCAAATTGTCACATCCGGGCCCAGGCTCCCACCACATCCTGGGCTGAACTCCACTGTAGCACGATATTGTTCGCTTTGGGCCCCGACCACACCCTCACAGTTTTGTTTCTAGGAACTCACACGAGAACTTCCCAGTGGGTCACCCATCATGGAAGTGCTGTCATGCTACTCGCTTAACTTCAGAGTTCCCATGGAACCCGAAGCCAGTGAGCTCCCAAAAGGCCTCGTGCTAGGTAAAGATGAGAATATACATATAAGGCTTACAAGATCCACTCCCCTGGGCGATGTGGGATCTCACAACATAAGTGTATAAAAATGATTGTGCCGAAATATATAAAATTAACTTTTTTGTACCTAAATATTTGTACCTACATGATTGTACCGAAATATATTATAATGAACCTAAATGTATGCACCAAAATGTATTGTGTTGAATTAATGTACCTAAATGTCAACACCAAAATGTATATACCAAAATGTACATACCCAAATCTAGTATATTGAATTAATGTACCTAAAAGTCAATACTCAAATGAGAAGTATTAGGTTCGAATATCGTAGATAATAAATTCGATACCAAATTAGGTTGTCCATTGTGTAACTTAGTTGAACGTCTCTTGCCTTAGTGTAAAATATATCGTTGTACTTAAAAAAAAAAAAAAAAAAAAAGAACTCAGACGTGTATACCAAAATGTACGTACCGAAATGTGTATATATATATTATGATAATTGAAATGAAAATTAAATTTAAATGTAATTAATACATTAAAACAGGAATAAAAAGATAAATAAAACATCAAAATATAACTAATAAATGAGATGATTAAATGTACTAGGGACTAAAATTGGATTTTAATCTTACACAAAGTTATAGTCTAAAACTCATCTTTTTTAAGGATTAAAATGAAGTTTTCTAAAAATAATAATAATAAAAAATAAAAATAAAAAATAAAAACTTGCCACCATCTCTATATATATGCACACAATCCTCACTCTCTCACACAATCCTCTCCCCCTCTCTCTCTAGTAGAACTATCTACTATGTCCAGTGGAAAACTCTCAGATGCATTCAAATCCCACCCTATCTTTCTCCACAAGCAACAGCCAGACGACTTCAGTTCATTGCAGGAATTGCCGGAGTCGTATGCATGGACGTCACAGCTGAACGAATATCCGTCTTTCGAATCATTATCTTGCTCAGAGTCTGTGCCGGTAATCGATCTCACCGACCCAAATGTCGTTGAACTCGTAGGACATGCATGCAAGACTTGGGGCATGTTCCAGGCCACAAACCATGGCGTCCCTCAAAAACTTGTTGACGACATGGAATCTACTGTTCGAAGCCTTTTCTCTCTGCCACCCCAACAAAAGCTCAAAGCAGCTCGATTGCCCGATGGCTTTTCCGGTTACGGTTTCCATCGCATATCTGCCTTTTGTGAAAAGCTTACGTGGTCTGAGAGCTTCACTACCGTTGGCTCACCACTTGAACATTTTCGCCAACTTTGGCCCCAAGATTACACCAAGTTCTGGTATGTACGCATGCATGCACGTATTACTCCAGCCACTAATAATTACATATACATTATTTAGATATACAAAACTAACATATGTGTTTTACAATATGTCGTGTATTCGAGAATGTGTTAGCAATTAAGTGTCAGTTTTTTGTCTCTAAATTGCATATTTAAATATATATATATATATATATATGTGTGTGTGTGTGTGTGTGTGTGTGTGTTGTGTTTTTGCTTTGAATGGTGTTTGATTTTTGTTTGGTCAGTTGTATTGCTGAAGAATATGAGAGAGAGATGAAAAGGCTTGCGGCTAGGTTGATGTGGCTAATGCTTGGCTCATTAGGCATATCCAAGGAAGACATCAAATGGGCGGGTCCAAGAGGTGAATTTGAAGATGCATCTGCAGTCCTACAATTCAACTCTTACCCGGCTTGTCCGGATCCGGATCGGACCATGGGTCTTGCCCAACATACTGATTCAACCCTCATTTCAATCGTCCACCAAAGCAGTAACGCCAGTGGCTTGCAAGTTTTCCGGCAGGGGGAGGAGGGCCGTGGGTGGCTTATGGTTCCACCAGTCCCTGGGGCTTTCGTGATCAATGTGGGTGACTTCATTCACATGTTATCAAACGGATTGTACCAGAACGTCCTTCACCGGGCAGTGGTGAACCGGAGCCAGCACCGCATATCGGTTGCTTACTTATGTGGTCCTTCGGAGAATGTTCAGGTCTCACCCCTCTCAAAATTACTTGGCCCGAGCTGTCCTCCGCTGTACCCGCCGCTCACTTGGAATGAGTACCTTGGAACCAAGGCAAAGCTTCACAACAAGGCACTTGAATCACTCCGACTGTGTGCTCCTCTTAATTAGTTAAGAGGATTTAATGAATGTAACCATATAACTACTTCGTCTTCCTTTGCTTACTTATCTATAACAAAATAATAAAACTTCGAATTCTGCTACGTAAGAAATTAAAGATATAAATATTTCTTACATGCCTTTGACTTGCTATAATATTCATGAATTTAACGCACAAGGAAATATAATACATTTTGTACAAAAAGTAGAATTTCTAGTTTATGATGTCTTCCTCTTCCTCCCCAAGTGTCTCTGTTCCCTCTCCTCCACCATCATCTTCATCACCACTATCATCATAATTCCCGACATCGTTGTTATTTCCAGAATGATTGTTATAAACTCTTCCAACCATGGATTTATCGCTTCCCTTTAAAGCATCCTTCTCTGCAAGTGAGGACAACTTTTCAGCCACCTGTTCCTCACCCGCGCTTTCTTTAACTGCTACAGTAGGAAATTTCAAAGGTTTGTCAGGACAATCTTTGAAGAAAGAGTTTGTTACCATGAACCTAAACACCTGCAGGAGGTGGCTTCTGTCTCTCCTAATTTCTGCACTAAGAAGCTTCTGCAGCAAGGTTGGCTCCCTCTTGTTGAAAGAAGGGTTATTAGACGAATCCTTTTGATGTGATCTTTGCCTCTTCGAAAACCGATCCCTTCTATCATATTTTTCTCTCTTACCAAATTTGTTTGCCAGTCTCCCCTTCTTGGTCAATGATTCATTATCTTCTTTTACATGCCCTTGATTTGAATCTGCGAGGTAGTATGATGGTACTTCGGCAACTTCAACTCCCAACTCAGCCTGCTTTGTAAGAATATCCTTGAGTTGCTGCAACGAAGAATAAGAAAAACTATCAAATATAGTAAAGTGGTGGCAAAGATTTACTTCCTCAGTATCCGGAACAAAGTAAAGGAAAACCAGTATATCACCTTCTGAAACATAAACATCAAGCATGATACCAGTAATAGAAGAATCTTAGTCTCTAGTAACTAGGTTCTGCATAACTTCCGACACTTTTGAATCTAATTTAAAGAAGATGGATGAAAAGATTTGGATTGATGGCATATAAACTCAGATCCTCACCCAGACAAAAAACTTAACGAAGAAGAGCTGTCTCAAAGAGCTCTCATGACATGATCCAAAATTTCAGGTTTAATGTAATACCAGTTATCTCTTTGAGTAACAATTAGAAATATAAGCCACGATGCAGCTTAGAGACAACATCAACAACAAAGCCTTTTCCCACTAAGCGGGGTCGGCTAACGATGCAGCTTATAGACATACTAACAAAATGCAAAAAGTTAACCAGAACTAGCTCAATTGGCCTAGGTGATAATGAGTTGAGCAAAAGTATTGCTCAGTCTTCTTCAATGATTAGTGTTCAAACAGTCAGCGCGAGTGCACGCTCACACACACAGAGAGATAGAGAGAGAAGTAACCGGCACACCTCTCGTCGAATGTTGGCCTCTCTTTCAATGACCTCTGAATTTATCATCTTTTCACTTATCTTCTGCAAGTGGCATTTTGATATTAGAAAATCTACATTTAGATGGAAAGAAAAAGCAGGCATGTCTCACAGTCAGCCAAACCTTCTCTATGTTGGATTTTGATGGATAGTGCTTCCTACGTTCTTCACGCCACCGCTCAATCTCTTGTTCCGTATATGACAAGGAAAGAGATCTTCTCATTTGGGACAGAAAGAAGGCGCATCCATATACATAAAAAGAGTGACAAGTTTCATTAAGAAACAGGACAGTGTGATCACTCAAAAGTCAAGATGTAAGGATTATGGATGCTGAGAATGTAAAGCTAATTCATGACTGTTAATTTTGCAATGTAAAGCACAAATACATATTACATTTTACTCCTATCTGTGAATTTCTAGGTACCACGCCCATAATTGTAAAAAGCTTTTAGACTTCGGGATTCACAGATGGCAGTTGCAGAAATACTCATCTTAAAATCAAAAGTAAAGAGGAAGTTTCTTGTTATCTATCCTCTTTCTTGGAGAAACATTATGGTATCATCAATTTTGGGATTACATTAAAATGGTATTTTCAAAGTCTTTGGAACTACAGTCAAACTTTGGCCTTCATTGACAAAACCAGTCAAGTTTCAATACTAATGTTACTGTGCTGCAAGGAGCGTGAACAAGAGGGAGAAACAATAAGACCCAGTTGGTATTATTGATACTTTTTTTTTTTTTTTTTTTTTTTTTTTTTTTTTTTTTTTGGAGCACTGCCAATTTGGCTGAGCTGGTTCAAAACTCAACTTGTTTAGCTAAAACATTTTTAGGTTGAGCCGTTTTAACTTCGAGTAAGCTTATTCTGGATAAAGGTTTGTAGGCCTGAATAAAAAAGGGACTAAAGCATAAATCAGCCCAATTTAGGCCTCACACAGTATCTTCAAATAATTTTTCCATGCCGACCTCCCAAATACTGCTCTACATAAAGGGCATCTGATCGCTGGGGCTCGAAGGTTGGGCTGGGATCAGCTCAGGCCAAGGAAATTGTATCTTAGTGAAGCTCAAACACGCCACCAGCCTGCCAATTGAAAATCCTACATTTGACTACTCAACTACTCAAGCAAGCTATTATATTTTGCGACACTGTTGAACTACCATGGTAAAGTAAGGGCCTGTCTGTTAACACTTCCATTTTTGGTTCAGTTTTTATATTTTAGTAATAGTAATAGGTAGTGAGGAAATGCAAGGAAGAAATAACGGACGGGGATGGGAGAGTGATGGGTAGGGAGGGATTGATGGATGAGGGATGAAATGTACAAGAAATGACCTACACGGAAAACCCAAAATTTAAACCTAGAAGCAATTCCAACTAGAAATTTAAACGCCAAAACGAAAGTGTTTCGAAATGAGCACTAAATAATTGAATATGATTATATCTAATGATGTTCTCAATTAATCCTCTTTATCAAATTCCCCCAAGAGAAAAAGTTCACTAATTACCACTAAAGACTTGGCGGCCTAAAGTTATGTTCCAAATGAAAAAATAGCTCTTTGTTAGAGTTTATAATGCAATAAACTAAGCCAAAAACAGCCTCAAAAGATGTAGTTAACCCGCTTTGTTGAAAGCCATCTTAACAGAGGGTCAGAGACAGGAATAATTTAATCAAGAGTATGTTGTTAAACTTATAAAAGAGTGTATAACTTAATCGAGTATGTTGTTAAACTAATAAAGGAGTAAAAGTATCTTCAAGACAGTCTACAAGTCCAATTGGTGAAATTCCAATTAGAGAGTCATAAATTCATTCAAAACTATATGATATGAGAGAGCAGAGGTTACCTCTTCCCTTGCTTGCCCTGGTTTGAAGAGTTGGCCAGAGCAAACTTTCCTTCGCTCTCATTTCTTAACCCTGCAATTTTGTGGACAGCGAGGAATGAACATCATGCTTACAAAAAGTATTCTGTACTTGAAAAAGTAACAGGAAATCATGGTTTATGATTTCTCTGCAACCCATCGAGTATGGACAATGACATTAAAGGAATAAACAGGAAAGATACTATATAAACTTGGTACTTGGTAGACAGGTATAAGTCCATACCTTTTCCTTTGTGCCCATTACGAAAAGTGAACTTTCCCTTTGCATTTTTCATATGATGTGACTGAGGATTCTGAAATCTACACAAACCATATTTATTAATAATCCCAAATCATTGGTCCAAATCTTCAGAAGTAAAAAAATGAAATGACACTAGTATGACCTACCCCCCTTGGTGATTCTTCTGATTTTTTGCAAAGTTTCTGCTTGGTGATTGTTTCCAATTGGAATTTGAATTGTAACCACCATTACTGTTTGAATTATTTCCCTGCAGAAGCTGACACCATTTTTATCAACCACAGCCAATGCATTTACTTCAAAGTAATATATATCTACTCTAGTTAGCAACTAACTGTTTTTAAGAAAATGTACTTCATAAAAAAAAATGATGGAAAACTATCTATATCAGAGTTAACAGAAAAAAGAGCAGGACATTTTGACAGCCAAATGATGTATTTTCAAAAAGCATGGCCTTACTATATCAATATAATGCAACAACATTGTCCATCGAATCATAACCAACAATAAAGTGGCCTACTTATCAGTATATATAATTAACCACCGAGCACACACATATACACAGACAAAGGTGATCTCGGAATTTACCATGCCCTTACAAAACATTACAAACTAAGTCTGTTACTAATCTTAAGAAGAAGAAACAAAAAAAAGGGGTCCATTTTATAACCATTTTGTTTTTAGTTTTTAGTTTTGATTTTTTATTTTTCTTTTCCAGCTAGAGATAAAGGAGAAATACATGGGTGCAATGACGGACATAGAAGGGTGGAGGAGGGATGGTGGAAGAGATGTAGAAGAAATGTATAAGGAAAGGTACACAAAATGAAAACTAAAACACAAAAATATCAAGATTTTGTTCTCATTCATTCTTCTTTAATTCTTCCCCTCTCTCCCACCAACCTTCTTTGTCCCTCCTTTTCCTCAAACACAATAACTGAAAACTAAAAACTAAAAATTATCAAACAGATAAATAAATGCAGCAATATTCATGTAATACATTTTGCCACAAAGACTATAAATTCAAATATCCGCAAGGCAAAACAAAGTTACCTGTGTCCCTTGCACTGGAGGTAGACCCAAGTTTTGCTGATTCTGGTTAGCTTGCTGGCCTGCCTGATTAGAATGCAGATTAGCCTGGTTATTTGCAAACAATGGGACATTTTGAGACATTGTGGCCCGAGGTGGTTGATTTGATCCCGGAAAAGCATAATTAGGACGGACTTGCGATGGATTTTGCAATTGCATTGGCACAAATTGATTCATGTTTTGCATTGAATTCGGCAAACAAAACTGCCCATACGGTAAACCCATATTCGGGTTCATCTGTTGCTGTAAATTTAACATGTTATGCCCAAATATCTGCCCAGGCACTTGAGATGACATCAATTGATTCACTTGCTGCACCAAATTGCAAAA
Source organism: Pyrus x bretschneideri (assembly GCF_019419815.1). NCBI lineage: Eukaryota > Viridiplantae > Streptophyta > Magnoliopsida > Rosales > Rosaceae > Pyrus > Pyrus x bretschneideri. The sequence continues at coordinate 1,217,484 of NW_025999801.1, forward strand.
TTGCCCAACCGAGTTCATACCTTGCCCGTTACTTTGCGAACCAAAAAACCCAACATTCGGCTGACCCGGTTGAGATGTAGGGCCAACGGAACCGAACTGAGGCCTACCCAGATGGTTATTTTGCATAGGAAGAAGATTGTTTGGTAGATTCATGAAATTGGGTTGAGCTATCATGGAATTATTAGTACTAAATTGGACTGGAATTTGGGGATTCCTGATACCCAATTGAGGTTGCATCTGCATACGCATGGAACATTGCAACATATCAGATTCCGTAACCTCCTGTTACTTCTTAAACAAGCCATAAAAGCGAAAACCCAGAAAGCAGAAGTAGGTTGAAGTGAGTGAAAGCAGTTATATTTTTTGCAATGCAGGAGAAAATTACCTGGTGAGGAGGTGGAGCCGAGATACCCGTCGTGTGAGCTTGGTTGGAATGGCGAGGAAAGGAATTGTAGTGAGGTAACATTTTGCAGCGTCCAGACCGATACAGTGACTTCTGGGTAGTTTGAGGCAGTGGAGGAGGAGCTAGGGTTTAAGAAGGGTTTAGAGTGCCTCGTTGTTCGTTGTGTCGGGGGAGGGGGACAAGGATTTGGAGGATGGAGTGATTTGACAAAGCGAACAAGTCGGGCTTCTTTTGTTTCTTTTTCTAATTTCTACATATTGGGCCTGAAATTTTAAGCCCAAAAGGTTCGGTTTCTTAAGCCCTTCTCACTTTTGTGCAAGGACACATCTCTACGAATATGGGTCATGATCGGAAGATTTACACCCACTTCACCGGGCCATTTATTTTAATAGTCCATTTATTTTCTAGGTCTTCGTTTATATGTCTACCAAAACTCATTCAAATTCGAAATATGATTGTTGGATTAAATGATATTCGTTTTAGTGTTTCTTTGCAAAATTGTATTCATTCATTTTCTTCACTACAAATGAACGTCTTAATTCTAATTTTTTTGCAAGGATAATCTATGAGTGATGAATTCAAACATAAATAGTTCGGATCGTTGAAACAAGTTATAGAGTAGTCCTACAAAAATGTGTGTCAAAATGGTTGTCCCCTGATCCTTATCCTAATATAATATATAAGCTTATATTTTAACTATACTTCTTAGAACTCAATTTCGATCTCACTCTCCCCTGAAAACTCAGATGTTGCCATTTTGCTCCCTGAAACTCAAAAATCTTCACTTTACTCCTTGAAACTCGATTTAGATCACACGTTGACCCCTAACACTCAAACATCGCCACTTAATTCCATGAAACCCAATATTCAATCCACTTTGGCTTATTTGTATGTATTTTGTTACATAACCATTAAATTTACTTAAGTGCAAAATTAAGTCATACTTATGGTTGACGTGGTGCAAGTATAAAAATCACATATCCAATCAAATGATGCCGCATAGATTGAACAAACAAATTAAAAAAAAAGTAATTTTTCAAACATTGCATAACTTAATAAAAAAAAGTAAGAAAAATAACAAAAACAATTCTTGGGTTTCATCTCTCGGACCTCTCTCCCCCCTCTCTCTAATTGTTCATCCTTCTTCCTCCATCTTCAGCTTAGTTTCATTGATTTTGTTATTTTTTATGTTCTTAATGGAGGTAGTTGGTGAGAAAAGAGAGAAGATTTTTTTTTTATTCATTTATTTTGAGGGCATAAAAATGCTTCAAGAAGAACAATAGTTGAACAAGAAGAAAATCAGTGATATGGATGCTGAAATTCGAAAGTTTGGTTCTCAGAGCCTTCAACCAGCTCTCGCAAAAAAGAGCTGAACCTTGAAGAAAACTGAATTGAACAAATTTAAAACAACTCAACTTAAAAAGTTAGGGGTAAAATCGACAAATCATCATTTATTATAGTTGGGCCATTTTTAGTTGGATTAATTTAATATGAACCTTGCACTAACCATTAAACAAACTTATAACATGGTTTTTGGTTAAAATTAAAAATTTTCAAGCCATTTTCATTAATTTTCCTTTCATATATTTCCCTCTATATTTAGAAAGAATAAAAAATTGAAAACTAAAACTAAAACGAGTTGGTTATCAAACGGGCTATAAATTAATAAAAGCTCGTTATTTTTCAGCCCCTACATCTAACATTACCAGAAAAAGAATTTACCAGAAAGTGTAGCAAAGCCTTAAATATCAATCCCAGAATCAATCAAACATAATCAAACTTGGAGCGGTGAAGATAAGAGAAAACAACTGTAAAAACACATTTACAAAAATGGCTCAATAATTATCCATGTTCCAATAAGCAATTGGGAACGGGGGAAGGTGGGGGAGATAAAGAAAATTTCAGAAAATAAATTAGTAAAAAACGCTTCCCTCCCCACAGAATCTTGCCCCCTCTTCTGTTAAATTACAAAGTCGACGTATTTGTTAAAGGTAAGGACCAGAGACACCCAACTCTCAAGAAGCACATAGGTACCTATAATTCTGTCATATTGGAGTCAAGTATGTTCTTGATGCATGGTCGCTGAACTTTAAGTCTGTTCATCGCCCCAAAATTGAAAGTTTGAAGATTTCCAGGTAATTAAGTGATAATTAGGAATAAACTCACCTGAAAACATTCGGCATTCATCAATTTGTGTACGTCTTAACTCCTGATTTCGACAGCATTCATCCATTTATGTCAGTCTTATTTGCTTCAGATTTCAGCCGAATGAAAATGGAGAAGGGATAACCGCACAAATCACCTCTCATCCAGAAGCAGATACCGCCCTCAACCATGTGTGATAGATTCCATAGTCTTTCACTCTGTCCAAAGACATTACACTTATTACAATCAAATAGACAATGAAAACATATTGCATGTACAAAATAAAAATAAAGAGTTCGTCCTAACACCACCTTGTCATCTACATTAAGTTTTTACAGAAATGCATAAATGTGACGTAGGATAGCTTCAGGGTGTAAACTTCAAGATGTATCGAGTACGTAAGTAGACCGAGGGTTTGGGATGGTTTAAAGGAAAAAAATGGGGTATTTTCCAGTTGTTCAAGGCTTGAAATTCAAAGTCACAGGGTGGTTATGCTGGACTTTGACAGTAGATATTCCAACTGCTAAACCCGTCACACACACTTTACACATGAGAACACGAGGACACATGCATTATGTGTGCTATCCTAATGTCATAGGATTCCCGTTTATCCGTTTTCTTTTTGTGATATTATTTCTTGCATTCAAAGTCTAGGATATCCCCATACTTGCATACCCAATATTACGGCCAGAAAACTAAATATATACTATCTACCCCCATCTTCCATCTTTTCAGTTTATTTTTACCATTGGCTTCACCACCAAATAAGTACTTCCATAGAGGTTGATCTAATGATAATCTTTTTGAAGATGCCTAAATTGTATAAAAATTAAATTGAGTCACTGGGAGACACGGTAACTAAGATTTGACAAACAAGTTCCTTCAGGAGAAGGGTGTGAATAATAACATCAAATAAGGAGAAACATCAGTCTTCAAGATCAACAACAGATTTTTTACTTACAGGTACAAGTCATTTGGATCGATTTCAGGAAACAGGTTGATATAAAAGCGAAACCCATCAGGGCTTATATCTCTGCACAGCAAACCTACCAAAATATCCAAAATTAATCAAAATTCAACCATAGTACTAACATATACTTCATAGAAAGCATACACTCTTATCAAGAAAACAATATCAGAGTCTTGTCAAACAATGTTGTGCAACAGTGTACCTTTGCTTTCAGCAGTAAGAAGATGCTCCTTGGCCATGCCTGGTGCAATACCTAATGTAATTGCAGCATCACTAGCACTTATCCCAGTTCGAAGAGCATTAGGCTTCATTACAAGGGTCTTGATTCTAGCAAAAACCTAATTTAAAAAATACAGTGAGTTGTTTCATGCAACTTGAAATGGCTTCTGATGTAGAATGACAGATGTCATAATCAAAGACGCAAAAAAAAGTACATTCTAGCATCATACATGGCCGGATGTGTTTTTCATCATTTTATCAAGAAAAGAAAAAACAACGATGTGTACCATATAGCTTGAATGGAAGAATGAAATTTGCACAGTTGCCCTAAAGTAATAAAGAGAAACATAGGTGCCACGTAGGACCCAACCAAAATCTATCTCATTCCTGCTCAGGAATCAGATTCCTTCTGAGGAACTTGGAATTAAAATCACTCGCTTTCTCTTAGAACGTTAGAACTGAATCTATCTTCTTTTCCGTAACCAAAACAATTCATTTGAAGCAGAACGATGCAAGGGTTAGTGTTAAGTATGGCTATGGTGGGCTTTAATGGTAGTATTAGACTTAGTATACATGCATTCCACCATTTGGCTCGGAAGGTGCAAAGGGAATATGTTTAAACCAAAACAATAACACAAGTTTATCAATATGAAACAGCTTATGATGATATAAGATCACCTCTTCGTCACTGTGGGACTTATTCTGGATGACCATGACTCCACTATCAAACTTTCGAAGCATTACTGGGCTGCAAAGATGGAATAATCAACAAGATGGTATTATCGTACTCATGTCACATAACATTGATGTAGACAGGTATTCATTTTTTACTCATTACAATTAGTGTATGCTAGCATTTATGGTTTGCATTATTTACTAATGTATTTCCATGCTTTCAAATAAACAAACTGAAGAAATTCCTACATACACGTCAAAAATCTCCCAGAGAGAACACGCTTGCAACAAATCCTCAGGCGAGATCAGTTCTGCATAAAAAGAGATACTAAGCCACATTTCACCCTTTAAAAATTCCAACATGAACTCGAAACTTAACCGATTAGTGCTAACAAATTTAAAAACAAGCGATGAGATATTATCACACAACACCTGTGCCTCGAGCACGATTGAAGAGACAGTAGATGTCTATAAGATTCATCATTCCTCCAGCCCTCTCAAGTGGAAGTCTGACAAAATCTGCTAACTACTTATCAGAAACAACAGAAAATTAGTTTTCTTTTCTAAGACGAAGAAATTGGAAAAATAATAAACGACGTGATGCATTTTTCATCCTAATGACATAAATCAATACTATGTGAGTGTTACCTACAAAAACAAATAATGTGAATGTCCAATAAGAATGAACGTAAATATCAGATATCTTAAACAAGTCAAGACATTAGAGTTTCACAAGATCAAATAAGTTACGAGCAATAAATAAAATTTTCCTAGAACAACTTCACATAGCCTGGTGAAGAAACTAGAAAGTATCCTTCACATTCTGTTGCTTTTTAGATGTTAGAACGAAAACTGGGAACAAATTTAATTTTTCATATCGTGTGATGCTAACTTTCTTCATTGACAAACTGATATTCAAGCAACACAATCTGACAGAGATACATGCTGAAGTTAGCTAAAATCAGGAAGACGATTTTCTCAAATTTAAATTTCATAGTGTCCTCGCTTTGCTCTGCCGTCCAAACAAACAAGCCTAACAGTTCACTTGGCCTTACAAGTTACAATAACGAAGAGAAATTAAACATAATTGTTTCATTCACACAGAACACGGAAAGAAGACAACCTGACGGGACAATTGTTGGTGATACTGAGCACCCGCAGACTCCTTAGTAACGGGCGATATAATACCAACACTGAGCATCCAATCTTGCATCTCTTGTTTGGAACCCAATTCCTCATCATTTGGCTGCGAGCCGGATAAAAGCTTCTGCCTCATTTTTTCTGCTAGCATCACCATCTCTTTAGCCTTACTCTGTAAATTTAATATTACTCTACAACTTAAAACCATTCACAAACAGAATGCACGAACAATCAACTCGAATCGAAAATCATACAAGCTGAAAAACAAAAACAATTCAAATGCAGCAATTAAAATCCCTGAAATTCAAGAAGTTGTTTGTCATGGTAACCGAAAAGACGAGATTATTATTACCATGAGAGCATTCAAGTCCTGGAAAGCGTCCTGCAAGCTCTTATCAGTACTCTCCCACATCTCCTGTTCTTTCCTCAATATCCCCGAAACTCCAACCATCCTCACCGTCCCTTCCCTCGTATACAACCCGGAACTGGACGCCGAACCCGAAACCGCATCGGAGCTGCCCTGCTCATCCCCAATCTCCCAGGCTCTACCCCGCCAGCTCTCCCAAAATTTGCTCAAAAACGCGTCCAAATCGCTCTTCCCCCTCACCACCACCGTCACAACCACCGACCTCGAACCCGAACCGGAATCCGGAACCCGGCCTTCGGGCGAAACCGAGAGCTGGAATCTGAGTCGGGGCGAGTGGAACATGGACTTGATTGACTTTTTGGCGGCAAAGATGTGGGTGATGGCGGCGAGAGGGATGGCGGAGGCTGAAGAAGAAGCGGTGGGTATTGTGGTGGTGGAGTCGGGAAGCCATAACAGGCGGTGGGTGGTGAGAATGAGGAGACCCGATTTGAGGTGAGGGAAGTTGGGGAGGTCTTCGCATTCGAGGTCTACGGCGGAGAGGAGGGAACATTCGATCTCAGTTGGGAGGAGGACTGGGCGGCCGCTCGTAGTAAGCTCCACCGCTTGCAGGCAGTTTCCGGCCATTTGACAATCTTGTGAGTCGTGAATCGTGATATGAACTTCGGTTTACTCTAACCAAAGTGTAAGGTCAGCGGTAACCTCCTATGAGAAATGCCAAAAAAAAAAAAAAAAAAAAAAGTAAATTGTAACCATGATTGTTAACTTTAATTAAATTAGAGCAATGATTCTTCAACTAAAAATCTATTATCATTAATTCCTTAACTCATTAAAATGTATAGCTATGGTTTTTTTTGTCAACTTCGTTAGAATTTTGTCAAAATAAATTATGTTAGAAGGATCATTGCTATAATTGGGATCCCTCAACTTACCAAAATGTGTAGCTACGGTTCTTTCCCTCAATTTCGTCAGAATTTTATCAAAATGAGTTATATTGAAATGATCATTGCTACAATGAGGTTAAAGTTAAGGAATTATTTATTCAATTGAGTTAAAGTTGATGAATCATTTCTTCAGTTGGATTAAAGTTAAAGGGCCAATGGTAATAGATTAAGCGATTATAGTTCCACGTTTTGATGAGCTCATAGATCAATGTTAATGATTTTTTAATTAGTGAATCATTATTACAATTGAGGTAAAATGAAGGGGAGGGAAAAAAAAAAAAGAAAAAGGAGGGACTTTAAGAAAATACTTTTCTTGTTCCTTTTGTTTTACGTGGAACCCGTTGAGACGATTAAAACCAGAGGCATGACAAGGAACCCATCAATATCATCCATGGAGATTTCCCTTTCCCTTCCCCTCCTCTCTTCATCTGAACAATGCTGTTTATGATTACTTTTGAATTTTTATTCTTCTGAGCATCGGCATTGGCATTGGGTATTGCAGAATCCTAGGATCTCCACGCAGGTGACGGAGGCACCCTTTGAAGAAGAAGAAGAAGAAGAAGATTTTTAGCACATCTTCATCTCCTTTGTCGCAAAAATGATGCAGGTGGTAATTCAAATCTGGGGTTTCTTAAGCAATTCAAAATTGTTTGCAATCATTAAGTTTTGCTATATTATTTTACCGGTCGAAATTTTTTGCTATGTTGGTCAATGGCAATTTAGAGGCAGATTAAATCAGGAATTTGAGATTTTGTGGTTGATTGGCCAGCAGAATTTTCGTTCTTCCTTTTTATTAGTATCATTACCTGGGAATTATGATCATAATTGATATGAATTGTGAAGCGTAAATGAGGATAATAAATAAAAGACCTAGATCTTGATTTTAGTAACAATCTAGAAATTGAACATGTAGAATCCAGTGATGAACGCATTTCGGAGAATTTAATCTTTTGAATACTTGTTTGTGATATTTATTTATTTATTTATTTATTTTATTTTTGTTTCAATTCGAGGATGAAGAATTGGACTTCGAAATCCTTCATTTAACTTGCTGTTGGAAACTTGAAACTTACTGGTTAATTTGGTGTATTAAAGGCTGTAATTGTTTGTAGGAATTGTCTGCCATTGATGATCTGCCTGCAAGCAACGTGGAACTCAAACCAGAAAAGTTTGAAGGCGGGAAGGATGGAGGTCCTTCGTTCCATTGTGATCTTTACGACACAGAGTTAGTTCACAAGATAGCTCAAGTGTTCATCCCTGGATTAGCTACAGCTTGTGTTGACAACACTTCTGGTGATATCTTCCGGACCCCTGGTTCAGTGGCTGCTGATATCAGAAAGGAAATGGTGGAGTATATTACTCAGAGAAGCCAAAATTTTGTGGCAGAATCCGTTATCTTGGAAGGTAGCACAGATGCACAAGTATCTGATCATCCGTATGATATCATTTCTGATTTTGTCGATGACTTTGCAAGTTCCAAGAGAAATCTGTTTGGTCGGGTTTCAGGATGGCTGCTAAGTGAAAAAAGAGAAGATAAGATAGATGATTTTGTTCAAGAGATGGAAATAAACGGGTTTTGGTTGATTGATAAAAGAGAAGCTATAGCACAGACTCTGCTTAAAAATGTTGACTTTAAGGATGGACATCACTGCAACATGAAGTTTAACTCTCCAGAAGCGCTTGCCGAGCATGCTTCAAGCTGCAGTTTTAGGTCTATGACTTGCACAAATGAGGGGTGTACTGCTGTATTTTGTGCTAGCCACATGGAGAAACATGATTCAATTTGCCCGTTCAAGATAATTCCATGTGAACAAAACTGCTCCAATACCATCATGAGACGCCAGATGGACAGACACTGTATTACCGTCTGTCCAATGAAGCTTGTTAGTTGTCCTTTCTATGCAGTGGGTTGTCAATCCCCTGTACCACATTGTAAAGTTGAGCAACATCGTTCAGATGATATCCATTCTCACTTGCTTTTCATTCTTCAAACTATTCACAAGGAAGCGTCTGCAGAGGATCTAAAGAAACGAGTGGAGCAAGTAGAAAAGGTGAGTTTCTTCGTAGTTTGGACTCAATCATACTTTTCCATCCAATAATTGCAAGTCTCATGGACAAAGCAGAAATCTAATTGAGCAATAAGCTTTCAATTTGGTCTTTTTTGAAACAAATTCGTGGTAGTGTACACCGTTTTGCAGCTTCAGATAAGGCTTTTAATGCTTCAGGATATTGAGAATTGGAACAGGAAAGGTATTTTGCTTGATTGCTTCTAAAACAAGACTATGACGATTGGGAATATACATGCTGGAATTGAGTTTGTTGCAATGCTCCAATGTTTTTCTTTTTGAACAAAACCGTCCTATTAAGGTGCAGCTAAGGTAGTGTGCACCAGATATCTATAAAGTTGCAAATCTTGTACGTTTAGAACCCCATATAGTGTATTATACTCTATTTTAGATAACAAAACGACACTGCAAATCTCATATATTGCTTTAATTGTTTCTATTAGCTTTGTATTTTATAATCATGTCTATTTCCCTAGGTTATGATATCAAATACTTGTCCCCTGCTAATTAAAATGAGCACATTTCATTACATGACAGGCATCTTCATCCAGTCAATTAGTGGAAGCTCGAGATGTGAGGTCGTTAACATCTGCAGTCAAGGGTATTGAAGAGAAACTTGGTCCAATGGAAGTGACCAGCAAGCACCCAGAGGATGTTGAATCAAAGCTAGGGCCAACAGATTTGAGCAGCAAAAATTCAGAGGGTCCTGAAGCAATATTAGGGCCAACGGAAGTGACCAGCAAACCTGCTGAGGATCTTGAAGCAAAACTTCAGCCACAGGAAGTGAACAGAAGTGCACCAGAGGATGTTGAAACAAAACTAGGGCCAAAGGAAGTGAGCAGCAAACCCCCAGAGGATCGTGAAAATAAACTAGGGTCAAAAGAAATGAGCAGCCAACCCCGAGAGGATCTTGAAACAAACCAAGGGTCAAGGGAAGTGAGCAGCAAACCCCGAGAAGATCTTGAAACAAACCAAGGGTCAAAGGAAGTGAGCAGCAAACCCCCTGAGGATCCTGAAACAAAGGTTGGGACAAGGGAAGTGAGCAGAAAATCCCCAAAGGATGTTGAAAAAAAGCTAGCACCAAAGGAAGTGGACAACAAACCCCCCAAGGATCCTGCAACAAAGGTTCGGCCAAAGGAACTGAGCAGAAAATCCCCGCAGGATGTTGAAGAAAAACTAGAGCCAAAGGAAGTGGACAGCAAGCCCCTAGAGGATCATGAAGCAAAAATCGGGACAAGGGATGTGGACAACGAATCCCCGAAGGATATTGAAGCAAAACGGGAGCCAAAGGATGTGAAAAAAGAATCCCCCAAGGATATTGAAGCAAAATACGGGCCAAAGGAAGTGAACAATGAATCCCCCAAGGATATTGAAGCAAAAGTAGGGTCAAAGGAAGTGAGCAGCAAAGACTCGAAGGATATTGATGCAAACGTAGGTCGTAATGAAATCAGCAGCAAACACCAAAAGGATCTTGAAGCAAAACTGAGGCCGGCAGAAGTGAGCAGCAAACACAAGGATAGTGGAGAGAGTAGGGAAACCTCAACTTCTCAAAATGCCTTGGAGGATGCTGAAACATAAATCCTAACCTGCCAAGTCTCCTGTTTTACAAAACCTTATTCACGTTTGGTAGAGCCATCGCATTGCCAGAAACTGAGTCATCTGTACCTGTCCTCTTGGTTGTCGACCAGTCAGTTTGATCTTTACATAGATACTTCTATGATCAGCTTATTTTGTGCCTCATTGTTTATTCTTTGTTTACCTTAATCATTTTTTGTAAGCAATAGAACGTTGTTATACAGTTTATAGGTTTTACTCTGGAATATTTGTCTAGTGACAATGTGATATCACTTTTGTCAAGTGGCAGTGTAGCCACCTAGTTAAAACATCGGCGACATCTCTTTCTGTCAAGTTCTGATCTCTTCCGAGTACTAGACATCGCTTCAGTAGTTGTATGACTTGCATATATTTATGGGGGGAAAACATCACTGACCAACCCTTGTGTTATCCTCTATAGTATAGCGATTCCCTCGTGAATTTCTTTTAGTATCGTAAAACTCTTTCCTTTCGGTTATTTCAAGATGAAAGCGGAGCTGCAAACTCAACAGGCCAAATGCAAACAGAGGCCATACAAGGGAAGACGGTCAAAGTAAAAAGATTAGGTTCATTGAAAGATCAAATTTAGATTGTGTCCGAGTTTTATCCAACATGTCTATTCAACCTTCAAGAATGATTCAGCCTTTAGTTTACAACTCGGAGAAAGAATCAAGACTCCGGTGCTCTGTTATTCTTTGCCAACACAAGGCATTTGTTCTCATGGGTAGAGAGAACAGTTACGGGCAAATCTATGCAAACAGATCAACGCCCCAGAACTTGGCAGGTTGATTTGTCCGGTGTTTCCTGTCTACCCTTGCAATCAGGTCCATGTCCTCTTTGGTGAGCTCAAAGTCAAAAACTTGGAAATTCTCTTTCAATCTCTCAAGTTTTGACGTCTTCGGGATGACAACTGTGTTCCGTTGGATGCCCCACCTTAGAACAACTTGGGCAGCAGTCTTTTTGTATTTCTCAGCCAGATTCTGACAAAAGAGGAATGTGATTGAGAAGAAACAATCTTACTATATTTGACCGGTAATTTGAAAATAAATCCAGTAATTCAACTTCAAGCAATAAAAAAAACGAGCTTACCTTAAGAACTGGATCGTCTAGACATGAAACTGAACCAAACCACTCGATGTTGGCCGCAGCACCTCCAAGAGGAGTGTGGGCGGTGACACAGATGCCATGCTTCTGACAGAATTTGACAAGAGATTCACGTTGGAAGTATGGGTGAGTCTCAATCTGATTCACGGCGGGCTTCACATTGAAATAAGCTAAGCAATCTCTCGTCAGAAAGATATCATAGTTACTGCAGATAATTGTTCCATCAGAGCACAATTCATATGCAAAACAATTGACAAATGAATGAAATTAAAATGCCAGAACATAGACTACGAATCTTCCACTAGGGCTGGTGTCATATGTTGCACTAAGCATGAAAAGAGATAAAGAAAATTTAAAGGAGCTTCCCATATCATTTTGTGCATATTCAGAAGCACCCAAACTTGATACTGTGTGGCACAACTCAGAGAATGCTGAATTACTGATATAAACCTAGTGATATTGCGAAACAATTTATAATCTTTCTCTAACTGCACATATCATGTGTAAGTTTGTATTATGCGTCAACAAGCAATAGGACACAATAGTTAACCTCTTCCTGAACTAAACTATATGATATCTCCAACCGAAGCTGTATTTGTAAAAATTTATTACCATTTTAACGCGCACACACATTACTGCAACGTTTCAATTTTCTTCAGCACATTCACTTATATTTTTGTGAGTTGGTTTCCCATATATACCCCAAATGAACTAGGTTGCATAGCTAATACCGTAAAATATTGCACAGGAAGTAAAAGGAAAACGTAACCTAAATTCGCAATATCATTATTGATTCAAGTAATGATCCTTGAAATGTGCAAAGTTTGTATGATCACCTAATTCCAATGCTACGAACTAAACCCATAGAGACCAGCGCTTCCATAGCATGCCAGGTAGTTTCCAAATATATGGTTGTGTCTATTTCTAGCACCCCATCTTCATCCAAAGCACTGCCAGTCGTACCAACTCCTGCATGTATATAAATAAATAGACAGATGAATTCAATAATCTATATAAGAATGAAACTATTTGATGACTAAAAGAAAACAGTTCATAAGAGAATCCAAGATAAGAACGAATTTTTTTTGTCGTTTTTATATTTTAATCATCTAAGGGCACCATTTTAACTCTAAATTTTCACAATCATTTGTTAACCAGCATACATGAAAAAGAAACTAAGGTTGGATCTGGTACTCTGGAATTGGCTGCGGGTGGGGATGCCCATTTCCCCAATATACAGTAAACCTCTCTAAAGTTATACTGTTGGGACCAAACCAATTTTATAACTTTAGAGGTTATTACTTAATAGAGGTGTAGGAAAAAAAAATATTATTTTTTGACTTATTTATCCTTATGAATGCTGCATTTCTTAAATAGGATTCATTGGGCGCTAAGTATTTTATTTCCTGCATATTTTTGTACTCATTGATAATTATAACCATGTGGAGACGTGTTTCCTTAAGATGGGATCAAGAGAAATTATAACTTATTACAATATGGAGTTTATTCTAATACATAATTGGTCCCAAGTTGGCAGCGGAATTTTTTATTTTTTATTTTTTTACTTTAAGGAAGTTATTCCATTATAGAGTATTACTTTAGAGAGGTTTTAGTGTAATAGAATGAGCACCCACTTGAATTTCTCCCCCCGCTTCGGTTCCATTCGTACTAATAGAAAAGAAAAACCCAAGCCCAACCCAAGCCAAACCACTCACATAGTCATTGATTTTTTTAATATTCAGCATTTTAGAATCATCCATTGAACCCTAGTTTGATATGGATTAGCGAGTTGGATTAGTATTGCTTTCTGTTTCTTACTGAGCTCATTCAGCGTGCAATGAGTTTGGTTAGAATAGATTCTGCAGAAAATTTTCTTTCCACTTATCAATCACGTCCTTGACCATCCAAGCTGTAGAGACAACAGTTGGTAGCAAGGAAACTGTTTTCCTTTTGCTGTAATATATAGTTTTCAATCACGCACTACTCTTGTCAACCGCATTTAAAAAATAGTAGAGCACAGATTACATAATACAGAGAAATTTTGCTTTGCATAAAGTAGTCAAAAACCAAGAATTAATACCGGTATGCTTGGTGGCTACAGGAAAGTGAACAAGGTACAGATCCAGATAATCCAACCGAAGCTTCTTCAGACTGTCTTTACAGGCCTCTACAACGTGTCCATGATCCGAATTCCAAAGCTGCATTAAGGATGAAGAAACAGGAAGAAAAATAGATGTCATGGTCTGGACAACGACGGATATGGACTAGTCAGCTGGAGCAGCAAGTACGCTTGCCTTGGTGGTGATGAAGAGATCCTCTCTCTTAACAAGCCCAGTCGAAAATGCTTCTGCAAGTGCCTCCCCAACTTCTCGTTCATTCTTGTAATCAGCCGAGAGCAGCATTAACTCGTCAACGCATGTTACAACCGCAAAGGTAATTTGTGCAACAAGCTACGAATTACCGCCATATGGGCAAAAATGATTCTGAGAACGTAGATTCAAATGTTTTAGCAGGAACAAGAATGATCTGTAACCGGAATCAGATTCCAAATTTCGACTGGTATGATGCCAAAGGCCGGAGCGAGTCCGGATATCTTGTATATTACTATCTATTTCTACTGTCCTACATCACGCACACACAACACAATGCTCTAGCATACCAGAAGCAGTTGATGCAACGAAACCCAGATGACAAATTAACGAAAGGAAAGGAAAGAAATCAAACCCATATGAACAAAGTGTAAAGTTGGGTGAGAATTAAGGTGAGAAAATGAAGGAGAGAAAGAATGACGATGGATAGTTGGATACCAGCGCAATCGAAATGGCGATAGCCAAGGTTGAGGGCATTGATAACGAGGTCTCTGATTTCGTTTCCTTCCCACGCGCCAAACACCCAGACCCACTGCTGGCATTTTGAACCCACTGCTGAGTGTTATCGCCATTTTTCCCACCTTTCTTTCTTTCGAGTTCGGATTTTGGCCTCTGCCTCTGCCTCACTCACTGTAATATACTTGCCCTTCTCTCTCTCCGTATTAATGGCAGTCAAAGATGGAATTAAAGATAACATCCTCTTTCTCATGTGTCCAAGGGGGAGAGAATCAGAGATGGTTTCTTTTTGTCCATTTGTCACTCTTTTTATTCGTAACGCTATTACCAAAGTATTGAGCTTTAGGGAAATTAGAGAGATTTCTGTATATTCAGATCGATTTCAGGCGAGCATGAAGGATTTTGATTTTTCTTTGGTTTAGATTCATGGGTGTGTTATTACGTCGTCAAGAATGGCCGGCGTAAAAAAGATTGGAAAATTATTATGTTTGCGTTTTGAATTTGACTTCTAATCAAACGATTGAATAACTGAACAAGAAACCTCTTTTCAACCTAGGTTCTTTCTCTGCCCCAAAACAAGACTTTAAACGAACAACCAAATAATATGAAATGGTGGAGGTGAAGACCAAGACAGAATCTAAAAAGAATTGAAACTTAATCTACTTGCGAGAAAATAAATTAAATTAAGAACGAATGCATAGAAAACAAAAGTGCTTAGACAAATTGTCATTTAACCCCTAAACCTCAACTTTGTCTCTTTTTGCCTTTGTACTGCTAAAATATATTACCAAATCCATCAAAATTGTTTGCGTAAAACAAAGAAACTTATCATTGCAGAGATGTGTGCCGTATAAGAGCAAGTCCACTTATTGGTGGATTGGCAGGTGGAGTTCCTTTAAGATAGTTACCATTTAAAGTAAATAATTGTCACATCCAGGTCTGGACTTCACCACATTCCGTGCTCGACTTCGCCGTAGCACGATATTGTTCGCTTTGGGCTCCGACCACGCCCTTACGGTTTTGTTTCTGGAAACTCATGAGCAACTTCTCAGAGGGTCACTCATTCTGGGATTGCTCTAGCCCAACTCCGAAGCTAGTGAGCTCCCAAAAGGCCTCGTGCTATATAGAGGTGGGCATGTACATATAAGGCATAAAGTATCCTCTTCCCTGAGCGACGTGGGATCTAACAATCCAAGGAGCTCCCAAAAGGCCTCATGCTATATAGAGGTGGGCATATACATATAAGGTATAGAGGATCCTCTCCTTTGGGCGATGTGGGATCTAACAATCCACCCTCCTTAGGGGCCCGACATCCTTGTCGGCACACTTCCGGCCAGGGATTGGCTCTGATACCAAATTGTCACATCCCGACCCAGCTCCACCACATCCAGGGCTCGACTTCGCTGTAGCACCACTTTGGGCCCCGACCACGCCTTCACGATTTTGTTTATGGGAACTCATGAGCAACTTCCTAGGGGGTCACCTATCCTAAGATTGCTTTAGCCCAAACTCGCTTAACTTCGGAGTTCAAGCCAGTGAGCTCCTAAAAGGCCTTATGTTATATGGAGGTGGGCATGTACATATAAGGCATAGAGGATCCTCTCCCCTGGGCAATGTGAGATCTAACAATAATAATCGTCTTAAGAGGGCAAGGGCAAGTAATTTGCCCTTATTTTTCACTTTGAATAGTACTTGCGTTTGTACAATTCCAGGACAATGGCAAAGACAATAATACTATTGACAAATATATATATATATATTTTTTATGCTTCGTAAATTTGTTCCTTGAAAATAAAGTGATTGTCTAATTTCAATAATTTATTTCAAATACAAGGCAAAAGCATAGCATTACAACCTAGTACGATATTAAAACAATATTATTCTCAGTAGCCTACAACTTAGGGCATCCAATGCATGGTGCCAGGGCATCCAACGTATGGCCTAATTATTTTTTATTTTTTAATTTTTTTACGTTGGGTTAATCTTGGTCATTGATTTTCAAATTTTGAAATTAGACACACCATAACATGCCATGTGTGGCAATGGTAACAATTTAATTTATTTGGTTGGAAATCCAATGACTCACGGCAAGCCACGTCAACAAGTCGTTGGGGCTTTGCTGCTGGTTTGCTGCAATGGGGACCACGTCTGCAGCTACTGTTGGCTGATTGCCTATTTTTGCACTTGTGTTATACATGCCTGAGAGAAAATAAAGTTGTGGCCAGCATTAGCATGTCATCATGCTAACGTCAGCTTGCCCGTTGGTGTAAGGCTGAACTTATTTTGCTTGGGCTTTTGGAGGATTGTGTTTGGCCCACCACTTGCCCTATCAATTGGAACTTGTGGAGATGGCTTTTTGGGTTGGAGGCCATCTTTTGGGCCCTTGCCTTGCCTTTCACCAACCTGTGGGCATGCTCTTAGCCTCCATTTACTATTTGCTAAGGCAACAACGAATGGATTTAAATGATTTGTGAAATATAAGAAAATGAGCTAAGAAGACCCTTCGTGACTCAACACATCTTCCAAGCTAATCGCTTACATTCTGTTGATGAGTTATACACCATTCGTCAGAAGTTGGACGGGTCATTGCGTGAATATGTCGATCGCTTCAGTCACTAGTACTCTCGTTGAGTTGAGGCAGATGATAAAACAACACTTAGAGCCTTCACGGTAAGCATGCACGAAAGCTTCTTCAAGTACATGATCAATGGTAACACTTGGAAGACTAATGCTTCTTCAAGTACATGATCAATGGTAACACTTGGAAGACTTACACTGAAGTGATGATACAAGCTTACAATCATGCCTTTTGCCTAGGTAAGGACATACCAAGGGAACCCTCCTATGATTAACCCCTATCAACAAATAAGGAGTGGAAGTCAAGTTCTACTAAGGGAGAAGGTTTTGGCCATCTAGACACCCATTGCATCCTTTCCTGCCTCACTTAGCTACCCACTAAATGACCAAACATATTCGTCTCTTGACAAGACAAAGGATTTGTACTCTCAACAAGCTCATTACAACAAGAGGGATAAAGGTTCGTATCAAGACAACCCTTGAACGTACCTTCAACTATTATGACCGTGGGGTCAAGCCTCGCTCTTTCATAATGGGGGACTAGGTGATGAAGGTAATGCTTTTATAAGAAGGCATATGCATTACAAATGTTTTGACCTTCAACCGTTTGAGATCATTTGTAACAAAAGCCATTCAGCAAATATTTAATGAATAGGGAATTCAGACGACTTCGTCTGAGTCTTTTACATTCCTAGCATTGTAACACCTAGTCTACGCTGACCTACATCTATACTCTACCTCAAAACTTCAACATGCTTATTTGACATAAAGTAAGTGAAACTAAGTGTTACAACCAACATGATTCACATATCCAAACAATGGATTCCTTCATGCATAACAAAACATTCATAAGCATCACTCATGTCAATCACCATAAACATCGTACATTTTAACACATTCATACATAAGCCAACTGAGCTTCGAAGGGGTGTCAATATGCATTTTACCATTCAACACTTGCTACAATATGCCTCGGCAACTTGCCCTTATTCTCACCATCTAGATGATGAAGGAACTCACCTTCGTATCACCAACCAAGTGGTGAATAGTACAACCCGTACTCTAATATCCTTCGATAACTTGCCACTCTTTCCACCAACCAGGTGATGAAGACACTTATCTTTGTATCACCAACTAGGTGACGAAGAATACAACCAGTACTTTAAGAAACAATTTTGAGTTTCGGCAACTTGCCACTCTTCTTATCACCAACCAGGAGATGAAGAGCACAACCAATACTCTGATAAACAATTTTGAGTTTCGAAACTTGCCACTCTTCTTATCAACTAGGTTATGAAGGAACTCACCTTCGTATTACCAACCAGGTGATGAAAAGCACAACCAGTACTCTAATAAACAATGTTGAGATTCGGCAACTTGCCACTCTTCTTACCAACTAGATAATGAAGGAACTCACCTTCGTACCACTAACCAGTTGGTGGAAAATATGACTAGTACTTTAATAAACATTTTTTCTTTGACACCTCACTACTTTTCTCACCAACTGGGTGATGAAAGAACTTACCTTCTTTTCATCAACTAGGGAAGAATAGTACAACCTGCACCTATAGATTCTTAGCATTCATAAGCAATCAAAAATTTTCAAGCCTTACAACTCGGAAAAGGCATATACAAACTCAACAAAGCCTTCCACACTCTTGCTCAAAAGTGTGGAAGCAAAATCGTATTATATGGTTCAACAAACCTTAAATAGCTACAACACGTATATTGTCTTCTACACCTTTGCTCAAGAGTGTGGAAGCAGAATCGTATTATATGGTTCAACAAACCTTCAACAGCTATAACATGTAGATTGTATGCTACACTCTTGCTCAAGAGTGTGGAAGCAAAATTGTATTATATGGTTTAACAAACCTCCAACAACTACAACATGTAGAATGCCTTCCACACTCTTACTCAAGAGTGGGGAAGCAAAATCTATATATGTGGTCTCTCCCACATTTTCTTGTCCATAGTTCACAAAATAAATAAATAAATCTGGCAGAAAAAAAAAATTTGGCAAAAAGAAATTATGCCAAAAAAAATCCGAAATTAATTAATTAATAATTATTTCGATAATTAGTAATTAAGAATTTAATTAATTATTTATTATGACATGTGGAGAAGGCCAACAAAACTTCAACACATATGAAACTACAACATGTAGATTGCCTTCCACACTCTTGCTCAAGCGTGTGGAAGCAAAATCAATTTATGGAGTCCTATAAAATGCTTCCCACACTTTAAAGGGTAGAACTTCCCACACCCTTGAAGGGAGAGAGCTTCCCACATCCAAGGGAGAGAACTTCCCACACCTTTGAAGGGAAAAAGCCTTCACACACTTTGAGGGAGGAAGCCTCCCACACCTTGAAAGGAGGAAGCTTCACACTTTGCCTAACTACAAAAAATTCAAAAAGCCTTTCACACTCTTGCTTAAAAGTGTGGAAGAAAAATCTATTTATGTGGTTCAAAAAAGCTTCAACCAAAAGTTTCAACAAAAAATTCAAAAAGCCTTCCACACTCTTGCTCAAGAGGGTGGAAGTAAAATCTATTTATGTGGTTCAAAAAAATTTCAATCGAAAGCTTCAACCGAAAGTTTCAACACGAAAGTTTCAACAAAAAATTCAAAAAGCCTTCCACACTCTTGCTCAAGAGGGTGGAAGTAAAATCTATTTGTGTGGTTCAAAAAAACTTCAACCAAAAACTTCAACAAGAAATTCAAAAAGCCTTCCACACTCTTACTCAAGAGTGTGGAAGCAAAATCTATTTATGTGGTTCAAAAAGGCTTCAACCAAAAAATTTCACCTACAAAGCCTCAACCAAAAAGCTTCACCTACAAAACTTCAACAAAAAAGTTTCACCTACAAAGTTTCAACCAAAAAGCTTCACCTACAAAACTTCAACCACTCAAGCTATACGCCCAAAGGAAAAGGCTTCACCTACAAAGCTTCAACCACTCAATTATGTGCCCAAAGTAAAAAGTTTCAACCATTCAAGGTACGTACACAAATAATATCAATCATGGGGGTAAAGGTATAAATAATTATTTGAATATTTTTCAAAGAGGAGTATAGGAGCATTGTTGGATTTGTAATAGAGATAAGGTACATCTTATTTTATTAACGAGTCTATTATTTTGTTTGACCTCAACTCATTTCACTTAAAAATCGAGCTCAAATGAGCAAAAAATTAAATAAACCGAATTAGAAATTTCGGGCATATTTAAAGCTCCACATGTGGTGCTCACTTCATGAAAATTGTGGTGTTTTGTTTTGAATATGAGAACGACTAACACGAAACAAGGGTGCTAGGTCAATTTCATTACAAATCCACAAACAAAAGACATATGGGTATAATTGAGGGATTCGAGATGGGAGAGATTGGAGGGAAACTGTTACAAAATTCGTATTTATGTGGAGATGATCAGTAAATTGGGTTGAAAAGTTTTCTAATTTCACTTAGATGAAGGTGTGCAAAACCACTTTGGTGGTTTAGGTTTCTGTGCCGTCTCCTTCTATAGTATTGATGGTGTTTTGTCTATTTGCTTTGTTGGCATCAAAAATTTTCCTTTACGGGTCTTCGGGTGGATATGGTTGCTGGTGTTGATTTACTTTTTTGGGACTGAATTTTTTCAATACAATTTTATGTACTGGTTGCGATCTTTAATGTTATGAAATTAGGGAGTAGTTTTTTTTCTTCAAATGGGGCTGCTTTATATATGTGTTTTTGTTTTAGGGTGATTGTGTTTTGTTGGTGTTGATAGAAAATTAGATGACCCGAGCAATAGAATGGCGAGGTCCATGGTGGATGTGGCAGTAATGACTTGTGGCAATAGACTGATTTTAATTGGGTCATCATATGTTTTGCTTGGATTTCTATGTGCAATTGACCTAGTTGTAACTTGTTTTAATGTTTTATCCTTTTTAACATTTTCTTTTATAAATGAAGTTTGTGTCTAACAAAAAAAAAACAAACCTTTTTCTTTTCCATGTTCTCTTTTCATTTAACATCATTTACATAAAGAACAACTAATGAAAATGACCTCAAATTTGTTATTTATCCAAACACACTTAAATGAACTTTTTTAGTTACAAGAGTAAAAGACAGTAGCAGTATTTTAATAAGTTAAAGATTAGACGCAGTATTAGTATCACAATTAAGTTAAAGTTCACATCAACAATTTTTTCTTCATAAAAACGACAAATGTTTCTTCAAAATTTTCATTAAAAATCATTCATTAATGTGTTTTTCAATGCAAATTTGTTGCCTGAAACTTTTGCCATTAAAGCTCCCTTATATAAAATGATTAAGACAAAAACTAGTTATTTGATCTAAGAAATATTGATTGGAACCATGAGAATGCAAGGAACAAGCTTCAGCAAGACCCACGTGTGCTTTGACATCCCACATCGCCCAGGGGAGTGATCCTTATATGTATATTCCCATCCCTACCTAGCACGAGGCCTTTTGGGGGCTCACTGGCTTCGGGTTTCATGGGAACTTCGAAGTTAAGCGAGTAGCGCGCGAGAGCATTCTCAAGATAGGTGACCCATCGGAAAGTTCTTGTGTGAGTTTCCAGAAACAAAACCGTGAGGGCATGGTCGGGTCCCAAAGCGGACAATATCGTGCTACGGTGGTGGAGCGAGCCTGGGAAGTGATCCGTCCTGGGTCGGGATGTGACATGTGCAGATGCGGTTGCATATGCTCAAATCAAAATCAAATTGCTGTTTAAATTTTCAACTCTATTTCTCTTGTATATAAAATACGTCAATGATAGGTTGGGTGGTATGCACGTGGGGTAGTGTTGGATTTCAAAATTTTTCATGTTGGAGCTAAGACACTAAGGTCTTGTTTGGCAAGTCGAATTGTACTGACTATTTCAGTCGGATATGATAAATAGTCGTCGGATAGTACTGACTAAATTAATTAGGCGTTTGGTGCAACATTGGATTAATAGTTGTATTATTTATACTGGGTCTGTTATTATCTAGAAACCCAAAGACTTGCAAATCCTATACTCAAAGCAAGAAGCAAATAAAAATTCCCCAATATTAGAGCAAAACCTAATTTCAACTATTTTTTATTATGTGCTGGATTAACATAACTTTATATTATAATTATTTTTTTTTGATAATTTTGAAATAATGATTGATGGTAAAATGAAGGAAAAAAAAAAGGATCCGGCAAGGATTCCAGATTTGAGAACTACGTTTAGCAGCCGGGTTTGGGTTTTAGAGTCGGGTAATTCCAACCCGGTCAATTCCATATCAGTGCTTAAACCCCCAAACCCAAACCCTGCAGCTGCTTCTCAGATTTGTCTCCGCCACTCTCCAACCCTCGCTGTCTTCTTTCTTCTTTCTTCTTTCAGCTTCAGAAGGTTAGGGTTTCTCTTTCTCTCTCT
Source organism: Pyrus x bretschneideri (assembly GCF_019419815.1). Classification (NCBI taxonomy): domain Eukaryota; kingdom Viridiplantae; phylum Streptophyta; class Magnoliopsida; order Rosales; family Rosaceae; genus Pyrus; species Pyrus x bretschneideri. The sequence goes on from NW_025999801.1 coordinate 1,239,910, forward strand.
CTCTCTCAGACTTGTCTCTGCCTCTCTAACCCTCGCCGTCCTCCTTCTTCTTTCAGCTTCAAAAGGTTAGGGTCTCTCTCTCTTTCTCTCTCTCTCTCTCTCTCTCTCTCTCTCTCTCTCTATATATATATATATATATGTTTCTGTATACATATCATTGTTTCGCTTCAAATAAAATAAAGGAAATTTCATCAATTCTAGAATTCGGGATTGATGAAGTTTGAATATATGAAATGAAGTTGTATGTCACACCAGCTAAAATCTTTGTGGAAGTAAATTGTATAAATATTTGGGTGTTTGAATTTCTAGGGGTCAGGCGTCACAATGGGGAGGAAGGCTCGTCACAGTGACAGTGTGTTTGAGGACCGATGGTGACTTCGACAGCGATGAGCTGAATGTTAGTTTAATTTGTAAGTCTGTTGTTCGGTTTCGGTAGTTATCTGGTTTTGTTTTGGTGATTGTGTTGTTAATTGATGATCTGTGAAGTAGATGGAGCAGGAAGAGGATGACTTTGATGATGAGCACGACGGTAGGAGGAGGAAGAAGATGGACGAGAAGAAGGGGAAGAGGAAAATGATTATGAGAAAAACGATAATAAAGATGCCGAGATGGAAGAACTCGAGAAAGAATACATTAATCTTCGTCATCAGGAGCAGTAAGAGACTTCTGTTCACAATCCTTTTATTTTTTATTATAAACTTGTGATGCTTAATTAGACTGACGACGTAGAACTAAATAATGTGAGTGTAGGAGATAATATGCATAGCAGTTGGAGGTTGGTGACGAAATTTGATATTAGGTTACAGAAGTGATACATGCGTCTGCAATTATTGAGTTCGAGATAAAAAGAAGGAACACACATCTATACATAGGTACAGGCGGATGTATGAAGTTAATTTTGTTCCTCGTTTATTCCCTCTTTCCATGCAGAGATATTTTAAAGAATCTAAAGCGCCATAAGGACGAAGAACTTCTTAAAGGTCAAGCAGTGAAGAACCAAAAGGTGCATTGTTCAAGATAATAGCTCTTGTAATATCCATGAAATAGGTTTTATTTTCATCATGAAATTATTGCTCCTTGATTAGAGCTTTTTTTTTATGCCTCGCCTTAAAGTTGACAAAAAATATTTATGTAGTGGATTATTGTCTGATCGATGTTTATTTTACCCATTTTTTATGTTTTTTTTTTCTTTTTTTTTATCATTTTCCCGAAGGCTCTCTGGGACAAAGCTCTTGAGTTCAGATTCTTGCTTCAGAAAGCATTCTCAAATTCAAATAGATTACCACAGGTCGCTTTTGCTTTTCCCCCCTTCTTTTTGTAGCTTTTTGACATGTTAAGATATCATGTTCTTACCCGAGAGGTTGTCTGCGGGAGCCAGTTAGGTCTTTATTTTGTGATTCACATCAGGTTGTCAGTACAGCATATTCTGATCTAGTTGACTCATCAAAGCGAACTTTAGATTCTCTAGCGGAACTACAAGAGGTATGGCTGTCATAAAAACTTGTTGTCTACCTAGTACTACTTGGTCTGTGGTTTAGCTTCATACCTTGTGGTAATATAATATAAATTATTACGATTTGTTAATATTGACATTTGTATATGCTAAAATTTATCACATCATGCCATTTTTTCTTGTTACAGGCTTTACTTGAGAAGAATCCGTCCATCGTTCAAGCAACAGATAGTATGTGCAAAGTACATTTATCGTACTATTATATTTATTTTGTAATACAATTGGCTCTCTATTATTGTTGTGCATTTGCTATTGGCGTGATAAGAATTGCCAGTATGTGTAAGGTTTGCTATGATGGTACTGAGTTATTATTAAGAGAGTAAGAGTGTCAATCAAGAGGAATGGATTAAGCTGAGCCTTGCCCAAGCTCATCCCAAATTACAAAGCATCGAGCTTGAGCTTGGACCGGCTCAATTGTTAACCTAAATCTTCGCACATCAGCTTTGGGTCAGTTGAATTGTAATAAAGTTTGTGCTTAGTTCTAATTGAGATCAAGGCAGTCCCAACAGGTGATGGTTTACACACAATAGGTTGGAAGTTCAGAATAGTTTGATCGGTCAGAAATATTGTTGTATTCAACAAAAATTAGACACTGATTTTGTATACAGCATTCAAGGAAACATCAATAGGGTTTAGGTATATGTTCCAGTGGTCAAAAGCATAATGTCGGCATAGAAGCTAAATCAGTTGGGTCTTGCTTTGTTGATCTGAGGATAGCCAGCCAAGACGAAGCCAGATTTGTAGGGCCTGTTTGGGATTGAGGTGCTTAAAAAAAAAGCTACTATGAAAAAAAGCTATGAAAATTTTTGGTGTTTGGTAAACTTTGAAAAACAGCTTTGTTTCAAAGTTGAGGGTGAAAAAAAGCCCAAAACCAGGAGATGACAAGAAGCTGCAATTTGCAGCTTCCAAAAGCAGCTTATTTTCACCCACACACGGGTGAACAGTGTACACATTAATGAAATATGAATAACCCAAAACTGCCCTCCCTTTCCCTTCACCTACGCTCTCACCTTTCCAGAACTCTCTCGCATGCTCTTCACTTCAGAGCTCTCTCGCATAACCCGAACCTCAGGCTCTCTCTCGTTCTCTCGTTCTGTCGTTAGGGAAAGAGGGGTGGGAAGAGCAAAGGGATGAGGGTATGGAGCATGGTGTGTTCGTCGAACCAGAATCGGAGCATGGAGGCTCACTCGCTCCTCAAGCGGCAGGGCTTCGACGTCGCGTCGTACGGCACCGGAGCCCACGTCAAGTTCCCTGGTCCCTCCCTCAGAGAACCCAATGTTTACGACTTTGGCACACCTTACAAGCAGATGTTCGACGATCTCCGGCGAAAAGACCCCGAACTGTATCCTCCTCCTCTAAACTTGTTCTTCTCTCGATTTTGTTCAATTGGGGTTTTCAAATTATGTATCTTTCTTGTTTCAATTGGGTTTTTCGAATTCTGGGTTTTGGGGAATATGATATTTTGGTGATGAAATAGATTCGTATAAATATCCAGAAAATAGTACGAACAAAAAGTTTTGGTAGGAGCAAATTGGTTAACAGGAAAGAAAAAGGACTTTAAGACTGTTGATATATGCAACTGAGATTGTAGGTTCAAAGCTTCAATATTTGGAAATTAAGTGGGCAGTCTGATAGATTTTGTGTATGAACTTACCCTTGAGGCTTTTAAGAGTAAATTCGATATTTGTGGTTCGAGGTGTTTAGCGAAGAGTATAGAATAGTTGATGACGACGACTATTGATTGGTAGCTCTGTGTAGCAATGCTCGAGTATTGTGGGATGTATGAACTGGAATTTATGTGCGTACTTTACGTTATGAATTGTGTTGTTTTTTATGCAAAGTGTAACCTTGACGATAAGTACAGGTACAAGCGTAATGGCATCTTGCCTATGCTTAAAAGAAACTTGGGAGTCAAATTGGCACCTCAGCGATGGCAGGACAATGCTGCCGACGGTTCCTTTGATGTGGTGTTAACATTCGAAGAAAAGGTTTTTGACATGGTTATTGAAGGTTGGTTTTAACTCCCTTCTCCTAGTTTTGGCTTGTATCTTCTAGATTTCAATAGTCCATAGTCATTCGATAATCAATTAATCAAATGCTCTTCTTTGTGTTGGTAGTGTTGTTTCTTGGCAAACTCTTTCTGTTGAGCTGTTGGAATATGACTTGCTGGTAGAGTTTGAGCTCTTAAGTTATAGGTATGCAATTTCTTTCAGCTTAACGTAATCATTGGAGATGGTAACAAACAACGATTGATATTTGAAATGGATTCTTTTTCCATTTGGGAAATGTAAGAAAGTAAGAAACCTTGAGTTTATAGGTTCCTAGGATTATTAGAACTTATACATACAACAGAGATGCTAGTTCTAGGAACTTGTGGTTAATGAATCTCAAGGAAAAGATAAAGTTTAAACCTCAAGAGAGTTTTTGATTTTTTTAAAAAAAAAATCAAAAAACATACTGGATGGTTGAAAGTTTCTGTTTAGTTGAGCATGTGGAAGAATTTATGTTGAACAGGAAAATTTTGAACTTTTAGGACACTATTAAAACCTGAGTTGGACGGTAGGAGAGAATGCCAAAATTTGTTGGCTTGAGTCTGCCTGCTTTATACGTGGTGATATTTTTCACAGAGAAGACTGTAGGTGGGAGAGACTCTTCTAATGCCTAAAAAACAGAAATTGAATAACTTAACTGGGTTTTGATCAGATTTCTCTATGGATTTGATTTCATAATCGTTCGCTTGATATAACTCGCAAAACCAAATGGATCATACGGACTTATATTTGAACTTTGAACTTATAGTCCAAACTCTAACAGAAGCTTCAAAAGTATTGGCACCATCTACTTTTGTTCATCTTTTAGTTTTATGAAAACTAAAAGAAGATTTGTGCAGTTAATCTGTAACTTGAAGATACCATCCTTGTTTGCTTGTCTGACCCGTGTGCAACAATGTATAGATCTCAACAACCGGGACCATGCTCTTAGGAAATGTGTGCTGATAATCAACTTGGAGGTGAAAGATAACCACGAGGAGGCGGCTGTAGGAGCTCGTCTTGCTTTAGATCTTTGCCAAGAGGTCTGTATTTATGGTTGCGTCGACACCCCATAATCTGTAATGCAAAACAGTAATGCTGACGGGTACATTATCGTTAATTGTTTTCCAGATTGAAGCAGCCGATTCGTGGGAGGAATCAATTGATGATATTGTATCTGGTTTTTAGAAACAGCAGCGACGGAAGTTAATGTATAGCATCTCATTTTATTGAAACTGTAATAATAGTCTGTTAGGGAGATTTCGAAAAACCAAGACCCGGTGTTGCTGATAACTTATGTGCACCGACTGTTCTCCCCAAATGTAATTCTTGCTTAAGCACCAGTTTCGATAATATCTTGATTAGAGCGACTCTCCTACCGTACATTAACAATATTAACAATATTGTACTACTTTCAAGTTTGATGAATGCATCTAATTAGACTACTTTCAAGTACATTAACAATATTGTACTAATGAATCCTAGCTATTCACTCTAAAATATTTCTATTAAAGTAGTTTGTCATACTAATTAATATTTAAGATAAAGTTTATAAATATTTTTCTTCTAAAAATAAAATATATTTAGTAATTCACTTTTATTTGTTAAGAAAATTAAATTAATAGCACGTTTAGTATTATACCCTTTTTGATCATTTCACATAGTCACAGCTGTTTTATAAAAAAGTTTACCAAACACTATCATACTGCTTTTTTTCTTTCCAAAAGCACTTTTACAAAAAAGTTTACCAAACACTTTGCTGCTTTATTTCACAGCCGCTTATTCTCACAGCACAGCCGCTTATTCTCACAGCAGCTTTTTTTCAAAGCACAGCAATACCAAACTAGTCCGTAATCTGCCCCAGGACAAATCTTTCCTGCTTGATCTCGTATAAACCTTAGCCTGATTAAGCAAAAAAAAAAAAAAAAAATAAAAAAAAAAAAAAAAAAAAAAGAAAAGACTTTTATGCTACTTTGGTCTAATCGACTTTCCTAGTTTATAGTGTTTTCATTTTCATTAGTTTCATACTGCATTTGTTCATGTAGTGCTTCTCCTAGTAAATATCCTGTCCTGAAGGTAAATCTGGACAATCTAAGAAGTCAAAGTCATCTAAGAACATTGACGGTGATGGTGATGAGGATTGGTCACAGATTTCTCAGTTGCTGTCGAGGTACTCAGATCGTACTTTAGATATTCTGAGAAGAATTATATTCTACTAACTACATATGCTCTTGTGTTGAAGTCTATCAATACTTGTATAAAACTGAAATATTTTTTTTCTTCTTCATGCCATATTTCACTGCTCCATATATGGAGCAGCAAAAGGAAATGTGGAATTTTTCTGTTTTATTGTTTAAAATTCTCGTAATGGTAGATTCAAGTACCTTACTATTATTGCTGTATTTCAATACCACAGTATCTAACTTTTGTTCAACTTTTCATTATTGTATGCATTTCCATTTGGGTTACTTGGTCTAACTAATCCTGTCATGTTTTATCTTGTAGAATAGCTACTTTCAGGGACAAATCCATCAACAAATGGCAGAGGAAGACAGAGGTGACCACAGGTGCTGCTGCTATTAAAAGCAAACTGCATGCTTTTAATCAGGTCTGGCCCTACAATTAAAATTGTAACCATGCGTTCCCCTATGAGCAGACTTGTGCCATCCTTTCCAATTGCAGAATATTAGCGAACAAGTTGCTTCTTATATGAGAGATCCAAGCAGAGTGGTTAGGCAGATGCAGATGAGGAAATCAGCAGTTTCTGTATTTGGCGCTGTAAGATATTAACTCTTACATCTAAATTGAAAAAATTGAAAATTTCACACTTCCCAAGCTTCTTGAGCATGCTCAAAGATATTTCTTCTTAAATTTTTAAATGGATGTGCAGGTTCCTGAGGAGAAAAATACTGCAAAGGGGGAGGTAATCCTACTGTTCTGCATAGAATTGGTTAACTATAATTCTATTCAAATCTGAGGCTCATCTATAAATTCGTTGCGGTTAAATGTCCCATGGATTTTAATTCTCAAACGAGGTACAAATTCATTGTTTGAGGAAGGATGCATTCTGTTAATTTGATACCATATTTGAACAATATTTTGCATCGTTTGTGGTGTTTACTTCAATTTTCATTTTGGATGGCCCCAATTTTATTTGATGAATTTGTTCCTTTGCTATAAGAATGAATAATGCCACCTGTGATTATTTTAACACTCATCAGCTGTAACTTTGATTGTATCTTTTAATTAAAAAAATTCTTTATTATTCCTTCACTCTAATAGGAGACACAATCCGAAGCTGGTGCACAAGTTGACGGTGACCCTGAACTTTTGGATGACTATGAGTTTTACCAGCAGTTACTGAAAGAATTTTTTGAGACAATTGACCCAGCATCTTCTGGTAAAGTCATTAGGGCATCCCATACGTAATACATGATTGCATTTGAATGTGATATACTGTTTATCCAAATCTATAAGCGTTTCGGTAAATCAAAACAGAGTCAGATTGCATTTAAAAATTGTGGCTTTTGAAATTGTTTATGATTGTATTCGCCCAAGTGATGCCGGATATCCTTGTTAATCTTCTGTTGCATGAGGTCGTAAGCAATCAGTGGCAGGGAAGAAAAATTTGGTAACGCTAATGCCATAATGTACACAATATTTGATGATGCTGAAGATATTTGAACTTGATATCTAATAGGATAGCAAGGGTCTTTCATATCCCAAGCGGTTAACATGGCTTAGTTATGAACTCCAAGTCTTGTGTTTGAAGGCAGAGAACATCTTGAAGACATCTAGTAAAATTAAAAACTCATGGAGGGCTTTTTGACTACCGTCGCTTCTTTTTCTGAGAGATGGAGGGCCGAACGATTTGAGTTAGCGTGAGAAAGAAGACGGCAGCAGTGACTAGCCCCCTCCATCCTCCCAGATGGCAGTTATTGCCTATGGCACTCGCTGCTGCAATTTTGTGATCAAGATCGTTCAGTTGCTCTTCTTCTTTGTCTGAAAAACATACAAATAACAGAAAATTTTGAGAAAACTTGAATGAAATGAATACGGGCAGACCCCTAAGTGCTTTAATGGAGCATAATTTACCTGAGTCCATGATGAGTGTATTCAACCATTTCGGCCTACAAAATTCAGTATTTTTCATTTCTGCTTCACTGAACCAGCAAAAGGAATATTCTCCTGATACATTCTCCAGCGGTGACAAATCCCCACCGATGACAAATGGATCATTAGGATCTGGAGTGGTGTTGTGTTGGGTACTCATCTTGTCTTGGTGCTCTTGCACAAGCTCCACACCAAATTCCTTTACCCGAATAAACTCAACATGTTCCATCGTCATTACGGAAACAACCACTTCATCTCCACATTCTAATATTATTGTTTGATTGTCCATTTTCCAATGGCTCAACCATGTCACATCTCCTCCTCTCCCTCCTGGACCACGGCAGAATCTTGGGCCATAGACCCACTTCAGACCCTTGCTCTTGTTGCTCACTTCAATACTCATTAGTGGAGAAGGACAATAAGCCGAACTCCAAACCCCCTTGATTGCATAGGTAGCAAAGATGTTCAAGCCTCGAATTTTGTGACTTGCAAGAAAAGGCACAATAAAAGAAATTGAGGACTTGGTACTTTTATGGCTGAACCGACCAGGAACCTCATTCCCAGCAAAAAATGTACTGTATATACCATGTTGATGCAGTCCCTGTGTACATGGCATGGAAACGACTATATTAGGCAACTCTTTCCGATGTGTGTGTGAGAGAGAGAGAGAGAGAGAGAGGCACCTGAACGGGACTCCAAATCCAATCAACATGTTTAAAATTTTGCAAGCCGAAACGTTTCCTCATTTCCAAGTTGTGCAAGCTGAAAAGTTTCATCATTTCCACATCAACTCTGCCAATAGGTTCTAACTTGTGATAGTACTCCCACTCAAGTACATTGTGGTTCTCACCCTTATAGGTCAATGCTCTCAACTCATTGGCTTGATATGTTATAGTTTTTAATGATATGCAACCACGTACACTAAGCCATCCAATTTTCGGCAACCCCACAAGTGATTCGAGCCTCTTACATCTTGATAAAGAGAGACCATTGAGCCTCCTCAAACCTTTGATGAAAACAGGTAGGCTAGAAATTGGATTATCATCTAAATCTAGATCTCGCAACGAGGATAGATTACTTAAATCCGTAGCAAAGGCATCATCAGAAAGATTGCACCTACTAAGGTTTAACCTTACTAAAGAACATGGCAAATAAGTCAAGATACTCGAACTTGTACCAGGCCGTAATTCACCTAGAATACCATCTGTTTCGAGAACTTTCACTGATTCCATCTTCTTCATCATCTCATTAAGATTTGAACAACCAGATAAATTGAGTGTTTCAAGTGATTTTAGCATGCACATGTTAGGAAGCATCCTAAGATTCTTGCAATCCGCCATATTCAAGTACACAAGTCTCTCTAGGTTTCCAATGGATTCATGAACATCAAGCAGGCTTTTGCAATCTACAAGAATCAATTCCTCTAGATTGGGGCAGTATGAGAAGTCCATGGTTTGACTAAGGCCATGAGAATGGCTCACATCAAGGATCTTCAATGAAGGAAGAAACTGCAGGAAAAAAAATTAAAATAAAGAAAAAAAAAGAGAAATAATATTTGTGGGAGTTAATTCTAACATATGCAATTAGTCAACGAATCAAAACTTAGCAAAAGACTGAAAATGAATTGAGATGCGTAGAGTAACATACTTTTGTTCCTTTGTAGACTTGTGTCAAGCTACTATATTGCATTTCAAGAACAATTAGGCACTCCAACGGAAAATCAATGGGTATAGAATCCAAAGGAAATTCAGGCCAACACAACCATCTTAATCCTGTAGGGAAATTTGCGTAACATCCCTCTAGCCGTACACGTCTAAGATGGAGTAGTTGTAATTTGTGCATCCTTTCAAACGCATTGGTTTCAAAGACTGTCTCATTTGTGCTTATTGGACTGTTTGCAGGATGCCAATGCATGTCCAGGACAAGACCTTGGATTGTTTGTGTACCCTAAGAAAAAAAGGGAACAACATTAATATGGATAATTTTCACAAGAAGAGAAAAACATATATATATATATATATATATCTATATCTAAAAGGCATGTTTCTACGTACAGTCTTTTCCCTCAGTACTTGGAAGGAATCCTTACGACGCCAAAGTCTACTACGTTTCTCAGGCTCTTCTGATTCTAGGCGAACTATTTCTCTTCCCATATCACGAATCAGATCGTGCATGTTCACCTTGTTGTCTTTATCAACTTTCACCAAGCATCTATCAATGAGATTTTGAATGCCAACAGTTGTATAGAAATCACATCCATCTAGTATTCTAACAATGTATTTTTTGTGCCTTCCTATTAGGAAACAAGCAATGTGGAGGAATAATTTCTGGTCCTGGTCATCTTGTAAACTGTCATAGCTTATTCTTAGTTTGTTCATGATTTCGCCATTAGGAATAACTTGTAGCTTCTCCAATGTACTTTCCCACACACCCATACTTTCACCTAACAGAGAAGAACCCAAAACTTGAAGAGCTAATGGAAGTCCTCCAGTATGCCGCACTAGCTTTTTTGAATATTCCATGTAACCTTTAGGGGGATGGTCCTGGCCAAACGCATGCCAGCTTAAGAGCTCCAACGATTCATCGTAATCCAAAGTTTCAACTCCGTGGACCTTAGTAACTTGATGTGCCTTTAGCAACCTTTCACGCCTTGTTGTTATGATTATTTTACTTCCGGGATAAAACCGATCTTTCATCAGTAGTACTGCATCTAATTGCTCCTTATGGTCTACATCATCAAGAACAAGAAGAACTCTTCTAGAGCTTATGGCTCTTACAATCTTAATTATTCCTTCACTGACGTTGTGCACTTTCTCCTCCTTCCCCTTCAAAATATCGTAAAGAAGTTGCATTTGAATTTGAACTAACCCGTTCGGTTGACTTGCTGTTTCTCTGATATTTTCAACAAAGCTGCTCCCTTCAAAACTTGTAAAATTTGAATTGTAAACATATTTAGCAATTGTTGTCTTCCCTATTCCAGACATCCCATGCACAACAACTATACCGACATCAGTTGATCCATCTTGTAACCATAAATTGATGTGTTTGACTCGAGATTGGATTCCAATCAAGTTGGATTCAACAGCCAAGGGTGTGCGAATTAGGTTGTCACCAATCACCTTGACAATTTTTGTGATAAACTTTGACTCGTACCTACGAATTTGCAAAAAAATGAAATATAAATCAAACATGTTGTCTACCTAAGAAAGTTACAAAGGTAACAACAGGAAGGATGCTAAACTTACACATTATTTTGACAGCACAACTTAATTAGCTAAAAATAAAAATGAAACTTTGTTGACAACATGAAACAAGGGAAAAAGAAATTATGAAAGTTATTATATGCACTTTTGGTAAAAGAATTATTGTATACACAGAGGATTCGAACAAAGAGGGGATTCGAACTCGACACCTGTAGAACACATGGGTTTAGAGAGATAAGAACAAATTGTTCAGAAAAAGGAAGGCAAAGCAAATTTTTGGTTAAAAATAAATTAACCTTCCAATATTGACGCTAGAAAGATAAAAGAGGGCAAATGAAAGTTACCCATCAGCTTGATTTGATAGGACCATCCCTGCTAGATCAGCAAGCTCTGCAAGTGCCTCCCTCCATCCCCGCACCTTATTCGGCGACTGAGTTTTCTCGTGTCTTGCAAATGCTTTTCCGATGCTTCCCGTCTGCTTCCTCGCATGGGATGGATCGACATCGTAGAAGACTGGTAATACTACATGGTCCGAGGTAGTCCTCTTGCGTTCAAGGATCATGACAAGCTCATCAAGGCACCATCTGGATGACGCGTAATCCTTCGAAAACACGACAACAGACGTTCGTGATTGCCGGATTGCTTTCTGTAGTCCTGGCTTGATATCTTCTCCTCTCTCAAGTTCGTCGTCATCTCGGAAGGTGAGAAATCCTGCGTTGTTCAAGGCTGTGTAGAGGTGGTCGGTAAAAGTCCTGCGAGTGTCTTCACCTCTGAAACTCAAGAAAACATCGTAACGGTAACCCCAATGAGTGTTGGAATCAGAGGATGTTCCTTGAGCTGCTCTCACAAGCGCCATAGTTTACGATCGATGAACAAACAAAATAAATGCTGTGTCTTTGCCAGGGAAATATTTAAGGCTCTATTTAGTAATTAGTTGGCTCATTCCTATCTACTTCCTGGAAAAATTGCAAATGAAACTCGTCTCATCTTTTTGTAATTGACTCGTTTTAGTCAAAGCAAAATTAGTTGGGTCGTTTTAGTCAAAGCAATTATTATTAATTGGGGCGTTTCAGTCAAGCAGATGAAAATAAATGCTGTGTCTTTGCCAGGGAAATATTTAAGGCGCTAATTAGTTGGCTCATTCCTATCTACTTCCTGGAAAAATTGCAAATGCAAACTCGTCTCATCTTTTTGTAATTGACTCGTTTTAGTCAAAGCAAAATTAGTTGGGATGTTTTAGTCAAGCAAATGAAAATGCATCTTAAAGCATTTCTGATAGAAATGTCAAAAGATAAATGTCAAATGTTAATTTGATGGTTGATATGCCAATCAATGTGATTGTTTTTGTTATAAATGACATTTGTATAAATGTGATTTTTTTGGTTATAAATGACATTTGTATAACTCTTTTTAAAAAGAAACCCATTAAAATAAATTTTCAAGGTCTATAATTGATGCATTAATGGATTCACACAATAAAATAATCAAAAATTATATGACATCATTTTTTCTTATATGTCAAATTTGATATGAAAACTCATATGTCAATCCACATAGGATTGACATATTGTTTGGAGCTTGCTCCTACTTTTAAATTTGATTACATAGCATTCGAATTAAAATTTGACATCTTATTTGGAAATAATTTTATCTTTTTACATGGTTGAAGACAGAGACCCAATACAACTTAATTATTTGTGTAGTTTTTTGTTCACTGATTACTAAAAAAATTGTAAATTAGAACTGATTTATTTATATTTTTTGAAAACAAGTATGATATTCATTTCATAAGGGAACAACGTACAATCAATGGAAAATGTGCTAACAATGGGTCTCGATAAAAATCTTCCCGGGGAAACCCGAATGAAGGGAAAAAGAGTATCTCGCACCAAACAAAATTAAGCATTTGAAATATCCTCCAAAATAAGATCAGAAATTACATCGGGCGGTTCTTCAAACCACGAAACCGGTTATGGCAGATTAAGGCCGCGGCGAGCCAATCTGTGTGCCATTTCATTGGCACCACGACGCACTAAAATAGCCTTCCATTGTTGAACAGGTTGTAGTAGCTGCCGTGTGTCAACTAATATATGGCCAAGGGGACCATAATTAACCTCTATGTTATTGTGTATGGTAGCTATTACCAACAGGGCGTCTCTCTCCATCACTACTTTCTAGTGACGCGATCTATTGTGGTTCTCACCCTTATAGAGCAGCCTCCCGAGCTGCTGCAACTTCCACCATAAGAGTCGACTAATCCCCTCCATTTGCATCGCCAGAACAGCGATAAACTCCCCAACCGCGTCTCGGATAATCAGTCCAGCTTCTCCTTTGCTGTTTGGCTCATCCCATGTCCCATCAAAATTGCACTTTATCCACCTTTCCTCTGGCTTCTTCCATTTATGAACTTCTACAACATGAGATTTCGACTATACCACATTCCTTTTCTTAAACTCCAACAACCAAGTATGTGCTTGAATTTGGAGTTCCTATGGTGGTAAAAAAGAACCCCGCCATAGTAATTCATTACGAGCTTTCCAAATATTCCACATCAACATAAGGACTAACTCAAAGCTTTCCGTGGACAACATCGAAGCCATTCTTGCCACCCAATCGTGTAATCCCACATCTTTTTGTTGCATAGGATGTAAACCCAACGGACTAGAAAACCATGTTGCACGAGGGTGGGGGTAGGCAACATAATATGCTTGATCGTTTTAGGTACCGTCCCACAGATAACACAACAGTCGTCCATTACAACCTTCTTCACCTTCAAATTAACTCTAGTTGGCAGAGCATTTAAACAACCTCGCCAGATGCAAATTTTAACCTTCCCCGGAACCTTAGCACGCCAAAGTGCCTTCCATAGGAATTTGATCTCTGCCGGCGTCTTAGAACCTATGGGAACATCCCCACATATGTCACTACAAGACTGAGCTACAAAATATGCACTCTTAGCCGTGAATACTCCTTTAGGCTCCTTGATCCAAATCAACTCATCAGGCGGATTATAGAAACTCAAAGGAATACTTAGAATAAGATTGACCTCCTCGGGAAAAAAACATTCGAGAAACCACCTGTATATTCCATCTCATATGATCCGCCTTCAACATCAAAGAACGAATAGTAAGATTAGGGTGAACTCCGAGGGGTACCGGACTCAACACCTTGGCATAAGTCTCTCTCGGCAACCAAGAATCCCCCTATTTTTTATCTACCATCACCTACACGCCATCTAGCACCTTGGTGAATCAAAACCTTAGCTGCTGCAATACTATTCCAACAATAAGAGGAAATGGACTTCACTAAGGCATTTAGAAAGTTCGATTGCTAGAAATATCGAGCCTTAAAAACTTGCGCCACCAGAGACTACGGTTGTTTTAGAATGCACTAACCTTGCTTAGGAAGCAAAGCAAGATTAAAAGCGTACAAATCTTTGAAGCCTAAACCACCCTCACTTTTTGGCTTGCACATACGTTTCCAACTCACCCAATGAATGCTTCTTTTGCCGACTTCCCTGCCCCACCAAAATCAAACAACCATCTGATTCAATTCCTTATAGAACATTTTTGGGAGCAAAAAAGTCTGCATGGTATATAATGGAATAGCCTGGGCCACGGTTTTAATTAAGATTTCCTTCCCCCCACTACTTAGGAGACTCCTATGCCAACCATTGAGTTTTTTTTCCATAACCTATCTTTTATATATGCAACTGTTTGTTTCTTTGACTTACCCATGTATACCGGCAAGCCAAGATACCTCTCGTGGTACACGAGTCATACCCAAACAATCCGCAAGTAGCTGAGCATCCACCTCATTTACATTAGCACTAAATGCCACCCCACTTTTCGATAGATTAACTGATTGCCCTGATGCTTCTTCATAAGTCCACAGCAAGGTCTTCAACTCGCAACACTTTTGTAAAGTACTCATAGCAAAGATAAAACTATCATCTGCAAAGAGTAGATGATTTATGCTAGGTGCATCATTACAAACCTTTATCCCTTGTATTCTACCTTGGGCCTCCCATGCATCCAATAATGCCGATAAGCCTTTGGCACAAAGCACAAATAAGAAAGGAGACAATGGATCACCTTGCCTGATACCCCTTTTAGGCTGTACTAATCCTACCGATTCCCCATTAAGCTTGAATGAGTAAGAGACAGAAGTGACACATCTCATAATCCAAGTAATCCATTCTTCCGCAAAACCCAAGCTTTGCATTATTTGTTCTAAAAAAGACCATTCAATATAGTCATAAGCCTTACTGATATCAAGCTTCAGTGTCATCACACCATTCCAACCACTAGTTTTCCTCCTCATAAAATGAGCAACTTCCGATGCCACCAGACAATTATCAGAAATTAATCTGCCAGAAATAAACGCACTTTGTGAAGGGGAAATTATATCTGGTGAGATACTCTTCAATCTATTCATAAGCACCTTTGAGCATATCTTGTATATCACATTGCACAAACTGATTGGCCTCAATTCAGTCATAGATGTAGGATCAAATTTCTTGGGTATCAGAGTTACATGTGTGTAGTTAACTTTCCGCAATAATTCCCTGAACTCAAGAAGGTGCCGAACCCCTTCACAGATATCTTTACCAACAACTGCCCAATGCTTTTGATAAAACCCAGGTGTCATTCCATCAAGTCTTGGCGCCTTGGTAGGGTGTATTTGGAACAATGCATTCTTAATTTCTTCATAAAAAAAAGGCAACAGAAGCCTTTGATTCATCTCATCCGTGACCTTCAGTACCATCTTACTTAAAATCCCTGAGGCATCTACTACCCAATGGAGTCAAACATTTTCATAAAATAGGAGATAATAACCAACTTCATACCATCTTTGCTCTCCTGCCATTGTCCTGACTCATCAAATAAACCATGAAGCCCATTTCGTCTCTGCTATCGAGTTGCTTTTTGATGGAAGTTGCTTTTTGATGGAAGTATCTTGTGTTTTGATCCCCAAGACGCAACCAATTTTCTTTACACCGCTGACGCCAGAACGCCTCCTCCTGCGCAAGTAGTGATTGTAATCTAGTATACAATTCATGCCTTTATGCAATAGTGGTTTCAGTAAAAGGTCTTCCAAACAAAGCTTGTAACTTATCTTCCGTTTCCACTATTTCACCTGGTAGAGTTCGCTCCGAACTTCTTACCCATTTCAACAACTGCACTCTCGCCGCCTTAATTTTTTCCATGACTTGATACATCGGTGAACCAGTACACACAGAAGACCAACCCACTTGGACCGCAGCCTCACAACCTTCTCTCACGGACCACCTATCTTCATAACGAAATCTCTTCTTGAATTTTGCTCTTTTCCTGACTTCCCATTCTAACAAAATCGGTATATGATCTAACGAAGTTGGTTTCATATGAACAACCTGAAACCCAGGAAATAACTTAATCTAGCTCTAAGTGGCCAAACCTCGATCCAACCTCACCTTTATACCGCCGCCTCTTGTTGTAGCCCATGTAAATTTATTGCCAACATAGCCCATATCTTGCAAATCACACTTGGCTAAAGCATTCTGGAATCCATCCATTTGCCTTTCACTGCGCAAATCACCACCTTCTTGTTCCATTGCTTGCAGGATCTCATTAAAGTCACCCAGACAACACCAAGGCAATGATGAAATGTCCTTAAGATTGTGGAGCAAAAAATAATAAAGAAAACTTTGGAGATAACAAGTGAACTTTTACTCATAAGAGACTAGAATGCCCTCATCAAATGGTGCGAGGTTCACGTCTGTTATACATGCAATTCAACCATCAAGAAGACCTAAGCAGTTTATTGAGACTTCTTCAAGCTCTTATGCCCATGGTGGTAAAATAAGTCAAGGATATTAAAAAATTCTACCACTCCCCTATCATCCACTTCCAACCTTTCTATATAGTTTCTCTTCCTTCTCCCACTTGCTATTCTATGGAAAAAATTCTAGTTGACTCATCAAAGCGAACTTTAGATTCTCTAGCGGAACTCCAAGAGGTATGGCTGTCATAAAAACTTGTTGTCTACCTAGTACTACTTGGTCTGTGGTTTAGCTTCATACCTTGTGGTAATATAATATAAATTATTACAATTTGTTAATATTGACATTTGTATATGCTAAAATTTAACACATCATGCCATTTTTTCTTGTTACAGGCTTTACTTGAGAAGAATCCGTCCATAGTTCAAGAAACAGATAGTATGTGCAAAGTACATTTATCATACCATTATATTTATTGTAATACAATTGGCTCTCTATTATTGTTGTACATTTGCTATTGGCGTGATAAGAATTGCCAGTATGTGTAAGGTTTGCTATGCTGGTACTGAGTTATTATTAAGAGAGTAAGAGTGTCAATCAAGAGGAATGGATTAAGCTGAGCCTTGCCCAAGCTCATCCCGAAGTACAAAGAATCGAGCTTGAGCTTATACCGGCTCAATTGTTAACCTAAATCTTCGCACATCAGCTTTGGGTCAGTTGAATTGTAATAAAGTTTGTGCTTAGTTCTAATTGAGATCAAGGCAGTCCCAACAGGTGATGGTTTACACACAATAGGTTGGAAGTTCAGAGTAGTTTGATCGGTCAGAAATATTGTTGTATCCAACAAAAATTAGACACTGCGATTTTGTATACAGCATTCAAGGAAACATCAATAGGGTTTAGGTATAATGTCGGCATAATGTCGGCATAGAAGCTAAATCAGTTGGGTCTTGCTTTGTTGATCTGAGAAGTCAGAGTCATCTAAGAACATTGACGGTGATGGTGATGAGGATTGGTCACAGATTTCTCAGTTGCTGTCGAGGTACTCAGATCGTACTTTAGATATTCTGAGAAGAATTATGTTCTACTAACTACATATGCTCTTGTGTTGAAGTCTATCAATACTTGTATAAAACTGAAATATTTTTTTTCTTCTTCATGCCATATTTCACTGCTCCATATGCAGCAGCAAAAGGAAATGTGGAATTTTTCTGTTTTATTGTTTTTAATTCTCGTAATGGTAGATTCAAGTACCTTACTATTATTGCTGTATTTCAATACCATAGTATCTAACTTTTGTTATACTTCAATATATAGTTTTTATCAGTTAATACATCAGCCTGTTATGTTATTTTGTCTCAACTGTTTAATATGCAATATACCCGTTGATAGTTTTCTGACATTGAAATTCCATTAGGCACTAAAGTAAATTTGTTTGTTATCCAAAGGGGCCGGCAAAGAACATTGAAATGAATTTGTAAATCATACTTGTAAAAAATCTATGTTGCCATGTTTACTTTGAGATGGAGGGCAGTTCTGGTTTAAAAAATCTTCTACTTGTAGTCATGCTCCGTCAACTTCTCTTGCATGATTTCTTGAAATTTGTTCTACCATGTTGTTCAACTTTTCATTATTGTATGCATTTCCATTTGGGTTACTTGGTCTAACTAATCCTGTCATGTTTTATCTTGTAGAATAGCTACTTTCAGAGACAAATCCATCAACAAATGGCAGAGGAAGACAGAGGTGACCACAGGTGCTGCTGCTATTAAAAGCAAACTGCATGCTTTTAATCAGGTCTGGCCCTACAATTAAAATTGTAACCATGCGTTCCCCTATGAGCGGACTTGTGCCATCCTTTCCAATTGCAGAATATTAGGGAACAAGTTGCTTCTTATATGAGAGATCCAAGCAGAGTGGTTAGGCAGATGCAGATGAGGAAATCAGCAGTTTCTGTATTTGGCGCTGTAAAATATTAACTCTTACATCTAAATTGAAAAATTGAAAATTTCACACTTCCCAAGCTTCTTGAACATGCTCAAAGAGATTTCTTCTTAAATTTTTAAATGGATGTGCAGGTTCCTGAGGAGAAAAATACTGCAAAGGGGGAGGTAATCCTACTGTTCTGCATAGAATTGGTTAACTATAATTCTATTCAAATCTGAGGCTCATCTATAAATTCGTTGCGGTTAAATGTCCCATGGATTTTAATTCTCAAACGAGGTACAAATTCATTGTTTGAGGAAGGATGCATTCTGTTAATTTGATACCATATTTGAACAATATTTTGCATCGTTTGTGGTGTTTACTTCAATTTTCATTTTGGATGGCCCCAATTTTATTTGATGAATTTGTTCCTTTGCTATAAGAATGAATAATGCCACCTGTGATTATTTTAACACTCATCAGCTGTAGCTTTGATTGTATCTTTTAATTAAAAAATTTGTTTATTATTCCTTCACTCTAATAGGAGACACAATCCGAAGCTGGTGCACAAGCTGACGGTGACCCTGAACTTTTGGATGACTCTGAGTTTTACCAGCAGTTACTGAGAGAATTTTTTGAGACAATTGACCCAGCATCTTCTGGTAAAATTATTAGGGCATCTCATACGGAATACATGATTGCATTTGAATGTGATATACTGTTTATCCAAATCTATAAGCGTTTCGGTAAATCAAAACAGAGTCAGATTGCATTTAAAAATTGTGGCTTTTGAAATTGTTTATGATTGTATTCGCCCAAGTGATGCCGGATATCCTTGTTAATCTTCTGTTGCATGAGGTCGTAAGCAATCAGTGGCAGGGAAGAAAAATTTGGTAACGCTAATGCCATAATGTACACAATATTTGATGATGGTGAAGACATTTGAACTTGATATCTAATAGGATAGCAAGGGTCTTTCATATCCCAAGCGGTTAACATGGCTTAGTTATGAACTCCAAGTCTTGTGTTTGAAGGCAGAGAACATCTTGAAGACAAGGTGATAATGTAGAGATGTCTGTATCTAGTAAAATTAAAGACTCATGTAGGGCTTTTTGACTACTGTCGCTTCTTTTTCTGAGAGATGGAGGGCCGAACGATTAGAGTTAGCGTGAGAAAGAAGACGGCAGCAGTGACTAGCCCCCTCCATCCCCCCATGTGGCAGTTATTGCCTCTGGCACTCGCTGCTGCGATTTTGTGATCAAGATCGTTCCGTTGCTCTTCTTCGTCTGAAAAACATACAAATGACAGGAAGTTTTGAGAAAACTAAAATGAAATGAATACGGGCAGACCCCTAAGTGCTTTAATGGAGCATAATTTACCTGAGTCCATGATGAGGGTATTCAACCATTTCGGCCTACAAAAATCAGTATTTTTCATTTCTGCTTCACTGAACCAGTAAAAGTAATAGTGTCCTGATATATGCTCCAGCGGTGACAAATCTCCACCGATGACAAATGGATCATTAGGATCTGGAGTGGTGTTGTGTTGGGTACTCATCTTGTCTTGGTGCTCTTGCACAAGCTCAACCCCGAACTCCTTTACCCAAAATCTATCATAAGGTCTCTTCGTCATTACGGAAACAACCACTTCATCTCCACATTCTAATATTATTGTTTCATTGTCCATTTTCCAGTGGCTCAACCATGTCACATCTTCTCCTCTCCCTCTGTTAACACCGTAGAATCTTGGTCCATAGATCCACTTCAGACCCTTGCTCGTGTTGCTCACTTCAATCCTCATAAATTGATTACGCGAATAAACCCAATTCTCCTCGTTTGCATAGGTAGCAAAGATGTTCAAGCCTAGAATTTTGTGACTTGCAAGAAAAGGCACAATAAAAGAAATTGAGGACTTGGTACTTTTATAGCTGAACCGGCCAGGAACCTCATTCCCAGCAAAAAGTGTGCTGTATATACCTTGTTGATGCAGTCCCTGAGAACATGGCACGGAAACAACTATATTAGGCTACTCTTTCCGATAAGAGCGAGAGAGAGAGAGAGAGAGAGAGAGAGAGAGAGAGAGAGAGAGAGAGAGAGAGAGAGAGAGGCACCTGAACTGGACTCCAAATCCAATCAACATGTTTAAAATTTTGCAAGCCGAAACGTTTCCTCATTTCCAAGTTGTGCAAGCTGTAAAGTTTCATCATTTCCACATCAACTCTGCCAATAGGTTCTAACTTGTGATAGTACTCCCACTCAAGTACATTGTGGTTCTCACCCTTATAGGTCAATGCTCTCAACTCATTGGCTTGATATGTTACAGTTTTTAACGATATGCAACCATCTACATAAAGGTGTCCAATTTTCGGCAAGCCCACAAGTGATTCAAGCCTCTTACATCCCGATAAAGAGAGAGCAAAGAGCCTCCTCAAACCTTTGATGAAAACAGGTAGGCTAGAAATTGGATTATCATCTAAATATAGACATCGCAACAAGGATAGATTACTTAAATCTGTAGGAAAGGCATCATCCGAAAGATTGCACCTACGAAGCATTAACTCTACTAAAGAACATGGCAAATAAGTCAAGATACTCGAACTTGTACCAGGCCGTAATTCACTTAGAATACCATCTGTTTCGAGAACTTTCACAGATTCCATCTTCTTCATCATCTCATCAAGATTTGAGCAACCAGATAAATTGAGTGTTTCAAGTGATTTTAGCATGCACATGTTAGGAAGCATCCTAAGATTCTTGCAATCCTCCATATTCAAGTACACAAGTCTCTCTAGGTTTCCAATGGATTCATGAACATCAAGCAAGCTTTTGCAATCTACAAGAATCAATTCCTCTAGATTGGGGCAGTATGAGAAGTCCATGGTTTGACTAAGGCCATGAGAATGGCTCACATCAAGGATCTTCAATGAAGGAAGAAACTGCAGGAAAAAAAAAATTAAAATAAAGAAAAAAAAAAGAGAAATAATATTTGTGGGAGTTAATTCTAACATATGCAATTAGTCAACGAATCAAAACTTAAAAAAGCAAAAGAAGGAAAATGAATTGAGATGCGTAGAGTAACATACTTTTGTTCCTTTGTAGACTTGTGTCAAGCTACTATATTGCATTTCAAGAACAATTAGGCACTCTAAAGGAAAATCAATGGGTATAGAATCCAAAGGAAATTCAGGCCAACACAACCATCTTAATCCTGTAGGGAAATTTGCGTAACATCCCTCTAGCCGTACACGTCTAAGATGGAGTAGTTGTAATTTGTGCATCCTTTCAAATGCATTGGTTTCAAAGACTGTCTCATTTGTGTTTATTGGACTGTTTGCAGGATGCCAATGCATGTCCAGGACAAGACCTTGGATTGTTTGTGTACCCTAAAGAAAAAAAGGGAACAACATTAATATGGATAATTTTCACAACAAGAGAAAAACATATATATATATATATATATATATATCTATATCTAAAAGGCATGTTTCTACGTACAGTCTTTTCCCTCAGTACTTGGAAGGAATCCTTACGACGCCAAAGTCTACTACGTTTCTCAGGCTCTTCTGATTCTAGGCGAACTATTTCTCTTCCCATATCACGAATCAGATCGTGCATGTTCACCTTGTCGTGTTTATCAATTTTCACCAAGCATCTATCAATGAGATTTTGAATGCCAACAGTTGTATAGAAATCACATCCATCTAGTATTCTAACAATGTATTTTTTGTCCCTTCCTATTAGGAAACAAGCAATGTGGAGGAATAATTTCTGGTCCTGGTCATCTTGTAAATTGTCATAGCTTATTCTTAGTTTATTCATGATTTCGCCATTAGGAATAACTTCTAGCTTCTCCAATGTACTTTCCCACACACCCATACTTTCACCTAACAGAGAAGAACCCAAAACTTGAAGAGCTAATGGAAGTCCTCCAGTATGCCGCACTAGCTTTTTTGAATATTCCATGTAACCTTTAGGGGGATGGTCCTGGCCAAACGCATGCCAGCTTAAGAGCTCCAACGATTCATCGTAATCCAAAGTTTCAACTCCGTGGACCTTAGTAACTTGATGTGCCTTTAGCAACCTTTCACGCCTTGTTGTTATGATTATTTTACTTCCGGGATAAAACCGATCTTTCATCAGTAGTACTGCATCTAATTGCTCCTTATGGTCTACATCATCAAGAACAAGAAGAACTCTTCTAGAGCTTATGGCTCTTACAATCTTAATTATTCCTTCACTGACGTTGTGCACTTTCTCCTCCTTCCCCTTCAAAATATCGTAAAGAAGTTGCATTTGAATTTGAACTAACCTGTTCGGTTGACTTGCTGTTTCTCTGATATTTTCAACAAAGCTGCTCCCTTCAAAACTTGCAAAATTTGAATTGTAAACATATTTAGCAATTGTTGTCTTCCCTATTCCAGACATCCCATGCACAACAACTATACCGACATCAGTTGATCCATCTTGTAACCATAAATTGATGTGTTTGACTCGAGATTGGATTCCAATCAAGTTGGATTCAACAGCCAAGGGTGTGCGAATTAGCTTGTCACCAATCACCTTAACAATTTTTGTGATAAACTTTGACTCGTACCTACGAATTTGCAAAAAAATGAAATATAAATCAAACATGTTGTCTACCTAAGAAAGTTACAAAGGTAACAACCGGAAGGATGCTAAACTTACACATTATTTTGACAGCACAACTTGATTAGCTAAAAATAAAAATGAAACTTTGTTGACAACATGAAACAAGGGAAAACGAAATTATGAAAGTTATTATATGCACTTTTGGTAAAAGAATTATTGTATACACAGAGGATTCGAACTAAGAGGGGATTCGAACTCGACACCTGTAGAACACATGGGTTTAGAGAGATAAGAACAAATTGTTCAGAAAAAGGAAGGCAAAGCAAATTTTTGGTTAAAAATAAATTAACCTTCCAATATTGACGCTAGAAAGATAAAAGAGGGCAAATGAAAGTTACCCATCAGCTTGATTTGATAAGACCATCCCTGCTAGATCAGCAAGCTCTGCAAGTGCCTCCCTCCATCCCCGCACCTTATTCGGCGACTGATTTTTCTCGTGTCTTGCAAATGATTTTCCGATGCTTCCCGTCTGCTTCCTCGCATGGGATGGATCGACATCGTAGAAGACTGGTAATACTACATGGTCCGAGGTAGTCCTTTTGCGTTCAAGGATCATGACAAGCTCATCAAGGCACCATCTGGATGACGCGTAATCTTTCGAAAACACGACAACAGACGTTCGTGATTGCAGGATTGCTTTCTGTAGTCCTGGCTTGATGTCTTCTCCTCTCTCAAGTTCGTCGTCATCTCGGAAGGTGAGAAATCCTGCGTTGTTCAAGGCTGTGTAGAGGTGGTCGGTAAAAGTCCTGCGAGTGTCTTCGCCTCTGAAACTCAAGAAAACATCGTAACGGTAACCCCAATGAGTGTTGGAATCAGACGATGATCCTTGAGCTGCTCTCACAAGCGCCATAGTTTACGATCGATGAACAAACAAAAAACAAAATAATGCTATGGTTTCTGTGGGTCGAGAGGTAGAAGAAGAGGGTGAGATTGAGAGAGCTGAGAGCGGGATGGAGATGGATCCATTTTTTGTTTTTTTTTTTATAATCTTTTTCAGAGTTAACAGTGTTAAACTAGAGTTAGTAGCTGACCGGTGTCAAACTCTAAGAATGGCCACAGGGAGGTCACAGAGGCTTTTCGGTGCAGAAAATTCCAACTCCTAATTAGTTGGGTCATTCCCATCTACTTCCCGGAAAAATTGCAAATGAAAACGCGTCTGAACTTTTTGTAATTGACCCGTTTTAGTTAAAGCAAAATTAGTTGGGTCGTGTTAGTCAAAGCGATTATTATTAATTGTGGGGTTTTAGTCAAGCAACGCGTCTTAAAGCAATTCTAATAGAATTATCAAAAAATAAATGTCAAATATTAATTTGATGATTGATGTGGTAATGTTATATTTTTCCTTTTATTTTTTCTAATCGATATGATTTTTTGTTATAAATGATATTTTTATAACTCATTTTAAAAAGAAACCAATTAAAATAAATTTTCAAGATCTAGAATTGGTGAATTAATGGATTCACACAATAAAATAATTAAAAATTATTTGACATCACTTTTTCTCATACGTTAAATTTGACATATGAAAACTCATATGTCAATCCACATAGGATTGACATATCGTTTGAAGTTTGCTCCTACCTTTAAATTTGATTACATGATATTCTACTTAAGATTTGGCATCTTCTTTGGAGATGATTTTATCTTTTTGTATAATTGAAGACAGAGACCCAATACAACTTAATCATCCTTGACCAAAAAAAACAAGGGACAGACCCAATACAACTTAATTATTTGTGTTGTTTTTTATCCACTGCTTACTAAAAAAAAATGTAAATTAGAACTGATTTATTCATATTAGGGAAAAAAAAATCAAATACAGTTGTGGAGCAAAATATAATAAAGAAAACTTTGGAACTAACAAGTAAACTTTTACTCGTAAGAGACTAGAATGCTCTCATCAAATGGTGTGAGGTTCACATCTGTTATACATGCAATTCAACCATAAAGAAGACCTAAGCTGCTTATTGCTACTTCTTCAAGCTCTCATGTCCATGATAGTAAAATAAGCCAAAGATATTAAAGATATGATTAATAATGAAATCATATCTTTAAAGCTTTCTTCATTGAAGACAACTCAATCAAGTCAAAATTACAATAAATCCAATCAAGTATTCTATAAGACAATTCCAAGATATTATTTAATAAAAATATTTTTGGGATAATTTTTTCCTACACTCAACTTGGCCAACTAGACGTCAACACATAGCATGAGAATTTTGTCACATATGGTCGGCTATTTCCCTATAAATACCCTATTGTACACCAAATTCTGATGAGCTTTTGTTGCGGAATAAAGCTGTAAACTCTCTTCTTCTTCTTCTTCTTCTTTTTTTCCCCCCAGAAGTAACTAACTTGAGGACAAGATCGACCTGGTGGGACCAATGTCACTTGCTACTGGGACAGAGGCATGATGATCATAGCGACCGACTACTTCACCAAATGTGATGAAGCTAACTTCGTGGCAACAACTACCCAGACGGACATTCCATCATCTGCTAAATACGAATCTCGCATTCCATCATCACCACCTAAACCTCATTCAAGCTTATCCGAGCAGTTTGAAGTCTCAAGAAATCGCTGAACAAGTCCTCACAAGCTAAGTACTATTTCAATTGCTTTGCATTGTTGTTTTGCTCAATAGCACTCACAATGACTTCCATGATCTCCAGTGTGAGAGGGTAAACTAATCACCAATGAGTGTCGAAATTAGAGGAGGTTCCTTGAGCTGCTCTCACAAGAGCCATTGATTACGATCGATAAACTAACAAAAAACTGCTACCTGAGAAAAATTTAAATCTTTAACTGGGTCATTCGTTCCATCTTTTTAGACCATATTTTGTAAACTAAATGATGTGATGGATGATGGTTAGATTCCATTTTTAATGATTAGTAGAAAGAATCAAACCATCAACCGCCACATCATGTGGTTTACAAATATGGTCTCAAAAGATGGTCGCCCTAGCATCACCAAAAAAAAGTTTACGAACAAGTTTCACAAAAAAAAAAAAAATGAGGTAAAGTTGTGACTCGCCACACACATTATTAGTTGGCTCATTAAGAGTAATTCCACCGGTTTAGGGAGGGCAAGGGTAAGGCATTTAACTTCCCTTACTATTCACTCTGAATAGTACTTGCCATTGTGCACTTCCACCTGTTAGATAAGGGCAAAGACAAGCGCAAGGTGATTGATATTCACAAAGCAAATCTTGGTTTTCGTTTTCCTTGTGACGAGCTGGGAAAAGGGGGACATGCCAAGTATCCGCTTGGGAACATGTCTTCTTAGGGTTATTGTGGATGTATAATGCAATTTCATTAGTAATATCCCATTTTAGCTGAAAAATGCAATCAGATGTTAACTGTCATGTTCACCTTAGAATTCCAATTAGATTTTCAACCACTCTCGTCATGCTATGTGTCATTATCCAATACTAATATCCGCTCATATTTTTTTATCAGATTCTTGACCATTTTTATAGTGCAACGTGTCCTTTGTCCAATCTTCTGGTTTCCTCATATTTCTCTGTAAAAACCCTTCAAACCACCACATATACTCACACCAAGCCTCCTTCATTCTCCCTACTCATCTTAACCAACCCTCAAGCAAAATAACGTCTTTGCCAATCGACCAAATTGCCTTCTCATTCATGTTTTTGTTAAATAAAAATGATTTGGAAAGTGGAAACCAATATAGACGGTCATCGTAAAAATAATTATTGAGTTGTGATGTCGATATGAAGAAGATGGTTGGGTTTTTATAGAATAACGAAAAAAAATCCTAATTTTTTCAATTTTTAATTGTTTTGTCATTGGATTAATCTTGACCGTTGATTTTACATTCATCTAAAATCCGACTCACCTGAAAATGCCATGCGACACAAATGCAACTTCTTTTAAAAAAAATTACCATTGGAAATCCAACGTCTAGAACATTCAACGGTTAGAATCCAACGACTCATAGCTTGCCACATCATGAAGCTGTTGGTGGTGATTGTTAGACTGTGGCGGGCCGAAGACAGCTAAAGTTATCGGGCCATTGGCAGAGTTCACGTGTACTTTGCATACACCAAACACACAAAAAATTAAACCACGTGGTTGACGTCATGCTGATGTCAGCCTTGCCCACTAGGCGGGCTTTACATGGCCAACCACTTACCGACATGTTAGATTGTTGCAACGAGCCACACGATAGCAAAAGTTAATAGTTCACTGGCCAAGTTCACGCATGCATTGCACATGGCAGATGAAAAATAAATAAAAAAATAAATCACGTGGCTGATGTATGTTGACATTAGCCTTGCCAAATGGCGCAAGGGCGCGGGCTTAAGACACCTGAAGTTGTCAAGCCACTGACAGAATTCACGTGTAAATTGCTTACGCCAAATAAAAAAAAAAAAACCACATGGTTGACGTCATGCTGATGTCAGCCTTGCCCACTGGGCGAGCTTCACATGACCCATAATTTACCATTGTGTTGAATTGTTGTAACGAGCCACACGATAGCAGAGTTGTCGGTCTACTCGCCAAGTTCACGCAGCATTGCATGCGCTAGACACACACAAAAAAAAAATTAAAAAATAAAATAAAATTAAACCACACGGCTGACGTATACATTAGCCTTACCAAATGGTGCAAGGGCGGGCATAAGTTACACGGGAGTTTCGGTAGTCTTCACATGTCCCACCACTTACCCTCTTCTTTTAGGCCAATTGTAGTAATTTTTTGGGTTTGGCGGGGCAACTTTAGGGCCCTTACCCTTACCTTCAACCAACGAGTAGACTTGCTCTAAAGTTTTTTAAGTTTTA
The DNA here is from genome assembly GCF_019419815.1 of Pyrus x bretschneideri. Taxonomy (NCBI): domain Eukaryota; kingdom Viridiplantae; phylum Streptophyta; class Magnoliopsida; order Rosales; family Rosaceae; genus Pyrus; species Pyrus x bretschneideri. Next base: position 1,267,913 of record NW_025999801.1, read on the forward strand.
ATGTGAGCAAGTCCACTCGTTGCTGGAAGGTAAGGCCAAGGGCCTTAAAGTTTCCCTCTAAACCAAAAAAATGCTCCAACGGGCTTAAAAGAAGATGGTAAGTGGTAGGCCATGTGAAGGCTGCCTAAACGCTTGAGCAATTTATGTCCGACCTTGCGACTTCTGGCATAGCTAATGTCAACATACGCCAGCCACATGGTTTTATTTTTTTGTGTGTGGAGCATGCAATGCACGCATGAAGTTAGCAAGTGGGTCAACAACTTCTACTATCGTGGGGCTCGCTGCAACAATCCAATAACCACCATCAACGACTCTATGATGTGGCAATTTATGAGTTGTTCAATTTCCAACAGTCAATGATCTAGACCATTTGTAATAGAGATAAGGTACACTTATGAGCCAAGCTTTAACAAACAAGTCGAGTTTGAACCAAATTCGAGCTATCTGATAAAAAGATATGAGCAGTTCACTAGCTTTATGAGTTAAACATAGCAAAGCTCTTATTTTATTAACGAGTCCATTATTTTGTTTGATTTCAACTCATTTCATTGAAAATCGAGCTTAGATGAGCAAAAAAAAGCCGATTCGAATTGTTTCGAGCATATTAAAGCCCTACATGTGGTGCTCACTTTATGAAAATTGTGGTGTTTTGTTTTGAATGCGAGAACGATTAACAAGAAACAAGGGTGCTAGGTCAATTTCATTCCAAATCCACAAACAAATGACATATGGCCATAATTGAGGGATTGGAGGATATTAGAGGGAAACTGTTATAAAATTGGCTTGGGTTACATTTGCCACTCTATCACCACTATTTTAGGTATTTTAGGTAAGTCTCTATTATATTTTAAGAAGTGTTGGGTTTGAATTAGCCGCACAATGAGTCAAATAGCATAATTTAGTATTGAATTAGCCATTTACATGAGGCGAATATAAAATCTAACACTTATTGAATCAAGAGATTTACTACTAGATTGTGGTCGCATATAAGTCGCCCTTATTAAGTGTGCAACAATGTGCAAATCAAATGAGACAGGCCTGGCTCACTCTAATATTGGCCTAACTGGCCCATGAAGCCCATTTCAAAATGTCTTTTGATCGAAGGAGGAAATAATCGATAGATTTGGGGAGTGAGGATCCTCACTAGATCCTCTTGGTGATGATCTCGAGAATCCTCAAATCACATTTGTTCATCGTATATTGTGCGGTCAGAAATCATTGTAATTTTTTTTTTCAAGCTTTACAACTCAAAAAAGGCATATACAAACTCAACAACGCCTTCCACACTCTTGCTCAAAAGTGTGGAAGCAGAATCGTATAATATGGTTCAACAAACCTTCAATAGCTATAACATGTAGATTGTCTTTTACACTCTTGCTCACGAGTGTGGAAGCAGAATCGTATTATATGGTTCAACAAACCTTCAACAGCTACAACATGTAGATTGTCTTCTACACTCTTGCTCAAGAGTGTGGAAGCAAAATCATATTATATGGTTTAACAAACCTCCAACAACTACAACATGTAGAATGCCTTCCACACTCTTGCTCAAGAGTGGGGAACCAAAATCTATATATGTGGTCTCTCCCACATTTTCTCGTCCATAGTTCACAAAAAAAAAATAATAATAATAAAAAAATCTGGCAAAAAAAAAAAAAATCATGCCAAAAAAAAATCTGACATTAATTAATTAATAATTATTTTGATAATTAATAATTATTTAATTAATTGTTAATTATTAATTATGACATGTGGAGAAGGCCATTAAAAACTTCAACACATAGGAGATAACTACAACATGTAGATCGCCTTCCACACTCTTGCTCAAGAGTGGAAGCAAAATCAATTTATAAAGTCTTATAAAATGCTTCCCACACTTTGAAGGGTAGAGCTTCCCATACCTTTGAAGGGTAGATCTTCCCATACACTTGAAGGGAGGGAGCTTCCCACACCCAAGGGAGAGAGCTTCCCACACCCTTGACGGGAAAAAACCTTCACACACTATAAGGGAGGAAGCCTCCCACACCTTGAAAGGAGGAAGCTTCACACTTTGCCTAACTACAAAAAATTCAAAAAGCCTTTCACACTCTTAGTTAAGAGTGTGGAAGAAAAATCTATTTATATGGTTCAAAAAAGCTTCAACCGAAAGCTTCAACAAAAACTCCAAAAAACCTTCCACAGTCTTGCTCAAGAGGTTGGAAGTAAAATCTATTTATGTGGTTCAAAAAACTTCAACTGAAAGCTTCAACAAGAAATTCAAAAAGCCTTCCACCTCTTACTCAAGAGTGTGGAAGCAAAATCTATTTATGTGGTTCAAAAAAGCCTCAACCAAAAAACTTCACCTTCAAATTTTCACCTACAAAGCTTCAACCAAAAAGTTTCACCTACAAAACTTCAACAAAAAAGCTTCACCTACAAAGCTTCAACCAAAAGGTTTCACCGCTTCACCTATAAAGCTTCAACCAAAAAGTTTCACCACTCAAGCTATGTGCCCCAAGGAAAAGGCTTCACCTACAAAGTTTCAGCCAAAGAGCTTCACCTACAAAGCTTCAACCACTCAAGTTATGTGCCCAAAGGAAAATGCTTCAACCATTCAAGGTATGTATACAAATAATATCAATCATGGGGATAAAGGTATAAATAATTATTTGAATATTTTTCAAAGAGGAGTATTGTTGGATTTGTAATAGAGATAAGGTACAACTTATTTTATTAACGAGTCTATTATTTTGTTTGACCTCAACTCATTTCACTTAAAAATTGAGCTTAAATGAGCAAAAAAACACTACAACAGAACTAGTCTTTTGCGGCGCACAAAGACTGCCGCAAACGGTTATTCACGGTGTGAGCCCCCAAGCAGTAAAAACCCTTGTCGTAAAAGATGTTTTGTCAAATAAGACGTACTCTAGTAGTTGTGAATAATTTAAGCAAAACACGTCGTAAATGATCTTTAAGGCGTGCATTGCGTGCCTTAATTGGTATTAGATACGACATTAATGGAGTGTCGTAATACTGCAAAACCAATTACAGCATACATATATGCCATAATTTATATTAGATACGACATTTATTGAGTGTTGTAACACTGTAAAGGCAATTACGGCATATGTCATACATCGTAAAAGAATACTACCATCAACAGTTAATGTGGATTTTGAATGCCGTAGTTTACATTTATTTTAATTTTTACTTTAACAATTCATTTTAGACAGACCTCACTTCATAACATCTAAATTAATATTTAAATGAATACAATAGAAAGATAACAATAATCATCATAAACACATTAAACTCCAAATACTTAGATTAATTAGTAAATATTGACAATTACAGTACAATTGGAAGTTTTGGCACAAACAAAAAATCTGAATTGTTCTGTTGCTCTTACAATTGATGCATATCCTAAAGTTGACAGAGGTACCTAATGATGACTACAAAATAAAATCATACCAAAAAACACAAAGTAATCTCCCAGACACATCCTTTGTATCCATAGAGCAACCAATATGATCACAAAAGAGCACCATACCAACAAAATACAAAACAATTCGTTTATTGTTGTGCTAATTCTCAAACCTGTAAGACCACAATATATTTGGCTAGTAAGTGATAGAAAAACAAGAAAAGGAGTGTACCATGAGGCAAGAGGAAAAGAGGAGAATAATTAAGTGGCTTACTGAAGAGCATCAGTTACGACCTCAAAAACGAACTTTTGTGTGACAACAACTACCCGCCCAATTCTGCGAATAGAATAAAAATCAGTTCCACAAACAAAAACATCCTCATGTATTAATAATATCAAGCATATAGTAAACTTGATTAAGCAACGGTCATTTACCATACATATATTCTTCGAGGTCAAGGCAACTGTTACGTGCATTCAAGCATCCATGTGATGATAATATCCTATACAACAAATCATAGTCACAACTCTTGCCAAAAAATAGCCTGTCGAACAGATAATGATAACATAGATCTTATTTGGAAAATGTAGCATGCAATCACTAATGCGAAACAATGGGCAGACCATGATATGCTAAGACAGCTAACAATCACAGAAATATCTAAGAACATGTAGAAAGTACAGTGAAGTTCACAGTTTTGCAACCTCATATTATTCACATTTAAATAACAACAATGTATCTGCCAACAACCTAAGATGATTCACGCTCACCTAAACAATTCATCTAATGACTCAAAAATCCAGCTAACGCACCTCTGCAACCCTCTCTGTCTCTTCAATTAGTAGTCCAGGCATTGAAATCCAAGGAACTGGCCCTCACAATGTTCCACAATCCATCTTCTTGGACAGACATGGCTATAGCAAAAGAAAAGAAATAAATAAATATAAGAAAACATATAAATTGTTAAATGAAGTAAATCCAACAGCACAATACAGTTTCTCAGGAACTAAACGGAAGATAAGAGAAAATTGGATGGAATTCAAAGCGACCTTCGTGAAATCTGAACCCCAATTAATAGATGGAAAAACCATACAACTATTAACTATTAACACTGAACTGTCATATAGCATAATACATCTACCAATCATGAATCAATCAAAAGACAGGAAAGTGACTTCAGCGAAACATATTACAACGACGATAAAACCACCATACCATCACAACCATCGATCATGTTGTTAGTATCATATCAAGATAAGAAAAAGAAGGGAACTAACCTGCAGAACCTCCCAGTGAGATTCTGAAGAGCAGCTTGAGCATGTTCTTCCTCCTTGAACTAAACGTACATATTACTAACCTATACACAATAACACACAATTACAATCAATTAGAACCTCCCATTCGCTTTAGACTTCTATCTAACTGATCAAAATGGTATCACCATATGCATGGTAGTGGACATATACGCCCCAGAGACAAAGTGAAATCGACTTCCCAATGATACAATGGTAGAAATTTTCTCAAAACAAAAGAATGTTTCAATACAAAGTGGCCTAACAATCTCTTTAGAATAAATAACACAAGAACTTGGGTTCAATACAAGTTAAGCGTCTCATAGAAGAACCCATGGTCACTAATTTTAATAGATACTTGGTTAATAGTCAGCTGAAATCTAAAGTGAAGGGGAAGAAGCAATGATACACGAAGCGCTAGAAGTTTACAAACACTAGAAAAAATCCCAACCCTGATACATTTCTAGAGTTAGCTAACTATACTAATAGCAAAACTGGCCCTAACGTATCGTGAGTCCAATTATCTAATGATAAAGGGATTAGAAGTTGGAATTTCATCCAAAAAATTGACGACTTGGAATATTTATGTGACAAAAAAATATTTAGCATTGTGCTCTTAACACCAAAAGTTTGAAAAGGCATAACTACCAATAAAATTCACCACAACAGATAGAGGATTGGGCATATAACCTAAAAGAAGACAGCTTCTTGATGCTTGCACCCAGCACAATCGTAGAGAAACAAAAGGCTCACTCAATCGTAGAGAAACTGAATCGATTTAACATCAAAACTAAATTGATTTGGGCGTTAGGAATTTGAGAACAAAATTGAATCGATTGGGGGTGTGAGCGATTAAGGAGCAATGAATTGTTACGATATGTTTAAGACAGAGGAGAGAGAGAACAGTGAACAAAGCAAATCTTTAATTTGTGCCGTAAAAGGTAAGGACCCAAATATATGGAAAATTTATTTTACGACATAACGCGAAGCCTTAAATGACAAGGAAAGCGCGTCGTATAAATTGTCATATAGGACACACAATGCTTAAGTGGTAAATAATTTTATTTAACGACTTGCACAAAAGTAATGCCATGAATGAGAGATTATGTGCAAGTATTACAACATGAACTTTATGAATGTCATGAATAATATCATTTAAGGCCTGCAGTACTATAAGCCTTATATTTCAAGTCGTAAAAGACCTAAACTGTTGTAGTGAAATAAACCGAATTAGAATTTTTGAGCATTTTAAAGCTCCACATGTGGTGCACACTTTATGAAAACTGTGGTGTTTTGTTTTGAATGTGAGAACGACTAACACGAAACAAGGGTGCTAGGTCAATTTCATTCCAAATCCACAAACAAAAGACATATGGGTATAGTTGAGGGATTGGAGGAGATGGGGGAGATTGGAGGGAAACTGTTACAAAATTCGTATTTATGTGGAGATGATCAGTAAATTGGGTTGAAAAGTTTTCTAATTTCACTCAAATGAAGGTGTGCAAAACCACATTGGTGGTTTAGGTTTTTGCGCTGCCTCCTTCTATAGTACTGATGGTGTTTTGTGTATTTGCTTTGTTGGCATCAAAATTTTTCCTTTATTGGTCTTCGGGTGGATATGGTTGCTGGTGTTGGTTAACTTTTTTGGTGACTGAATTTTTTTTAGATTCAATTTTATGTACTGGTTGCGATCGTTAATGTTGTGAAATTAGGGAGTAGCCTTTTTTTTTTGGTTGGCTTCAAATGGGGCTGCTTTGTATATGTGTTTTTGTTGCAAGAACAAAAGGCAATGGCAGTAGCAGTATTCTAATAAGTTAAAAATTAGATGCAATATCAGTATCACAATTAAGTTAAAGTTGACATCACCAATTTTTCCTTCATAAAAATGACAAATGTTTCTTCAAAATCTTCATTAAAAATAATTCATTAATGTGTTTTTCAATGCAAATTTGTTGTGTGAAACTTTTTCCAGTAAAGCTCCCTTATATAAAATGACTAAGACAAAAAGTAGTTATTTGATCTAAAAAAAATTGATTGGAACCATTAAAATGCAAGATACAAGCTTCAGCAAGACCCACGTGTGCAGATGCGATTGCATGTGCTCAAATCAAAATCAAAATCAAATTGCTGCTTAAATTTTCAACTCTATTTCTCTTGTAAATAAAATACTTCAATGATAGGTTGGGTGGTCATGCACGTGTGGTGGTGTTGGATTTCAAAAATTTTCATATTGGAGCTAAGACACTAAGGCCTCGTTTGACAAGTCAAATTGTATTGATTATTTTAGTCGGATATGATAAATAGTCGTTGGATAGTACTCACTAAATTAATCGGGTGTTTGATGCAATATCGGACTAATAGTCGTATTATTTATACTGTGCCTGTTATTATCTAGAAACCTAAAGACTTTCAAGTCCTATATTCAAAACAAGAAGCAAATAAAAATTCCCCCATATTAGAGCAAAACCTAATTTCAGCTATGTTTGATTATGTGCTGGATTAGCAGAACTTTAGATTATAATTATTATTTTTTTGATAATTTTGAAATAATGATTGATGGTAAAATGAAGAAAAAAACATAAGAAGAATTAAAGAAAATCAGAAAAAAAAAAGAAGAAAGAAAGAAAGAAAGAAAGAAAAAAAAAAAAAACAGAACAACACAGCACCACCGCCATTGTGCTTTTCACCACCGACTACAAGCCATCATCTCCATGGCTTCTATTCCTTTGAAAACGAAAAATAAGATGAAATCTCTCCTAATCTATTGAAATTTCCAGATTGTGTGGGGAGAGAGATTATGGTTTGAGAGGATTTCCAAGGATTTAGACAGCTGTTGAGAATTTCTACATTTGCTGACATTTCCAGATCCAGAGGAAAGAGATAGAGAGATTATGGTTCGAAGCTTTGATAACCTAGAAAGAAGTTGTTGGGTTAGAGAAGAAGATGAGAAACCAGATGGCAGCATGTTTTTGATTGAAAGATGGAAGAAAGTGCGCAATGTGTTTTTGATTCATCGCCGAACTAATTATCCTTCGCCCTTCGAGAGTATTAGTAAGCGGGTGCTGACCGTATAAAGAGGCTAGACCATGTTATTAATCCCCTAACTATTTTATACCTAACTTCCCCAAACACTCGAGTCCGTATAATTAATCTTATCCGATTCATTATAGGAGCTACCAAATGAGGCCTAATACTATTCTATGTTCAACTCCTTATGTAACATTGTTGACCCTAAAAACTACCAAGCCTACGTAGCGCGCATGTCAAGTAATTAATAAGTTAACTATGTCATTCGATTGTATGCGGGGCGTGCTAACTCGTCGGCCGAGTTTGGCTGGGGAGTAAAATATGTTGATGTGGTGTTGGGTGCTCTACTGACTTCTTGATCTTGCGACTGCGGCCGAGGAAGGAACACGTCTCAACCTTCGGGTTCTAGAGCTTGAAGGCAAGGCTGCTAGTTCTGCAGAGTTCAAATATCAAATTTGTCTTTCAATGTGCCAAATGCAGTAACCTGGTAACACCTCACTTCGCCAAGAAGGCTGATGAGATGACCTTTACCAATAAAGACTCGAAAATCCTTGTCGATCGAGACTTAGATAGGTAATCAGTCGACTGAGAAGCAGTGCTGTTTATCCAAACTGAAGGTGCTCCTTGATTGATTGATTATACGGCTCCAGTGTTGTCTATCCAAACTGAAGATTTTGCCAGTTGCCTTCACAGTGCTGTTTATTCAAACTGAAGATGTGTCAGCAGAAAAAAGAAAATTTCGCGTCGAGCGAGAATTTCTACAGGGCAATTTGTGTGTTGAATTAGAAGGGGCTGAAATGTTGCATGCGACTCTGTATTTATAGTGGCTGTCTTTTGCTTGGCACAACCTGATAACTTTGTAGAGTCTAATTGCCACCCTAACTTTGTAGAACATCACTTGCTACGTTGACTCAGAACTTGTGTCTAATCACCTTAGCCGTCCAATATCTCTAAGATATGATAAAGGCTATCTCCTAATTCTCCTTGAAAAGATAACTATATCCTTCCACACTCGTAAATCTGTCACCACCACCACACGCCAGACACTCCAAATCAATTTGAACTGTACCGCTTACTTGGGGATATAATCCACATCCTATCTATCCCATTTAAGAATATGCCAAGATAATTCATATTAAAAGACAATTATTATGATAAAAACCATAATATTATCTTTTAACAATAACAAAATTATCTTCACTTTTTCATCCAACGGTTGGCATCTATGCTCACTTAACAACCTTGATTGCACGGGCCGATGATGTAATTTTGGGTCCAAACAAACATATAATTAAGGGGAATGCCATTTATACATCAATTTTTTTTTTAATTTTTTTATCTTTTATACTGTACAATCTTGTTATCTTTTGATCCTTGACTTTCTTCAATTTATTCTATTCGACGACTGGAAATTAATAGTGTGTGATGGTAAAAACAAGTGTGTGGATAACACCACCAATGAGAGCAACTTCACCCCTTCCAATTGCAAGAAGGATTGGGTGATTCAATCTACCAAAACCAACAAAATGAGCTCCACCCAACCCAAACAAGTCTGGCTACAGTAAAAACACGGAGGCACGACTACTTACTCGGGCTAAATCACCCAATCCAGCGTTTTAAGAAATGTGACACCACCTACGTTATTATTATTTTGGGCTAGGCGCGTGGGCTTCACATATGCGTGAGCACGAGTGGACCGACCAACCCTATAGTGCTAGGGGCCTTCAACCATTTGATTTGCACAAGATTTCTATCTTACAGTCTAGATTTTTCAACAAAAAAAATTTAAAAAGAAATCAAAAATTAAAAAAAAAAAACTTATTAGCTATTGTGGCTCATGTGGCACTTTTTGGGTTGTTGGATTACAAAAAAGAATGTAATAAAAGGTTCATATTAAATAGGTAAAAAATAAATATTATAAATTATAAAAGTTAAAAATCTTATTCGAAATTAAACATATATTTATCTTCTTATTAATTTTTTTTTATAAATATTTTAGGGGTGTAGATAGACATGGGCAGTTATTATTCCCTAAGTAGTAATTGCCTTAGTAGGGTGGAGTTGCTCTAATCAATCCTAGTACGCCACGTTCCATTGGGTCTAATATTAATCATCGGGATAAGGTATAAATAATTATTTTAATATTTTTCAGATAAAAGTATCGTTGGATTTTGTAATAGATATAAGGTACACTTACGAACCAAGCTTTAACAAACAAGTCGAGTTTGAACCAAATTCAAGCTATCTGACAAAAAGATACGAGCATTTCACTAGCTTTATGAGCTGAACATAGCAAAGCTCTATATTGACTTATTTCATTAACGAGTCTATTATTTTGTTTGATTTCAACTCATTTCATTGAAAATCGAGCTTATATGAGCAAAAAAAACCAATTCGCCTTGTTTCAAGCATATTAAAGCCCTGCATGTAGTGCCCACTTTATGAAAATTGTGGTGTTTTGTTTTGAATGCAAGAACGATTAACAAGAAATATGGGTGCTAGCTCAATTTCATTACATATCCACAAACAAAAGACATATGGCCACAATTGAGGGATTGGAGGAGATGGGAGAGATTTAGACGGAAATTGTTATAAATTTGGCTTGGGTTACATCTGCCAATCTATCACCACTATTTTAGGTATCTTAGGTAAGTCTCTAATATATTTAAAGAGGTGTTGGGTTTGAATTAGTTGCACAATGATTCAAATACATAATTTAGTATTGAATTAGCCATTTACATGAGTCGAATATAAAATCTAACACTTATTGAATCAAGAGACTTACTACTAGATTGTGGTAGTATATAAGTCACCCTTATTAAGTGTGCAACAAAGTGCAACGATGGGTTTGACTCAGTCTAATATTGGCCTAACTGGCCCATGAAGCCCATTTCAGGCCTAAATGTCTTTTGATCGAAGAGGGATGAAATAATCGATAGATTTGGGGAGTGAGGATCCTCTTTGTGAAGATCTCGAGGATCCTCAAATCATATTTGTTCATCGTATATCGTGTGGTAAAAAATCATTGTAAATTTTTTTTATTTAAAATTGAATATAAACAATATTTGACAAAAACTGACTGCACGATGCACGATAAACAAATGTAATTGAAGGATTCCCGGAATCCTCACAAAGAGGATCCGGCAAGGATCTCTCTCAGATTTGAGAACTAGGAGGTGTATTCAATTGGGATTTTGAAGAATTATAATTTTTTAATGAATTTAGGGATATTCAATCATGATTTTAAGTAATTATCTGAAATTCAATATGTATTCAATCAGGATTTTAAGATAGTTTATTATAATCCTTAGAAATCCGGATGTATTCAATTAGAATTTTAAAGAAGTTTATAACATTCTAGGTGTATTTAATTAGAGTTTGGAAAAGTTGAGGAATTAGAGGGAATTGGAGAGATTGTGTAGTATATTTTAAGCATCCACAAATCTCACCTCTCCCCATGAGATTTGAGGGAATTGAATCAAAATTTTATATGAAATATCTACAAATCGGTTAAACTTCATAAAAATTCGTGGATTTTTAAATCTATTAAAATATCTCAAATTCCCAATTGAATACGCAGCCGGGTTTGGGTTTTAGAATCGGTTAATTCCAACCCGGTAAATTCCATATCAATGCTTAAACCCCCAAATGCAAACCCTTCAGCTGCTCCTCGGACTTGTCTCCGCCACTCTCCAACCCTCGCTGTCTTCCTTCTGCTTTCAGCTTCAGAAGGTTAGGGTTTGTCTCTCTCTCCTTCTCTCTCTCTTTCTCAGACTTGTCTCTGCCTCTCTAACCCTCGCCGTCCTCCTTCTTTCAGCTTCAAAAGGTTAGGGTTTCTCCCTCTCTCTCTCTCTCTCTCTCTCTCTCTATATATATATATATATATTTCTGTATACATATCATTTGTTTCGCTTCAAATAAAAAAAAGGAAATTTCATCAATTCTAGAATTCGGGATTGATGAAGTTTGAATATTTGAAATGAAGTTGTATGTCACACCAGCTAAAATCTTTGTGGAAGTAAATTGTATAAATATTTGCATGTTTGAATTTCTAGGGGTCAGGCGTCACAATGGGGAGGAAGGCTCGTCACAGTGACAGTGAGTTTGAGGACGATGGTGACTTCGACAGCGATGAGCTGAATGTTAGTTTAATTTGTAATTCTGTTGTTCGGTTTCGGTAGTTATCTGGTTTTGTTTTGGTGATTGTGTTGTTAATTGATGATTTGTGATGTAGATGGAGCAGGAAGAGGATGACTTTATTGATGAGCACGAAGGTGAGGAGGAGGAAGAAGAATCAGAAAATGAGGAATAAGATGGAGGAGAAGAAGGGGAAGAGGAAAATGGTGATGAGAAAAACGATAATAAAGATGCCGAGAGGGAAGAACTCGAGAAAGAATACATGAATCTTCGTTATCAGGAGCAGTAAGAGACTTCTGTTCACAATCCTTTTATTTTTTATTATAAACTTGTGATGCTTAATTAGACTGACGACGTAGAACTAAATAATGTGAGTGTAGGAGATAATATGCATAGCAGTTGGAGGTTGGTGACGAAATTTGATATTAGGTTACAGAAGTCATACATGCGTGATGCATCTGCAATTATTGAGTTCGGGATAAAAAGAAGGAACATACATCTATACATAGGTATAGGCGGATGTATGAAGTTAATTTTGTTCATCGTTTATTCCCTCTTTCCATGCAGAGATATTTTAAAGAATCTAAAGCGCCGTAAGGATGAAGATCTTCTTAAAGGTCAAGCAGTGAAGAACCAAAAGGTGTGTTGTTCAAGATAATAGCTCTTGTAATATCCATGAAATAGGTTTTATTTTTCATCATGAAATTATTGCTCCTTGATTGGAGCTTCTTTTTATGCCTCGCCTTAAAGTTGACAAAAAATATTTATGTAGCGGATTATTGTCTGATTGATGTTTGTTTTACCCATTTTTTATGTTTTTTTTTTTTTTTCATTTTCTTGAAGTCTTTGGGACAAAGCTCTTGAGTTCAGATTCTTGCTTCAGAAAGCATTCTCAAATTCAAATAGATTACCACAGGTCGCTGTTGCTTCCGCCCACCCCCCCCCCCCCCCCCCCCCCCCCCCCCCCCCCCTCTCTTTCTTTTTTTTTTTTGTAGCTTTTTGACATGTTAAGATATTATGTTCTTACCCGAGAGGTTGTCTGCAGGAGCCAGTTAGGTCTTTATTTTGTGATTCACATCAGGTTGTCAGTACAGCATATTCTGATCTAGTTGACTCATCAAAGCGAATTTTAGATTCTCTAGCGGAACTACAAGAGGTATGGCTGTCATAAAAACTTGTTGTCTATCTAGTACTACTTGGTCTGTGGTTAGCTTCATACCTTGTGGTAATATAATATAAATTATTACGATTTGTTAATATTGACATTTGTATATGCTAAAATTTATCACATCATGCCATTTTTTCTTGTTACAGGCTTTACTTGAGAAAAATCCGTCCATCGTTCAAGCAACAGATAGTATGTGCAAAGTACATTTATCATACTATTATATTTATTTTGTAATACAATTGGCTCTCTATTATTGTTGTGCATTTGCTATTGGCGTGATAAGAATTACCAGTATGTGTAAGGTTTGCTATGCTGGTACTGAGTTATTATTAAGAGAGTAAGAGTGTCAATCAAGAGGAATGGATTAAGCTTGATCCTTGCCCAAGCTCATCCCAAAGTACAAAGCATCGAGCTTGAGCTTGGACCGGCTCAATTGTTAACCTAAATCTTCGCACATCAGCTTTGGGTCAGTTGAATTGTAATGAAGTTTGTGCTTAGTTCTAATTGAGATCAAGGCAGTCCCAACAGGTGATGGTTTACACACAATAGGTTGGAAGTTCAGAGTAGTTTGATCGGTCAGAAATATTGTTGTATTCAACAAAAATTAGACACTGCGATTTTGTATACAGCATTCAAGGAAACATCAATAGGGTTTAGGTATATGTTCCAGTGGTCAAAAGCATAATGTGGGCATAGAAGCTATCAATACTTGTATAAAACTGAAATATTTGTATAAAACTGTATAAAACTGAAATATTTTTTTTCTTCTTCATGCCATATTTCACTGCTCCATATGGAGCAGCAAAAGGAAATGTGGAATTTTTCTGTTTTATTGTTTAAAATTCTCGTAATGGTAGATTCAAGTACCTTACTATTATTGCTGTATTTCAATACCATAGTATCTAACTTTTGTTATACTTCAATATATAGTTTTTATCAGTTAATACATCAGCCTGTTATGTTATTTTGTCTCAACTGTTTAATATGCAATATACCCGTTGATAGTTTTCTGACATTGAAATTCCATTAGGCACTAAAGTAAATTTGTTTGTTATCCAAAGGGGCCGGCAAAGAACATTGAAATGAATTTGTAAATCATACTTGTAAAAAATCTATGTTGCCATGTTTACTTTGAGATGTAGGGCAGTTCTGGTATAAAAAATCTTCTACTTGTAGTCATGCTCCGTCAACTTCTCTTGCATGATTTCTTGAAATTTGTTCTACCATGTTGTTCAACTTTTCATTATTGTATGCATTTCCACTTGGGTTACTTGGTCTAACTAATCCTGTCATGCTTTATCTTGTAGAATAGCTACTTTCAGAGACAAATCCATCAACAAATGGCAGAGGAAGACAGAGGTGACCACAGGTGCTGCTGCTATTAAAAGCAAACTGCATGCTTTTAATCAGGTCTGGCCCTACAATTAAAATTGTAACCATGCGTTCCCCTATGAGCGGACTTGTGCCATCCTTTCCAATTGCAGAATATTAGGGAACAAGTTGCTTCTTATATGAGAGATCCAAGCAGGGTGGTTAGGCAGATGCAGATGAGGAAATCAGCAGTTTCTGTATTTGGCGCTGTAAGATATTAACTCTTACATCTAAATTGAAAAAAATTGAAAATTTCACACTTCCCAAGCTTCTTGAGCATGCTCAAAGAGATTTCTTCTTAAATTTTTAAATGGATGTGCAGGTTCCTGAGGAGAAAAATACTGCAAAGGGGGAGGTAATCCTACTGTTCTGCATAGAATTGGTTAACTATAATTCTATTCAAATCTGAGGCTCATCTATAAATTCGTTGCGGTTAAATGTCCCATGGATTTTAATTCTCAAACGAGGTACAAATTCATTGTTTGAGGAAGGATGCATTCTGTTAATTTGATACCATATTTGAACAATATTTTGCATCGTTTGTGGTGTTTACTTCAATTTTCATTTTGGATGGCCCCAATTTTATTTGATGAATTTGTTCCTTTGCTATAAGAATGAATAATGCCACCTGTGATTATTTTAACACTCATCAGCTGTAGCTTTGATTGTATCTTTTAATTAAAAAATTTGTTTATTATTCCTTCACTCTAATAGGAGACACAATCCGAAGCTGGTGCACAAGCTGACGGTGACCCTGAACTTTTGGATGACTCTGAGTTTTACCAGCAGTTACTGAGAGAATTTTTTGAGACAATTGACCCAGCATCTTCTGGTAAAATTATTAGGGCATCTCATACGGAATACATGATTGCATTTGAATGTGATATACTGTTTATCCAAGTCTATTGGCGTTTCGGTAAATCAAAACACGGTCAGATTGCATTTAAAAATTGTGGCTTTTGAAATTGTTTATGATTGTATACGCCCAAGTGATGCCGGATATCCTTGTTAATTTTCTGTTGCATGAGGTCGTAAGCAATCAGTGGCAGGGAAAAAAAATTTCGTAACGCTAATGCCATAATGTACACAATATTTGATGATGCTGAAGACATTTGAACTTGATACCTAATAGGATAGCAAGGGTCTTTCATATCCCAAGCGGTTAACATGGCTTAGTTATGAACTCCAAGTCTGGTGTTTGAAGGCAGAGAACATTTTGAAGACAAGGTGGTAATGTAGATGTCTGTATCTCGTAAAATTAAAAACTCATGGAGGGCTTTTTGACTACTGTCGCTTCTTTTTCTGAGAGATGGAGGGCCGAACGATTTGAGTTAGCGTGAGAAAGAAGACGGCAGCAGTGACTAGCCCCCTCCATCCCCCCATGTGGCAGTTATTGCCTCTGGCACTCGCTGCTGCGATTTTGTGATCAAGATCGTTCCGTTGCTCTTCTTCGTCTGAAAAACATACAAATGACAGGAAGTTTTGAGAAAAATGAAATGAATACGGGCAGACCCCTAAGTGCTTTAATGGAGCATAATTTACCTGAGTCCATGATGAGTGTATTCAACCATTTCGGCCTACAGAAATCAACATTTTTCATGAACCAGCAAAATTCGTATGTTCCTGATACATTCTCCAGCGGTGACAAATCCCCACCGATGACAAATGGATCATTAGGATCTGAAGTGGTGTTGTGTTGGGTACTCATCTTGTCTTGGTGCTCTTGTACAAGCTCCACACCAAATTCCTTTACATGAATAAATTCATCAGGTCTCTTCGTCATTACGGAAACAACCACTTCATCTCCACATTCTAATATTATTGTTTGATTGTCCATTTTCCAATGGCTCAACCATGTCACATCTTCTCCTCTCTCTCTTGTAACACTGTAGAATCTTGGGCCATAGAGCCACTTCAGACCCTTACTCTTGTTACTCACTTCAATACTCATTAGTGGATGAGACGAATAACTCCATCTCTCCTCATTTGCATAGGTAGCAAAGATGTTCAAGCCTCGAATTTTCTGACTTGCAAGAAAAGGCACAACAAAAGAAATTGAGGACTTGGTACTTTTATAGCTGAACCGGCCAGGAACCTCATTCCCAGCAAAAAATGTGCTGTATATACCATGTTGATGCATTCCCTGTGTAAATGGGACGAAATCGACTATATTAGGCAACTCTTTCCGATAAAAGAGAGAGAGAGAGAGAGAGAGAGAGAGGCACCTGAACGGGACTCCAAATCCAATAACCATGTTTAAAATTTTGCAAGCCGAAACGTTTCCTCATTTCCAAGTTGTGCAAGCTGAAAAGTTTCATCATTTCTACATCAACTCTGCCAATGGGTTCTAACTTGTGATGGTACTCCCACTCAATTACATTGAGGTTCTCACCATTGTGGTTCTCACCCACATAGGTCAATGCTCTCAACTCATTGGCTTGATATGTTATAGTTTTTAACGATATGCAACCATCTACATAAAGGCGTCCAATTTTCGGCAACCCCACCAGTGATTCGAGCCTCTTACATCTCGATAAAGAGAGACCATAGAGCCTCCTCAAACCTTTGATGAAAACAGGTAGGCTAGAAATTGGATTATCATCTAAATCTAGATATTGCAACGAGGATAGATTACTTAAATCTGTAGCAAAGGCATCATCAGAAAGATTGCACCTACTAAGGTTTAACTTTACTAAATAACATGGCAAATAAGTCAAGATACTCGAACTTGTACCAGGCCGTAATTCACTCAGGATACCATCTGTTTCGAGAACTTTCACAGATTCCATCTTCTTCATCATCTCATCAAGATTTGAGCAACCAGATAAATTGAGTGTTTCAAGTGATTTTAGCATGCACATGTTAGGAAGCATCCTAAGATTCTTGCAATCCTCCATATTCAAGTACACAAGTCTCTCTAGGTTTCCAATGGATTCATGAACATCAAGCAGGCTTTCGCAATCTATAAGAATCAATTCCTCTAGATTGGGGCAGTATGAGAAGTCCATGGTTTGACTAAGGCCATGAGAATGGCTCACATCAAGGATCTTCAATGAAGGAAGAAACTGCAGGAAAAAAAATTAAAATAAAGAAAAAAAAGAGAAATAATATTTGTGGGAGTTAATTCTAACATATGCGATTAGTCAACGAATCAATACTTAAAAAAGCTAAAGAAGGAAAATGAATTGAGATGCGTAGAGTAACATACTTTTGTTCCTTTGTAGACTTGTGTCAAGCTACTGTATTGCATTTCAAGAACAATTAGGCACTCCAAAGGAAAATCAATGGGTATAGAATCCAAAGGAAATTCAGGCCAACACAACCATCTTAATCCTGTAGGGAAATTTGCATAACATCCCTCTAACCGTACACGTCTAAGATGGAGTAGTTGTAATTTGTGCATCCTTTCAAATGCATTGGTTTCAAAGACTGTCTCATTTGTGTTTATTTGACTGTTTGCAGGATGCCAATGCATGTCCAGGACAAGACCTTGGATTGTTTGTGTACCCTAAAGAAAAAAAGGGAACAACATCAATATGGATAATTTTCACAAGAAGAGAAAAACATGAATATATACATACATATATATATATATACATACATACATATATATATATATATATATCTAAAAGGCATGTTTCTACGTACAATCTTTTCCCTCAGTACTTGGAAGGAATCCTTACGACGCCATAGTCTACTACGTTTCTCAGGCTCTTCTGATTCTAGGCGAGCTATTTCTCTTCCCATATCACGAATCAGATCGTGCATGTTCACCTTTTTGTCATTACCAATTTTCACCAAACATCTATCAATGAGATTTTGAATGCCAACAGTTGTATAGAAATCACATCCATCTAGTATTCTAACAATGTAGTTTTTGTCCCTTCCTATTAGGAAACAAGCAATGTGGAGGAATAATTTCCGGTCATGATCATCTTGTAAACTGTCATAGCTTATTCTTAGTTTATTCATGATTTCGCCATTAGGAATAACTTTTAGCTTCTCCAAAGCACTTTCCCACGCACCCATACTTTCACCTAACAGAGAAGAACCCAAAACTTGAAGAGCTAATGGAAGTCCTCCAGTATGTTGCACTAGCTTTTTTGAATATTCCATGTAACCTTCAGGGGGATGGTCCTGGCCAAACGCATGCCAGCTTAAGAGCTCCAACGATTCATCGTAATCCAAAGTTTCTACTCTGTGGACCTTAGTAACTTGATGTGCCTTTAGCAACCTTTCACGCCTTGTTGTTATGATTATTTTACTTCCGGGATAAAACCGATCTTTCATCCGTAGTACAGCATCTAATTGGTCCATATGGTCTACATCATCAAGAACAAGAAGAACTCTTCTAGAGTTTATGGCTCTTTCAATCTTACTTATTCCTTCACTGACGTTGTGCACTTTCTCCTCCTGCCCCTTCAAAATATCATAAAGAAGTTGCATTTGCATTTGAACTAACCCGTTCGGTTGACTTGCCGTTTCTCTGATATTTTCAACAAAGCTGCTCCCTTCAAAACTTGTAAAATTTGAATTGTAAACATATTTAGCAATTGTTGTCTTCCCTATTCCAGACATCCCATGCACAGCAACTATACCAACATCAGTGGATCCATCTTGTAACCACAAATTGATGTTTTTGACTCGAGATTGGATTCCAATCAAGTTGGATTCAACACCCAAGGGTCTGCGAATTAGCTTGTCACCAATCACCTTGACAATTTTTGTGATAAACTTTGACTCGTACCTACGAATTTGCAAAAAAATGAAATATAAATCAAACATATTGTCTACCTAAGAAAGTTACAAAGGTAACAGCTGGAAGGATGCTAAACATACACATTATTTTGACAGCATATCTTAATTAGTTAAAAATAAAAATGAAACTTTGTTGACAACATGAAACTTGTTGAAAATACTAGTGGGTAATGAATGCCCACAGTATTGAATACCTGCCACAACATTGAAAACATTGCCAAAGGGTTGAAAATCTTGGCAAAATATTGATATGTGGAGATCATTTGTCAAAGATGTGTGCTTGGAGTTGCTCTATAAATAGAGCACTCCGTATGCTTCGAAGAGAGAGCAGAAAAAGAAAGAGAGGAAGAGAAGAGGAGAGAATACATAGAGTTATCTTTGTACTCCTATTTATAATAAAAGCATCATTGATGCCCGAGGACGTACTCCAGTCACACTGACTGTAGAGGAACCTCGTAAATTTTGTGTCTTATTTTATTTATTCCACTGTACACACATCGTCGATTTTACAACACGTTATCAGCACGAAAAGTTCTTATGTCAGTGGAAAGCACAACGCCATAAATTCGATGAAGCACTATCCACCTCTCACCTCCGTCATCTAAAAATCTCACAGAATAAAAGGTATGTCCATTTTTCGTCTCTCCCACTGTGCCAGAAGCGCCCCACCGAATTCTGGTGAGAATTGAAATTTACGACCTGAAGTCGTCACGAGATGAGAAAACTCGTACCTGACAACTGGTTTCCAGAGATCCAGAAGAATCTCATCAGACTTGGAAACCCAGATCACGTTGTTTTCAACGAATCTTGAGAACTCCCATGAATACTTGGTTGTTTGAGATGGTGATGGCAAGAATGAATCCACACATGCCTCCCTCTCTTGTGCCTCTGTCAACCCCACTGTCATCTATGTCTCTGTAGGGAAGTTCTTGCTTAACGATGACATGTTCCCTGGGTCATGCAAGAACAACGCCAGTCTCTAGTAGCCTTTTGGATTGAATTGAATTTGGGCAACCTCCATAACTACCCAGCTGGCCCTGCGTTTTGAGACTGGCAGAGACAGAGAAAGAAGAAAAAAGGAGATGTTGACTGCAACCTAAGAAAAAAAAAATTATATATATATATATATAAAGGATTTGAATGGTGCAGAATGGTGCATGACACCATTTAGTCAAAATCATTTAAATGGTTTCTGTTGGTGCATGGCACCATGCTACAGAAATAAGAAAAGTAAAGTTTGAATAAGTACTGACAAAAGAAAGAAAAATAATAAATAAAAGGAGATATGATACTTCTTGTTATTTATGTGAATTGGTGTTGGTTTAAAACCCTTTCACAAGTTCTATTCCCTTTAAAGCAATTTATTTATCATGGACGGTTTTATCGCCTACTGCTTTAAGTTTTGATTTATATGAATGGTGCTGAATTAAAGCCCTTGTCACAAGCTTTATTTACTTAAATGCAATTTATTCATTATGGCTGGAATTACCGCCTATTGCTTTAATTTATTTATTGTACTTCTTTTTGTTACGATGAGTACATACTGGACCCGAAGTTCCTTGATCATATCAGAACCTGCAGTTTTTTGATCCTCATCATATAAAAATGATTGGACCTGAAGTTCCATCAAACAAAAAGATTAGGACATAAAGTTTAAGTTTGAAGTGCCGCAGTGCCTCAACTTAATTGCAATAAAAGCCATAAGAGTCTTAGTCTACAGACTATTAAATAAGGACCAGAAGTTCCTTATGTCCATACTCAAAAATGGTTTAGCAGAAACATTTATTAAGCGGATGAAATTAATTACCCGCGTTCTGCTGATGAAAATGAAATTGTCAAAGTTTCTACATGGGACATGTCATTTTACATGATGCATTATTGATTTGGTTGAGACCTGTTGACAACTATCAATACTTCTCAGTACAACTCGTGTTTGGGAACCGGCCAAACATTATACATTTACGAGTTTTTGGTTGTGTTATCTATGTGCCTATTGCACTGCCACAACATACTGAAATGAAGCATCATTGGGGATTAGGCATTGATGTTAAACATCATCTATCATTCAATATTTAAAACCCTTGATTGGGGATACATTTACCGCGTGGTTTGCGGACTGTCATTTTGATAAGACAGTTTTCCTGCCGTTAGGGGGAGAAAATAACTTTGTTTCAGAAGAACGATGAGCAAATATCATTCCAGAAGAATGATGAGAAAAAACCGTTCCAGAAGAACGAAGAGAATTTGTCGTATTTTGATTCATGAAGCAATCAATATACAAAACGAAGTGAGAATAATTGAATGATGCAACGATATGCAAATCAAATGCCAGATGCATTTAATGATGCAACGAAAGTGATAAAATCACATATACTTGCTGCAAGTGTGCCTACAAGAATTAATGTCCGTATTGAACAAAATAATATGGCAGCAAATGATTTATCTGTTGCACGCCTGAAGCATGGCAGATCCTCAGACTCAAAAGGTTCAGTCCTTCGAAAGAAGAAGAATATGGCACTACTGAACTATTGCATAACTGTCACATGCCAAACGCATAACAGTTGCCGCAAGGATACTTGTCCCGAAAAGGTTAATCCGCGGATATGGAATATTGATGTCTCATGCATGAAGCATGATAGATATATAGGTTCCAATGACTCAACTCCCAGAAGTGGAGATTAAAATCCAAGCTCTATAACGCTCAAGAGGAGGTTATGATCCGTATTCTCTAAACTATAACTATCCTGGAAGAGATAGTGTAATGCCCTTGAAGAGGCAATGGATATCCCAAAAAGAAATGAAAAGCTTTTATGCATGCGCATGTACATGAGAATATGGGATCACAAATTGATGGATAACCAATGGTAATTTTGGTTTTTACAAGTAGCTATTAAATTCATCAATGAGCTGTGGTGATATTGAGTCCCGTTCTTTTTCCATCAACAAAATTATGGGCCAAAATGGAGAAAGGCAATTCCATTACAATTTTGTAAGAACGTGGAAAAATAGACTTATATACTTGGATACAATACAAATAGCCAAAAGATGTTGAACCTAGAAGGTTACATATGAGCATTTGTAATACTGTGAAATACACTCACATGATATGACACAAGGTTGTAAAGGAGTTCATATGAATGGAGAATTATATACAAAGGGTTATGAGTCGCCCACATCATATCTCCATGAGTAAATCCCTCAAATATACATGGAAGCGAATTGCTCTGTATAAATTCTAAAGGAAAATGTGTCATGAAATGTAGAAAATCCCTGAAGGATTCAAATTGCTTGAAGAAAACCCCATAAGGGTAAAGCATAAAATATGTACTCAATACCAATGGATGGTATAAATTGCCTTAGTGAGTATTTTCATTATGGTATTGTTGCAACATACTAAAATCTCTTGCAAGAATTGATAATATTAAATTGGGACTCCTGAAGAGTCAAGAAAGATTATAAAGTGTTGAGAGAAATATTGTCTCGAACTGCAGAATCGAACAATATGCCAACACGAATCTTATCCATGATGTTTATGACATTAAAGAATCGTATGGATTGAAGATTATAAGTTGAATACTCAAATGATTTAGACACTAAGAATGATCATTTATCTTCGCGAGGGTAAAGATAAATTGATATTTGGTCCAGAAGTACCACATCTTAGTGAAATATATGCTTTATTGTATTTAACACAATACACTGAATGAAATAAAGCTTATATATTAATATCTCCGAGAAATTACATACACATGAGTTAAAACAAACAAACAGAAGGGAACTTTCACAAAGGTTACTCATGAGAAGCCTCAGTACTCGGAAGTACCCCAGAAGGGGAAAACACCAGAAGTTGATTATTTGGAGTCTCAATACTTGGTGGAACTCCAGACAGCTATGACAATGGATGTCTTTGGAATAAAGACTCGAACCCCCGATTGTCATTTTGAGTCCGACCTTCGGATTCTAGTAGCTGGTCGAGCTTTCTTTTCATGCTCGTAGAGTAATTATTTGAAAGCATGTGTAAAACTCTATTCTCATGCTTGAGCCCTCTAATCTCTTGTCTAAGACTTGCAACCTCAGCCATTAATGATTCAACTTGGTGAGTTCGAGCAAGTAGACGCTGGCCCATATTGGATACAGAGCCCGCACATTGAACACTGAGAGCCAATGAGTCTTGAACGGCCGCCTCATCAGACCGGTTTGAAAGGATTCTGTTGTCCTTTGGAGTGAGAAGATTCCTGGCTACCACTGTAGCAGTTATGTTATTCTGCATCACAGAGTCCCCAACCGTAAGAGGACCATTAGAAGTTGAGAAGGACGGGCGCCATATGTTATCCTGACGCTGCTCGTCTGTATCAATCCTGAGATTCAAATCTAAACAAATGTTAGATGGGCAAGCCATTTTCAGAAATGATGAAGGAAGTTAGATAAAATCTCAGAAGTGCAAGAAAGGGAAATTTCTGCAGGCAACAACTTTCTGAGTGTTTCTCAACAAAATTGATCTCTCTATAATAGAAGGGGCAACATGACCACTTATTCAAAAATCGAAGAGACACCGATTTTCGAATTTCAAAAGCTGGATTTCCCTGCATGACGTCTGTCAACATCTCTCAGACGCAATCTCAGCTCTTGGATATCACGTGCAACTTTGTCAAAGATTTCTGATAAAGTTGAAAACGCGTGAATCTTACTGTTCTAATTACACCACAGTTGCTGACAAGAGTAAAGGCACAGCTTTACTACCTGCTATTGGAAAATCAATATATATGTCAACCTCTGTTCTCCATGGCAAGGCAGAACTGAAAAATATCTAACTATTCCTCATCTCCGAGAATGCATCTTTCACAAAGTATGTCGAAATACTCAGTTTTCTTCCTCTCTGAGAATACCTCTACAAACAAGTCACACCAGAGCAAGAGTATCTCATATCATCAGGGATGAGAGCAAGAGTATCTCATATCATGCAATCTCCCTGTCCTTTCCTTTGTCCTTGTTCTTACCTGCCAAGACAAGGATAAAGAAAGCAATATGTCGGAACCTCCACTCAAACTTGCGCTGCCACCAAGAAGTGATGGTCCATTTAAATACAAGGTTTGCATTCCACTCCTGTATCAGATGACAAATACTACAAGAGAAGATGCCAAACCTGCATAAGGAAAATATCACTTCTGCAAGGAGAGCAAGTAAGGCAAGTGAAAATGATACATTGAAGCATGTGGAGACAAGCACAACAAACACATTTCAGTTCATCCCCGACAAAGTCTAAGATCATTTGTCACATGAAGCTCCTCATGATCCAATTTCATTCAAGATCAAGTCTAGACGGCCTTTGAAGAAATCACAAGTCCGATTCAAGATCAAGTGTCCACCACCCTTGAATCAAATTCAGCTCCAGATAAAATAGGTAAATTCAGACCTTTGGAGGAAGTCTAGCAGAAGACCCTCCAACCCAGTTCAAGAACAAGTCTGTGGAAAGTTAACAACAAGTGAAACACCTCATTCGGCAACTATCACCGCTAAAAGACTAAAGCAGCAGGATCAATGATCAGCTTAAATAATTTGAAATCAGGGGGAGATACTCATCAAGAGGGAGCATCCAAAATAGATCAAGATCTTAACGAGGCAACTCATGTTGATATGTGGGCATCCAAGGGGGAGTGTTGAAAATACTAGTGGGTAATGAATGCCCACAGTATTGAATACCTGCCACAACATTGAAAACATTGCCAAAGGGTTGAAAATCTTGGCAAAATATTGATATGTGGAGATCATTTGTCAAAGATGTGTGCTTGGAGTTGCTCTATAAATAGAGCACTCCGTATGCTTCGAAGAGAGAGCAGAAAAAGAAAGAGAGGAAGAGAAGAGGAGAGAATACATAGAGTTATCTTTGTACTCCTATTTATAATAAAAGCATCATTGATGCCCGAGGACGTACTCCAGTCACACTGACTGTAGAGGAACCTCGTAAATTTTGTGTCTTATTTTATTTATTCCACTGTACACACATCGTCGATTTTACAACAAAACTATTTTAAAAGTTATTATATGCACTTTTGGTAAAAGAATTATTGTATACATAGAGGTCAAGTCTAGATAACCAAACTATTTTAAACTGAGAGGGGATTCGAACTCGACACCTGTAGAACACATGGGTTTAGAGAGACAATGAAAGTTAAAAGAGAGCAAATGAAAGTTACCCATCAGCTTGATTTGATAAGACCATCCCTGCTAGATCAGCAAGCTCTGCAAGTGCCTCCCTCCATCCCCGCACCTTATTCGGCGACTGAGTTTTCTCGTGTCTTGCAAATGCTTTTCCGATGCTTCCCTTCTGCTTCCTCGCATGGGATGGATCGACATCGTAGAAGACTGGTAATACTACATGGTCCGAGGTAGT
Organism: Pyrus x bretschneideri; assembly: GCF_019419815.1. NCBI lineage: Eukaryota > Viridiplantae > Streptophyta > Magnoliopsida > Rosales > Rosaceae > Pyrus > Pyrus x bretschneideri. The sequence continues at coordinate 1,293,461 of NW_025999801.1, forward strand.
CCTCTTGCGTTCAAGGATCATGACAAGCTCATCAAGGCACCATCTGATGATGCGTAATCTTTCGAAAACACGACAACAGATGTTCGTGATTGCTGGATTGCTTTCTGTAGTCCTGGCTTGATATCTTCTCCTCTCTCAAGTTCGTCGTCATCTCGGAAGGTGAGAAATCCTGCGTTGTTCAAGGCTGTGTAGAGGTGGTCGGTAAAAGTCCTGCGAGTGTCTTCACCTCTGAAACTCAAGAAAACATCGTAACGGTAACCCCAATGAGTGTTGGAATCAGAGGATGTTCCTTGAGCTGCTCTCACAAGCGCCATAGTTTACGATCGATGAACAAACAAAATGAATGCTGTCTCTTTGCCAGGGAAATATTTAAGGCTCTATTTAGTAATTAGTTGGCTCATTCCTATCTACTTCCTGGAGAAATTGCAATTGAAAACTCGTCTCATCTTTTTGTAATTGACTTGTTTTAGTCAGAGCAAAATTAGTTGGGTCGTTTTAGTCAAGCAAATGAAAATACGTCTTAAAGCTTTTCTAATAGAAATGTTAAAAGATAAATGTCAAATGTTAATTTGATGGTTGATATGGCAATGTCCTATTTTCTCCTTTTTTTTTTTTTTTTTTCCATTCGATGTGATTTTTTTTTGTTATAAATGACATTTGTATAACTCTTTTTAAAAAGAAACCCATTAAAATAAATTTTCAAGATTTATAATTGGTGCATTAATGGATTCACACAATAAAATAATTAAAAATTATTTGACATCACTTTTTCTTATATATCAAATTCGACATAAGAAAACTCATATATCAATCCACATAAGATTGACATATTGTTTGGAGCTTGCTCCTACTTTTAAATTTGATTACATAACATTCGAATTAAGATTTGACATCTCATTTGGAAATGATTTTATCTTTTTGTTTAATTGAAGACAGAGACCCAATACAACTTAATTATCTTTGACCAAAAAAACCAAAAGACAGACCCAATACAACTTAATTATTTGTGTAGTTTTTTGTTCACTGCTTACTAAAAAAAATGTAAATTAGAATTGATTTATTTATATTTTTTGAAAACAAGTACGATATTCATTTCATAAGGAAATATCATACAATCAATGGAAAATGTGCTAACAATGGGTCTTGATAAAAATCTTTCCGGGAAAACCTGAATGAAGGGAAAAAGAGTGTTCCGCACCAAACAAAATTAAGCATTAGAAATATCCTCCAAAATAAGATCAGAAATTACATTGGGCGGTTCTTCAAACCACGAAACCGGTTGTGGCAGATTAAGGCCGTGGCGAGCCAATCTGTGTGCCATTTCATTGGCACCAGGACGCACTAAAATAGCCTTCCATTGTTGAACAGGTTGTAGTAGCCGCCGTGTGTCAACTAATATATGGCCAAGGGGACCATAATTAACCTCCATGTTATTGTGTATGGTAAGCTATTACCAACAGGGCATCTCTCTCCAACACTACTTTCTAGTGACGCCATCTATTAAGAAATAGAGCAGCCTCCCGAGCTGCTGCAACTTCCGCCATAAGAGTCAACTAATCCCCTCCATTTGCATCGCCAGAGCAGCGATAAACTCCCCAGCCGCGTCTCGGATAATCAGTCCAGCTCCTCCTTTGCTGTTTGGCTCATCCCATGTCCCATCAAAATTGCACTTTATCCACCTTTCCTCTGGCTTCTTCCATTTATGAACTTCTACAACATGAGATTTCGACTATACCACATTCCATTTCTTAAACTCCAACAACCAAGTATGTGCTTGAATTTGGAGTTCCTATGGTGGTAAAAAAGAACCCCGCCATAGTATTTCATTACGAGCTTTCCAAATATTCCACATCAACATAAGGAATAACTCAAAGCTTTCCGTGGACAACATCGAAGCCATTCTTGCCACCTAATCTTGCAATCCGACATCTTCTTGTTGCATAAGATGTAAACCCAACAGACTAGAAAACCATGTTGCACGAGCATGGGGGTTTGCCAACATAATATGCTCGATCGTTTCAGGTACCGTCCCACAGATAACACAACAGTCGTCCATTACAACCTTCTTCACCTTCAAATTAACTCTAGTTCGCAGAGCATTTAAACAACCTCGCCAGATGCAAATTTTAACCTTCCTTGGAACCTTAGCACGCCAAAGTGCCTTCCATAGGAATTTGATCTCTGCCGGTGTCTCAGAACCCACAGGAACATCCCCACATATGTCACTAAAAGACTGAGCTACAAAATATGCACTCTTAGCCGTGACTACTTCTTTAGGCTCCTTGATCCAAATCAACTCATCAGGAGGATTAAAGAAACTCAAAGGAATACTTAGAACAAGATTGACCTCCTTGGGAAAAAAACATTCAAGAAACCACATGTATATTCCATCTCATATGATCCGCCTTCAACATCAAAGAACAAACAGTAAGATTAGGGTGAACTCCGAGGGGTACCGGACTTAACACCTTGGCATAAGTCTCTCTCGACAACCAAGAATCCCCCCATTTTTTATCTGCAAACCATCACCTACACGCCATCTAGCACCTTGGTGAATCAAAACCTTAGCTATTGTAATACTATTCCAACAATAAGAGGAATTGGACTTCACTAGGGCATTTAGAAAGTTCGATTGCTAGAAATATCGAGCCTTAAAAACTTGGGCCACCAGAGACTGCGGTTGTTTTAGAATGCACCAACCTTGCTTAGCAAGCAAAGCAAGATTAAAAGCGTACAAATCTTTGAAGCCTAAACCACCCTCACTTTTTGGCTTGCACATACGTTTCCAACTCACCCAATGAATGTTTCTTTTGCCGACTTCCCTGCCCCACCAAAATCGAGCAACCATCTGATTTAATTCCTCATAGAACATTTTTGGGAGCAAAAAAGTCTGCATGGTATATAATGGAATAGCCTGGGCCATGGTTTTAATTAAGATCTCCTTCCCCGCACTACTTAGGAGACTCCCACGTCAACCATTGAGTTTTTTTCCATAACCTATCTTTTATATATGCAACTGTTTGTTGTTTTGACTTACCCATGTATACCGGCAAGCCAAGATACCTCTCGTGGTAATACACATGAGTCATACCCAAACAATCCACAAGTAGCTGAGCATCCACCTCATTTACATTAGCACTAAATGCCACCCCCACTTTTTGATAGATTAACTGATTGCCCCGATGCTTCTTCATAAGTCCACAGCAAGGTCCTCAACTCGCAACACTCTTGTAAAGTACTCCTAGCAAAGATAAAACTATCATTTGCAAAGAGTAAATGATTTATGCTAGGTGCATCATTACAAACCTTTATCCCTTGTATTCTACCTTAGGCCTCCCATGCATCCAATAATGCCGATAAGCCTTCGGCACAAAGCACAAATAAGAAAGGAGACAATGGATCACCTTGCCTGATACCCCTCTTAGGCTGTACTAATCCCACCGATTCCCCATTAAGCTTGAATGAGTAAGAGACAGAAGTCACATCTCATAATCCAAGTAATCCATTCTTCCGCAATACCCAAGCTTTGCATTATTTATTCTGAAAAAGACCATTCAATACGGTCATAAGCCTTACTGATATCAAGCTTCAATGCCATCACACCATTCCAACCACTAGTTTTCCTTCTCATAAAATGAGCAACTTCCGATGCCACCAGACAATTATCAGAAATTAATCTACCAGAAATAAACTCACTTTGTGAAGGGGAAATTATATCTGGTAAGATACTCTTCAATCTATTCGTAAACACCTTTGAGCATATCTTGTATATCACATTGCACAAATTGATTGGCCTCAATTCGATCATAGATGTAAGATCAAATTTCTTAGGTATCAGAGTTACATGTGTGTAGTTAACTTTCCGCAATAATTCCCCGAACTCAAGAAGGTGCTGAACCTCTTCACAGACATCTCTACCAACAACTGCCCAATGCTTCTGATAAAACCCAGGTGTCATTCCATCAAGTCCTGGCGCCTTGGTAGGGTGCATTTGGAACAATGCATTCTTAATTTCTTCGTTAGAAAAAGGCAACAGAAGCCTTTGATTCATCTCATCCGTGACCTTCAGTACCATCTTACTTAAAATCCCTGAGGCATCTACTACCCGATGGAGTCAAACATTTTCATGAAATAAGAGATAATAACCAACTTCATACCATCTTTGCTCTCCTGCCATTGTCTCGACTCATCAAATAAACCATGAAGCCCATTCCGTCTCTGCTGTCGAGTTGTTTTTTGATGGAAATATCTTGTGTTTTGATCCCCAAGACGCAACCAATTTTCTTTAGACCGCTGACGCCAGAACGCCTCCTCCTGCGCAAGTAGTGATTGTAATCTAGTATACAATTTATGCCTTTATGCAATAGTGGTTTCAGTAAAAGGTCTTCCAAACAAAGCTTGTAACTTATCTTCATTTTCCACTATTTCACCTGGTACAGTCCGCTCCAAACTCCTTACCCATTTCAACAATTGTACTCTCGTCGCCTTAACTTTTTCCAAGACTTGATACATCGGTGAACCAGTACACACAGAAGACCAACCCACTTGGATCGCAGCCTCACAACCTTCTCTCACAGACCACCCATCCTCATAACGAAAACTTTTCTTGAATTTTGCTCTTTTCCTGACTTCCCATTCTAACAAAATCGATATATAATCTAACGAAGTTGGTTTCATATGAACAACCTGAAACCTAGGAAATAACTTAATCTAGCTCTGAGTGGCCAAACCTCGATCCAACCTCACCTTTATATAGCCGCCTCTTGTTGTAGCCCAAGTAAATTTATTGCCAACAAGGCCCATATCTTGCAAATCACTAGGCTAAAGCATTCTGGAATCCATCCATTTGCCTCTCACTGCGCAAATCACCACCTTCTTGTTCCATTGCTTGTAGGATCTCATTAAAGTCACCCAGACAACACCAAGGCAATGATGAAGTGTCCTTAAGATTGTGGAGCAAAAAATAATAAAGAAAACTTTGGAGATAACAAGTAAACTTTTACGCATAAGAGACTAGAATGCCTTCATCAAATGGTGCGAGGTTCACGTCTGTTATACATGCGGTTCAACCATCAAGAAGACCTAAGCAGTTTATTGAGATTTCTTCAAGCTCTTATGCCCATGATGGTAAAATAAGTCAAAGATATTAAAGATATGAGGCAGACTACACCCATTCCTTTATGAGTGGAACCCATTATTGTAGAGTTTACCGGGGAAATAACAAAATCATATCTTTAAAGCTTTCTCCATTGAAGATAGCTCAATCAAATCAAAATTACAATAAATCCAATCAAGTATTCTATAAGACAATTCCAAGATATTATTTAATAAAAATATTATTAGGATAATTTTTTCCTACCGCACTTTCCCTATAAATACCCTATTGTACACCAAATTTTGATAAGCTTTTGCTGCGGGGTAAAGTTGTAAACTCTCTTCTCTTTTTTTTTTCTTTTTCTCTTCCTTCTAGAAATAACTAACTTGAAGACAAGATCGACCTAGTGGGACCAATGTCACTTGCTAATTGGACAGAGGTATGATAATTATAGCGACCGACTACTTCACCAAATGTGATGAAGCTAAATCCGTGGCGATAACTACCCTGACGGACATAACATCATCTGCTAAATACGAATCTCGCATTCCATCATCACCACCTAAACCTCATTTAGGATTATCTGAGTAGTTCGAAGTCTCAAGAAATTGCCGAACAAGTCATCACAGGCTAAGGACTATTTCAATTGTTTTGCGGTCTTGTTTTGCTCAACTGCACTCACAACGACTTCCATGCTTTCTAGTGCGAGAGGGTAAACTAATCACCTACGAGTGTCAAAATCAAAGGAGGTTCCTTGAGCTGCTCTCATAAGAGCCATCGATTACGATTGATGAACTAACAAAAAACTGCTACCTGAGAAAAATTTAAATCTTTAACTGGGTCATTTGTTCCATCTTTTTAAACCATATTTTGTAAACTAAATGATGTGATAGATGATGGTTAGATTCCATTTTTAATGATTAGTAGAAAGAATCAAACCATCAGCTGCCACATCATGTGGTTTACAAATATGGTCTCAAAAGATGGTCGCTCTAGCATCACCAAAAAAAGTTTACGAACAAGTTTCACAAAAAAGAAAAAGGAGGTAAAGTTGTGACTCGTCACACACGTTATTAGTTGGTTCATTAAGACTAGTTTCACCGGTTTAGAAAGGGCAAAGGTAAGGCATTTAACTTCCCGTACTATTCACTCTGACTAGTACTTGCCTTTGTGCACTTCCACCTGTTAGAAAAGGGCAAAGACAAGGGCAAGGTGATTGATATTCACAAAGTAAATCTTGGTTTTCGTTTTCCTTGTGATGGGCCTGGAAGAGGGGGGACATGCCATGTATCCGCTTGGGAACATGTATTCTTAGGGCTATTGTGGATGTATAATGCAATTTCAATAGTAATATTCCATTTCAGCTGGAAAATGCAATCAGACGTGTCATGTTCTCCTTAGATTTCCGATTAGATTTTCAACCACTTTCGTCATGCTACGTGTCATTATCCAATACTAATATCCGCTCATATTTTTTTTATTAGATTGTTGACCATTTTTATAGTGCAACGTGTCCTTTATCCAATCTTCTGGTTTCCTCATATTTCTTCGTAAAAACCCTTCAAACCACCACATACACTCACACCAAGCCTCCTCCATTCTCCTTACTCATCTCAACCAACCCTCAAGCAAAATAACGTCTTTGGCAATCAACCAAATTGCCTTCTCACTCATGTTTTTGTTAAAAAAAAAATGATTTGGAAAGTGGAAACAAATATAGATGGTCATAGTAAAAATAATTATTGAGTTGTGAGGTCGATATGAAGAAGATGGTTGGGTTTTTATAGAATAACAAAAAAAAAAAAAAAAGATCCTAATTTTTTCAATTTTTAATTCTTTTGTCGTTGGATTAATCTTGGCGTTGATTTTATACTCATTTGAAATCCGACTCACCTAAAAATGCCATGCGACACAAATTAACTTTCTAAAAAAAAAATTACCATTGGAAATCCAACGTCCAGAACATTCGGCTATTAGAATCCAACGACTCACAACTTGCCACATCATAAAGCTGTTGGTGGTGATTGTTAGACTATGGCAGGCCGAAGACAGCTAAAGTTATCGGGCCATTGGCAGAGTTCACGTGTACATTGCATACGCCAGACACAAAAAAAATTAAACCACACGGTTGACGTCATGCTGATGTCAGCCTTGCCCACTGGGCGGGCTTTATATGGCCCCCATTTACCAACATGTTAGATTGTTGCAACGAGCCATATGATAGCAGAAGTTGTTAGTTCACTCGCCAAGTTCACGCATGCATTGCACATGCCAGACAAAAATAAATAAATAGATATCACGTGGCTGATGTATGTTAACATTACCTTTGCCAAATGGCGCAAGGGCACGGGCCCAAGACAGCTGAAGTTGTCGGGCCACTGGGAGAATTCACGTGTAAATTGCTTACGCCAAACCCAATAAAAAAAAAACACTTGGTTGACATCATGTTGATGTCAGCCTTGCCCATTGGGCAGGCTTCACATGACCCACCATTTGCTGTTGTGTTGAATTGTTGTAACGAGCCATATGATAATAGAAGTTGTCGGTCCACTAGCCAAGTTCACGTAGCATTGCACGCGCCAGACACGCACAAAAAAAAATAAAAATAAATAAAATTAAACCACATGGCTGACGTATGTTGACATTAGCCTTGCCAAATGGTGCAAGGGCGGGCATAAGTTACACGGGAGCTTCGGTAGGCTCCACATGCCCCACCACTTACCCTCTTCTTTTAGGCCGACTGTAGTAATTTTTTGGGTTTGGCGAGGCAACTTTAGGGCCCTTGCCCTTACCTTTAACCAATGGGTGGACTTGCTCTAAAGTTTTTTGAGTTCTAATGTAAGCAAGTCCACTCATTGATGGAAGGCATAGCCAAGGTCATGTGAAGCCTACCTAAACGCCTGAGTAACTTATGTCCGACCTTGCGATTTTTGGCATAGCTAATGTCAACATATGCTAGCCACATGGTTTTATTTTTTTGTGTATGGAGCATGCAACGCACGCGTGAAGTTGGCAAGTGGGTCAACAACTTCTACTATCGTGGGGTTTGCTGCAACAATCCAATAGCCACCATCAACGGCTCTATGACGTGGCAATTTGTGAGTCATTCAATTTCCAACAGTCAGTGATTTGGACCATTTGTAATAGAGATAAGGTACACTTATGAGCCAAGCTTTAACAAACAAGTCGAGTTTGAACCAAAGTCGAGCTATCTGATAAAAAGATACGAGTAGTTCGCTAGGTTTATGAGCTAAACATAGCAAAGCTCTGTATCGACTTATTTCATTAACGAATCTATTATTTTGTTTGATTTCAACTCATTTCATTGAAAATCGAGCTTAGATGAGCAAAAAAAAGCTGATTTGAATTGTTTCGAGCATATTAAATCCCTACATGTGGTGCTCACTTTATGAAAATTGTGGTGTTTTGTTTTGAATGCGAGAACGATTAAAAAGAAACAAGGGTGCTAGGTCAATTTCATTCCAAATCCACAAACAAAAGACATATGGCCATAATTTAGGAATTGGAGGAGATGGGAGAGATCATAGGGAAACTGTTATAAAATTGGCTTGGGTTACATCTGCCAATCTATCACCACTATTTTGGGTAAGTCTCTATTATATTTTAAGAGGTGTTGGGTTTGAATTAGCTGCACAATGAGTCAAATATCATAGTTTAGTATTGAATTACCCATTTACATGAGTCGAATATAAAATCTAACACTTACTGAATCAAGAGATTTACTACTAGATTGTGATAGCATATAAGTAACCCTTATTAACTGTGCAACAATGTTCAAATCAAATGAGATGGGCCTGATTCACTCTAATATTGGCCTAACTGGCCCACAAAGCCCACTTCAGGCCAAAATGTCTTTTAATGGAAGGAGGAAATAATCAATAGGTTTGGGGAGTGAGGATCCTCACTGGATCCTCTTTGTGATGATATCGGGAATCCTCAAATCACATTCGTTCATCGTATATCGTGATGTCATAAATCATTGTAATTTTTTTTCCAAGCCTTACAACTCTGAAAAGACATATACAAACTCAAACCACACTCTTGCTCAAGATTGTGGAAGCAAAATCGTATTATATAATTCAACAAACCTTCAATAGCTACAACACGTAGATTGTCTTCTACACTCTTGCTCAAGAGTATGGAAGCAGAATCGTATTATATGGTTCAACAAACCTTCAACAGCTACAACATGTAGATTGTCTTCTACACTCTTGCTCAAGAGTGTGGAAGCAAAATCGTATTATATGGTTTAACAAACCTCCAACAACTACAACATGTAGAATGCCTTCCACACTCTTACTCAAGAGTAGAGAAGCAAAATCTATATATGTGGTCTCTCCCACATTTTCTTGTCCATAGTTCACCAAAAAAAATCTAGCAAAAAAAAAAAATGCCAAAAAAAAATCCAAAATTAATTAATTAATAATTATTTCGATAATTATTAATTATGACATGTGGAGAAGGCCAACAAAACTTCTACACATAGGAGATAACTACAACATGTAGATTGCCTTCCACACTCTTGCTCAAGAGTGTGGAAGCAAAATCAATTTGTTAAGTCCTGTAAAATGCTTCCCACACTTTGAAGGGTAGAGCTTCCCATACCCTTGAAGGGAGGGAGCTTCCCACACCCAAGGGAGAGAGCTTCCCACACCCTTGAAGGGAAAAAGCCTTCACACACTTTAAGGGAGGAAGCCTCCCACACCTTGAATGGAGGAAGCTTCACACTTTGCCTAAGTACAAAAAACTTAAAAAGCCTTTCACACTCTTGCTTAAGAGTGTGGAAGAAAAATCTATTTATGTGGTTCAAAAAAGCTTCAATCAAAAGCTTCAACAAAAATTTCAAAAAGCCTTCCACACTCTTGCTCAAGAGGCTGGAAGTAAAATCTATTTATGTGGTTCAAAAAACTTCAACCGTTCAACAAGAAATTCAAAAAGCCTTCCACACTCTTACTCAAGAGTGTGGAAGCAAAATCTATTTATGTGGTTCAAAAAAAGCTTCAACCAAAAAACTTCACGTACAAATTTTCACCGACAAAGCCTCAAACAAAAAGCTTCACCTACAAAACTTCAACCAAAAAGCTTCACCTACAAAGTTTCAACCAAAAAGCTTCACCTACAATACTTCAACCACTCAAGCTATGTGCCCAAAGGAAAAAGCTTCACCTACAAAGTTTCAACCAAAGAGCTTCACCTACAAAGCTTCAACCAGTCAAGTTATGTGCCCAAAGGAAAAAGCTTCAACCATTCAAGGTATGTACACAAATAATATCAATCATGGGGATAAAAGTATAAATAATTATTTGAATATTTTTCAAAGAGGAGTATTGTTGGATTTGTAATAGAGATAAGGTACAATTTATCTTATTAACGAGTCTATTATTTTGTTTGACCTCAACTCATTTCACTTAAAAATCGAGCTTAAATGAGCAAAAAACACTACAACAGAACTGGTCTATTGTGGCGCACAAATGACTGCCGTAAACAGTTATTCACGGTGTGAGCTCCCAAGCAGTAAAAGCCCTTGTCGTAAAAGATGTTTTGCCAAATACGACATAGTCTAGTAGTTGTGAATAATTTAAGTAAAACATGCCGTAAATGATCTTTAAGGCGTGCATTACCCACCTTAATTGGATACGACATTAATGGAGTGTCGTAATACTGCAAAACCAATTACGGCATATGCATATGCCATGATTTATATTGATATGACGCTTATTGAGTGTCGTATCACTGTAAAGGGAATTACTACATACGTCGTACACGGTAAAAGAATACTACCATCAACATTTAATGTTGATTTTGCATGCTGTAGTTTACATTTATTTTAATTTTTATTTTAACAATTCATTTTAGATAGACCTCACTTCATAACATCTAAATTAATATTGAAATGAATACGATAGAAAGATAATAATCATCATAAACACATTAAACTCCAAATACTTAGATTAATTAGTAAATATTGTCAATTACAGTACAATTGGAAGTTTTGGCACAAACAAAAAATCTGAATTGTTTTGTTGCTCTTACAATTGATGCATATCCTAAAGTTGACAGAGGTACCTAATGATGACTATAAAATAAAATCATACCAAAAACACAAAGTAATCTCCCAAGCACATCCTCCATGTCCATAAAGCAACCAATTTGATCACAAAAGAGCACCATACCAACAAAACACAAAGCAACTCGTTTAGTGTTGTGCTAATTCTCAAACCTATAAGACCACAATATATTTAGCTAGTAAGTGATAGAAAAACAAGAAAAGGAGTGTTTCGTGAGGCAAGAGGAAAATAGATGAATAATTTAGAGGCTTACTGAAGAGCATCAGTTGCAAACTCAAAAACGAACTTTTGTGTGACGACAACTACTCGCCCAATTCTGCGAGTAGAATAAAAATCAGTTTCGCAAAAAAAAAAAAACATCCTTAATCCATAATCAAATTGTAGCCATGAATCTAAACCAATTTGTCAACAAGAAAGTATGTACTTATGTCATAATTGAATTTCACTTCTTCGATGATAAAGCATGTACTCATGTATTAATAATATCAAGCATATAGTAAATTTGATTAAGCAACAGTCAATTATCATACATATATTCTTAGAGGTCAAGGCAACTGTTATGTGCCTTCAAGCATCCATGTGATGATAATATCCTATACAACAAATCATAGTCACAACTTTTGCCAAAAAACAGCCTCTCGAACAGATAATGATAATAGAGATCTTATTTAGAAAATGTAGCATGCAATCACTAATGTGAAACCATGGGCAAACCATGGCATGCTAAGGCAGCTGACAATCACAGAAATATCTAAGAACATGTAGAAAGTACAATGAAGTTCACAGTTTTGCAACCTCATATTATTCACATTTAAATAACAACAATTTCTTTGCCAAAACCTTAGATGATTCACACTCACCCAAACAATTCATCTAATGACTCAAAAATTCAGCTAACGCACCTCTGCAACCCTCTTTGTCTTTTCAATTAAAGTAGTCCAGGCATTGAAATCCAGGGAACTGGCCTTCACAATCTTCCACAGTCCATTTTCTTCGACAGACGTGGCTGCAGCAAAATAAAAGAAATACATAAATATAAGAAAACATGTAAACTGTTAAATGAAGTAAATCCAGCAACATGGAGGTGGGCATGTACATATAAGACACATCATTCCCTCTCCGTTGGTTGATGTGAGATGTTACAGAAACTGTTACAAAATTCGTATATTATGTGGAGATAATTAGTAAATTGGGTTGAAAAGTTCTCTAATTTCGCTCAGATGAAGGTGTGCAAAACCACTTTGGTGGTTTAGGTTTCTGCGCCACCTCTTTCTACAGTACTGATGATGTTTTGTCTATTTGCTTTGTTGGCATCAAAATTTTTTCTTTACGGGTTTTCGGGTGGATATGGTTGCTGGTGTTGGTTAACTTTTTTGGCGACTAAATTTTTTTAGATACAATTTTATGTACTAGTTGTGATCTTTAATGTTGTGAAATTAGGGAGTAGTTTTTTTTTTTTTTTTTTCTTCAAATGAGGTTGCTTTGTATATGTGTTTTTGTTTTTGGGTGATTGTGTTTTGTTGGTGCTGACAGAAAATTAGATGACCCAAGCAATAGAATGGCGAGGTCCATGGTGGATGTGGCGGTAATGACTTGTGGCAATGAACTGATTTTAATTGGTCCATCATATGTTTTGCTTGGATTTCTATGTCCACTTGACCTAGTTGTAACTTGTTTTAATGTTTATCTTTTCTAACATTTTCTTTTATAAATGAAGTTTATATCTAACAAAAAAAAAACTCTTTTTCTTTTCCATGTTCTCTTTTCATTTAACATCATTTACATAAAGAACAACTAATGAAATTGGCCTCAAATTTGTTATTTATTTAAACACACTTAATGAACTTTTTTAGTTACAACAACAAAAGGCAGTAGCAGTATTTTAATAAGTTAAAGATTAGATGCAATATTAGTATCACAATTAAGTTAAAGTTGACATCATCAATTTTTTCTTCATAAAAACGACAAATATTTCTTCAAATTTTTCATTAAAAATCATTCATTACTGTGTCTTCCAATGCAAATTTGTTGCGTTAAACTTTTTCCATTAAAGCTCCCTTATATAAAATGATTAAGACAAAAAGTAGTTATTTGATCTAAAAAAAATTGATTGGAACCATGAAAATGCAAGGAACAAGCTTTAGCAAGACACACATGTGGAGATGCAGTTGCATGTGCTCAAATCAAAATCAAATTGCTGCTTAAATTTTCAGCTCTATTTCTCTTGTATATAAAATACTTCAATGATAGGTTGGGTGGTCATGCACGTGTGGTAGTGTTGGATTTCAAAAATTTTCATGTTGGAGCTAAGACACTAAGTCCTTGTTTTGCAAGTTGAATTGTACTGATTATTTGTTGAATATGATAAATAGTCGATGGATAGTACTGACTAAATTAGTCGAGCGTTTGGTAAAACATCGGACTAATAGTCATATTATTTATATTGTGTCTGTTATTATCTAGAAACCTAAAGACTGTCAAATCCTATATTCAGAACAAGAAGCAAATAAAAATTCCCCCAGATTAGAGGAAAACCTAATTTCAACTATGTTTGATTATGTGTTGGATTAACAGTACTTTAGATAATAATTATTTTTTTTTGATAATTTTGAAATAATGATTGATGGTAAAATGAAGAAAAAAAGCAACTACACATAAGAATAATTAAAGAAAATCAGAAAAAAAAAGAAATAAAAAAACAGAACAGCACAACACCGCCACCATTGTGCTTCTCACCACCGACTACAAGCCATCATCTCCATGACTTGTAATCCTTTGAAATCGAAAAATAAGATGAAATTTCTCCTAATTTATTGAAACTTCCAAATTGTGTTGGGAGAGAGAGATTATGGTTCGAGAGGATTTCCAAGGAGTTAGACAACTGTTGAGAATTTCTACTTTTGCTGAAATTTCTAGATCCAGAGGAAAGAGACAGAGAGATTATGGTTCGAAGCTTTGAGAACCCGGAAAGATGTTGTTGGGTTGGAGAAGAAGATGAGAAACCAGATGGCAACGTGTTTTTGATTGAAAGATGGAAGAGAGTGCGCAACGTGTTTTTGATTCACCGTCGGACTAATTATCCTTTGCCTTTCGAGAGTATTAGTAAGCGGGTGCTGACCGTATAAAAGAGGCTGGACCGTGACATTAATCCCCCGACTATTTTATACCTAACTGTCCGAGTCCATATAATTAATCTTATCCGATTCATTATACAAGCTGCCAAACAAGGCCTAATACTATTCTATATTCAACTCCTTATGTAACATATAATTAAAGGTAATGCTATTTATACATCATTTTTTTTTAATCTTTTATACTGTACAAATTTGTTATCTTTTGTTCATTGACTTTCTTCAATTTATTCGATTCGACGACCATAAATTAAAAGTAGTGTGTGACGGTAAAAATAAGTGTGTGTATAGCACCATCCATGAGAGCAACTTCACCCCTTCCAATTGCAAGAAGGATTGGGTGATTCAATCTACCAAAATCAGCAAAATGAGGTCCACCCCAACCCAATCAAGTCTGGCTACAGTAAAAAGACGGAGACACGACTACTCACTCAGGCTAAATCGCCCAATCCAACGTTTTAGGGAGTGCGACGTCACCTATGTTATTATTATTTTGGGCTAGGCACGTGGGCTTCACATACATGTGAGCGCGAGTGGACCGACCAACCCTGAAGTGCTAGGGGCCTTCAACCATTGATTACTATCCTGCATGTGGTGCCCACTTTATGAAAATTGTGGTGTTTTGTTTTGAATGCAAGAACGATTAAGAAGAAATATAGGTGCTAGCTCAATTTAATTCCAAATCTACAAACAAAAGAAATATGGCCATAATTGAGGGATTGGAGGAGATGGGAGAGATTTAGAGGGAAATGGTTATAAAATTGGCTTGGGTTACATCTGCCAATCTATCACCACTATTTTTGATAAGTCTCTATTATATTTTAATAGGTGTTGGGTTTGAATTAACCACACAATAATTCAAATATCATAATTTTGTATTGAATTAACCATTTACATGAATCGAATATAAAATCTAACACTTACTGAATCAAGAGATTTACTACTAGATTTTGGTAGTATACAGGTCACTCTTATTTAATGTGCAACAAAGTGCAAATCAAATGAGAAAGCCTGACTCAGTCTAATATTGGCCTAATTGGCCCACGAAGCCCATTTCAAGCCTAAATGTCTTTTGATTGAAGAGGGGGGAAATAATCGATAGATTTGGGGAGTGAGCATCATCGCTGGATCCTCTTTATGAAGATATTGGGGATTCTCAAATTACATTCGTTTCTCGTATATCGTGAGGTAAAAAATTATTGTAATTTTTTATTTAAAATTGAATATAAACAATATCTGAAGAAAACTGACTGCACGATGCACGATAAATGAATATAATTGAAGGATCTCCAGAATCCTCACAAAGAAAATCGGGGAAGATTCTTTCTCAGATTTGAGAACTACGTTTAGCAGCCGGGTTTGGGTTTTAGAATCGGGTAATTCCAACCCGGTAAATTCCATATGAATGCTTAAACCCCCAAACCCAAACCCTGCAGCTGCTTCTCAGACTTGTCTCCGCCACTCTCCAACCCTCGCTGTCTTCCTTCTTCTTTCAGCTTCAGAAGGTTAGGGTTTCTCTCTATCTCTCTCTGACTTGTCTCTTCCTCTCTAACCCTCGCCGTCCTCCTTCTTCTTTCTGCTTCAAAAGGTTAGGGTCTCTCTCTCTTTCTAGGGGTCAGGCCTCACAATGGGGAAGAAGGCTCTTCACAGTGACAGTGAGTTTGAGGACCGATGGTGACTTCGACAGCGATGAGCTGAATGTTAGTTTAATTTGTAATTCTGTTGTTCGGTTTCGGTAATTATCTGGTTTTGTTTTGGTGATTGTGTTGTTAATTGATGATTTATGATGTAGATGGAGCAGGAAGAGGATGACTTTGATGATGAGCACGATGGTGAGGAGGAGGAAGAAGAATCAGAAAATGAGGAAGAAGATGGGCGAGAAGAAGGGGAAGAGGAAAATGGTGATGAGAAAAACGATAATAAAGATGCCAAGATGGAAGAACTCGTGAAAGAATACATGAATCTTCGTAATCAGGAGCAGTAAGAGACTTCTGTTCACCATCCTTTTATTTTTCATTATAAACTTGTGATGCTTAATTAGACTGACGACGTAGAACTAAATAATGTGAGTGTAGGAGATAATATGCATAGCTGTTGGAGGTTGGTGATGAAATTTGATATTAGGTTACGGAAGTAATACATGTGTCTGCAATTATTGAGTTCGAGATAAAAAGAAGGAACATACATCTATACATAGGTATAGGCAGATGTATGAAGTTAATTTTGTTCATCGTTTATTCCCTCTTTCTATGCAGAGATATTTTAAAGAATCTAAAGCGCCATAAGGACGAAGATCTTCTTAAAGGTCAAGCAGTGAAGAACCAAAAGGTTCGTTGTTCAAGATAATAGCTCTTGTAATATCCATGAAATAGGTTTTATTTTTCATCATGAAATTATTGCTCCTTGATTAGAGCTTCCTTTTATGCCTCGCCTTAAAGTTGACAAAAAATATTTATGTAGTGGATTATTGTCTGATCGATGTTTATTTTACCCATTTTTTATGTTTTTTTTTTTTACAATTTCCCGAAGGCTCTCTGGGACAAAGCTCTTGAGTTCAGATTCTTGCATCAGAAAGCATTCTCAAATTCAAATAGATTACCACAGGTTGCTTTTGCTTTCCCCCACTTTTTTTGTAGCTTTTTGACATGTTAAGATATTATGTTCTTACCCGAGAGGTTGTCTGCAGGAGCCAGTTAGGTCTTTATTTTGTGATTCACATCAGGGTGTCAGTACAGCATATTCTGATCTAGTTGACTCATCATAGCGAACTTTAGATTCTCTAGCGGAACTACAAGAGGTTGGCTGTCATAAAAACTTGTTGTCTACCTAGTACTACTTGGTCTGTGGTTTAACTTCATACCTTGTGGTAATATAATATAAATTATTACGATTTGTTAATATTGACATTTGTATATGCTAAAATTTATCGTATCATGCCATTTTTTCTTGTTACAGGCTTTACTTGAGAAGAATCCGTCCATCGTTCAAGCAACAGATAGTATTTGCAAACTACATTTATCATACTATTATATTTATTTTGTAATACAATTGGCTCTCTATTATTGTTGTGCATTTGCTATTGGCGTGATAAGAATTGCCAGTATGTGTAAGGTTTGCTATGCTGGTACTGAGTTATTATTAAGAGAGTAAGAGTGTCAATCAATAGGAATGGATTAAGTTGAGCCTCCCAAGCTCATCCCAAAGTACAAAGCATCGAGCTTGAGCTTGGACCGGCTGAATTGTTAACCTAAATCTTCTTACATCAGCTTTGGGTCAGTTGAATTGGAATAAAGTTTGTGCTTAGTTCTAATTGAGATCAAGGCAGTCCCAACAGGTGATGGTTTACACACAATAGGTTGGAAGTTCAGAGTAGTTTGATTGGTCAGAAATATTGTTGTATCCAACAAAAATTAGACACTGCGATTTTGTATACAGCATTCAAGGAAACATCAATAGGGTTTAGGTATATGTTCCAGTGGTCAAAAGCATAATGTCGGCATAGAAGCTAAATCAGTTGGGTCTTGCTTTGTTGATCTGAGGATAGCCAAGATGAAGCCAGATTTGAAATCTGCCCCAGGGCAAATCCTTCCTGCTTGATCTCGTATAAACATTAGCCTGATCAAGCCAAAAAAAAAAAAAAAAAAAGGCTTTTATGCTACTTTGGTCTAATCGACTGTCCTAGTTTGAAATCTTTCCTGCTTGATCTCGTATAAACATTAGCCAGATTAAGCACCAAAAAAAAAAAGAAAAAAAAAAAGGCTTTTCTGCTACTTTGGTCTAATCGACTGTCCTAGTTTGTACTGTTTGCATTTTCATTAGTTTCATGCTGCATATGTTCAAGTAGTGCTTCTCCTAATAAATATCCTGTCCTGAAGGCAAATCTGGACAATCTAAGAGGTCAGAGTCATCTAAGAACATTGACGGTGATGGTGATGAGGATTGGTCACAGATTTCTCAGTTGCTGTCGAGGTACTCAGATCGTACTTTAGATATTCTGAGAAGAATTATGTTCTACTAACTACATCTGCTCTTGTGTTGAAGTCTATCAATACTTATATAAAACTGAAATAATTTTTTTTCTTCTTCATGCCATATTTCACTGCTCCATATGGAGCAGCAAAAGGAAATGTGGAATTTTTCTGTTTTATTGTTTAAAATTCTCGTAATGGTAGATTCAAGTACCTTACTATTATTGCTGTATTTCAATACCATAGTTTCTAACTTTTTTTATACTTCAATATATAGTTTTTATCAGTTAATACATCAGCATGTTATGTTATTTTGTCTCAACTGTTTAATATGCAATATGCCCGTCAATAGTTTTGTGACGTTGAAATTCCATTAGGCACTAAAGTAAATTTGTTTGTTATCCAAAGGGGCCAGCAAAGAACATTGAAATGAATTTGTAAATCATACTTGTAAAAAATCTATGTTGCCATATGTTTACTTTGAGATGTAGGGCAGTTTTGGTATAAAAAATCTCCTACTTGTAGTCATGCTCCGTCAACTTCTCTTGCATGATTTCTTGAAATTTGTTCTACTATGTTGTTCAACTTTTGATTATTGTATGCATTTCCATTTGGGTTACTTGGTCTAACTAATCCTGTCACGTCTTATCTTGTAGAATAGCTACTTTCAGAGACAAATCCATCAACAATTGGCAGAGGAAGAGGTGAGCACAGGTGCTGCTGCTATTAAAAGCAAACTGCATGCTTTTAATCAGGTCTGGCCCTACAATTAAAATTGTAACCATGCGTTCCCCTATGAGCGGACTTGTGCCATCCCTTGCGAGATATTCAACATGAATTCATTTATCCTTTCCAATTGCAGAATATTAGTGAACAAGTTGCTTCTTATATGAGAGATCCAAGCAGAGTGGTTAGGCAGATGCAGATGAGGAAATCAGCAGTTTCTGTATTTGGCGCTGTAAGATATTAACTCTTACATCGAAATTGAAAAAATTGAAAATTTCACACTTCCCAAGATTCTTGAGCATGCTCAAAGAGATTTCTTCTTAATTTTTAAATGGATGTGCAGGTTCCTGAGAGAAAAATACTGCAAAGGGGGAGGTAATCCTACTGTTCTGCATATAATTGGTTAACTATAATTCTATTCAAATCTGAGGCTCGTCTATGAATTCGTTGCACTTATGTGTCCCATGGATTTTACAATTTCCTAAGTGCTATTTTAATTCTTGAACGAGGTACAAATTCATTGTTTGAGGAAGGATGCATTCTGTTAATTTGATACCATATTTGAACAATATTTTGCGTCGTTTGTGGTGTTTACTTCAGTTTTCATTTTGGATGGCCCCAATTTTATTTGATGAATTTGTTCCTTTGCTATAAGAATGAATCATGCCACCTGTGATTATTTTAGTACTCATCATCTGTAGCTTTGATTGTATCTTTTAATTAAAAAATTTCTTTATTATTCCTTCACTCTGATAGGAGACACAATCTGAAGCTGGTGCACAAGTTGACGGTGACCCTGAACTTTTGGATGACTATGAGTTTTACCAGCAGTTACTGAAAGAATTTTTTGAGACAATTGACCCAGCATCTTCTGGTAAAGTCATTAGGGCATCTCATACGTAATACATGATTGCATTTGAATGTGATATACAGTTTATCCAAATCTATAAGCGTTTCGGTAAATCAAAACAGTCAGATTGCATTTAAAAATTGTGGCTTTTGAAATTGTTTATGGTTGTATACGCCCAAGTGATGCCGGATATCCTTGTTAATTTTCTGTTTTGGATCTGTATCTGCAGATATTTTCTTCTTTATAGTGGGTTGGAACCTAGTCGATCCTGAACTTCTATTATTCAAGTTTTTGTAACGTTACAAAAATGAAACGCGCTATCGTAGTTATTCCTGCTAACAGTTAAGCCATGTATTGTCAGCATATTGTTATTGATTCTGATTTTGCACTATTTGATTATCCTCAGAGACAGCCTTTTATTCTTTGAAAAAGTTGCATACGAAGAAGAGGAAGATTGTTGACAGAAGAGCCTGTAAGAGTCGCAAGATAAGGTATCAATAGATTCTTCGGTTCCCTATGTGAAACTGCTATGATTTTGTTTTGGAATATGTTGGAGCATCTGTTGAGCAAACTAGGCCAGATTGTTGAAGGCTTATTGTATTATGCTTTTGCAGGTACAATGTTCACGAGAAGATGGTAAATTTCATGGCCCCAGAGACTATGGCCGTTCCTCCGATGCTTCCTGACCTCAATAATTTGTTCGGGTTGAAGAAGCAAAAACCAGCTTCCGTAGTGTAGGCAAGGATAATATTTGTTGTACTGATATTTATGTAATTTACACAATTTTGTTGCAAATGAGAATTAAGATCTGTAACTTTTGACACTTAAAAGCAAAGCGGATGTCTTGTGTCAGCTCTAAGATACCCATACAGGAGATTTGCAAATGTCACCTTTACTTTTGGAAGGTGCTTTTTGCGTGGAAAGATTGATCATAATTCATAAATCAGGCTTATTTCAGGATGAAGGAAAACATATATAGTCACTCAAAGGCAAATACTTGAATCTTAGAATTCTTTGTTAGAAATCCAGAGACAACATTCTGGAACTTCCAAACCAAAGAAATATCTAAGACTTGGAACAAGGAGGCATATGAGCAGGCGGTGGGAGCATGCTGGTTTCTGTGGTATTTCCATTCCTAACTATGAGCACAGTATCCATTCCCCAGCTGGTATGTCTTTCCAAATGACAATGCACAAACCATACTCCTGCAAAATCATAATCAATTCAAACATGTAACGCACGTTACTTTGGTAGCTATAAAACTAAGAGAGTGATACTATCACAATATGTATTACCAACCCAACCATATTATAAAATTTTAAGTGTTTAGTATTATGCTTTAAAATATGGTAGTTCCCCAGTAGAGAGACCATGCATGTGACATTGTAACGGTTACGCTCAAAATTATAGAACTTACCAGGATTATCGGCTTTAAACCTGATGGTTGCCCATCCATTCTTTGGAACTCCAATGGTGTTTACTTCTGGGGGATCAACCAAATTGTAGGTCTTGGGTGATGTTGTATTGTCAAAATTTCCGTAACCAGTTCCGACCAAATAGAAGCTGAAACCATGGAGATGCATTGGATGGTTCTCAGCTGCGATGATGTTGGTTCCTTGGAAGATGATCTCAACTCCTTCACCATATCCAATCATCCTCGCCCTCGTCCCAAAGTCCGAATATATTGTGCTGCTAGTCACGTTTCCAGTGTAGTTGTAAGGATTAAGCGGATTGTCCGGGAAATTGGAACTGTAAACTCCATTAGTTCCCCTGTACAAACGAAGTAAGGTCAAGTTTTTTTCTTGGGAATAAATAAGGTTAATTGATAAATACTGGAGTTATACTTTGGTGTTTCACCATTTCTAATGAGACTAGTTACTTCCATCAATCTTTGATCAAAATATAATTAATTTAGACTCCATGGCACATTATAAAATTACAAAAGTATAACTATCATTCAAATTGCAACTATGAGGGGACCATTGTAGTTTTTTTGGTATACTTGGAACGTAGTCATGCGACGTTACTATTTCATTCAAATTATAACACATAAATATGTTTTCTATTAATATATCCTAAAATTGAAAAATATGAACCATATCTACTGTTATTTTAACACTTTGAATGATACACAATGTGATTTGTACCAACAAAATGAGAAATGGGGGAGAGAAAAGAGAAAGAGGTGATGAACGGAAGCATGGCAATTAGGATTTCAAGATGCTGCCCATACTAGCAATAAAAGTAGTAGCATTAGCAACTATCATTATTGAAATGGCAAAAATACCCATCATAATAGAATATTAAAATCACCAATAATTGTTTCATTGAAGAAGAAGATTGTACGTACTGATAGTATGCTTGCAGTACATCAACAGATGGAATCACGAAACTGATATTGTTTAAGCTTGCAGAAAGTGCATTATTATCCGGGCCATCACATGAAGAATTAGGACAAATTCTCTCATTGACTGCAACAGCCATAAAGATCCTGGAATGAATTTCAAGTGGGACATCAATTGGGTGCTCTTCGCTTGCCAAGGCCCTGATTTGCTTAGTGAAGTTATCAGCAGCAGTTGAATCGGCTTCCGCCGGAAGAGTTGGAAGGGGAGTGATTGATGGGGTGCTGTAGTTGCCGTTATATTGAACAATTGCAGTGGTGGTGCCATTGTGATGTGAAACATTAGTTCCATCCATAAAAGAATGAGAAGCCATGTAATAATGGCTGGGAGGTTGGTTTGCGGTTACTAAAATGTCCATGGTTTGACCTGGAGTTATCATGATGTAAGAGGTGGTTATAGGTTTTATGTATGAAGCGTCTTGTGCTACGACTGTGAGGGTGTGGTTCGCGATGGCGAAGAACTGTTCTTCGTTCATCACGGCGTTGATTACCCGGAGAAGATAGGTCTTACCGTAATCAACCAGCCATCGGTATGCTGTCCCTGCATGCAACACAAAATCCATTAATTAGTACTTGTTTTACACAAATCACTACAAACCCTAACAGATGATTCTTGTGAAACTTTAGGTTGGTTGCAGAAACAATTTATGTTCAGAAGGAATCAAAACACTTAATACTATATCAGCTGTTTGTACGTATTTGGAGTTTAGAGACTATTTATTATGAGATGGCGTATTCTTACATTTGAATAATTAACTTGGCGTAGAGAGTTTATGGCTTAAATTTACTTGCAAAGAGCAAATAAAGCTAAACTTGCTTTTCATGCAATGCATATATAGGCTTATTATATTAACACCCCACAAATTGTTGAATAAACCCCACATACTTAATACACCCCACATTTGCTTTTTCAATTAAAAATTATTTTAATGCACCCCACATATTTTCCCATAATACCATCACATCCCACATTCTTAATATACACATTACATTTTCTACATGCACCCCACATTTCTCAAATCTTATGAAGTTTTTAATTTGGACAAAAAATGCTGACTAAAATTTTGACAAAAGATGTTACCTAGGATTTAAAGCATATGTGTGTTGTTTTCAATTCCACCATTAAAACCCGTCTCGTCTGTTTTTAATATTTGATGGTAATTTTAGGTGTTTAATTCTTCATGTAATCCCTAAAAGCTGAATACGAACATAGAAGCTTGAATAACGCATCAAAAGCAAGATTAAATAATTATCAATGTCGTCAAAATCACTAAAACAATAAAAAATATGAAGTCTTATCTCATGTGAAACTTCCGAAACATCGATTTCATGTTTCATTCATAAATTTTTTTTTTCTCAATCAACATGTTTGTAGTTTCATTGGTTAGGGTTTTGTTTAACAATGAAGGGTCGGAGGGGTTTTGATAATTGAAAAAGATAAATAATACGTTAAAAGTGATTTGGGGTGCATATATAAATTTTTATTGTTTTTTAACTTGAAAAGGTCAAAATTGCCATTGCATAGTAGGGTAAATAAGTTATTTAATATTAAATTTTAATGTGAGGTGCATTCAATATTTTGTGGGGTGCTAATATAAAAAGCTTATATATATATGATCTCCATTTTTTTAAATAAAAATGGGGTTAGTTTTTGGGCCCACACTGCATCGAACTTTAATGATCCGAACCGTTTATTTTTCAACGTGCACCTCATAGATCATTCTTCCAAAATATTAGCCAAATGAAAATATTTGAGGCATGTAATTGAGTTTAAAGAAATTGACGAATACTTTGTTTCCTTAAGAATCATTGAAATTTTATCGTAATAATTAAATATGCAACAGTTTTAGATTGAACTGAATTTTTGTAAGAATGATTTATAGATCGAGATTTATAAAATACATGTTTCGGATGGTTAAAGTTCGATGTGCAATGGATCTCATAACTAACTTCCTTTTTTTTTTTCAAAATTTGAAGATCCCTATCCTTAAAGTGCTTATATACACACACACACAATATATATATATATATATATATATATATATGCACGAAATAAAAAAGTGCTTACACACACACACACACACATAAGCAAAGATGTTAAATACAGCTCGAACAACTCAGTAATACCTAAGAAATCATTGCGAAAACGAATATGAATAGTAGTTTTGTATGGCTAAGTTCACCTCCTTCTTCTTAATGTAAATAATATTATTTTTTTTTCAAAAAAAAAAAAAAAAAAAAAAAAAAAAACAATCAAACACTAAACTAGACTGCAAGTCAGAAAAGCCAAAACCCATCCCTTTCTTTGTATGTCGTTTTACATAGACACCTTTTAGTCTTTGACAAAAATGAAAATACACCCTCTAGTCTCTATCATTCACGCTGATCGTTCTATATTATTGAACTAGATTAGGTTAATTGGATCTTTAATTAGTCTTACCATTGGAACAACTATACAAATCTCCGGGTTGTCCGTTAATTGTGAAGGCATCTGAAACATTTGGATCGCCACCATTTGCAAGAGCCTCTTTTATTATTTCCATCACATCTCCCTTAAACCATGATCCTGCCAAGTTAGATACTTAGTTTTAATGTATATACATGTACAATTTAATATTTATAATTTACGTACTCTACAATAAATCCAATGGCACAACTGTACGAGGTAATACTTTTGCACCACAAGGCCACAATAGTTGTTTATCTTTTGCAATATAGGAAGTTGATTTTCTATTGTTTATGCACAAATAATGTTAATGAAACTAATTTTTTTGTAAAAAATGATGTGGTTTTTTATAGTTGAATTATTGTTTAAGTGTTGATTAATATATTTATTTTCTAATGATGATACATTATTTGGTTTGCAAATTTGAATTAAATTTTTTTATCTACTTAACATTACCCTTAACGCAATATGGAAACTTGCAAAAAGGGAAAGGGCATGCACTCCAGAGTTTCAAAATACAACCTTTTTTGTCTTTTTACTTCTCAGTACACATCACGCATAATAAGTTTATGCTAATATTGAAATACTGACAATTTGGATTCTGTATGTGACACCGCAAAAACACTAATAAAAGACTTTTCTAATTTTTGTTTTACATATATTATGGAGATATTTTTCATATATCCGGAAGATAGACAAATAATATGCTATTTGCTTAATATATATGAGAAAATTAAGGTTTACTATAAAATAAAGAAATATTTTTGCTCATTACCCTTAAATGATGGTGATGTTCATCATCCTAATTATTATCGTTAGATAAATTTAAATTTTGAGATATATGTAACTAATAAACATAAATCTCATAATTAAACTCACTCAATGATAATAATTATAACAATAAGCATTATCGCCACTTAAGAGTTATAAGCAAATATATACTTATAAAATAATTCTTTTCTACAAAATATTTCTGATGTGTACTACAAAATATTTCTTTTGTTGATGTGTATACTACAAAATATTTCTGATGTGTACTACAAAATATTAAACTCACTAAATGACAATATTGCTGATGTGTACTTCAAAATATTTCTTTTGTTGATGTGTGCTACAAAATATTTCTGATGTGTACTACAAAATATTAAACTCGCTCAATGACAATATTGCTGATGTGTACTACAAAATATTTCTTTTCTTTAATATGAATCTCATACTTCAAACAATATCAACCACGCAAATTACGAAAGAAAGATTACAATTAACGACTTTTGGATGTTTTCTAGCAAACGATGCCTTCACAACGTTGAATATAAAGAAAAACAATAAGAGTCTATTTTGGAAGAGATTTTTCAGTGTGATCAATACGGGAGGTGATACATCACGTGTCATTATATAAATGATAAGATATGTGTGCTAAAAAGTTAATAACTTAAAAATAAATATTTTTACTACTTCTATTAAAATATGTAGTATACCACTTGTGTTCATATCACAATAAAAATTTTCTCCTCTTTTAAAAGGTTCTATGGAATAAACAGTGCACGTGTTACATCCAAATCCTCATTACGTCATTCTTCGAATCATGTGATATTCTATAACAAAAATGATGAGACCTGATAGCTAATGGTGACTACCCACCAAACCAAAAAGTATATTGGGCATTTACATCCAGGTTAAAAAAATTCAGCCACTTTTAGATTGAGTCTAGTTAGATGTTCTTATTAGTTTAGGTCTAATTGATCTCATCTTATTTCCGTTTTGCCTTTTATAGTGAAAATAAATATATATTTAAATTTCCTAATTTATGCATTATTTACTCAAATTTGAATTTCAAAATTTGAATCTTCGAATTCCTTAGTCTAACCACAATTTAAGGAAAAAAAAATTTAAAAGTAAGTTCATGTGTATGACTATAAACCCACGACTTAAGTTGAAATGAATGATATATAAAAAACCTATGAACAAAAACCTGTGATATAGGTAGACTATGAACAAAAACCTGTAATATAAGCAATGAACAAAAACCTATGGTATAGGTAGATAAATACTTTTAATTTGAATTAGAATATCAAGAACTAATGTGTGCGCGCACTATTAATCCATGGTATAAGGTAGATAGAACAAGATAACCTATGATACAGGTAGATAAACACAATTAACTTGAGATAGATTATCAATAATGTGTGATAGGTAGATAATACAATTTATCCATGACACAGGTAGTATAAAAAAAAAGAAAAGAATTAAAGCATACAAGATTGGCTAAATTCTACAAATCAAACCAACAATAGAAATTTGAGGTTGGACATCTTTGATCATCTACACTTGGGAGCAGGGAGGAGGGAAAAAAAGAAGATATCGTGAGGGATGAGAAGGAGACATCGTGAGGGAGAAAGAGAAGGAAGAATAGGAAACGTTTTGGAGGATGATAGAATATTAAAGAGAATTAAATTCCTATACTTAATCCGATCATTAAGCATAAGATAATCCTATGATTAAGGATTAAAAATTATCATAAAAAAAAAAAAATATATATATTAATTACTTAATTAGTCAATTTAGGGATAAATTTGGCAGGAGAATAAAAATAAGTTGATGTGTACAATGAGCCATTGGACCTAAGTAAATAATCAAGCAAAATTGGACTATACCTCATAAAGGCTCACAAAATTAGACTCATTAAATTTTCCCAAAGTATATACCAAAGTAACGTGAAGGTTGGAAAATAAATAAAAATCTTTTCATTTTACTTTCATTAAGTTATTTAGGCATATAAAACTAATCACTTCCATAATTTGAGATGTTCTCAAATATTGTATTTCAGATATTCACTTATATTAAAAATAAGATCTGGTAAGGTATATGTATTTATTTATTACATTCATTATTTAACAGTTATATATGCAACTAAAAATGAAGAATATCATATTTAACCGTGAGATGGTTCATATATTACGTAATTGCATGTATTTTGATCAATCCACGATTTTGGGTGCCTAATAGTAACATGGTTATAACTAAATAGTTAAACAATTAATAGATATGAAACTAATGAAAGTACCTAGAATAACCGTTTCTTGTGCATCTGGTGTTGCAAATGGATAAGTGGTGCCGGCAGCCGGTAGAATAACAATTGCACCATGGACGGTGGCGCGTGTCCAGTCACTATGAGCATGCCACCATAATGTTCCTTCTTCGTTGGAGAATATAACTTCGTACGTGAAGTTTGTTCCTGGTTGAATAGGGCATTGAGTGATGTTTTCAGGTCCATCGGACCATGGATTTCTTGGATTCTTCACTCCATGCCTATACAAATTAAACAACAAATTGAGCAGTCAATTATGTGTTTACTTATAAAACAAAAACAAACCGAGCCAAAAGTTATATGCATATACAATTTCCTTTACAGGGATGCACAACAATACACACATGCATTAAAGCTATTGATGGGAATTCACCTAGCCTACTAACGTATACAAAAGTCAGAAGACACAAATTTAAGGTGTTCCTTCACATCCATTGCTTCATTCTTTTTATTTTCTATGGAACAATATGTTTACATTAACTGGTGGGGAAATAAAATATTGTCCAACTTGCCATTTACGATATTTGAACATAAAATTTCACCTACAAATGAATAGAAATATCATTGTATCGCCGTACTAAGTAGTTGTTCACGCTCTCCAATTTTCAAAAACTCCTCTCTCTCTCTGTATTGCTTTCTCTCTCTCTCTATGTTTGAAAAAGACTACTACTCAGTATTCATTAGTCTTAATCAATCTAACTTAAAAACGCGCTTAGCTAGCTGTAGATGTTAATTATCACTATGATTTTTCCACCGAGCTTATTATTCATCATTCTTTTTCTTTTTCGGTAAGTATCTACCAAGCTAAGCTTTCTATCTTTCAATTACAATGACTCTTGGTCAATGTCAAAAAAACAAGTACGCACACACATAGAGCTAGCCATGGGCTACGATTAGTGGAGGCTGCGAGCGAAGATTACCAGTGAACAGTGAGACCGTAATATCCTTGGTTGTGGACATTGATAAAAGCGGTGTCTCCTCTGTTAACAGTGATGGTTGGTCCCGGAAGAGTTCCATTCACAGTTAAGATGCTCTTTGTGCTACAAACCCTTGTAAAATTTGTTTCTTGCAGCTGCGAAACCAAAAAATTGCAGTAAGGGTGAGACAATAGGACAAATGATATTCGAACTCAGCCTCTACTAGGATCAAATATATGACCTCTCAAAATAAAGACAAGTTGGCATGCAGTATATGTAGCAAGCACTTACATGGAAATCATAATAATGGATAGCGCCATTAGCCTTGCTCAGGAACATAAACCCTACAAGAGCTAAGACCAGGAAAGCCATGTTGTTGTAGTTCCCCATTTTTGTCTGAAAACTAACTTCCCACCCTGTGTCCTTCAGGTCGCCCTTGAGATGTTGTGCGAGTTGGATCTCCGCTCGACTGCAATTTATAGAATAAGACTTCGTAGGAATTAGTTGCTTCTTTGATTAGTAGACACTACTCCTCCTCACTTTTTTATTTTTCCACTTTATTGAACATTTCACATTACGTAACTAACAGACAAAAAAAAAAAAAAAAAACAAAAAAAATGAAAACCACAAACACACGAAAAACGAAGTATAAAATGACCTAAAGGAAAGCACAGTTGCTAAATCAATGCAACTGCGCTTTGTTGGTACTTCGTATAGGCACTAATACTTGAAATCCGCACAAATTATGTTATGTATGAGTAGGATTCACATTCCTCCTATTCACATTCCTTTTTCTCTTTTCCTCTCATTTTGTGCTTTTTGTCCTGTTGTCTTTATAAAAAGATCAATATAAGATGTTAACGTGACTTAATTGTAACAATTCAAGTAGGAGGAGAGGGAAGAAGAGAGATTAGAAGGAGAAAGAGACCTCCTTCATTTTCCATATCAACCTAAGAGTGATATGACACACTAACAAGACTAACAATAGTCCAGTAAATGCCAAATCAAATAGCTAGGATCGTGACAGGGTGAATACGTTACCCCTGGTATTGCACAAAGTTAATGATCTAAGAACATCTTTTTCCCTTCCTTTTTTTTTTTTTGGTTCCATTCTTTAGTACTTGCCTTTAGTAACGCGCTTTGTTCTTTTACATCTTATTATTTACTTATAATTTTTATTCCTTTTTATTTTTAAATATTTTTTATTTAAAAAAATTTAAGAAATAAATGAAAAAAAAACTAGCCTCTCCGTGGGTGGTTTTGTTTTGTTAGTCTAGATTTTTTTTTTTAAATCAAATTGTTTTATTTTAAAATCCTAATTATAGAAGAGTATTTTGGAATCATGAATAATTCAACTTTTGTCTTCTGGCTTTCCATATATATGGACAATATTGTTTCAATCCTTGTAATATAATTTGTATACTTTTTTCAAGTGCTGCTATAATGTGGATTTAACACATTTTATGTATGAAGGTGTTGTTGAGAACAGAAATCACGCGTTGGAGAAAGAATGGACATTGTATGTATTTATAAATTTTTTAGCTACTTTCTACATTACCAATGGATTGTGGTGAAACTCCAACTTTCATGTTGTTCTATTTGTGAAACCAAATGGTCACACATGCTTCACGTTACCAAATTTGTGTTGTTTATGTGTTAGGCTTAAAAATCGTTACATGTTTGAGGGTGTAGAATATTTATGTATCCTACATCCGCCGGGGGGGGGGGGAACCTTTGCATGTACGTATAAATAATTGTTGTCAATTGAATTTATGATGAAATCCTAACTTTTCATGTGCATATTTGAGATTAATTTGAACAAGTTTGAATAGTGATCTGCTAATCCGTGGCTTGGACTGCAAGGTAGCATGCATACATTCTTTTACCAAGAAATCACGTGCTTCTTGATGAAGATTCAATTTTGGCAGTTAACCTACTCCTGGCTTGATTCGAGTCCGAAAATGCATTCTATCACACATATTACCTGCTCCATGAGCGTAATACATTAAACATTATAATTACATATCGCGGTGTAGCGAAGCCAATTTCTTTAATGAGGCGTGTGTGTGTATATCTAAAATATGCGTATTTGTACGTGTGTGTAATGAATTATATTAAGTATATCTAAAATATGCGTTTTTGTACGTGTGTGTAATGAATTATATTAACACGACCAAGTCTTACAATAATCAGGGATATTACTAAAAGAATGTCTATCATGGATTTAAAACAAAAAACTAGACGACTCTGTTTACGGCAGAAAATAATACATACCCGGTCAATCACCGACGGTGTCGAATAACAGCATTTTGGCGCCAAATATTTACCCGACAAATTTTTTTATTGCCTACGAATTATGTTCGTCGTGTAAGAACTTTTA
Organism: Pyrus x bretschneideri; assembly: GCF_019419815.1. Classification (NCBI taxonomy): domain Eukaryota; kingdom Viridiplantae; phylum Streptophyta; class Magnoliopsida; order Rosales; family Rosaceae; genus Pyrus; species Pyrus x bretschneideri. Next base: position 1,324,552 of record NW_025999801.1, read on the forward strand.
GTCAATGCATGCCTTTGATTTTTTTTTTCCCTACCACTGACAATGTCTGTCGTGTAAGTGAAGGTTACCCGATGAAATTTTGTCCGTTGCCTTAAACTTAGTAGGGCAACCGCAAATTTCTTGTAGTGATGTTTTTTTTTATTTTTTTTATTTTTAGTTTAATACAACATCATGCCAACTATCAAATGCAAGTGACAGAGAAAGTGTACATGTACAAAACCAAATGAGAGAAAAACCAAAACGATAAGTCAAGATTTTTTTGGCCATGCATTGATTTATTTTTCCCTATCACTGGCAATGTCTGTCGTGTAAGTGAAGGTTACCCGATGAAATTTTGCCTGTCGCCTTAAACATAGGGCAACCTCAAATTTCTGGTAGTGATGTTCCTTTTTTATTTTTTATTTTTTTATTTTATTTTATTTTTTTTTCAGTTCAATACAACATCGTGCCAAATATCAAATGCAAGTGACAGAGAAAGTGTACATATACAAAACAAATGAGAGAAAAACCAAAACGATAAGTCAAGATTTTTTTGGCCTTCGCTTGTTTTATATTTTAATCCATGGTGTATAAATTTTTTCCTAATATTATTCAAATATATACACTTTATTAAGATGGAACAAACTAAAGTTCTATATTAAGATTGAACAAACTAAGGTTCTATATACCATAAGATTGGACGAATCAATTTTATACATGCCCTATTACCTATATTGAGTACAAATATGGAAAATAAAAATAGAATTTTATACACGCGCTCTTACCGCACCGTAACTAGAAAAGGTTTTTCGCACTTGCATGAGCACGTGCAGAAAGGCATGCGCTTGTAGAAATGCTAGTTAATACAAATGCAATAACCTCATAGTGGGCTTCATGAATTGAATTAAATGGATCTTTTTAACTAAGCGGTAGAGTCCTGTATGATGATCAAAGCTGTTCATTTTGAGGTATCCTTAATGCTATATTTGTATGAAATATTTTCAAGATTTAAGGGATTGATGTCAAGTTAAGAAGTAGTGGATCATAAAATGTTATATAGAGGAATTTGAAAAACCTCATGACTCATGAGCGCATTTCAAAAGCATGTAAGAGAAATTTGTAGATGACACCTCACAATTAGGGATTAGAAAATCCCTCTCATATGCTTATGTAATGCTCATGAAAGGTTTTTTGTCACATCCCGACCCGAGCCCCCACCACATCTCTGACTCGACTCTACCGTAGCATGATATTGTCCGCTTTGGGCCCCGACACTCCTTCACGGTTTTGTTTTTGGGAACTCACATGAGAACTTCCCAGTGGGTCGTCTATCATAGGAATGCTCTCGTGCAAACTCGCTTAACTTTGGAGTTCCAATGGAATCCGAAGCTAGTGAGCTCCCAAAATGCCTCATGCTAGGTAGAGATAGGAATATACATATAAGGCATAAAGGATCCACTTCCCTGTACAATGTGGGATGTTACAATTTTCTAATCCCTTCTATGTTGCATTTTCTAGTCCATTCCTTAATAATTTGGCATCAATCCCTTCCCACATTCAAACATAACTATAGGATTAGTTAAGAACAAACTATTTTGAGAATAATTTAGTTATTTTGTTAGCACTGCACACTATTTGGATCATCTATTTATTAGTTAATTGTACAAAATGATTACATATTTTGTATTATTTCTTCCTTTTTTTTCACATATATGAGCCTTAAAGAGTGAAACTCACATTGTGAAAAGAATGAATCTTATATTTGTTTGTGTTTTTTTAGTAGTTAGGCTACTTTCAATATTACCAATTATTTTTATGATAGAACCCTAACTTTTTTATAATATCAAAGCAGATTGGTCCATGTGTAAATTTCAATAGTAACACGTGTTTTAGGACACCTAAGTTGTGTTATCCACATATTAGGGTTGAATATTAGCCACACGTGAATGTGCATGTTGAGAATATGAATCTCACATTGAAAAAGGAAGAGAGCTAGCATGTGTGTATAAGAAGTTAGGCTATTTCCCATCCAGTTAACAAGTTTAAGATGAAACGTCAACTTTCTTCAAATAATAGCTAGTCATAAGATTTTATGGTATTGTCTAAAAGATAGCAACTGGTACCCTTTATTTAAAAAGGGTACGTGATACCCTTTATTTTAATTAATACTTTAGAATTTTCATCCATTTGCATAATGTTTTAAGAACAGTCCAATGTTACTAAATATCTCTTTCCTTTTATGTAACCATGTTATAGTTCAATTGGACGGAGGATTAATCACAATCCATATGGCTATTTTTTATTTTTATTTTGAGTTTCATCTTAATAGCTACCAATTAACGTATAGCTTAACATAGAGATGCATTAAACAAAGAATTATCAAGAGAAATGAAATGATATCCACACACCTCTTTTATCCTTTTAGGCATAACTTTGTTTATTTTTGTTCATTGATCTTCCTTTCATTTATTTAATCTAGTGGCTAGATATATAGGGAGGGAGGATAGGTGTGTGAAAATCTCTTTTCTTAAAAAAAAAAAAAAATTGAAATTAGGATTTAAATCCTTGTGGTGTTAGACCGATAACAAATTTAGTCCAAAATTGATTCTTGTTAAATGTCCGTTAAATACATGGGTAAAAATGTACACCTCCTTCCTTGTCTCGCTGTTCTCTATCTGCAATTTGTATTTTCTTGTCTGAGGCCATTTGGCAGCGGCCGTTGATCTTCTCTTTCTTAGAACGATTGTAAGCACGTGAGATTCTTCGGAATTTGACAGCAGCCGTTGATCTTCTCTGACTTCCGTCACTAAACGAGATTGAGGGGCTAAAGAGTGGCCAAGAACGAATGCTTGCCGCTTGCTGCATTAGTAGAATTCTGATTTAGATTGGGCCAGAGTTTTGAAATTGTATAAAAAGTTTTATTAGCTTGGAATTTTGAATTCTTACCAATGATATTCAACAATGTAGACTAAAAAGTTTATAACCTATACTGAAAAGCAGCTACCTTGATTATGCTTTGAATTTCAAATACTAGATGTCTGAAAAGATGCTACCTTGATTATGCTTTGAATTTCAAGTACTAGATGTCATATCCAGCTAATGCACATTGCGTATGTATGACACCAGATTTGAATTTCTAATTGCATACATGTATCAAGTTTATAAACCATCATTTTCATTCTTCACACTTCCGAAGATTTTTTTTCAAATCTGGAATTAGAACCTGATATATGTATGCATCCGTAGTTTGTAATACTGTATTTCTCCGGCTACAAGATTTGGTCTGTTCTCTTGTTCCTCTATCTGCTTGATTGCTGGGGTTTAAAAAAAAAAAAAGGTTGGCTGGATCAAGGATGGGAATTGGCCGGTTAGGAAGCCCACAAAATAGTTGGAGATAGACAGATAGGAGAGAAGATGAATATACAAATTACAGAGATTAAAAGAGAGTGAATAAAAAGAAAGAGTGAGGTAAACTACATTTTTATCCCTGCATTTAACAGAAAAAGCACTTTTGGACTAAATTTGCTAATGGACTAACACCACAAGGGTTTAAATCCAATTTTTTTTTTTTTTTTTTACCACGGAACCTATCTTCCGATTACCTTATCACCACAATGACCATTTTATCCGATTAAGCCAAAAAAAAAAAAAATCAACATTGATAAATCAAAACCATGTTAAATGTTAAAGTCCAATAAATAGTATGCACAGGCAAGAAGAAGAAAAACAACAAATAAAGCAAGTAAACAAAAATAATACTTTAAATTAATTAGAACGAAAAACTCAAATTAGAATAAAATCAGGTAGATTATGCTTAATTTCTATTGCATATGGCATAAGACAACGGGTGGGGTACTGTTGTCGAAATGGTTTCACTAGAATGGGTTATTATGTCACATCCCGATCCGGGTTTCACCACATCCCCGACTCGATTCTGCCGAAGCACGATATTGTCCGCCTTGGGCCCTGACTACACCCTTACGGTTTTGTTTCTGGGAACTCACGTGAGTAGAACTTCCCAGTGGGTAACCCATCCTGGGATTGCTCTCATCCAATCTCGCTTAACTTCGGAGTTCCGATGAAACTCGAAGCTAATGAGTTCCCAAAAAGCCTCGTGCTATAAGGAGGTGAGCATGTATATATATAAGGCACATCATCCCCCTTCCGTTGGTCGATGTGGGATGCTACATATTAGGTGGGCTTTTAGTTGGTTGAATTTTTTTCCCCCGGCATGCCATGTGAGTGTAGGCATCCGCCACCAATGAGCCCAGGATGGTTCCATCCTTGGTGACAACCGACTTGACATTTAATTTTTGAATTACAAGAAATGTAATGTTAGACTATAATTGTTTGATGATGTTGTCAAATGTTACATGTAAAGAAAGGTTATAGTTAATAATTCGTCATGTATGTTTTAGTTGTGAATGTCATATTACACTGTCTGTTATGTGTGGACTAACTACATTACACAATCATCCTTCAAATTAATACCAGTACATTTTTCCTCAAGTGGCCTGATCCCAAATCCTTACAATTTCCAAACTACTTCACAAAATGGTAAATGAAATAAAACAAAATCATTTACAGGAGGATGTATCTAGTCATTCCCTTGAAAAACTGGGACATGAAAATGATTGCATGAAATATCCCGTGCTAATAAAGCTGTAGCAGCCAAAGGCTCGGCTGATATTGTGGTCCTATTGCAATAATCGGAGTGTGCCAGTGGAGTGCACGCGTTATTCAATATTCCTCGGACTCTTAATTAGTAAGCATCTGAGGTTGACTCTGCTGGTGCTGGGGAGTCCGTAACTCACGTTTTGCACGCCATTGCTTTTCATAAATTTGATATGCTTTTCTGGAGTCGCCTTGACAAATCTGCCCAGAACTGAACTATTTAGGGATTTGTTATGCGGAAAGACATAATTTTCGCATCTCTTCCATCAAGATTATCAGATTAAGCAATTCAAATTTTTAAAATTTAATCCAACAACTAAAAATAAGAATTCTTTTAAAAGTTATAATAAAAATTTAATCGTTGAATTACATTTTAAGAATCTATATCATTTGATCAGATAATTTTAATAGAAGAAATCCGAAAAAAATCTCTTTTTCTCGTTCTGCAATCACAAAAGAAAAGCGTGTGGACCACTGAGGTTTGACAAACGCGAGCAGCGAGCAGATTGCTTCCTTGCTTTAGTTGAAGCCAGAGTTTTGTTATATAAATACATTAATTGCCTTAGTAACAGATTTTGCTTCTGATGCGAGAGTGAGATACAAAAAGACAGGTGGAATCAAATATAGATGGGACAGATCAAAGGCATTGATTAGTTATTATCACACTATTTTATCCTTTTGTGTCAACAGGATTTGGTATGTATTCACTCTACTACCAATACGAAACTTCAACATGTCTCGTTGCAATGTAAAGTGATATTTCATTGAGTATATTTATTGTTACAGGCCATTGTCTAAAGGAACTCTATTTTTATGTCGAAACAGAAACTAGCTGTGGAGTCTATTTTTGCATTGAATTTTAAATTATTTAAAATTTGAAGTTTACTTTCATAAATCATCTTTGAAAAAATAAAATTTCAATGGAGAACAACTTACTCATTAGATTATCATGATGAAACTAATTTTAATATTTCTTAAAACACAATTTTTAATAATTTCTTTGAACTCAAGTAGATGCCTTAAACATTTTTATTTGATTAATATATTATGATAATATATGAAATACAACTTAAAAAATAGACATTTTGGATCATTAAAATTTGATATTGAGTGCATGCCACAACTCAACCGATCCCGATTTCTAATAAAAATTTGAATCTCTACTCACTGTTACACAATCACCGTCTAATGTAAAAATAATTTTATATACTTGATCTACAACATTCTTATGAATAACTAATATGTATTGATCTAGTCTTTAATTTTACAGTATGTGTGTGCGCGCGCTCGTGTGTATCAAGACCGCAAAGGATATTAATATACTTTTTGTTTGGGTTAATATTTAACTTTGGGCTTAAAAAGGAAGGAAGTCCAAAAGAGCTCAATAGAGGAGATTTTGCCCGAGGCCCAGAGTTAAGCCCAAATACCCATCTCAAGACAATGTGACGGCTCCCCATTAAATGCAAAGGTTAGGTGCTTACAAGGGAAGTGACAACTGATGGAAATCAACCAACTCTCAACCTAAAAGCACTTTTCCGAATGGCAGAACATGTAAAAATGATGATGACTCACTACCCTCTAGTTGCTTTCGGCCAAGAGCAAAAACAGCACAGTCGGGTTAATTCGCCTATAAATAGGGGAAGAGGGCCTAGAGACAAGGACACTCAACCAATCAAACAAACAAATATACAACTTACCTCTCAGTCAAGCAAATATTCAGAAAGCTGTGCTTTGTTCAGATTCTTCATCCCTTTTAGCCTTAGACTCCCCTTAGAAAGACATCTTTTGTCTATGTAAAAGCTCTGCTACCTTCTTCAAATGTTGTAGAATCGATTCTCTTGTGTAAACCTATTTACCTTTCATCCCTCTTTCAGTACCTAACTCTTTAGAACTACAACAAAGAGATTACAAGGCGTTTAACCTTGCTTGACAAGGTGAAATCTTGCCCACCTCTCTTTGTTTTGTCTTTCAATTAATAGATATGTTGTTATAATGTATTCCCCAGTACATATTCAAGTCATTTCTAGTCTTTTGATGATCCAAGGTTCCATCAATTCTCAGATCTGGTTCACTTAGTGGTTTTACGGTCATAAGAAGATTAAAAGTGATTAAAATTAATGACTTGATCAGATCTTGATCTCCACCCTTTACGCATACAAGATGAAGAACTAAACGTCCTTGATCCCAAGGCACAGAAAAGAACTTAATATTGACTTAACCCATTTATGACAATCCTTTGATAACAAGAAGTTAGAATAACTTAGGGCACAAGTAATTGGCTTAAATACACTTGTTCTACATCTATCATACAAAGATGGCAGTGGCATGCCATAGCACTTAAGTTAGTTTTGATTGCGAGCCTCAAGGCCTACACCTAAGGCCCCACAAAGGCAGCTTTTAGAACTAACTTTGTCTTCCTCTTGCAGCATCTCAGCCAGCAGGAGCCCCACAATCGACCAAAGTGCCAACTCCTCAGGGAGCTATGTGCTCGAGCCAAGGACCCCTCCCTGCGAGATTTCCTGCCCGAACACTTTTTATTTGTGTCCAAGTTATATATATGGGGACAGATAGGGAGAGTACTACAAGACTATACTGAATAATTTTATTTTTGTCCAAGTTATACATATTCAAATTATGTGTCATATAGATAGTAGCTAAACCTAATTTCAGAAGTCGACGCAAATTTTATATTATTTCTTCGATGCATGGGTTGTGATTAACGTGATCGGTCAATATTCATTATACATATTCAAATTATGTGTCATATGGATAGTAGTTAAACCTAATTTCAGAAGTCGACGCAAATTTTATATTATTTCTTCGATGCATGGGTTGTGATTAACGTGATCGGTCAATATTCATTACTGAAACTTCATAAGAAAAACCCGCTAAAAGATATTACTGTATTTCGAAAGCTCGCAGAACCTTTATTATATTATACATGTATGCATGATTGTGTTAAAATATCAACATGCGAAATTTAAAGCGATTAACATGGATGCAATATTCTGTCGTTTTGTGCCCCACCTCATCTGTTACCAGGGCGAACATGTGTACGCTTGTATGATTTCACGTTTCAAACTCATATTAGTAGTTTTGCATGCAAATAAAAGTATTTGGAAAGAATTTTGTGTTCTTTGCCCAACGTTTTTCAAGGTTATGGACCCCTGTTGTTGACTAGTTTTTATTCCTCGTAGAACCATGCTTTGGTGCATTTTTCAAATTAGAATCGCTCTTTCTATATTGATGTGACATTAGTTACCGACAACACATCAACATCTGGGCAAACTACACTGTATACGTACATGCATGCGTCTTCTTCTTTGCCACGCATCAAAAGAAGGATCGGTAACTTTTTTGATTTAACGGATTTTATTATGTTACAAAGAACAATTAAAAGAGACATGGCGTTTTAATTGAGGATAAAGGATCCAAAGTTCATCTTTCCACGCCTCAAAAGAAGGATCGGCAACTTTTTTGATTTAACGGATTTTGTTATGGTACAAAGAACAATTAGAAGAGAGGTGGCGTTTTAATTGAGGGAAAGGGATCCGTCCACGCATCAAAGGAAGGGTCGGGAACTTTTTTTTTATTTAACGGATTTTATTATGTTACAAAGAGCAATTAAAAGAGAGATGGCGTTTTAATTGAGGGAAAAGGATCCGGCGTTTATCTTGTCACGCATTAAAAGGACGATCGGCAACTTTTTTGATTTAAACGGATTTTATTATGTTACAAAGAACAATTCAAAGAAATAGAGCGTTTTAATTGAGGGAAAAAGGATCTTCATCGGATATTTTTAATTGGGATTCTAGAAATTTCGTGATTGTGATCGTTCATTGTATATCATGCTATTATAAATCATTTTAAAATTTAAAACTTAAAATTTAAAACTAAATATTAATAGTACTTAACGGTTTCACGGGATCTCTAGGATCCACAGAAAAAGGATCTGGCGATGATTCTTTTCCTTAATTGAGCCAGTAGGATCCTCTCTAGATTGTGAGATAGGATCCTTTAATCCTATCTTGGTTAAGAAATATTTTAAATTATATTATTTAAAATTGAACACAAACAATATCTGATAAAAATCGACCGTACGATGTACGATGTACGAACAGAATTAAATAATCCCATAATCCTCACAAAAAAGAATCCGACGAGAATCCTATCTCCGGGTTGTTTGTCATATTCATAGCCACGTTGTGCACACATTTCAATGATCATCATTAGTAATTTTCAAATACAAACCTTCAATGCGGTAAATGCTTTGAAATGTCTCTTGTTAGGAATTTTAATTCACACATTTACTTAATTACAAAAAATTAAGAATTATAAATATTGTAATTCTTGAGTTAGGGCTAATTTGGTATTGTTATGCATTTTAAAAAAAAAGTTTTTATTGTGCTGTGATAATAAACAGTTCTAATATAAAGTTGTTAAGCGTTTGTTAAACTTTTTATTTTATTTATAAAAGTTCTTTTTATAATAATAATAAAAAAAAGTCTAAATGTTTGGTAAACTTTTATATAAATTACTTTGAATATTAAATGACTAAAAAGAATATAATATCTATGTAATATAATAATTGTCAAAGATAATAATGTAGGGACAAAGATTGTAATTTTGTAGAACATATGGACATATACTTGCCTATGTTTTTCTACTTTCATTGACAACAAATTTTTTAAAAAACACTTTTTTTTTTACCAAAGACATTTCATGTTCCAAATTTTTTAATAAGTTGCTTTTTTTTTCCCTTTTTCTTTTTAAATCACCACAATCTCAAACCAACCCTTAATTTGTTGACTATATAAGTATTCAAAACTCTTTTTTTTATTTTTTTTATTTATTTTTTGTTTTGTTTTTTTCTTTTTTTTTCTTTTTTTTTTTGCCTAGAGTATGAGGTATTCGAATTGTGTGTGTATATATATATATATATATATATATATATATATTATATTCTTGCATTCCTCCTCTAGGGATTAGCTCAATCTCGCACTTGCAAATAAAGTATTTTCATGTATCAATTTTATAATTGGAACTATCCAATATCTAGTCATCCAACTGATTCAGTTCATCATGCTACTTAGTATCTACACGGTTGAGTTATTTGATACATTTAGATGACTAAATATACCTAACAAACTTAATGTAAACAACCATGACAATGACACCGCATTTGTAGAAGGGATGGGCCATCCAACACTCTTTTTAATTCTCACACATTCTTTTTAATTTTCTACTTTTGGACCAAATAAATTGAAGAAGATCAAAGAACAAAAATTAACAAGCGATGTGTAGGAAGTAAAATGAGTGTATGAATAGCACCATCCTTGCAGAAAGAAATATGAATTGAAAAGAACCTTTTCTTGTTAATTAAAAAAAAAAAAACTATTTGCCAGTCGAGGACTGCTAGCAAATCCTCATAATTAAATATTAATCATGCAAAAAAATTAACTATATTGAAAATTTCTTAGTTATTAAATAGTTATCTAATAAATAGATGAACCATGCTTTTTACTTAAAACACTAAAATTTTGACAATTTTAATTGAAGGATTGCATAATTTCTGATTTGGTTATTTTTTACAAAATTAATTTTTAAAGTGTAATCTAGAAAGTAGAGAATATGATCATCAAGCAACATTAAAAATGCAAAGAAGAGCAGAAACAATAAGGTTGCTAGCATCCTATTTTGAGACCCATTGCTGCACCATGTAATGACCTCATCTCGTCTCACACCACTCCAATGGTCCACCACTTTCGAGTTTCTCACACAAGAATTTCTCCAAAACATGGCCGTAGTGGTCGACTTCAAATCAGGGGTCGGTGGGTTATGACAAATTTTTTTGAGTCTCAGCCGAATGAGTCAGGTGGTCAATTTCCGGACCTAAGACTTTCTCCTCTCCTGGGCACTGGAATATAATTGTAAATCCCTGCGACTTTTGATGAAAGACAAAATCACAAAATCACAAAAACCCGAATCTTGGTTCTTGGAAACCCAAATTAAAATGCAAAATCCCATGTTCTAGATTTTTAGCTTTGGGAGCATATGGAGGTGATGACAAGCATGCATATATCTATTTTATTAAAATTTGAATTTTCTAACACCTGGTTTACGAATAGCTGTAAAACATCATGATAGCACTTGGTTAGTGTGATTTCGATCTACCAAACTGCTTTAATAAAGAGTCAGCTAGTGACCAATTCTCCCATTTAATTTTAGAGCATCTTAAACCATATATACATGTAATTATCTCTTCAATAAAGAACAATATATAGGATACCGATACATCTTTTGACATCCACATGCAAAATGCAGTTCAAATTTCCAGAGGTAAAAACTCATACGGACAGTCAGTCTTATGCCTCTTCTTAACACAATGAAGAAACAGAATTCAATTCACAAATATTGACAAAAAGAAGATGAAAAGTTTTAGAAGAATTCCAATTTCTCTCACTATTTCTTTGTCTTACAATTATGTTTTCTTTCTTTTTTTCACAGAATACATCTATCGAATATCCCCTTTTGAACCTCTCTAATACAATGACTTAGAGAGTAAGCTACCAATCACATGTGCACAACACATGACATTTACAATCCTATCTGATACCATGTGCATAGCACATGCCAATTAATTTTATATCCAATACCCCCCTCAATCTTAAGAGGGATACCCCAACTTAAGATTGAAACACTGTCGCAGAAAATCAGGTCCGTGCAAGCCTTTGGTGAGTACATCGGCAATTTGATCCTTGGTACACAAATACTGAACAGACAGATCACCTGTTTGTACCCTTTCACGAACAAAATGAAAGTCACTTTCTAAATGTTTGATCCTAGAGTGTTGGACAGGATTCAAACTGAGAGCAATTGCAGATTGATTGTCACGGTAAAGAACTGGAGGAGATAGCAGAAATACATGTAAATCTTTAAGAATGAACCGAATCCAAGTAATATATGCAGTTGTATGAGCCAATGCACGATATTCAGCCTCTGTTGAACTCCTAGAAACGGAAGACTGCTTCTTTGATTGCCAAGAGATTGGATTCTCCCCCAGAAAGATCACATAACCAATGATAGAACGCCTAGTGTTCAAATCAGCCGCCCAATCGGAATCGCTATAGGCATTCACTGATAAAGAACCACCAGATACGTATGTCAAACCATTTGAAACTGTACCCTGCAAATACCGCAGGGTCATTTTAACCATGGCAAGATGAACATCAGTTGGAGCACTTATGTATTGACACACGGTGTTAACCGCAAAAGCAATATCTGGACGAGTAAAGGTAAGATACTGTAAACCACCTACCAAACTTCGATACAATGTAGGATCAGACAACAATGAACCATCAGTGGTTAGAATCTGATTATGGGGTTTACAAGGGGTTGAACAACATTTACAATCATCCATACCAGCCTTATGAATAAGGTTTTTAGCATATTTCCCTTGGTTGAGAAACAAATCGCCATTGGACTTGTAAGTAAGTTGAAGACCAAGAAAATAAGATAACTTCCCCATATCCTTCAAATCAAATACCATACTCAGATTAGTAATCACAGATTGCACCAACTCAGAATTGAATCCTGTGATGATGATATCATAAACATATAAAAGTAAAATGACAACCTGATCACCATCTGTCTTCACAAATAAACTGGAATCTGAGAGAGAAGCTTGAAAACCAAGTGTTTGGAGATAGCCAGTGAACTTGTCATTCCAAGCTCGAGGAGCCTGTTTGAGACCATACAATGATTTCACAAGCTTACAAACATGTGTAGGGAACTTAGAATCAACAAACCCCTGAGGTTGTTTCATATAAACCTCGTCTTGTAATTCCCCATGTAAAAACACATTTTTAACATCTAATTGTCTAAGATCCCACTTGTATGTGACAGCTAATGCTAAAATTAATCGCACGGTAGTATGTCGAACCACAGGACTAAAGGTCTCTGTATAAACAATACCATGTTCTTGGTTAAACCCCTGTGCTACCAACTGGGCCTTAAATCTAGAACTAGAACCATCACTATTTCGCCTAAGTTTGTACACCCATTTACTGCCTATAACATTCTTATCTGCAGAATTAGGGACTAGAATCCAAGTACCTTGAGATTGAAGAGCATCAAACTCCTCTTGCATTGCCAACTGCCATTGAGGAATTTGAGAAGCTTGTTTAAAACTGGATGGCTCAGAAACATCTGTAATATCAGCAAGGAAAGTAAAACCCCATGAAAAATGAGCATCATCCGCAAGATTTAAGGAGTGAACTTGAGGAAAGAAAGTAGTAAGAGCAGAATAATCCTTTCGAGTGATAGTGTCTGTTCGCAGTCGAGTTTGAATTCCCTATGAAGAAACTGAAATGAGAACTGAGCTTGGTTGGAGGACAGGCAACAAGGAATTAGGGCCGGAAAGAGTAGCATCTGTTATGGATTCTGAAGCATGACTAGCAGATGAAGATGTGCTTGTACTTGGAGAAGATGTAGATTGGTGTTGATTAGCTAAAGAACTGGAAGACAAACTATGAGAAGTATCAGTAGTAGTAGACATCTGAGAATTGTCTTGAGAGTGTGGTAAATGAATCACCACCGGTCTAACAGGAACAAAAGAGGATGATGAAACAGAACTCTAAGAACTAACCATATCCTCATAAGGAAATGAACTTTCATCATGCAAAACATGGCGAGAAATGAGAATCTTTCTTGTGACCATATTATAGCACAGAGAACCTTTATAGCCATTCGAGTACCCCAGAAAAATACATTGGACAGATCGTGACTGTAATTTGTTAACATTATAAGGGCGAAGATAAGGATATATAGTCGAACCAAAAACCTTCAAAGTAGTCAATACAGGTTTCTTGCCTTACAATTGTTCAAATGGAGAAGTCATTTTTAAAACTCTACAAGGCATTCTATTAATCAAAAACGCAGCATGAGTAACAGCATAATACCAGAACTTGTGTGGCAATTTAGCAACTAACAAAAGAGTAATAGCTGTTTCAAGCAAATGACGATGCTTCCTCTCAGCCATACCATTTTGCTGAGGAGTGTATGGACAAGAAATATAATGCAACATTCCATTCTTCTCCAAATAATCCTTAAATGAAGTATTCACAAACTCTTCACCACCATCATATTGAAACACCTTGATCTTTGCAATTAGTTTTCAACATATGCACAGAATTTAACAAAAGTACCAAAAACATCTGATTTATTAAGTAGAGGAAAAATCCATACAAACCTAGTAGCTTCATCTAGGAAAGAAACATAGTATCTATAACTGCCAATAGAAAGAACTGGAGATGGTCCCAAAACATCACTATGTATCATATAAAATGGGATATCTACCCTATCAATCCTCTCTAAAAAAGGTAATCTACTCATCTTTCCACAGATATAATGAGAACAAACTTGAACATGTTCATCAGGACTAGACACTATATCAGAAGCTTTAAGCATCGCAGCAAGTATCTCATTGGAGGGATGACCCAAACGTTGATGCCACAAAGATTTTTTTTCCTAGTATGTCCCAAAAAAGCAGAAGAAACAACACCTGAACTGAACATTGTAGGAAACACATGTACTAGAATTCTGAACAACCTTCTTTGCTACTCTTTCCGTGGTGAAGGATTGCCCCTGTTGCCTTGTCCTACACAAAAAACTGAACATCATCGCAAATGAACCAACTATGATTATCCTTGCAAAGTTGTTTAACAGATAAAAGATTGACAGTAAGCATCGGCACATGTAAAACATTTTTAAGATGTAAAACATGAGACTGAGTAGACAAAGTAGTACTGCCAATATGTTTGACTTCCAAACCTGCACCATTACCAACAATTATCTTCTCATTTCCTTCATATGGTGTAGCCTGATTGAGAACATTAACATCAGGACTCATGTGATGAGATGCACCTGTGTTAATGATCTAGGAGTCACCATTGACAACAGCAGTCGAACTGTGTGCATTCATAGCAGACAAATCAGAAGGATGAGCTTGAGGTATATTTAGAGGGAATTGAGGAAATGACACTGGATGGTGGAATTGGGGTGCAGAGAAACACATAGGTACTTCAAATTGAGGAGAAAACCCTTGATAGACATAGTTAGCAGACAAAGAGATAGGTGGTTGATGTCCTTGATAAGCATAATTCGATCTATGTCTGCAGTTGAGTGCAATGTGACATCTTTTCCCACAAATCTGACATTCTAGGACAACCTGACCATTTCCAGTATCATTTCTATAGAGACAAATAACAGCCACATGCCCTTTTCGAGAACAAATTGACACTCTGGAATTTGCTTATATTTGTTAGAAGTATTACCAGACCAAGATTGCCACGAAGTACCAGATCTTGAATTATAGAAACGAGGTTTGTAACCACCATTACTTCTTGGTTGAAAATTACTAGAATGATAAGATCTCCTTCCATGATTACCATTAGTACCATTAGACTGATAACTAGAATAACCACCATTATTATGTGAAGAACCAGTGCCATTAGAGCCATAACCAAAATTAGATGACCCTTGAGAAGAAGAGCCAGAATTGTTCGAAAATGAAGAAGAACCACTAGTGTCAGAAGTACCAGTGGAGGAATTGGTATTGACACACATAGCAGCCATGCTCTGGACGAAAAAATGGACCCTTGACTCAATAGTCTTTTCAGCACCAATCAACTGTGCTCGAAACTCTTTTAAAGTAATGGAGGTATCTCTAGCCAAAATGACAGTACGAATCGTATCATAATCAGGAGGTAAACCACTTAGAGCAGCAATGATAAGATCATTATCAGATATCTTTTCCCCTGCAGCCTGCAACTGATCCTTAATTCCTTTCAATCGTAACAAATACTTATCAATAGTATCCCCTCATTTTTGTAGAGTGTAAAGCTCAGCCTTCAAGTGATTTACACTTGCACTAGAAACAGAGAGATAACGATCTTGCAAAGCTATCCAGGCTTCTCTTGAAGTTTTGCAACCAACCATATGTTCTATAGCATCATCACTCAACGTTGCAATTAAAAGACTCAACAAAGCCATATCAGTTTTAATCCATGCCTTATAGGCAGCACTAATCTCAGTTGTAACACCCATCTCAGGAGAAAGAATAAATTTGGGTGGACAGACAGATTCACCAGTGAAATGATCAAACAAGTCATATCCGCGTAAAACAGACGTAAACTGGAAATTCCACTTTATGAAATTCTCATCAGTGAGCGTTATAGTAAGCATGCCCAACAAGTTTTCAATCTTCACCGAATCCGACATGATTAAAAACAACAACAATCTGGAACAATATAGACAATCTTATGTCGGCAAGAAAAACCCAGATACCAAATTTCAAGAAACACCCAACTTCAATCTATATATTCTTTAAAAATGATCAAGAAAGAAAGAAACACAGATATGGCATCGGCTTTAGAAAATCAAGAACCGCAAGAATGAACTAATTCATGAACATAATCGGCATCAGCCTTCAGATTCACAACACATTAACAAGAAAACAGTGAACACCATTGGCATCGGCCTTGAGGCAATTCATCAACAAATTCTTTACACAATATTCTTGTAGGGCATCGGCCTTCAAAAAATTCCCAAAAAAAAAAAAATTCCAACTTCAACAACTAGCTAGAAAATCAGAAGAGAGATATCACCTTAGTAGCAATCGGATCGACAGAGAACGAAAACAGCGGCGCAAGCGATACCGACTCTAGATACCATCTTAACACAATGAAGAAACAGAATTTAATTCACAAATATTGAGAAGAAGAAGATGAAAAGTTTTAGAAGAATTCCAATTTCTCTCACTATTTCTTTGTCTTACAATTATGTTTTCTTTCTTTTTTCACAGAATACATCTATCGAAGATCCCCTTTTGAACCTCTCTACTACAATGACTTAGAGAGTAAGTGACCAATCACATGTGCACAGCACATGACATTTACAATCCTATCTGATACCATGTGCACAATACATGCCAATTACTTTTATATCCAATACCTCTATGGTCTATATGCATGTCATCATTTATAGTTTTGTAGGGATATATGGCTTTGAGACTATTGGCTGGCATGATGTATATATTCTTAGTTGGGAATTATACGAGGTCTGTCACGATTATTCATTTGTCTTTCTTTCTATTTTGTAGAACTGCATGCAATTTTTTTTTGTCTTCGGGTAGTTCTTGACGAGCCAAATATAGATCTAGTTACGAACAAGAATATTGATGTTAAGGAAATTTTATTTGAACCCGTATAACCTTTTTTTACACTCAACTACTTATTTTCTACATTCATATTATTTTAGATTAAAGAATTAATATCTCTTTAAATCCAAATTTACTACCTAAATTACATTCACAAACCCAGTTTATAATAAAATCCCAAATCGGATAATTTGGTAAAGTTTCTACTTCTTTATGGGAATAAAAGCTTTATGGAGTTCGACTTCTAAGCACAAGTTGAATAATTTGGTGAATTTTCTACTCGTTTACGAATCTTCCATGTTATTGGGGTTCACATAACTTGAAACAATGCATACTATGAATTGGATGTGTAATCCTTTTGACTAGCATCTTTTACTACACTAGGAGAAACGCTAGGGACATCAGAACTGACGAGTATCAGTTAACACCTTGGATTAGTATTTCATTGACTCCTCGTAGCTCTTCTCGCTATGCACCCTAAATTGAGAGTAGCTGGGTAGTTTTACAAAATTAAATATAACATTTTTTTTTAAGTGGAAGACTACGTATGCATATTCCTAAATAAATATTAAACAATATCAATACAAGGTTGAAGAATTCTCTAGTTTAGTAGTCTCATCTCTGTTAGGAATATTAAGATCCTACGGCTATGAAATGGACATGTGTCAAGAGATTATAGAGTTGGTTAAGTTGGTTATAGTGTAGCTTAGAGTGCAAGCTACCAAAGCAACTATATACATCTTGTAACAAACAATTGTAACTAACAAGAAAGATAATACAATTCCAAAGAATACTTCTCTTTCTAAACTTTATAAATCTTCAACTGCTCCCTTCTTCTCTCTTCCTGCATAATATTCTTCATCAATATTCTTCAATGGTTTACATGGTATCATCACCGAAACAAGCATAAAAAGTTTGACGTTGTTTCGATCTTGGCTTCTTTGCTTCTGTATATCTAGAATCTTTCTCTGCCATCTTCTCTGGTGATTTGGGTGAAGGAAAAATTTTGTCCTAGCTAAGAACATGTAAGAACATTTGAATACATATGCAAACTAATAACACTTTAAAGTAGGCATGCATTCAAAACAATTCATAAAACCCATGACTTTCAAAGCCTAGTATATGGTGAACCATAAGACTCTTTAACAATATTAAAGAGAATAAGAATTTAGAGATTCTTTACCCTTGAAGCTCATCCTTGATTGCACAAGGGATTCACCCAAGTGGAGGGCCTTCAAGTCACCTCCTTGCTCCTTGGATCTTCCTTGTGATTTCCTCCCTTTTAGTGCTCCTTTTTCTTCTTTGAGGATTTGAGGATTTGTTCTCCAAAACACCAAAAGTTTGGTGTCTCTAAGTCTCCACACCAAAGATGTTGTGTGAAGATGAAATGGATGACTTAGGGAAGAAAGATTGCTAGATGTTCCTCACCTAAGGTGGCCGGCCTCTATGTAGAAAATGAGAGAATAGGTTTCACCCAAATTCAATTAGAAAACCCTAAGGATGAAATGGTTATAAAGATGTCTTTATACCACCTCACAATGGAGTGGCAAACTTGCAATTAAGCCAAGTTCACTACCCTCCACCCTTATGGCCGGCCATTAGTTGTTATTGGGCTTAATTGCCCATTTTGTTTTAGTTGTCATACAACTTTAAACATAACGGGCCTTGTGGACCAAAACGTTTTTGTGCCCCGAAGCCCAAAACTAACTTAAACGCCCAATACGAACGTTTCGTATAATTAATTAACTATTTAATTAATCTTGACCATTCTTCAATTAAACCATTTAATTGCTTATCCATTTCATATAATTTCTTCACTTATATCTTTACTCGGTGTACGATCCATTAGGTTCCAATTAGCGAGGTAGTGGGCGATGTTACTCTTAACGATCGATTGTGAATTGAAACCACATTTCAATTCTCCCTTAAAATTAGTGTTTGCTAATCTTTAGGGCTTCCACAAACCATGGGTGACGCCTAGCAGCATGTCATGGTTACCCAAGCTAAGTAGAAGTGGTTGGAGAACATATCCAGTTACAACTACAATGCAATACGGTCATTCTCTAATACAATACTCTTAATCACATTGTTTAAGTGATAGTTTGTTTCATGTCTACTATCCAATGTGATACTTCTCTATATGATTCAATTGAATAAGATTTGGAACATCTTCCTTAGTTATATTCATATGCTTTGGCCAAAGACTCTCGAATCATATCTTAGAGTATTCTCATTCCATCATGGAAGGTTAGAGATCCCTTGTTGTGCATTCATATGCCTACAAGACTAGATAGCTTGACCCCAACAATGCCGTGGACACTCCAATGGAATGCCGTTGACATAATCAAAGATCAAGGACCTAACCATTAGACATCAATGATGCCTCAGGTCAAAGGACTACTTTGCATATTGCAACTATTGAGTTCTCACATGACATGTATGTTCGAACTCTCGTTTGATCGTTGTTCAGTGTACTCGATTACTCTTTCGAGCACCTATGTGTTTTCCTTAGTGTCCAACACCAAATGACTTGAGACTAGTTCATACTCACGCTTGAGTCGACATAACACATACTAACCTTAGCGGATTGTCAATGCCCAATTGGCAATCCTATGGCTAGGAACGTTTTAGGAATGAACATAAGAGAAAGGTCTCGTTAATTTAACTAACTTAAATCACTTGTCTCTTAGATCAAATACATTCCTTGGATTCCCTTATTGCTTAAACACAAGATATTATAAATAGTGATTAACAATAAGTTTTGCCCTCTATTAAACATATAAAAGTTTAATACAATAAGTATTCCAAAAAGCTATTACATCAAATGAGTGGCTTTGTGGGCATACTTCCAACATTGGGTTCTCCGTCTTCACATCTTCATCTGATCCTCCGTTGTCAAAAGCATACACACCAAGTGTTTGTGGTTTGTTCTCTATCAAGATTTCTTGGGAATTCATCATAATCTACAACAATGGTGACAGCTGATTAGTTACAGATTCTACAGTCTCCAATTGCTTCCTTGATTTCATCAGTTTCAAGTTCCGTAAACATGAAACTGGATAAGATGAATTATTTTGCCTAGCATTTCCAGATGCAGTTACTTCTTGAAGGTCATAGTGTCATTGGTTTTGTTGATAGTTAGATACCTTGTCTTACCTAGTTTTGTCAAGATTCTTCTGATAATTCTGCACTTCTGTCTAGTGATTCTTCTAGACGAGTTCAATCTGATGACTACAGGTCTGGAAAATGCAATATAAAGAACTAATGCAGTTGATGACAGCAACTTTGTCTCCTTCTACAATTTCTTGTGCGATTGGCAGTACTAGCTCTAAATAATTGTGGTCCCAACTTAAAGAACAATTTTCTACAGTCACAAGAACAAGTATCTTTCAACTCAAATCTGAGCTTCAGACTATAAAGAAGGGTAATGATTCCATCACCGTGTATTTGCATGATGCGAACTTAATAAGCACACAAATTAAAACCTTCTTGTGACAATTGTAGTATATGTAAAAGTAGGGATCGTTCTTAACCAGGGATTAGGAGGGATTGCAAAATCACTTGGAAACTGACTCAAAAATGTAAAACAAAGATTAAAACACTAAACTAGACTCAAAGAATGCAAAACTAAACACTTAAAACGCTAAAACAAATCAAAAGACTCAAAACAGCACCAAAACACTCAAAACTGCCTTAAAAACACAATCTGGGCAGTTTTGAGCACTTTGACTACTTTGGACGAATTTGGGTAATAAAATGAATCAAAACACTTAGAAACACAAACTAAGACACTTTCTAACTAAATTGGACACTAAAGTAAAGGGGGATTGAGTTTTTGACAAATTTAAGTAAAATGCACAGATTGTAATTAAGGGCAGATTTTAAATACGAATGTGATGAAAATATGGATGAAATGCTAACTAGAAGGTTCTTCTCCATTCATGTTACACTTGCATACAAGATGATTTTCAGTTGGTCTTTCGATGAATTATGAAACTCAACACCCCGGGTTAATTAGGTCCGCTTAAATTAACCGTCAAGTTCTCCTTAAGTTAATGAATTGGACGGGACAGCGCATACGCAATTCAAAACATTCTCCAAAAGTCCTTTACGTGAAAAGCACAATAAAGATACAATCAAAGATCATTAAGCAACATAAAAACTATAAGTGTTGACGAGGCATTCGTTACTATGATGAGCATGAAACTAGTGCCAAGAATTCATTTAACGCGATTGTTTATAAGCAACCTCCACTACTTGTGAATATAAGTTCATAACTATTAGGTGAAACTCACTTATATTCTAGCGTCATATTCATGCATGAAAATTAAGTGTGCACTCTCAATAAACATACACAAATAAGTTATCAATCAAGCAGTTAAACAAATTGAATCCACAACTCATGAAATTCCACCAAAGGTAATCAATTCATATTGCAAGCATAAACATGGTTTCGAATCACCCCCTAGCTAATTAGGGATTTAGCCTCTCATGTTCACAGAAAGAGAAATAAAATTGAATTTAAACATAACGAACAAAAGATTGATTACACCTAGAACACCCAACGAATCCACTTGAATTTCTGCGCGTTTCAAGCCCTCTTTCTCCTTTCTTCTTGCTGCGGCAGAGAGGTTTTATGGGTGATTTGGATGTTTTTCTGGTTTGGGAATGGGTTTAGGGAAGTGTGGTGGTGCGGCAAGGTGGTAGGAAGGTGTATGAAGGTGTGGAAGGTGGCTGGAAGGGTGGAGATGGCTGCGGCAATGGTGGGAAAGGTTGGAAGATGGCTGGAATGGAGTGGGAAGGCTGCGGATTGAATGGAGAGAATGGGATGGTGGCTGCGTCTTAGGGTGAATTAGGGTGAGTGATGAAGAGTGACGGCCTAGGGAGAGAATTGAGTGAATGGCTGAATGATAGAATGAGAAGTGAATGAATGAGAAAGGCTCTAGGGTTAATAAGATAGGTGCGGCTGAGATGGTTTGATGAATGAATGGGAGGCTACGGATTTAAAAGGGGAATATGGAAGGGTGCGGCTAAGTGTGTAACACCTAGGGTTTTCTGAAATTCCAACCCTAATTTATTTTGGTTAATTAAAATTAAGTTAAAAGCTTCTAAGATTAGGAAATAAAATCAGAAATTAAAGGGAAAGTGGTTAATAGGTGCGGCTAGGGTTTGGTTTTAAAGGGAAATAGGTTTAAGTTTCAGAAATTAAAGGGAAAGTGGCTGCAAGGAAAAAGAATTAGGGTTTAGGTGCATAAAAATGGGCCAAAATGCCCCCCTTGCACGGCAAGGGAAGGGAAGAAGGGTTAAGGCACGGCTTGGGCTTTAAAGTGGGCTAGGGCCTTTGTTTTGTGTCCTAAAGTGTATACAAGGCCGTCAAAGTGGCTAGAAAATACGGACGTTTAAGATTAGGAAAGGTTACCAAAACGGGAAACCTAGGGTTAACTTTCCTACTTCAAGTAGGAATCCTCGTTTTGGTAGGAATTCATCGTTTCTTCAAGTCTTCAACTCATTCATTCCTTTTTCGCTCCAAAAGACTCCAGTTTACATCTTATTGCACACTTTGGCCTTATAATCTGAAAATACACAAAAGTGGCCTTAAACACTAAAATAACTAAGTAAACACAACATAAATGCACGAGAACAAGCTAATTAAGTCGCATGAATATGCTCCTATCATTGCAGAAAATTAAAAAGCAAGAGATTTATTGTCTGCTGCTGGTGTATTTTTTGATGATGATGTGATTCTTACACTAAATGGTCTGCCTCCTGAATTCAATACCATAAGATATGTGATTAGGGGTCGTGGGACTATGATATCATTGAAGGATCTTAAATCTCAATTACTTGCTGAAGAAACATTGCTTGAAAATGTCTCTACATCACCTGTGGTGTCTGTACTAATGGCACAAAGCTATGGCTTAACCTCTAAGAATCAGTCTTTTTCCAACTCTGATGACAAGCATGTGAGTCCCAATTCAAATGCATATAAGTCCTTTAATCATAATAGTAAAGGCAACAATCAGTTATGTCCCAACTTCAATCCCAAATTTGGTAATAGCAAGAAATTTCATTCTAGTCTTGCCCCTGGAATTCTTGGGACATCACCACAAAGAATATTGAATTATTGCTTTCAGGCTCAAATCTGCCAAATTTGTGGGAAAAATAATCATTTGACATCCACTTGTAGATTCAGCAACATAACCCTCATAGGGTTGTCAAATCTATGGCAAGCATAACCATCTTGCTAATGCTTGCATATATCAAAATACAAGTGTTCCCTAAGGGTGCCTCATCTATGGAAATCCATATCACAGTGCAGAAACATGTCTTCAAAATAATGTTACTTCTTAAATGATTGTTATGCATGCTGCAACACCTAATGGTACTTACTATCTATTCTCAGTGCCATTTGCACCTTCACAGCCACATGTTTGGATTACTGATTCAGGTGCCATTAATCACATGAAATTAAAGTTAAGTAATCTCTTATTGGCAACTTCATATCCATCAAATGAGACAATTCGATAGCTAATGGTGAAGGTTTAGCTATCTCTCACTTTGGTTCGACTCTTCTCAAAACTCCAATGCTGCTTATAAGATCTATTTGGATAATAATTGTTGGTTGATTTTCAATGCATTTTCCTTTTGTAATCAAGACAAAGCCATATGTAGGACACTGTATAAAGGGCTGTAACAATTGATTGTACCCTATCAACTCACCAAATTCTCATGCAGCTATCAATAAAGGAAGAATTGCAGCTTTTCTTGGAAAACAAATTGCAGTCAGTCTTGGGCATAATAGACTAGGTCATCCCTTTAATCCAATAGTTTCTCAAGTTTTAACATCTTCACATGTCCCTTGTATTGCTGATAAAACACCTTCACTGTGTCACATGTTTAGAGGGTAAATTTAGTAAGCTACCATTTTCTTTTTCAGTAGTCAAGTCTGTAAAACCTTTTGATATTGTACATAGTGATGTATGGGGTCCTGCTCCTTGTGTGTCTCTAGAAGGATTCAAATACTATGTAACCTTCATTGATGATTGTACCAAATATTATTGGATTTTCCCAATGTGCAATAAAAATGAAGTTTCAGGTATATTTGTTTCATTTTACAATTTCATTCTAAACTAGTTTAAGTATCCATTTAAACTCTCCAAAGTGATGGTGGTGGTGAATATATAAGTAAAGCATTTCAAAAATTTCTCTCTGATAAAGGCATAAAGCATCAACTAGCATGCCCTCACATACCATAACAGAATGAGATATCTAAGAGAAAACATAGACACGTTAGTGAAGCATCCATCACTTTGTTACAATCTGCTTCTTTACCATCTTTGTTTTGGTCTTTTGCTTGCCAAACCTCGGTGTACCTAATCAATAGAATGCCATCTTTTTCATTGGAAAATAAGTCTCCATTTCAATTGCTTTATAATTCCATACATGAGATACAACATTTGAAAGTATTTGGTTGTTCTTGTTATCCTTGGTTAAGACCATATACCAGTACCAAATTAGATCCCAGAACAACAAAATGTGTCGTTTTGGGGTATGCATCCTAGTATAAAGGCTATCTCTCCTATGATGTATCTAGAAACAAAATGTATATCTTTAGACATGTAATATTTGACAAGACAGAGCTTCCTTACCATTCTTTGGTGTCTAAACCTGACTCTATCTCTTCTTCACCACCTCCATCATGCATATAAACACCAACTCTAGTTCCATATCACATAATGTTCTTGTGTTACCAAATTCACACAATCATTTCATCATGAGTTTATCATCAGGTCCCACACCATTAGTTTCAGATCCTACATCTAGCGTCATGCCAAATACTATCATTAATCAAGCTTCAGAAGACTCCACTACAGTTCCAGTTGCAGTTTCAAGTTGCAGTGCCGAAGATTCAACTGTTAGTCAATCCATTGATTCATCAACAACATAGGCCTTTTCTTCTACGCTTTTTGTGGTACCTGAATTCCAATCTAAACAACTGCAAGTGTTCTCTCTATTCATCTAGTTAATTTACATCCTATGCAAACAAGGTCAAAGAGTGGCATTATTAAGAAAATTGCTCTACTTGCTGCTGTTCATGAATATGGAAGAGTTGATTTGTCTCAAGTTGAACCTGCAACATACAAATCTACATTAAAATCCCCAGTATGGCATGCTGCTATGAAAGATGAGATTTCAGCTTTACACAGTCAAGGTACACGGTATATGGTCCTTGGTTCCACTGCAAAAATACAAGAACTTAGTTAGGTGCAAATGGGTGTTTAAGATAAAAAAGAATGCTGATGGTTCCATTGGGAGATATAAAGTGCGGTTGGTGGCTAAAAGATTTAATCAAGAAAATGACATTGACTATAGAGAGACCTTTAGTCTAGTTGTTAACCATACAACAGTGAGACTAGTTATAGCATCATCAGCACATTTTGGCTGGACATTGAGATAATTGGATGTGAAAAATGCATTCTTTCATGGCATATTGCAAGAAGAGGTTTGTATGGCACAACCACTTGGGTTTGTTGATTATAAACATGAAGACTATGTTTATAGATTTCATTAGTCACTATATGGATTGAAACAGGCACCAAGGCCTAGAGTGAAAGGCTCACCAAGTTTTTACCAAGTTGAAGTCCACTTATACAGATTCATCATTGTTTGTGAAAATTGTTGACAATTCTATGGTGATCTTGCTTTTATATGTTGATGACATTATTATAACAGGGAGTGCTACATAAGTCATTACTGAGGTTATTCAATCTCTCACTAAGGAGTTTGATATCAAAGACTTGGGACCACTACACTATTTTCTGGGATTTAAATTATGCAGAAGAAGGATGACTTATTTCTCCCCCTGGATAAATATGTTACAGATCTATTAACTAAGTCTGAAATGTTGTTGTCCAAACCTTGTGCTACTCCATGTTTGCCCTACAACGAACTGCTCAAAGATGATGGAAAACCTTACAATAATCTTTCACTTTACAAAAGCTTAGTTGGTGCCTTACAATACTTGACATTCAGTAGACCTGACATTGCATTTGCAGTGCATCAGGTCTGTTAATTTATGCAAAGCCCTATGGAATCACATTTTATGGCTGTAAAATGGATTCTCAAGTACTTAAAGGCTACTCAAAGCTGTGGTATTCATTATGTCAAAGGCTCACTTGATATTACTGCATATAATGATGCAGATTGGGCTGCGAACCCTAATGATAGAAGGTCAACTACTGGAATTGTGGTGTTCTTAGGTTCTAATCCCATTTCATGGATGTCAAAGAAACAAAACACTGTGTCTAGATCATCAACTGAAGCTGAATATTAGGCTTTATCAAATATAAATGCTGAACTTGATTGGATTAAACAACTGTTGAATTTCTTACGTGTTCCAGTTGTAGAAAAACCACTCCTTTTTGTGACAACTTATCTAGTATAACATTGACTTGTAATCCAATTGAACATCCAAGCACGAAGCACATTGAGGTTGATGTACATTTTGTTTGAGAAAGGGTAGCAAAACAGCAATTGCAAGTGCACTTCGTGTCTTTAAATGAGCAGTTTGCTGGTATTCTTACCAAGGGACTCTCTGCACCACTTTTTCAAACTCACTATGCAAATATCAAGCTCAATTTCTCTGCCCCTGAGCTTGAGGGGGGATGTTAGGAATATTAAGATCCTACGGCTATGAAATGGACATGTATCGAGAGATTATAGAGCTAGTTAATTTGGTTATAGTGTAGCTTAGAGTGCAACCAACCAAAACAACTATATATATCTTGTAACAAACAATAGTAACTAAGAAGAAAGAAAATACAATTCCAAAGATTACTTCTCTATCTGAACTCTCTCAATCTTTGACTTCTCCTTCCTTCTCTCTTCCTACATAATCTTCTTCATCAACATTCTTCAATGGTTTACAATCTCATCGCATCGACTTATCATGCTAATGGCATAATTAGTTCCATCCCAAAGGGTTTTACGGTCTGTGTGTTCTACCCATAAAACAACATATATTGCAAAGTACAACACTTTAAAAGAACCAAATAAGTAAAAACTCAGCATTATACACTACAGTTTTGTTCTCTTACTCAAAAAATGCAGAAAGTTGAAAGGAAAAAAAAAAAAAAAAAACCTTTAACCCCAACCTATTTAGCTATCAATTAGGGTTGTGAATGAGATCCATAGCTTTGCAACTAAGAAGAACAAAGAATGGCAAGAGAAGCTCCCTATTGTTGTTCTCAAAGCTGAAGAAATTGTTTACTCCAAAGGCAATTTGGTGCCAAACTATCCGATTAGAGAACAAGCTCTAAAATTATTGGGTGGGGTTTATTAACAAATTTTAGTTTTATTGTTAATTTCGTCTTGTACTTAATAATAATTATGCAATACAATAAAAGTGACAACTCATATTTAAAGCTTAAGCTAATTGTTATGCAGATACTAATAAATATATAAATAAAAAGAGGTTTAGCATCCGAAGAATTGATTCGCAATACGAAAAACAATATTAATCAAAATTTTGCACATAAAACGCACGTTTTTGCATGAGCTATGTGATCTGTTTAGAAATTTAAAATACTCTCTTTATTTGCTAACGAGCCATATTTCATGTCCGTTTTTACACACACACGCGCACACACACACACGAACGAACTTTATTAAAAAATGAGAGTATAAATGTATAAATGTGTGTATTTATATATGACCAATTAGGGTTGAGAGTATGCCACTGTCAGAGGACAGAGCCTTATATTATGGCTGGTTCGGTGTACGTGATTGGATTAGAATGCATATATAATTACCCATTTTCAAGGTATATTGAAAGGAGAGAAGTGAAAGATGTGAAAGATTTTTTATTTAGAGGAGATTAGAAGAGGACTATGAAGTAAATTCATCCTTCTAATCCTGCTGTTTTAAGGAGAATTGGAATAAATAAGTATTTTTATCATCACTAATTCATCTTTTATCCTTTATTTGGTCATAATTTTCTTATTTCACTATTTAACCTACTTTAAATTTACTAAGTTTCTATTACAATGTGTACCAAACGAGCTCAAACTGTTCAACGCACATTAATTTGAAACCAAGTGACTGATTGTATATTGAAAATATTATCACCATCACTTGATGTGGGATGCCTGTCTTTTTTCAGTGACACTGTGCAGGCTCTAGATGCTGCTAATTTACGTCAACGTAATCCATTCAGCTGTTTTCTATTTAATGCTACTAAGTTTCTTTCGAACCGGAACAACTAAAGATTTGCAAGGCCAATTGTTGGATAGGCCACGGCCTAGTTACGCAAGATTATATCCAGGAAGAGTCTTACTTTTTCATTCTGATTGAGCATATCACGATCATCCACTGTTTATGATTAAGTTTCAATCATGTTACATAAAACAAATTGGCAAGCCTTTGGCTTCGTCTAAGTTTTGAGAGTTGGTTGGGATACATTAAGATTTGATTAGGTCAAGGGTTTCCCTCCCTAGCTACATTGTAACAGAAAAACAAAAGGAAATTGACAAACTACCATGCATGACATAAAGTAACTAGCTAGCATAGGAATATAATTTTGATTTCTGCTTAGGGAGAGGAATAACAGGCAATACAAATTGGATCACTGGTGTTCTTAGTCAAGTTCAGATGGACTCAATGAAAGATGTCGGTGCACTTTATACAATTTTCCTTTGGATCTGCTCTCATTATTCAACACGTATTTGACAATTAGCAGCTACATATAGATTATAAATTATGTAATTTCCAATCATTATCTGCTGAATATATAAAGTCCTGCCAAATCCGGCAATAGTCCTTAATTCTAAAAACAACGTCATATATGTCGGCAAGAAATCATGACCTAAATTAGAATCTCTAGTTTCAAGAGGTTAGACGAGATTTCCTTGTAATTGATTTGTAATGAGTTTGCTGTTATTTCCTTTCCACAGTTGTACTGTTGACTAATAGAAAAATTATGAAGAAAAGATGGTATAATTCAGTATCAATGAAATCATTCTTGCATAACATATTCAAAACTGTTTTATTGTAGGCATAATTTAACTGAACTGTATAAAGGACATAGAAGGAGAGGGGTTGGTGGCAACAGAGAGAGAAGAGAGATATGTAATTATGAGAGATGTGTTGTATCACTCTGCCTTTATTTATAGTAGTAGGGAAGGTTAAATCCTTACTTTAATAAGATTACTACTCTAATAGGATAATATCTAACCCCAGAAAATATTCCAAGATATCCCTAGATATGTTATGATTTACGCAATACATTCCTAATCTAATAAGACTGCAACAAGAACTTCAATTTAATCTTCAAAAATATGAGTTTTAAACTTTATCATTTTGTAAGATTAAAATCCAATTTTCGTCCATGATGCATTTAATCACCTAATTTATTAACTATTTTTGATATTTTATTTCTCTTTTTCTTTCAATATTTAATGTATTAATTACATTTAAATGTTCATTTCATTTTATTCATCATAATATATTTTGATGTCTACATTTAAGTAAACTAATTTTGTTATATAATATATTCTGATGCAATTTGTGTCACATCCTAGCCTGGGGCGGATCACTTCTCTGACCCGCTCCACCACCATAGCATGATATTGTCCACTTTGGGCTTATCATTCCCTCACGATTTTGTTTTTTAGGAACTCACGAGCAACTTCCCAGTGGGTTACCCATCATGGGATTGCTCTAGCCCACTTCTCGCTTAACTTCGAAGTTCCATGGAACCCGAAGCCAGTAAGTTCCCAAAAGGCCTCGTGCTAGGTAGGGATGGGAATATACATATAAGGATCACTCTCCTGGGCTATATGGGATGTCACAATCCACCCCCTTAGGGGCCCGACGTCCTCGTCGGCACACCACGGCCAGGGTTAGGCTCTGATACCAATTTGTCACGTCCCGGCCCAGGCTCCCACCACATCCTGAGCCTGCTCTACCACCGTAGCACAATATTGTCTGCTTTAGGCTTACCATTCCCTCACGGTTTTGTTTTTGGGAACTCACGAGCAACTTTCCAGTGGGTCACCCATCATGGGATTGCTCTAGCCCTCTTCTCGCTTAATTTCGAAGTTCCTACGGAACTCGAAGCCAGTGAGCTCCCAAAAGGCCTCGCGCTAGGTAGGGATGAGAATATACATATAAAGATCATTCTCCTAGGTGATGTAGAATGTCATAATCCACCCCACTTAGGGGCCCGACGTCCTTGTCGGCACACCACGACCAGGGATAGGCTTTGATGCCAAATGTCACATCCAGGCCCAGAGTGGATCACTTCCCGAGCCCGTCCACCACCATAGCACGATATTGTCCGCTTTGGGCTTACCATTCCCTCACGGTTTTGTTTTTTGGGAACTCACGAGCAACTTCCCAGTGGGTCACCTATCATGGGATTGCTCTAGCCCCTTTCTCGCTTAACTTCGGAGTTCCTACGGAAACTGAAGCCAGTGAGCTCCCAAAAGGCCTCGTGCTAGGTAGGGATAGGAATATACATATAAGGATCACTTCTTTTGGCGATGTGGGATGTCACAATCCACCCCCTTTAGGGGCCCGACGTCCTCGTCGGCACACCACGGCCAGGGTTAGGCTCTGATACCAAATTGTCACATCTCGGCCCGGGGTGAATCACTTCCTGAGCCCGGTCCATCACTATAGCACGATATTGTCCGCTTTGGGCTTACCATTCCCTCACGGTTTTGTTTTTTGGGAACTCACGAGCAACTTCCTAGTGGGTCACCCATCATGGGATTGCTTTAACCCCCTTCTCGCTTAACTTTGGAGTTCCTACGGAACCCAAAGTCAGTGAGCTCCCAAAAGGCCTCGTGCTAGGTAGGGATGGGAATATACATATAAGGATCACTCCACTGGGCGATGTTGGATGTCACAATTTGTATGTTCTTCATTTAGGTACATTAACTAATTTGTTATATTTAGGTATATCCATTGATACAAATATATAGGTACATTAATTCAATATAATACATTTTGGTACACACATTTCGGTATTGACATTTAGATACATTAATTTAATATACTACATTCTGGTATGTACATTTTGGCATCTAAATTTTGGTCTTGACATTTAGGTACCTAATTCAATATAATACATTTCGGTACATATATTTAGGTTCATTATAATATATTTTGGTACAAACATTTCAGTACAAAGAAGTCAATTTTATATATTCTGATACAGTCATTTCTATACACTTATGTATTTACATATTTTTGTCACCAATTTCTTCTAATAACTTCTTATTTATGTTCATTTATAATTGAAAGAATTAATATGTGCATATTAATAAAATTAAAATTTTAATGTGGACACATTAAATCAAAATGCATATTAAATAACAAAAATAGATTATAAATTTTAAAGAAATACACTTCAAATGATTAAATTGAATATGTAATCTACCACTAGTTTTTTTTTCCTTAATTTTAATCTTTGTGAGGCCCAATAATGTCAAACTATCTAATTTTACATGGTATCAAAGCTAAAGAACCCTTAGCTTTGCTCTACCTCGCTTCCGCCAGATTTCCTTGAGCCTATACAACGCGATTTTTGTCTTTCATATCCTTCCTCGTTTCTACAGGATTTCCTTGATCCTATATTGTCGATCCAAATTTTCGCTGTCTTCAGTCTTGACGAAAATGCACCTGCAAAACAATCAACACCTTTGATCAAAGACCTAAGCCTTATGCGCCCCCGAGATAGGGGGTTAGGCCAATGGATCTCCGATGCCTAAGTCAATTTCTCAGAGATAGTAAAGTATTTAGGCTTTTTGGGTAGCAAAAGCTTCTGAAAATTGGTAGAATATGAGGTATTTATAGGGATAGGGCCGGCCATGGTGTTAGGGTTTTGCCCTACACGTGACGGCATCCTATTGGCCAAGGTATTTGGAGAAATATTTTCAAGATATTAAATAGGAAATAATATCTTGAGATAATGGAGTAATTATCCCTAATTGATTTAAATTGGGATTACTTACTTAATTGGAGTCAATCTTTAATTGGAATTGTATTGAAGCCTTATCTTTAATCTTTGACTTTTTCTTCCCAAGGAAGGTGAGCTGTGGGCAATCATGTTCAGCTGCTGGGACCTTCAAGGATGTGAGCTGTCGTGGGAGTATCTGAGAAGCCTGCCCATTTATTGAGGGCAATCTTGTCTTTCTTGCCAAAAGTCCACATATCGCCTCTAGAATTTTTGGGATTATTTAAGGCTCCACAAATGCCCCAACACTTACTGGGCGGCATGTAGAAAAATGGCAGTAGGTGTAGAAATCCCAAGCTGCTTGGGTTTGTAAAGTTGTTTCCTAATTTGAACTTGATATTCTTTCTTGATTTGGAGATAGACTTCTTCTAGGAAAAAGAAACCAATTGCCCCTAATACCTATTCAATTCTGCCTTAAGCAAGGGATTAAATAAATTTGGAGAACAATCTTCATTCCAACAAGAAAGAAAAACCAGAGGAAATTTTTCTTCCTCCCCTAGCTTTCTTCTTCTCTTGCCCTTACAAAGAGTCATCTCTCGTTGTTGTTGTTCTTCTCCATGCCACACCAAGGTAAGAAAATTTTAAATTTTCTTCTTCTTGAATTTTTTTGGTAGTCTATGGACTTGAAAATTTGGCTCGGCAAAGGCCGAGGTTATGTGAAACACATGGCAGGGGTACCACTGTGCTGCTCCTGGTGTGGCAAGGGAATCTGCTGTCGTGGGCAAAAGCTTGGCTTGGCTCGGGCTAAGAAAAGAGGTGCGCTCGGGTGCGGGGAGGCCAACTTAGGCTGGACCTTCAAGTCTGTTGGGCATGAGCCTGTGCAAGTGTTGGGCATGAGCCTGTACACGGGCCGAGTCTCTTGCTGGCTTATTGAGCCATACGGCATTGGTCTTTTTGTGGTCATGTAGCCTTTGGGCCGTACCGTAGAGTGCTGGGCACGAGAAAGTGAGAAAACCATGTTTGGGCTATAAGGCCTGGCCTGCTGCTGGGCTTCTGTGGGTTGGGCTCGTGCTGAAGAAGGGTGTAAGGGCCGTGAACCCGCGAATGAGCGTTGGGCTCACAGTCCTTGTAT
This sequence comes from Pyrus x bretschneideri, assembly GCF_019419815.1. Classification (NCBI taxonomy): domain Eukaryota; kingdom Viridiplantae; phylum Streptophyta; class Magnoliopsida; order Rosales; family Rosaceae; genus Pyrus; species Pyrus x bretschneideri. The sequence goes on from NW_025999801.1 coordinate 1,357,513, forward strand.
ATATATATATATATATATTTTTTTTTTTTTCGCGAGCTGCCTTCTAAATATTTTTCTTCGTACTTTTTGCAAGGACTTTGAGATGTCTTATTTCGATTGCAAATGTGATGAGTATCCTCCACCCTTGTACTGTGAAGGTGGTTCTTCCAGCAAAATGGGTTATTTCAAGGTTACGAATGTCAAGATCAATTTCGAGAGCTATTTCAGGATTTCTTGAGGTGTACAAGCATGCGATTCTATCAAGGGTTTGCGTCAAATAGGTGAAAGATGATAATGGGCGATGAACCTGAAGGAAAAATTTTGTCCTAGCTAAGAACATGTAAGAACATTTGAATACATATGCAAACTAATAACTCTTTAAAGTAGGCATGCATTCAAAAACAATTCATAAAACCCATGACTTTCAAAGCCTAGTATATGGTGAACCATAAGACTCTTTAACAAAATTAAAGAGAATAAGAATTTAGAGATTCTTTACCCTTGAAGCTCATCCTTGATTACACAAGGGATTCACCCAAGTGGAGGGCCTTCAAGTCACCTCCTTGCTCCTTGAATCTTCCTTGTGATTTCCTCCCTTTTAGTGCTCCTTTTCTTCTTTGAGGATTTGAGGATTTGTTCTCCAAAACACCAAAAGTTTGGTGTCTCTAAGTCTCCACACCAAAGATATTGTTTGAAGATGAAATGGATGACTTAGGTAAGAAAGATTGCTAGATGTTCCTCACCTAAGGTAATGAGAGAATAGGTTTCACCCAAATTCAATTAGAAACCCCTTAGGGTGAAATGGCTATAAAGATGTATTTATACCACCTCACAATGGAGTGGCAAACTTGCAATTAAGCCAAGTTCACTACCCTTAAGGTTATGGCCGGCCATTTAGTGTTTTTGGGCTTAATTGCCCATTTTGTTTTAGTTGTCATACAATCTTAAACATAATGGGCCTTGTGGGCCAAAACGTTTTTGTGCCCCGAAGCCCAAAACTAACTTAAACGCCCAATACGAACGTTTCGTATAATTAATTAACTATTTAATTAATCTTGACCATTCTTCAATTAAACCATTTAATTGCTTATCCATTTCATATAATTTCTTCACTTATATCTTTACTCGGTGTACGATCCATTAGGTTCCAATTAGCGAGGTAGTGGGCGATGTTACTCATAACGATCGATTGTGAATTGAAACCACATTTCAATTCTCCCTTAAATTAGTGTTTGCTAATCTTTAGGGCTTCCACAAACCATGGGTGACGCCTAGCAGCATGTCATGGTTACCCAAGCTAAGTAGAAGTGGTTGGAGAACCTATCCAGTTACAACTACAATGCAATACGGTCCTTCTCTAATACAATACTCTTAATCACATTGTTTGAGTGATAGTTTGTTTCATGTCTACTATCCAATGTGATACTTCTTTATATGATTCAATCGAATAAGATTTGGAACATCTTCCTTAGTCATATTCATATGCTTTGGCCAAAGACTCTCGAATCATATCTTAGAGTATTCTCCTTCCATCATGGAAGGTTAGAGATCCCTTGTTGTACATTCATATGCCTACATGACTAGATAGCTTGACCCCAACAATGCCGTGGACACTCCAATGGAATGCCGTTGACATAATCAAAGATCAAGGACCTAACCATTAGACATCAATGATGCCTCAGGTCAAAGGACTACTTTGCATATTGCAACTATTGAGTTCTTACATGACATGTATGTTCGAACTCTTGTTTGATCGTAGTTCAGTGTACTCGATTACTCTTTCGAGCACCTATGTGTTTGCCTTAGTGTCCAACACCAAATGACTTGAGACTAGTTCATACTCACGCTTTGAGTCGACATAACACATACTAACCTTAGCGGATTGTCAATGCCCAATTGGCAATCCTATGGCTAGGAACGTTTTAGGAATGAACATAAGAGAAAGGTCTCGTTAATTTAACTAACTTAAATCACTTGTCTCTTAGATCAAATACATTCCTTGGATTCCCTTATTGCTTAAACACAAGATACTATAAATAGTGATTAACAATAAGCTTTGCCCTTCTATTAAACATATAAAAGTTTAACACAATAAGTATTCCAAAAAGCTATTACATCAAATGAGTGGCTTTGTGGGCATACTTCCAACAATCTCCCACTTGCACTCAAAGCCATCCTCCCATGTATCTAATACCCATCTTTTCCATATGGCGGTCAAGTTGGATTTGAGACATTGGCTTCGTTAGTGGATCTGCTACGTTATCGGCCGAAGCAACTTTGAGGATGTTTACTTTCCCCTCGGCAGCATATCTTCTAATGATATTGAAGCGCCTATCAAAATGCTTGTTCTTTTGATGTGCCCTGGGTTCCTTGGCTTGAGCTATCGCCCCATTATTATCACAGTACAAAGTTACTGGTGACGTAATGGTTGGAACCACTCCAAGTTCAGTGATGAACTTCTGCATCCAGAACGCTTCTTTGCCGGCTTCAGCTGCAGCGACATATTCAGCCTCTGTCGTGGAATCAGCAATTACACTTTGTTTCTTGCTTTTCCAGCTGACAGCCCCACCATTCAGAGTGAATACATATCCGGAGTTGGAACTTCTATCATCGACGTCAGATTGGAAATCTGCGTCTGTATAACCTTCCACTCGCAACTCTGATGCTCCTCCATAAACGAGGAACATGTCCTTAGTTCTTCTTAAGTACTTAAGGACCATCTTGACAGCTGCCCAGTGTTCTGATCCTGGGTTAGATTGATATCGACTAGTAATGCTCACAGCATATGCGATATCAGGCCTTGTGCATATGTTATCTACATATAACACTAGGAATACAACTGCTTCCCCAACGACTTTTTGATAAACACAATTGTCGTCTTCGTTTTGAGTAAAACCAAACGATTTGATTTCAGTATCAAAACGAATGTTCCAGCTCCTGGAGGCTTGCTTAAGTCCATAAATGGACCTCTGAAGCTTGCATACCTTAGTCTTTTCAGACTTGGACACGAAACCTTCGGGTTGAGCCATATAAAGCTCTTCCTCTAGGTAGCCGTTCAAAAAGGCTGTCTTCACGTCCATTTGCCAGATTTCATAATCATGGTACGCAGCTATAGCAAGCAAAATCCGAATGGACTTAATCATGGCTACAGGAGAGAAAGTTTCTTCATAGTCAATCCCTTCTCGTTGCCTGTAACCCTTGGCTACTAGTCTAGCCTTATAAGTCTCCACGTTCCCATCAACGCCTATCTTCCTCTTGAATACCCATTTATTTCCAACAGGTACTATACCTTCTGGAGGGTCTACAAGAGTCCAGACTTGATTTTGATACATGGAATCCATCTCGGATTTCATGGCCTCATGCCATCTCTTTGAATCAATGTCGAACATTGCTTCATTGTAGTCTCTAGGGTCCTCCTTTGTGTCATTGTCACCTAGAAGGTGCAATTCCGCAAAGTCATTGTCTAAGCCATACCTCCTAGGTGGCTTATTGACCCGTTCAGATCTACGTGGAGCTAGGGGTTCAGGAACAGGGTTGTCAACATGTCGAGTGCTTGTTTGTGGTTCATCATTAATCTCATTAATTTCCATCGTTTTACTTATAGTTTCTTTGAGAACAAATTCGTCCTCTAGAAACTTAGCAGTTCTGGCGACAAAGACTTTCTGGTCGTCAGGATGGTAGAACTCATATCCCATAGTTTCTTTAGGATATCCCACAAAATAGCACCTTTCTGATCTCGCTTCAAGCTTAATAGCTTCAAGCTTCTTGACATATGCTTCACAACCCCAAATCTTAATGTGATTAAGACTTGGCTTTCTTCCATGCCATATCTCATAGGGCGTTTGTGAAACTGATTTGGAAGGTACTCTATTAAGCAAGTAAGCTGCTGTATATAGAGCGTATCCCCAGAATGTTACTGGTAGATCAGCGGAACTCATCATAGAACGAACCATGTTCATTAAGGTTCGATTTCTCCTTTCAGAAACTCCATTAACTTGTGGAGTTCCCGGTGGAGTCCACTGTGATTTTATTCCACACTCTTTGAGATAATCTAGGAACTCATTACTCAGATATTCACCCCCTCGATCTGATCTTAGGATCTTTATCTGTTTCCCAGTTTGCTTCTCAACTTCATTCTTAAATTCTTTGAACCTTTCAAAGGATTCTGACTTGTACTTCATAAGATACACATAGCCAAACCGAGAGTGATCGTCGGTGAATGTGATATAGTAGGAGAAGCCTCCTCTCGACGTAGTAGACATAGGTCCACATACATCAGTGTGGATTAACCCTAGAATTTCAGTGGCACGCTCTCCTTTCCCAGTGAATGGAGATTTGGTCATCTTCCCTTTCAAACAGCATTCACAAGTACCCATCTGGTCATTACCTAATGGGCGGACATATCCGTCTTTCGACATCTTGCGAATCTTTTCAAGGTTCACATGTCCAAGTTTAAGATGCCACATCCTTTCTTGGTTAACTTCTTCTCTAGCCCTTTTGGGTTTTGAGGTATTCCCGCTTTCAATACAGTGCATCCCACTATTCGTCTCTAGGTGAAAAAGTCCCTCTATCATATTACCATGAGAGATAATACGACCGTTCAAGTATAAAGTGCAACTCATTTTGTCAAACAATACTGAGTGCCCATCTCGTAAAAGCTTAGAGATAGAAATCAAATTCTTTATACATGAAGGAAAATATAAACAATTTTTAAGTTCCAGGACTTCCCCAGAGGGTAGGTTAAGCATGTAGGTGCCTATTGCTTTTGCAGAGATTTTGGCGCCGTTCCCAACTCGCACAACTATCTCCCCATTGCGCAGTGTCTTGCTCCCTACTAGTCCCTGCATCGTATTACAGATATGTTGACTAGCACCTGAATCAAATATCCAGGAATTGGAGCTCACTGTAAAAGCACTTTCTATGACCAAAATAGTCTCTTCAAAAGTTCGTGTCATAAGGCTCGCAATGCGCACCCTGTATTTCTTCTTCCAACGTTCATCTCTTCCACAATGAAAGCATGTTCCTTTGGATTTCTTTGCCTTCTTCTTAAGAAACCTTTTCCTTGTTTTTGCATTCTTACTCCCACTGTCCTTTTTGAAACCTTTTTCAAATTTACAGCACATGTCAATCATCTCGTTAAAAGTATGATCGAATCTATTCACTTTATAGTTTACAATAAACTTAGTGAAATCATCCGAGAGATATGCAAGGAAAAAGTCTTGCGCCATTTTGTCAAGTATAATGGTGGGTAGTATTTTAGGCATGTCGTTAACTACATAACATAACAGAAATCGTATTAGATTGTTGATTAATCTACTTGATTGGGTCTTGAATCAAATAGTATCACCCACTATTTTTGGCAAACTCCACATCCCTCAATGGAATTCGAGAGTTATATTGAACTCTTAGCGGGGTATGGGAGACTCACCATTACCAAGCCCACCTCACGATGATACGATGTTGGTTAGCAAAAATAATGATGAGAGAATAACGCATTACTCATTTACAACGTTTGTAATTACCCATCTTGTTTGGCCTCTAGAGAATGTTGCCTCACGATGATACGATGTTGGCATTATTGCACTTAGTTAAGTTATTCCCACCATGCTTAGTTCATGTAGGGGTTCAAGAATAACCTCACGATGATACGATGTTGGCTATCCTCGTTGCCTACACTTACCTCATCATATGTTTATGGACTCCTCCTGAGTGTAAGCATGCACTTTGTACTCCCCCATGATAGGGTGAAGCCGGTGTACAAGTCACAAACGATTGGAGCCCACCACGGTGGAAGGCCTACGAAGAAATGTTCAAAACATCTCTCGTTTATCAACTTAATATTCGTTTGAGGGAGTAGTTTTGGGCTACATCAAAACATTTTAATCATATTAAAAGAACATGGCCCTATCATAACTATTGGTCCAAGTTAATATGATTTAGTAGCATATAATACTCCCACTGTTTCGTTGAAACAAGCGAGACTATATGGAACTACTAACGAACGCATTGCATCCTCATATGGACTATATAGTCATATTAGGTTTTAGGATGATTATGAACCGTTTGATTTGATCCAACACGAGCCTTGTGTTGGACCTTGGGTTTAAGGTAGATAGTTGTTGATTTTAGTTACGCGTTTAATCCAATTAAACCGTTATTTCCTATTGGGCGTTGGACCCAACTATTCCAATTTGCATACATATAATCAAAGAGGAATACATGAAATAATAAGAAGGGCTTATGCCCTTTTACAACACAAATAATGGGCTTATGCCCTTTACAACAACTTGAACTAATCAAATTACATTCATATCTACATTACTTAAAACCCAAGCATTCATAATGTAAATCGGCCAATCACATAGCTCAATTATCGAGGCCTTTGGTTCATAATCACCCTTTTCTCAATTAACTAAATTAACTAAGAAAGCAACTTTAAACAATTGGTTTTTGGATCCATAGAATTGATTTAAATGGAACTAAATATAATGAAAATCCAATTCTCATTAAAGAGACAAAACAATTTTTGTTCTCATTCTATTTGGGCCATTTTGCAAATACACAAACTTTTGGGCCATAATACAAATACACAAAAGTATCAAAACTTTATTTAATTGCACAAAAGCCCCCACTAGAGGGGTGGCCGGCCATGGATAAAAAACATTGAGTTTTTGATACAATAAAATTTTGTAAGTGGATTTTGGTGGGTGAGATTAAAGATGGTGGGGATGGTTTGAAAAGAAAATATATCTTTGATATAATTAAAACCATTTAATCATTTCTTACCAACAAACATCATCCATTAACTAATATTCAAAAATATATTTTTGACATAATCATCACCCATCAACTAATAATCAAAACTTTATGTAAAACATAAAACTTTTGAATCAAAACTTCAAAACTTTTTGTTCTTGATAAGAACTTCAAGAAATATGAAGAACATACATGAAAACTCATAATAGCACCATGGATGTTTTCTTCCATCAAAACTCAAATTTTCACAACTCAAAAGAGGGTTATTATCCTAGGGTACTTAGGGGTTCCAAAAAGCACTTTAAAACCATTTTAACAAGCCTAACATGAACCCAAAAAATCACCCTTTGGATTTGGCCGAAATTCCCAAAACACTTGGCACCAACTTTTAGTTCCATTATTCATGCTTTAATGAAATACATCTACAACATTTGAGATGCTAAATTTTCAAGTAAAATTTATATTCAAAGCAAGAACAAAGCTTGTAACATTTACAACACTTAAATCACAAAATATGAAAAATCACAAAACCCAAAAGGATCCACCATAAACTAGGCCTAGGCTCTGATACCACTTGAAGGAAAAAATTTTGTCCTAGCTAAGAACATGTAAGAACATTTGAATACATATGCAAACTAATAACTCTTTAAAGTAGGCATGCATTCAAAAACAATTCATAAAACCCATGACTTTCAAAGCCTAGTATATGGTGAACCATAAGACTCTTTAACAAAATTAAAGAGAATAAGAATTTAGAGATTCTTTACCCTTGAAGCTCATCCTTGATTACACAAGGGATTCACCCAAGTGGAGGGCCTTCAAGTCACCTCCTTGCTCCTTGAATCTTCCTTGTGATTTCCTCCCTTTTAGTGCTCCTTTTCTTCTTTGAGGATTTGAGGATTTGTTCTCCAAAACACCAAAAGTTTGGTGTCTCTAAGTCTCCACACCAAAGATATTGTTTGAAGATGAAATGGATGACTTAGGTAAGAAAGATTGCTAGATGTTCCTCACCTAAGGTAATGAGAGAATAGGTTTCACCCAAATTCAATTAGAAACCCCTTAGGGTGAAATGGCTATAAAGATGTATTTATACCACCTCACAATGGAGTGGCAAACTTGCAATTAAGCCAAGTTCACTACCCTTAAGGTTATGGCCGGCCATTTAGTGTTTTTGGGCTTAATTGCCCATTTTGTTTTAGTTGTCATACAATCTTAAACATAATGGGCCTTGTGGGCCAAAACGTTTTTGTGCCCCGAAGCCCAAAACTAACTTAAACGCCCAATACGAACGTTTCGTATAATTAATTAACTATTTAATTAATCTTGACCATTCTTCAATTAAACCATTTAATTGCTTATCCATTTCATATAATTTCTTCACTTATATCTTTACTCGGTGTACGATCCATTAGGTTCCAATTAGCGAGGTAGTGGGCGATGTTACTCATAACGATCGATTGTGAATTGAAACCACATTTCAATTCTCCCTTAAATTAGTGTTTGCTAATCTTTAGGGCTTCCACAAACCATGGGTGACGCCTAGCAGCATGTCATGGTTACCCAAGCTAAGTAGAAGTGGTTGGAGAACCTATCCAGTTACAACTACAATGCAATACGGTCCTTCTCTAATACAATACTCTTAATCACATTGTTTGAGTGATAGTTTGTTTCATGTCTACTATCCAATGTGATACTTCTTTATATGATTCAATCGAATAAGATTTGGAACATCTTCCTTAGTCATATTCATATGCTTTGGCCAAAGACTCTCGAATCATATCTTAGAGTATTCTCCTTCCATCATGGAAGGTTAGAGATCCCTTGTTGTACATTCATATGCCTACATGACTAGATAGCTTGACCCCAACAATGCCGTGGACACTCCAATGGAATGCCGTTGACATAATCAAAGATCAAGGACCTAACCATTAGACATCAATGATGCCTCAGGTCAAAGGACTACTTTGCATATTGCAACTATTGAGTTCTTACATGACATGTATGTTCGAACTCTTGTTTGATCGTAGTTCAGTGTACTCGATTACTCTTTCGAGCACCTATGTGTTTGCCTTAGTGTCCAACACCAAATGACTTGAGACTAGTTCATACTCACGCTTTGAGTCGACATAACACATACTAACCTTAGCGGATTGTCAATGCCCAATTGGCAATCCTATGGCTAGGAACGTTTTAGGAATGAACATAAGAGAAAGGTCTCGTTAATTTAACTAACTTAAATCACTTGTCTCTTAGATCAAATACATTCCTTGGATTCCCTTATTGCTTAAACACAAGATACTATAAATAGTGATTAACAATAAGCTTTGCCCTTCTATTAAACATATAAAAGTTTAACACAATAAGTATTCCAAAAAGCTATTACATCAAATGAGTGGCTTTGTGGGCATACTTCCAACAGAACCATGTTAGCAAGGGCGTCACTGCTAGGAAGAAGGCCATCAACTTCCATCCATATTACTTCATGTTGGGATTTACTTTTCCCATGCTGCGTCGTTTCTAAAAGATGATCTACTTCATGAAATGCGTGCCTGCTCAGTGCTCCCCAAATACAATTCGTGCGATGATTGGATTCTTAAACTTGAGTAGGTTCTTTAATCTTGGCTTGACCATTAATGAGTTCTGGTACTTCTTCAAAATTGGTTACAAAGAAGGTGTGGGGCAGCTGAGTTCTCGCTATGGACTGCTTGATGCTTCTTGCAAAGGTGATCATAAGTGGGCGAGAAACACCTTGGAGATTAGTGGAAAGTAGGAGTCTAACTCTTCTCCTAAGCTGCATATCCTGACTGTCTTTATCAGTAGTAAGTGAATTGCTTCATTCTTGACCTACTTGAATTTTTGTTAAGCTGCTCCATGACTTCAGTTTACTGATCGTCCTTCTTGTTTTCTGTAGATTTGGAATTTTGCTCAACTCCAAGAACTTCAGCGAATATAAAGAAAGTGCACATCGTCTTGGGCATTCTTGCTAAGTACCGTGAATAGCACTGGCTGCTCAGCCCTCTTCGTCAAAAGAAAGGCGGGCTGCCTCTGAAGGAAAAGATAAAGTAGATAAAGGATGAGACGCTTGCTCGTTCGATCGCTACCGTAAAGCCTGCTGCTAATAAGGGTGAAAGAAGAGATCTTCCTTACTTGCTTGTGAGCCTTTGGTCGAGAAGAAGCCGATGACTTATTTTACTGCTCGCAGGGGCTCGTCTGTTGTAGAGAAACTTGTCATCGATCTAACTTCTCCCAAGGGGACGAAAAAGTTTGTTGAGCCTCAGCCTATAAAACATGCTGCTCCGAAGGTATCCACGTCTATTACTGAGAGACTTGCCCAGTGGAAAGGTTCGGTGGTTCCCCCGATGTTTGAGTTTGCATCGAAGCGTCAGTCAGGAGCTAAGTCTAGTTCGACTTGGCGCCTAGGCCTGTTCTTTATTCTATCATGATAGACTCGTCTATCGAGAAGGGGAAATCTGCTTGCACAGATAGTTGTGAGAGATCCACAAGGTCTAAAGTTGGTGAGTTTCCTGAGGTTTGTGAGTTGTTAAAAGCTGACTGCTTGTGGACGTTGATGCATAAACCAAGTTTGTTGATAGCATTGGTAAAGTTATCATCTTTTCAGGCCTTTTTGCGAAACGTCTTGCTTACTCGTTGATGTTCTCCTTGATTGCCACAACACATAAGACTTTGATCCTAGCAGCTGAGTCTATGTACGTTGATCAGGATGTTGTCAAGTGAGCTAAGAAAGTCAAAGTGGCGCTGGTGGCTCAACTTCACTCGGCTGCTGAAAAGATAGAGAAACTCGAATTTGAACTCATGGTTTTAAAAAGGTCTGATGTTTTTGCCCCCTTCTATGCGATTGGAAATCGCTCATAAGGAAATAGCTCATTTGAAGAATCAGCTTAGTGCAACTCAGGTGATGTTGGAAGCTGCAGAGAAGGAAGTCAGTCGTGTTTCTTCGATGGTCGAGGACCTTGAGTATGTCAATTCGAAGCTACGATCTGCTTATTATGCCAAGTGCGAAGAGCTTGTCTTCATGCATGTTGAAGTGTTTCATTTCAAGGAGGTTGTCAGTAAGCTTGAGTCCAAGGAAATGGATCTACAATGTGTGCTGTCTACTAGCGAAATCCTGAGGAAAAAACTGGACAAGCTACAGGGTGCTCTCACTAAGCTTATTGAAGAGAATGTGCAGCTGAAGAATGTGAGAAATAGTCAGAAAGTGGCGTTTGCTTATTGTCAAGCCGATTTCTACTAGCTTGGCTATGTAAACCATCTTCAGGGCCGACCATCATATTATGAGTTTTTTTAGAATAACTTCGAAACTTTCTCCATTTCACTAGTTAATCTGCTTGATTTCTCGTTTGAGTCTGCCATTGGTTGAGCAATTAAGGGTCGGGTAATCCAGGCAGAGGCGGCTGAGGATGAGCTGATGAAAGCTTTGGCTGCTAGGAGCAGTGCGGCTGCTGAAGGCGTGCCAGTCGAGAAATTAGTGGTTGCGCAGGTTGCCAACGAGTAACCTTTTTGCTTAGACTTAGGAATTTTCTTCTTTTCCTTTTTGTTCTGCTTTACTTGAACTTTCTTGGCCTTCGAGCTGGTTTATCAATTATTAGAAATTAAATAAATAGCTTTCCTTGTTTTGCTTCATCCTTCTATTTCGCCATTATTTTTGCAAAACTTTATCCTAGGACGGTCGGCTGGGTGAGTTTCCCCAATGAAGCAGCCAATCCCACGTCATCACTTAGGTTTTAGTTTCATCTTTAGGGCTTCAAGAGCTTTTACCTGCAAGAAGAAAAAATGCTAGATTTCTAACTTATAGAGCCTATGGCAGAACTCGTTGCCTTCGTAGAAAGAAGGCAAGTTCACGTAGCTACTTATAGTTGTGAATATCAACTATGTATGGCTTTACGAGCCTTGGCCCTTCCGAGGCGTATTGCGAAATTTTTAACCTATAGAGCATCCGACCGAACACTTGCTTCTCATATAAAGTAGAGGAGTCCGTAGAGCTATTATGGCTATATTTCAGCTTTGAGTGGCTTTTAGAACTTTGGTGTGGCTTCTTGAGCTTTGGTGGCTTCTTGAGCTATGATGGCTTCTTAAGCTTTGGCCCTTTTGTGTACGTTGCGAAGTTTTTAACTTATAGAGTAGTACCTCGTCTTTGTCCCTCCAAAACTTAAACATGATTCCGTTGACTGAAAGTACTATTTTTAAATAAATAAATGAGTTCGCATAGTTATAGCAGGTATAAGTCTCGGCTTACAGATTACCTTGGGCTGCCAACCATTCAATAATTTCCCGGGCATCTTACTTACAGAAGCAGATGACCTGTGTGAACACTTCAAGTGTCATCTCAGGCTCTCGGAGGTTTTTTAGGCGTGAGTTGTATGTGGAATTAAACCTCAGAGGCCATGTCTTTTCGAGTTGTAACTTGATTTCGCAGGTCGCTTAACTAATATTGCAATGCTTTAAAACTAAACTATGTTCATGAAGACTTACACGTCAAGGACGGACCATCTAGTCTCACGAACTCTTTCATGGGCGGGAATCCTGCACTTAGCATCTCTTTTGATTAGAGACCCTGGATCTTGTAATTTGAATTTTTCAATCGACTAAGTCTATTCCAGGGGAATAACTATCTTGGTCAATTATGGAAGTAGTCTGGCTCAGGTAGTCACTGCATTCAGGAGAAACTGAGCAGTCACGCCACCCATCCATGTCTGGATATTCCAGATTAGTTTACTCTCTCCTAATTGGAGAGCACACGCTATATTTATAAGGATAAAGGGTGTCTTATACTTGTCACAGTGATGGTCAGTTTGTTTATGCATTTGGCCAGACTTATAGGCAGTAATAGCATAATAACTGATAGTCATCAGGATGCGAGGTCTTGTTTGTCGAGCTCCTTGAGTCTTCGAACATTATTCGTCATGAATAAGGTCTAAGGAACGGTAAGAGGTCATATATAGTACTTTCTCAAGTTGAAGCATTCCACTGCTTTTCGATTTGTTGATCATTTATGGTGGTGAGGGTGTAGCTACCCCTTCCGCCTACTCGGCTGATTTTGTAGAGACCTTGCTAGATGGAGCTATCTTTTTGGAACTTTCCCATCGGTCGATGATGAAGGTTTTTCTGATGACTAAGTCTCGTGGTTGGAACTGCTAGATTTTTGCCCTCTTGTTGTAACTGGAGATGAGCTGCTACTGAATAGGCCACAATGCGGGTGACAATCTTCTTGCACTCTTTCTCTACTAAGTCTAAGTATGTGGCCATCTCCTTTTTGTTCTGCTCTAAATTTGGCAGCACAGTGTTAATGCTTGGCACCGTGACTTTAGAAGGAATGACTGCCTCAGAGCCATACACCAGGGAGAATGGAGTTTCACCAGTCACTCATCTCTTGGTGGTGTGATATGCCCATAGAACACCAAGGAACTCGTCTGGCCACTTACCCTTCTTGTCTAAGAGGGACTTTTTGAGGTAATCAAGAATGGTCTTGTTGGACACTTCGGCTTACCTTTTCCCTTACAGATACTGGGGTCAATCACCCAATGCATAAATGGCCAAAGACTCATCTACAAGTAGAGTTCAATGGTAAATAGTGCGGGCACAAACTTAAAGCGCTGGCAGCTATCGCACATTTGTATATACTTATTGGCGTCTTGATGTATGGTTGACTAGTAATAGCAGACATTAAAAACATAGCGATCTCCAGAGTGGTTTCCACAGACGTCTTCGTGGATTGAACTAAGAATTTTCATGTCGCCAGGCGATAGGCAGTAGAGCTATGGTCCTGAAAATGATCTTCAAACGAGCATATCGTTCCACTTGTAATAATGTGCTACCTTCATCTGGAGCTTTCAGGACTCCAATTTGTCTATAAGGAGCGTTCTGTTAGCTATGTAGTCGATGATGGGATCCTGCTGGTTCCTCATCTATACTTGACTTTTCCAAATACTCGACTAAGATATAGCGCCTGAGCTGATGGTTTAAGGTGGAACCTAGGCCTGCTAATGCGTTTGCATGGGCATTTTTTGCTTGTGGAACTTAAGTGAGTGTGTACGCTTAGAACATCGTAAGCTAATCTTGTACCTTCTTGAGGTATTAGACCATTCTTGTTTGCTTTGCTGCGTACTTTCCTAAGGTTTGGTTGATGATCAACTGGGAATCAGAATAAATCGTGAGCTTCTTCACCACTAGGTCTTTTGCCAATTGAAGCATGCTAGTAGGGCTTCATACTTTACTTCTCTGTTTGACGCCTTGAAGCTTAGAGTGACTGCCTGCTAGAGCATCGAAGCGTGCAGGGTAGTGAGGAATAGGCATGCTCCTAATCATTAGTAGTTGGATGATACGTCAACATGTAAGCATCGAAAATCTCTTGCAGGTGAGGCTGGTGTGACTACGGTATGCTCAGCTGCCTTTAGGGCATTTCTGGGTTGACTTGTTACACTCGTCGAAACGTTCGTCGGTTTTCGTGCCTTTAACATCATGCATCTGGATTATATGAAATATCGCATTATGACGATGACTGCATATGTTGAAGGTATAACCTGAGCTTCTGGGTTGCAACAATTAGCACAAAAATCAAAGTTTTGATTTTCAAGTGTTTGGTTTTCACATCAAGGAGAGCTTTTGAACTGTGGAACACAGGTGGTCAAGCCCTAATCTCTTATTGTATAATGATAGAGCTTATTACTCTTTTATATACTGCCATATAGATGCATAGGTCCTCCACTGCTTTCGGCTTGGATAGTAAGGGAGGTGATGTCAAGTACTTCTTCAAGTCCTGTAATGTTTTCTCACACTTCGTCTTCCATTTGTCTTGCTACGCGTCTTAATTGCCTTGAAAAGTGCTTGCATTGGTTGGTAGGCCGCGAGAGGAATTGGTTAAGTGCAATTGCTCGTCAGGTCAGACCTTGGATCTTTTTCAAAGTGGTGGGGGGACTTCATATCCAAGATCGTTTAGATCTTCTTTGGATGTATGTTTTGCATGGTTTGATCGCTGCTTAGGGTCAAGGAGATGTGCTTGACATTTTTTTCGAGTTTTCATCCTGATTCATCTGTCAGGGCATTGTCGACCTTGATGCCATATTTTTAACCTGTTTTCTATAATTGCTATTAGGCCAAAGTAGAGTTGCCTTTCTACACTTTAGCTGCAATTGTTGTGGGTGAAAGGCTTCTTCTTAGACTCTTTAAGAACTTGTACAGTGCATCTCTAAGATATGGCTTGGTCGCCTTTGATCTTTCCGACTGCTCCTCCAAGGATGCAAAATCGGATTTTTTTTTTTTTTTTATACTTGATCGAGGTCACATCTCTAATCTTCACTAGCTAGGGTCAGCCCAATATCCCATTATAGGGAGGTGGGTCGCTGATGATCATAAAGGTTTGTGAGAAAACAATCAATGGGCTAGTTACGTTAAGTGTAATGGTGCCAATGACAGTTGAGGTGAGTCCATGAAATCCGATCAAGACCTCTGTTTTGCGTTTGATCATGCTTTCCAAGTCCATCTTCTGGATGACTGATAATTAAGGATATTGACTAAGCTGCCATTGTGCACCATAATTCTGTCAATGATGGCATGTGCCAGTTAAACAGAAATCACCAAGGCGTCATCATAGGGAAAGTCTAATCCCTCAGCGTCCCGTTCGATAAAACCGACGATTGGTCCATGTACAGCATCTATGGCTTGAACCTGAAAAGCTGGTCCCGCCTGCTAGATCTTCCTCTTCTTGAAATTATTGGTGGCCCCCAGATGCTCAAACTCGGCAAAGATTCTGTTAATTCATATCATCTTGGCTGGGGGTTCTGCATCGGCATCTACTTCTAGCCTTGGCCGAGCAGCTAGTCTGTTGACATATTAGCCGCACTTTCTTTCTTTCATGAGCTTCTCAAGGTACTTCTTCCATGTGGTGCAGTCATTGGTTGTGTGACCACGACCTCTGTGGAATGCGCAGTACTTTGTCTAGTCCATCTTGGAGGTGCCCCATTTCATAGACGACAACGGCTTGAAAAACAGCTTATCCTTGAGGTTGCAAAAGATTTCGTTGGTCGAGACTGAGAACTTGGTATGTCTTGGGTACCATGCCTCCTTTCATCGGGGATCAATCCATGTGTCTGCTCTCTGGCTTGTTTTTGTCGTTAAGCAATTTATCGCTTGCCTTCTTCTGCGTTGACTCTGCAAAGTCAGGCGGCTTCTGGGAGCTCTTTTCTTCATCCCAGAGGGAATGCTTTTGTGCCAAACTATAAGAGTTTGTCAAGCCCATGATCAATTCTCCAAAAAATGGGTAAGCTGTTGGGAGCCCCTTTCGGAATGCTGAGCATGTGTCATCACATCCAATAATCTTCGCCTTCTCCGCTTTGGACGTTTTAACGTATATGCAGAGTGACTCCTTTAGATCCTTTTTTATGTTGAAGAGGTGGTCAAACTTCTTCTTGATTGAGCGATATGATGAATATTCCTTAGTGAAACCAGGGAAAGTTCGTTGAAGCTCCGAATTGACCATGGTGGTAGGGTGTAGAACCAGTCTTGCGCCTCGTCTTGGAGTGTCGTGGCAAAGATTTTGCAGATGAGAGTGTCATTGTTGGCATAAAGTGTCATGGCGCTTCGGTAATGCATCAAGTGCATGCATGTCCGGATCTTCATCTTCTTTGAATATGGTGAAATATGGCTGGCTAAACTTCCACAATGGCTCTGTCTGCTCGATCTCTTTTGTGAAGGGTGACCTGCTTAGGTTGGCCACATCTCTACGAAAGGCATCGTCGATAGCATTAATACGTTAGAATTCGCGCAGTTACTTTGCTACGAGCCTTTATACTTCCTATTGGATTTACGCCAAGTGGGGGTAGCAGAGCCTCCAGCTGCCCCTGGTGTTGACTTAATGGTCTATATTGCTCTTATGCATGTCCTGCTCATCTATGCAGTGGTTGCGGTGCACGTGATTTATTCTGTGTTGCTCGCTGTTGAGTTTGGTGAGGACTGCCAGTGGAACTTGATTTGGACTTCTCAGATGCTCTCATCTATCAGTTATGCAACTGCCTACTCTGATGCCTTATGCATGCTGAAAACACTTTGGGAAGCTTTTCCAAGATGTTTCAACGGAACTCAAGAGTTTTGTAAGTTTTTCTACTGTCCCGGATCACAACTTGACCTCTTGATGGTATATTCCTATCCCTCATGTTCTAAGTTTCAATTCCATATATATTATATGTTGAAAATGGTTGAGATTTGGACCTAAAACAGAGCCCTGTAACCTTGCCCAGAAAATTCTCTTTCGTGTAATCGTCAACCTTGACCGGGTCTATCCGACCCCCAACCCGATAGCTCGAACCCCGACCCATTGATTCAGACCAAACTTGATTCCAACCCATTTGCTTTTTAACTGTTAACCGTTAGTTTTTCAAAATTTTCTTGAAAACCCTCATAGGCTAATTTTGATGCCTCTTTTGGCATTCATTTAGTGAAACTCCAAAGTTTTACCATAGTTGACTACCTTGGTGGCTTGTTTGACTTTTTGGTTGACAGTTGACTTTTTATAAAATTTGCCTGGGACCCTTCATATTGTATTTTAAAGCCTTGATTCCAAATCCGCACTCTGTTTACCCAAATTTAATCGTTTTAGTTGAGTTTATTAATGGGTCCCAATATTATGCTTTGGTGCGATTACTATCGGAGACTCCGACTTTCATAATTTGAACTGCCGCGACCTTCCAAGTATTTTTTAGTGGGTCTTTTCTTTTATATAGTATTTATACTTATTGAGTTTCCACATCTATAATTATTAATGAATTTTCTATGTGATGACATAGTTAAATTAACGTTTATAAGAAATATCGTATTGTTGGGGAATTATGAAATAATCATACGGAATGCACAAGTATGCGTATTATAAGGGGATTCCTTAATTACGGCTATGAATAGTATTATGTTGACTATAATTATCGAATTACTGTGGCATGACCTTTATTTTCTCTTCGTGTGCTACACTGGTGTTTGTACTCGCCCCGACTAGGGCCAATCTTCACTTGTATGTTAACATCGCAATGTATGCTCACTTTGGTTCCATTGTAGGTGTCAATCCTATCCTAGATTGCTATAGGCAACTAAGACTCGTATATGATGCGCATAGCGCCAGTCTTCATGTGATTGTAGCATTAGAGCGTAAATCGTTTCTTTACACCTACTTCTGTTTATGTCAGAATACGTCTGCATGAACTCGTGTATTAGCATATGTCAATGAGCACTCAATATGATATGTTAGTTTATGCAAGATATTGTGATTACCAGACGTTATGTGTTTATTTACAAATTATTATGATGTATTGCATTCTAGAGTTATTATTGTTTACGGTAAGTATTTTTATAATATATGTAGTATGCTATTTTTGGAAACTATACTTGTTTTACAGCGAGGGTTATTACTTTTTCGAAAAGGTTTTACAAAGTTTTATTTTTAAGCCCACTCACCCTTATTTTTCGCCCTTCCAGGTTTTAGTGGTAGAGCTTCTGTGTTGACGAGGACTCTTGGCAAATGTTGGTATAGGAGATTACCTTCGATGATATAATTCTCATTCTACTTTTAATTTACTTTACTTATGCTGTGACATCACTTGTGAAATGGGTTTAATCCTGCTCATATGTGCACTCTTGCATTTTTAGGTTTAAATTTACTCATATTTTCTACATCACTACACTTTATAGCTTTGTCACCTTCCTAATGTCGATCAACACAACTCCATTAATATTTCCTAAACGACAATCATTTTCTTCGTCATGTAAAAGTTTCCCATCTTCGCACCAAAAGTTTACCCGGAGAATGAGTTTCTGCCCTACAAAATCCTTCTATTGCGTAAATATTTTCAGTCAACCCAATATGTTGACGGTGTTCGCCCTACCAACTGAAATATTTGTCGGGTAAAGTTTTTTTCACGGACAAAATGCCATCCTTCGTGTAAACTTTAATTTGTAAGGCAAGCCGTATTTTCTAGTAGTGATGGGTAACGACCAAAGCTCAGTTGAGGGCTTTTTTCACTCATATCCTCGTCTCCAGTGGAGACAATATTGCAGATCGCTCTCTGACACCCGATTTAAAATTTAAAAAAAAAAAAAATTCCATCATGATAAGAGGACTACCCAGTCCACTATTCCTTAAGCCATGTCACAGGTAGTGAACCAATTTTATCAGAATTTTTGATGCACTCTCGTCAATGGTTGATTGATAATGGAGGCTCCTATCACGTCTACTGGCAATTTATCTTAAAAATTATATATTCCATTGAATTTGTTTTTTTTTCAACCATCGATTGCGTTGCAGTGTTCATTTTCTAGTTTCGTGTTTACTATCACTCATGCGACATATATGCTTCATACCTCGCACGACTCCTAATGTTTATATTTAGATTCCAACACTGCAATGCAGTGTCCATTTTTTGGTTATGTTTTTTTCATCACTCACACATCTTTTGCAGTTCATACAATTTTAATATTTCTCCATTCTCATAATTTTCATTAAATTTTCCATCTTTTTTAAGGTTTTTAATTATTAAGAAAGAATAATATATAATAACCTTCGCATATTAACATAGAGGGTTTGAACTCGATCAAGTGGTTTGGTTCTTGCGGTGGATATTTGTATTAAAGTTTTTAGGGTTTGAATGGTTGTGTGCTTGGTGCTGATATGGTTCAGATCAGGTTGTTGTTTGAACTCATAATTTTCAATACATTTTCCATCTTTTTTCGTTTTCGTATATTTTTGTTCAATTATGCTCTAAAATCTCAAAGCTCTTATAATACTCATTTGCAGATGGAGATCTAAATACACAGAGCATATGAGCAACAAATAAAGTCTCATTTTTTATTTGATTCTTATAAATTTTCAATAATTTATATCGAAGTAGCTGCTTTTTTTTTTTTTTTTTTCCTTTTTTTAATTACAAATCTCTGTGGTGGTTTTTGTTTCTATGGATGCGGTTGATGAGATTTCCGGTGGGGCTGTCCCTGCTTCAACGTCATAATCTTTGTTTGAATCCTAATCAGAATTCGATGTGCAGAAGCTGGTCTATCTATTCACCAACCTCAATCCTTTAGCCAAAGTATTCTTCCCTTCATCTTATTCTCCCCAACACCCTTCCAATTTTAAAGACTCTTTGTCTGTCAATAGCAATAGCCTCTCAGCCAATGATATGCCACGTGGTAGTACTTACTAATCAAATACCGACATGCGGAGGAGCGAGATGTAGATTAATGAGAAATTTTTCATTGTGATAAAAATACAAACGGTACATCACGTGTTTTTATGCAAGTAATAGAAAATTTAATTTTTTTAAGTTATTAACTTTTTAACACACATATTCTACTATTTGTATAGTAACACATAGTGTACCACATTGTATGCCGGTCAAACTGAAAAATTTCTCAGTACTATGCTACCTAATAATTTCTTCATTATAATTATCATTCTCATTTGATGTTTTTGTTTTGTTTTGTTTTGTGTAATTTGAATAAAGGGTTGTTCGGATTTAATTTGCGCATAAAGGTAAAATTAATATGTATTAATATGGGCATGCAACACGTGGTCTATGTATTCACCAACCTCAATCCTCTAGCCAATGTATTCTTCCCTTCATCTTATTCTCCCCAACACCCTTCCAATTTTGAAGACTCTTTGTCTGTCAATAGCAATAACCTCTCAGCCAGTGATATGCCACGTGCTAGTACTTACTAACCAAATACCAACATGCGGACGAGCGACATGTAGATTAATGAGAAACTTTTATTAACAAAAATATAAGTGGTACACAATATGTTTTTTTCTTCTTTTTTTTTTTTTTTTTTGTAAGTGATGGAAAATTTAATTTTTTAAGTTATTAACTTTTTAACATATATATCCTACCATTTGTATATTAACATGTAGTGTACCTCCTCGTATGCCGGTCATGTTGAAAAATCTCTCAGTACTGTTTTACCTAATAATTTCTTCAGTATACTAATAATTCTCTGTTTTTGTTGTTTTGTTTTGTGTAATTTGAATAAGGGGTATTTCGGGTTCAATTTGGGCATAAAGGTAAAATTAATGTATATTAATATGGGCATGAAGCACGTGATCTTATTCATTTGATCTAAACTTAATTAGCAAAAATATTGCATTGATAAGGTCCAAAATATTGCATTAAAAACCTTAACTCTTAATAAGACAACTACAAATTATAAAACAATAATCTGTCTTTTAGTTAAGTTTAATAAGAGAACTTTTTTTTTTTTTTTTATGGTTGGTACAGAAGTCAAGAATAGGCAATTAAATAGATGCATGTGGTCCAACATTCTAGTGGATAGGATGTTGGGTTTCCATCCATTCGTCTCGAGTTCAAACCTCTTCCATTTCCTGATGGGTGTTATGCTACCAGCAAACCAATATGGAAGTTAGGAAAGGGAATTAGATTTTCTATGAATTCGGACACCGACAATTGATATGAATTCCTTTGTGAGGGTAACTAGAGGAAAGTAAGGATTTTTATAGAGATTTTATGAATTGAAATGTTTCGAATACTTAACCACGGTAAGTTTTCTAGTGGAAATGCGGTAGATTTTAAGTCAGATTTGGTCCATGGTCTTGGGTTCGAGGCACAAAATTAATAAAAATGCGGGTGATTTTCTTATTGAAAGCTTTGAGAGGACAGGTGATTCTCTATATTTTTTTTTAACACTATTTTTTTTTTTATAAAAATATTGGATTTCAGTATAATGCTAAAGGAGAAAGAAAGTTGAGCTTAGAGGCATGAAAGAGGAATAATTGCAATCCGATCGCGATGGAATGGCATTCTCTTTTATGCAGCCACTCTAACTTGATATCTCCTTCACATATTTATTTTTCTACTGTCTTTTCACTAATTTTGTCTAGTAAATGATTTTAAATTTCGGGGACGAAATTTTCTAAAAGGAGGTAGGTTTTTACAGTCCATCCTAAATCAAGGTATATATTTTATCACCGAGCATGTAAAATGACAATAATACCCTTTTGATTTAGTGATGTGGATGGACATATATAGTTTTAAATTAAATGGTGCTCGGCGTCACGAGCACGTCGACATGAATTAATAACGAGCACGGGTGTAATTCTATTTTTCGAGTTGGTTATTTCTTCTTTGGACCCATTTTTAGGGCCTTAACTCAATGGCCCAATTCAGGGCTTTATTACTTACTCCCTCCCGTGCCATTTTCCCCCTCATTCCAGAAAATTCCTTTTCTCCCTCACACTCTCCCACACCTCTCCTCGTCTCGGTGATCTCGTCCCCGACATCACACACACGCACATACATATTTGCACCTACTGCAACTATCAAAATGTCTCCCTTTCTTCCTCACACCCCATACTCACCCTTTCTCACCCTTTGGAATTGTGTAGTTTTCGTATGGTAACTTCGTCGGAATCTCGAACCTTTCGACCAAGATTTCATCTCGGGGAAGAATTTCCCCAGATTTGTGGAAAGTGAACAGTGGTTGTTTGATCATTTTCAGACCAAATTTCCGACCAATTCCGGTTCTCCGTTGGTTCTCTTAAGGATATGATTCTCTTCTCTACATTTCTAACTTCAAAATGGCTTTTGAATCATCAAGTTTGGTTTAGTATCGAACTAGAAACTAGCTAGGAAAGTAAGGAAAAAATTCCAGTTTTCTAGAATTCTTGGACCAGTGACCATTTGGCCAATTTTATACCACTTTTCCGGCGACTCCTGTCTATTTTACTACCCCAAATGGGTATAGATCTATTCCCTACATTCCTAAATTTACTTAGGCTTCTGAATCATGGATTTTGGTTGAGAATCGAGCTCGAAATGAGCTCTAGAAGTCTTGCGTTCCAAACTGAAAAAGTGCAGATTTTCGAAAGGAGGAAAAAGAAACAAAAAAAAAAAAAAAAAAAATCTGTTGGGCCAGCCCAACCTTTAAACCATTTCAAATTGGACCTAAGCCATTTAATTGGTTTAGGCCTTATGTTCAAAATGGATTAAGTCCATTTAGTTTTAAGTTGGGTTTTACACTTAAACTAGATTAAGTCCAAAAATTATTCTAAAAATATGAGGATGCTCGTGGGGTTGAGTAGGCCACAATGGTATATTCAAACACCCCAATTGAGCAACATATGAAAAATTGATCCTAGGTTTTGTATATGTGATATCGAATTAACGTTAAATTAGTTGTTTCACATATAGGTGAGACATTTCCGGAGGACGAGCGAGAGCGTAGCCAAGCAAGACTCGGGGATTACGACCTAGCTATATACTAGTGAGTGGGCTTTTGGTTTTCTATATATATGTATATATGTTTTACATTTTCCCAGAAACTGCTTTAAATGGAATTACGTTTTTAAATGCTAAGTCAATAGCATTACATTTTATCCGTAATGTTGTATGACTCTGTAGACGCCCAGGTAAGCTTCAGTTGAGTGTTGATGATAGAAATTGCAATGAGTATAGTTGTAATGAGGGTCGGCCGTACAGGTCACGTTAGATGACTCCGGCTAACACAATACTATTGATGGATGAGGGTCAGCCGTATATGTCACGTTAGGTGACTCCAGCTGACACAGTACTATTGATGGATGAGGGTCAGCCGTACAGGTCACATTAGGTGACTTCGACTGGTGGATGGATGAGCTATAGGTTCAGTCGTACAGGTCACGTTAGGTGACTCCGGCTGACATATCATTTTACATTGATTTATTCCATCTGGCTTACATGTTTACTTCAGAGATAATTGACATAGCATATACTTGGATTTCCAACGCTTTAAGCATGATTCTTATATACGTATATACTACTATTTTCTGAGAAATTATACGGGTTTTATGGTGAGGGGTTATTATATTTGAAAAGTGAAATGTGTTTTCAAAACTTTGTTTTTGCCTACTCACGTTTTCTGTTTTGCGCCCCTCCAGGTTGTAACGGTTGAACGATTGTATCAACGAGGATTCTTGGCAAATCTCAATATAAGTGATTACCTCTGAGGGTATGATCCTTACCCACACTACTGTACTTTACTTATACTCTGACAACACGTGTGAAGTGGGTGCATACCCGCTCACCAGCGCATTATGGTATTTAGGCACTCTTAGGTTTAAATTTATTCACATTTTTCCGCATCATTACACTTTATGGCTTCGTCACCTTCTAGGTGTTGGCCAGCACAATTTGATTCGAAGTCTTAATGGGCATTCCGGATCTGGGTGTGTCAGTTGTGGCCTACTCGGAATATTGGAAGGACAACTTCTTGGAATATTTGAAGAAGGACGAGGACTACTCGGAATATTTGAAGGAAAATGACTACCCAAAATGTTTGAAGGAAGATTTAAGCATTGTTTCTTATAGTATCATTCCATTATGTAACTGTAAAATGGAAAGAAAAAATAAATCTTAGACTCTTAATCCTAGTGTAGACTATACTATAGTATGCATAATAACTAATCCAACCACAATTCAATTAATCAATACCAATAAGCATACAAATTATTCGATAAATAAAAATTCAATTCAACTAATCATATGAATACAACTATTCAATTCAACTAATAATCAAGAATTCAAATTTTTTTTCACTCTAAAAAATAATTTCATATCAGTAATCATAGAATCATATCAATAGTCAATAACCAATAACCATATTAGTGCATTACCATATGATTTTATACCAATTAAACGAAAATCGTATTCAATAATTAATTCGGGTTAGGG
This sequence comes from Pyrus x bretschneideri, assembly GCF_019419815.1. Taxonomy (NCBI): domain Eukaryota; kingdom Viridiplantae; phylum Streptophyta; class Magnoliopsida; order Rosales; family Rosaceae; genus Pyrus; species Pyrus x bretschneideri. The sequence goes on from NW_025999801.1 coordinate 1,381,959, forward strand.
ATTATAAATTTAGGAAATAAAAAATTTACCTTTGATTGAAGGTTGGAAGTCGGCGGCTCAAACTTCAGTGGCTGAAGAGTGGCTGGTGATGGCTGCAAAAAGCCAACAGGAACTTCCTAAATTTTCCGTTCCATTGGGTGTTGGCTGCTGGGATTTTGGGGGCAAAGCTGCTCTCTTTATCTCTGATTGGCGAATGGGAGAGGTTGAAACAATAAAGGGGGACACAGGGCTGAATGGACTGAGGGAAGGAAGGACACGGCGACACGCAGTCCCCCTATATATATATATATATATATATATATATATATGCACGTTTTGGATACTTGAAAGAAAAAAAAAAAAAATATATATATATATATATATATTTTCTCTCTCTCTCTCTTTCAAACATCCAAAACGGCGCCAATTTATTTTAAAATTTTTTTTTTTTTTTACCAAGACCAAAATAACATCGTTTTGGCTTGGATTTTTTTAAAAAAATAAATAAATAAAAACCCAAATCTACTGCTGCTGCACGTAACGAAAACAAAAGGGTTGTACTAGTCGGTTTTTTGGTGAGGGGAGGGGCTAAATTTAGCTCTCCAGTGGTATTTTTCGGCAAGGGAAGTGGCAGCCGCCACTCCTTGCCCTCAAGTGGCTTCACCACTGTGTATATTTGTTTATTATTTCATCCTTATTTATAGAATATTGTTGTACTCTTATTTTCTTTTTAATTATTTACATAATTTTAGTTACACGCAATATTATTATTCTTAGATTCTTAGTTATATTAAGGTGAGGTGAGAGTCTCAACCTAAAACACAATGAACTAAAGAGAAAGAGTTATATAGCATGACAATCTACCACTTGATAATTTACATTTTAATAGACCGTTATTTTATGATAGTCTTGAGTTCTAATTTAGTCATAAACAGCTTTTGCTTTGTGTGTGTAGAAACATTGATGCATATATACATGGTTCTAAACAACATTAGACGCTAGTCGGGTGGCGGGCTGAAGCCTAACACCTATGTAGACTACACGGATTTGTATTTTTTTAATAAATTTATTATATAATATATAAATAAGTGCATGTTTACGTAAAAAATAATACATGTTAAAAAAAATAAAATACAAAACATACAAAAATAAATATTTATTATAATATATAAGTATTGTATAAAGCTTAAGAGTTTGTTTGAAGATCATAATTTTCAAATTATTATTGGGCCATATTTTCTTTTAAAAAATTGAAGATGGGCCTGCTAAAAATCTTCAAGAAATTGCCACTAAACTTTTAATTTAAAACACATTATTAACCCAGTAAAGTTAGCCGCATCCACCCATTTTTCTCTTAATTCTCATATATCGTTTCTCTCTTCTGTCTCATTCTCTGTATAGATCAACGATCTCTCTCCCTCCCCCTCCATCCCTCTATAACAGATTGTTCTTTCTCCCTGCCTTCATATATCTTGTAGATTGTTCTCTCTCTTTGTCTCGGTCTCTCCCTCCCTCTTATTCACTCAAATTTCATTGGGAAATCTGAGGTTGTGACTTGGTGTGACCAAGGCGGAAGGCGACCAGAAAACGGCGGTTAGGAGAGAAGGCTAGAAAAAAGGATCGCTTTGACACTGCTTAGGCCACCTGGAGCGCATCGGTGGGCGCCTAACACCTCATTGCTTTTGTCCACCAATTAGCACCTAATCGGCACTACTGCCTATGCCGATTTTTAGAACAATGCACAAAAACAACACATTGAAACATTTCTGATTAAGCAAACCGATGAAGCTCGCATTAATTATCATACTTTATTGAGTGCCTCACTTGAGTGCACAAGATGGTTATTGGGACAAGATTTGCCTTTTTCATGGCCAAGATGAATCGTTAAAATCAAGCAATAGGGGTAATTATTTGGAGCTTACTTTCCAAGCATAATGAACAAGTTAGGAAGGTTGTGTTTGAGAATGCTCCCAAGAATCTTAAGTATAATTCTTCTGATTGAGAGATTGTTTGCCACAACAAATTTGAGTATGTCCAAGTTACAAAGACAAGGCTATGATGGAGCTAGTAATATTAGAAGTGAGTTAACTGGTCTTAAAACAAAGATTTTGAACAAATACCCTCAAGCATTTTATATTCATTGTTTTGCACACCAACTTCGACTAGCTCTTGTATTCGTGGCAAAGGAAAATGAGGATGTTGCCAATTTCCTCATTGATGCTAGTAGTTTGGTGAATCTTATTGGATCATCATGTAAGCGTCGTGATGCATTTAGAGAGAAACAACAAGAACAAATTCAGAAAGCTCTTGATCTTGGTCATCTTGAAACTGGAAAAGGGTTAAATCAAGAAAGTAGTCTCATGCGTCCATGTGATACATTGTGGAACCCTCATTATGGTACTATAGTTAGTATTATTGTTATGTTTGAAGCCGTGGTGGAGGTGGTTGAATGGATTAAAAGTCATCACAACCAAGATAATCTTGGTGAAGCAACTAGGTTATTCAAAGACATACAAACTTTTGATTTTGCGTTTCACCTTTTCTTGATGAGACGTATATTGGGAATTACAAATGAGTTATCACAAACATTGCAAAAGAAAGATCAAGATATTATGAATGTGATGGTGTGAGTGGAAGTATGCAAGCAAAGACTACAATCCTTGAGAGATGATGACTTTGGGGACTTGTTTCATGATGTAGAAAAGTATTGTAAGGAGCATGATATTATCATTCCTAACATGAAGGATTTGCATTTCGTACCTGGAAAATCAAGACGTAAAGCTCCAAAAATCATACACTTCCATTAATATCGTGTGGACCTCTATTTTCAAGTCCTTGATATGCAACTAAAGGAATTGAATGAGCGCTTCAACGAGGTAAACACCATGTTGCTTTTTTATATGGCATGTTTGAGTCTGATGAATAATTTTTCATCTTTTGACAAAGCAAAATTGTTCGTTTAGCCCAACTTTATCCTCAAGATTTTGATTGTATGGACCTCATAAATCTTCCAATTCAACTTGACAATTACATTCATGATATGAAGATGCATAGTGAGTTTTCATCATTGGGAGGAACTAGTGATCTTGCAAAAAACCGGGAGGTGTGAAAGCTATATATTAGTGTATAAGCTTCTTACATTGGCTTTGTTGTTACCGGTTGCAACCGATTCGGTGGAGAGAGCTTTTTTTGCTATGAAGATTGTAAAAACACCATTGCATGGTTGAGTGATAGCATGGTTGTCTACATTGAGAGATATGTATTTGCTTTTATTGATAATGAGCCTATCATGCGACGTTTTCATGACATGAAACTTTGCCGGCAATAATTGTAATTTGTTTATATTGATTAATTATGGAAGACATTACTATATAAAAAAAATTTAGTTGTTGCTATTTTTCTTTAACCTTGCACTCTTTTAAGTTCGTCCCTCCCCTTGAGAAATCCTGACTTCGCCACTAAATATATATATTGATATGCACATAACCGTTAGGGGGAGAAACTAGCTAGTGTACACAATACAAAGTCAAAATCTGGAAACCCTTGTTAAAACGAGCATGCGTTTTATAGATTTCAAGACATCCATATACCTCGCTACGTGTTAACTGAGACTTAGATATGTCTTGCATTGTAATACTAATTTATTGTTGTGAGCCATAAGGTTTATAAAATATTGCACTTTTCGTGCTACTTGTTTCCATCTAGATAGAGAGATACACAGGCGAGCATGAGACAATTTGTCTGCTGCTAAAGTGTCTTTTAGAATCCAATACCTTCCACATTCTTCATGGATGGCAATACGTACACAACAACAATTGATGGTTGACCACAAAATTATAAATAGTTAATCTTACTCTGATAAGCAGGTTAATATATCACCAAAACCTATAGTTATATGTAGGGGAGTCTAAGTAACCCAAGGCTTTTTTACCTTTCGATGGCAGACAAAGCTCCACACGTCTAATATTGAATTAATAATCAATACATTAACCAAAATTAAAATCATGTACAAGTTTGCATTTGTTTTTCTAGGGATACAATTTCTATGATACGAATATCATCGAAAGAAATCAGAGGACTCGTATGTATGTACTTATTAAAGGAGATTTGAAAACTGAATTATAGTAGTTGAATTGTGTAAGCTCAACTTGATAATGAGTGAGTGTTCATTCATTCCTTTATATAGAATTACAAATGATGAGGTTGTTACAATTGAAAGATAAAATACAAATATTTGAATTAGATATAGAAGTATTTGAAAGAGCTGTGTAGATGATGGACTGTGTTATTTGAAAGAATTGTGTAGATGATGGACTGTGTTGTTACAATAGTAATGACGAAGTTAGGGATGAGACTGGACTCTTTTGTTGCATATTACAGTGGGAAGATTTCATTTGAATTGTTAATGATGACGTGGAATGATCTTTAAGGTTTGTAGAATTATCTAGAATAGGTTTATCACGGCCCCGCAAGCTGGCAGGGCGTTGACGAACTGGAAGCTTGGAGATAAGATACTTGAAGCACATAAAGGATAAACCCTTTGTTAAAAAGTCAGCAACTTGATCTGTTGTAGCAACATAACCAACATCGATCTTCTTGAGAATTATCTTCTCCCTGATATAATGATAATCTACTTCAACGTGGCGCATGCGAGCTTAGTAAACTGGGTTAAAAGTAGCAGCAATGGCACTGATACTGTCACACCAGAAACAAGGTGGTGGTAATGGCAGATGCAAGTCACGAAAAATATTACGAAACCATGATAGATGTGCAGAGGTGTAGGCAAGCTGACAATACCCAACCTCTATGCTGGACCTTGACACACCATGTTGCTGTTTCGAACTCCAAGAAATTAAATTGTCCTCAAGAAATATGCAGTGACCTTTAATGGATTGACGGTTATTGGGATCACCGGTGTAGTTGGCGTCAGCAAAGGCAGTGATCATGGATGCCTTTTAACTACCTTAAGATGAGTTTCACTGTAGCCCAATATGTAGTAGTTAGAGAATGCATGAACTGGCACACTTAGTTGACAGCGTACGCAATATCAAGGCGTGTAAATAAGAGGTATTGGAGGGCACTCACGACACTACAAAAAGAAGTTCCATCCGAGAAAGCTTCATCTTCGTATAAACTCAAACGTCGACCACTAGAAATTGACGTGGAAATTGTTTTGGCATCAATCATGTTGGTTTTCTTTAGAAGCTCCAAACTATATTTTGATTGAGCGAGATACATAGCAAAAGGTGTCCATGAAACCTCCATGCCCAAGAAATAATGTAAGGGCCCAAGATCTTTCATTTCAAATTGATGTTCAAGCTGTTTGATAAACTGAGACAACTGAGCACTGTTGTTCCCGGTGATTAAGATATCATCAAAATAGATTAATATATAAATGATTGTTGAGCCATCAAAATATGTGAAAAAGGATGAGTTAGCTTGGGAATATATGAATCCTAAGTCTTCGAGTTTCTGGGAAAAACATTGGAACCAAGCACGGAGTGCTTGTTTTAGACCATATAAAGATCTTTGAAGACGACACATATATGAAGGGAACTAAAGATCGATGAACCCTGCAGGCTGCTGCATGTAAACTTCCTCATTCAAGGTCCCATGAAGGAAGCTATTTTGAACATCAAGTTATCGTATAGGTCATTAGAAGTGAAGAGAAATAGAAAAAATTAGATGAATGGTAGCATGAGTGACTACAAGACTGAAAGTCCTCCCAAAATCTATTCTCTCTTGCTGATGAAAACCATTAGCGACAAGTCTCGCTTTAAAACGCTCAACTGAACCATCAGACTTCTTTTTTATGCGATACGGCAATACATTCATGGAAGGCTGATAGGGAACTAAAGTCCAAGTGCCAGTGCGCTGTAAAGCGATGAATTCGTCTGCCATTGCTTAGCGCCACTGGAGACTTATTTGCTTGCGAGAAACAAGTTGGCTCAATCAAAGAATTAGTAATATCACTGATACAAGCATACTTAAGATTTTGTTTTCAAATGCTCTGTTGACCACACATGATCATGCGATAAATGGACGGAGGATCATGAGAAGAGACATTGGCTATTCCAATATTCATGGGATTAGATGTAGTGGTTGGTAGGGAATGGGTGCCTGGAGTAAAGGGAGGTAGGGTAGGAGTAGGAGAGGGTGGAGGGGGCAATGGAGTTGAAATGGTGGCGGAGAAATGTGGTAAAGGTTGTAGTGGGATAGGATTAGCAGTGTTAGGGATAGGTTGAGGCTGACGATATTGAAAAGAGTCAATATAAAGGACTGTGTCTGGGGCGTTAGTGGATAACAATGGTGGAGTAACAAGTTCTTTAAATGGAAAACTCTTTTCATTAAAAACAACACGACGGGACATGAAAGACTTCTATGTGGAAGGATCATAAGATTTGTATCCTTGATAAGTTAATGAATAACCTAAGAAAATGCATTATTTTGAATGAAACTGAAGTTTAGTATCAGTGTATGGACGTAAGTAGGGAAAACAAGCACAACCAAATAATTTGAGAAAATCATATTTTGGTGATTTGGAAGATAGTTTTTGAAAGGGAGATATGTCATTCAAAATCTTGGTGGGAAGACTATTAATCAAATAATTGGCAGCATGAAAAGCATCATCCCAGAAATTTTGTGGAAGAGAAGCATGAGCAAGTACGGTTAAACCAATTTCAACGAGATGATGATGCTTTCATTCCACGAGACCGTTTTGCTCAAAGGGCATGATGAACAAAGGTGTGAAAAACTTCATATTTTAATTTTAAGGGATAGAGCCATGCATACTTAGAAAAATTATCCACGAAAACAACATAGTACTTGTAACCATTAATTGAATATGAATGAGAAATCCATACATCCGAACGTATTAATTCTAAAGGAAAAGACGACGTGGACGAGGACAAATGAAAAGGCAACTTATGGCTTTTGCCCAAAGGGCATGATGAACAAAAGTCGTAGGTTACAATACCATGTAATTGTAATTTATTGTTGGAAATTAAACTACGTATAACAGAAAATTCAGGGTGACCTAGCCAAGAATGCCAAATAGCAATGGACGCTCTAACACCAACAAATGCAGAGACTTCATTGTTGACCACAAAAGAACTTGAAAACAGATAAAGGCCATTTCTACTCCGGCCTTGTAAAAGCATCATCCCCGTTTGAAGGTCCTAGACACGGTAGGAACTGGGAATATAAGGTTAGTGAATAATTATTGTCCTTGGTGAATTGATTTAGGAAGATAACATTAGTTAAGGCATTAGGGCAGTGAAGGGTGTTTAGGAGAGTAAAGGAATGATTTGGTGTGTGAATAAAGGACATGCCAACATGAGAAACTTGGAAACCTTATCCATCAACCACTCCATTGACATTATCTGTACTAATGTAAGGGTGTGGATTCGAAACCTGATTCAAGTCACTAGTGATGTGTGCATTTGCACTAGAATCAAAGAGCTAGTTTTGAAGACCAGTGGGAGAGGTAGACACTGAAGTAGGTGCAGCAACAGCATAAGCTTGAAGACAAGGAGCCGGGACATGACCTTCCTAGGCCACGTTCAACATATTGAAACAATCAATGGCGGAATAACCATGAAGATGACAGATTTGGTACTGGATGCGACCACCATTTTGAGTTGGAGATGGATGAGAGAACACCATCATGAACAGGTCTGGGTGGATGAGCAGGCTGGCCTTGATCCAGAGGGCGAGGAACAAACTAACCACACCACCATTAAAGTCACCACGTCCACCCTTAGAAGCACCACGACCATAATAAGGGCCAGAGAGATCCCGTCTAGCAGTAATGGTAGTGGGCCCGTTTTCGAACACAATGTGAAGTTTTTGACGTCTTTCTGCACCTAAAAGGAAAGCCTCTAAGGCACTGTAAGTAATGGCCTCATCTCGTGCTTGAGCAGAAGCAATGGTACTCTCATAAGCAAGGTTAACATTATTTAAAATAATGGCAACGAGATCAGAATTAGAGATAGGAAAACCAGAGAGAGGGAGAGTATCAGCGAGAAAAAGGATACGATCAAGAAACTCAACAATAGTCAAGTCACCATGATGGGTATTCTTAAGCTTACTTCACAATTAAAGGAGACAACTAGTAGATTAGAAAGCATAGCATTCAAGTAAACAAGTCCGTGTGGAATAAGAACTTGTCTTACCAATGAGAGAGGCAAGGACAGTGGGATGAACTGAACTGTTGATCCATGAGAGAACCATGGCATCTTGTTGAACCCATGCATTGAATTCAGGGTTGACTTCATCAGTGATGTTGCCTTCATCATCCTTCAAGAAGGCAGGATGACATTTGTTGGTTCCAATGACAAAAGACACCATATTCCTGCTTCAAAGCAAGGGCAACATGTAGGCATGCCACAATGGATAGCTGGTACGATCCAGCTTTATAGTTAGAAAGTTGGAAGCATTGGGAAAAGATGGAGGGCAATGGGATTGGAAGAACTGGAACTTGACGCCATTGGGAAAAAAAAAATTTAAGCTTTTGGTCGTTAGCCTGTCAGTTCTAAGATACCATAAAGGAGATTTGAAAACTGAATTATAATTGTCGAATTTTGTAAGCTAACTTAAATTTCTGGGTATGCATGTCAATTAATCTTATCGGAGGAGGAAGGAGGCAATATGTATGAAACTCTTATATGTGAAAGGGATTGGTTCCCGAACCGAACTGATATCCCAAAATTCGGGAATACCGAAATTTTGGGTCGGTTTCGGATTTTGAAATCTCATCCCGAAAGGGATTGGTTCGAGAATCGAGCTTGGGCAACCCTAGGTATTCCTCTTCACTTGTAACTGAGAGGTCTTATCGATTATCGCTAAAGGTGAATTTAAACCACATTATTGTTAACCTATTGTGAGGATAAGTTCAACCCCTCCTTTTAGTTAGATAATATCGTTTATTCAAAAAAAAAAAAAAAAAAAAACTCTTGAGACTTTTCATGAATATTTTTTGTATAATATTTTTTATAATGTTGGCGTGAAAATTGACATAAAACTGTGCTAAAGTGTATATGGAAGATCTCACTTTAAGAAATGCTCATTATCATTTCTTCTCCTAAACATATTAAGAGGGTTCCATTCTCTTATTTCCTCAACCACCTTATATTTTCACCCCCAATTAAAAATAAAAAGAGAACATTTTCACACGTATGATTACTCCAACGTAACCTTAAAACTCCAATATTTTTTTTCCTTGAATCCACCCACTGTTCCCTTCATTAAACTCAATATTGACGAATTTATTGGTAAGTTGATCGTTTCTCAATTTCCCAACCTTTTAGATCTGTAAATTAAGCCTTCAAGCATCTAATTAAAACAAACAAATAAAACCAGATACAGTTAATATTTTGCTCTCTGAAGACCAACTTTAATAAGTTTTATTGTGGTTTATTAAACTCTTATCTCTCTGTATTCTTCGTCAATTTTGTCGATCAAATCAGAAAGCCCATCTGAATAGCACCCAAACTAGTATTCGTCCTACAGCAAACAAACCCAAAGTTTTAAGTTGTTGCACTTTTCCACTATTTACGTTTAATACCATGAATCATTACTTAAATTCAAAGAATTGCATAATATCGTTGCAAAATCAAAGTTCTCTTCAATATGAGATATGACATGAGCTGCAAACATCGAAAGGGAGCAACAACTTAAATCATGGATCTTTCACTTGGTTTTGAGTCGGGTTATAAGGAATGGTAGTGAGCTGAAGAAATACAGAAAGAGGCGGGACCGCCTATGTCACTTTAGTTTTGAAACAAAAACACTTTTTGTATATTTTGTTTATGTCCTATGTAAGTTTGTAATTGGATAAACTTGTCATTAAAACTTTCATTAAAAAGTCGGTGAGATAATAAGACAATGGGGTGGAGGTGTCACTCTATATTTAAATAGTGTTTAGTTAGCACAAATAGGACTCTTTAGTATTGACAAAATTTTTTGTTAAGAGTTTTAATTTTCAAAGAAGATAACTGAAAACTAACAAATCATTTAAATCCTTTTGTTTTACTTTGGCAAGCAGCAATGGGAGGTGAAGAGTATGTCCACCTGTTGGTGGAAAGTAAGGGAAAGGGTTGAAAAGATGTCTTCCAACCCAAAAAGGCATCTCTATCAGCCCAAATTGACAAGGGCAATTGATGGGTCAAGCACTGTCCGCTCAAAAGCCGAAGAAAAATAAGACCGACCTTGTAAAACGGGCAAGCTGACACCAGCCACTATTTTAATATTTTTTATTTCTCTTAGAAGCGTGTAACACACGCTCGAAAATAGATGCGTGGCTAACAATAGCTGTAGGGGTGAGCCTCGCTGCAGCAAAGCCCCAGCGGCTTCTTAGTGTGGCTTGCTGTGAGCCGTTGGATTTTTAACAGGAAAAAAATTAAAATGTCACCGTTGAGACACATGGTGCGTTCTGGTGTATCCGTTTTCACATCATTTTGAAAATGGCCAAGATTAATCCAACGGAGAAAGAAAATTTAAAATAGAAAAAAAAAATGATAGAAAAAAAAAAAAATTAGGCCATACGTTGGATGTCCTAGCACCATGCATTGGATGCCCAAAGTTGTGGGCTACTGAGAATAATATTGTTTTGATATTGTACTACATTGTAGTGCTGTGATTTTGCTTTGTATTTGAAATAAATGATTGAAAATAGACAATCATTTCATTTTCATGAAACAAATTTATAAAGCATAAAAAAGATCTTATCCTTTTCAAACGGGTTAAGTTGCACAAACACAAGTACTATTCAGAGTGAATAATAATGGCAAGTTAATTGCCCTTGCCTTTACCCTTGCCCTAAGCAGGTATGATTTACTGTAAATGGTAATTACCTTGTTGCAACTTCACCCCTTAGTAATCCACTAACAAGTGGACTTGCTCTTATATGACATACATCTAAACAACGATGAGTTTCATTTGTTTTATGTAAACAATTTTGACAAATTTGTTAACAGATTTTGACGGTACAAGGGCAAAGAGAGACCCAAGTTGAGGGTTAGGGGTTAATATGACAATTTTTCAAAGCACTTTTATTGTCTATGCATCCGTTCTTAATTTAATTTACTTTCTCGCAAGTAGATTAAGTTTCAATTTTTTTTACATTCTCTCTCGATCTTTGCCTTCACCGTTTCACAATATTTGGTTGTTCGTTCAAAGTCTTGTTTTTATGGTAGGGAAAGAACGTAGTTTGAAAAGAGATTCTTTGCTTGGTGATTCAATCGTTTGATTAGAAATCAAATTCAAAACGCAAACACAATAATTTCCACATATTTTTTAAGCTGGTCAATCTTAACATCGTAATAACACACTCGCTCATCTAAACCAGAAAAAGATCAAAATCTTTCAAGACCGCCGGAACTGGTCCGAATACACTAAAAAATCTCTCTCGTTTGCCTAAAGCTCAATACTTCGGTTGTAGCGTTACGAATAAAAAGAGCGGCAAATGGACAGAGAGAAATCATCTCTCTCCTTTGGACTCATAAGAATGAGGATATTATCTTAATTCCGTCTTTGAATGCCCCACTAATACGGAGAGTGATAAGGGCAAATAGATCGGATTATAGCGAAGCAGCTGCCGTCGCGGACTCCAAACTCCACTGTTACAGTGAGCGAGGCAGAGGCAGAGGCCAAAATCCAAACTCGAAAGAAAGGAAGGAAGGTAGGAAAAATGGAAAATGCCAGTAGTGGGTCTGGGTGTTTGGCGCATGGAAGTAAAAGAAATCAGAGACCTCGTTATCAATGCCCTCAACCTTGGCTATCGCCATTTCGATTGCGCTGGTATCCAACTATCCATCGTCATTTCTTTCTCTCCTTCATTTTCTCACCTTAATTCTCACCCAACTTTACACTTTGTTCATATGGGTTTGATTTCTTACCTTTCCTTTCGTTAATTTGTCATCTGGGTTTCGATGCATCAACTGCTTCTGGTACGCTAGAGCATTGTGTTGTGTGTGCGTGATGTAGGACAGTAGAAATAGATAGTAATATACAAGATATCCGGACTCGCTCCGGCCTTTGGCATCATACCAGTCGAAATTTGGAATCTGATTCCGATTACAGATCATTCTTGTGCCTGCTAAAACATTTGAATCTACGTTCTCAGAATCATTTTTGCCCATATGGCGGTAATTCGTAGCTTGTTGCACAAATTACCTTTGCGGTTGTAACATGCGTTGACGAGTTAATGCTGCTTTCGGCTGATTACAAGAATGAAAGAGAAGTTGGGGAGGCACTTGCAGAAGCATTTTCGACTGGGCTTGTTAAGCGAGAGGATCCCTTCATCACCACCAAGGCAAGCGTACTTGCTGCTCCAGCTGACTAGTCCATATCCGTCGTTGTCCAGACTATGACATCTATTTTTCTTCCTGTTTCTTCATCCTTAATGCAGCTTTGGAATTCGGATCATGGACACGTTGTAGAGGCCTGTAAAGACAGTCTGAAGAAGCTTCGGTTGGATTATCTGGATCTGTACCTTGTTCACTTTCCTGTTGCCACCAAGCATACCGGTATTAATTCTTGGTTTTTTACTACTTTATGCAAAACTTCTCTGTATTATGTGACCTGTGCTCTACTATTTTTGAAATGTGGTTGACAATACTAGTGTGTGATTGAAAACTATAGATTACTCCAATAGGAAAACAGTTTACTTGCTACCAACAGATGTCTCTACAGTTTGGATGGTCAAGGACGTGATTGATGAGTGGAAAGAAAATTCAGAAGGTGTATAACATTTTCTGAATAACCTATTCTAACCAAACTCATTACAGGCTGAATAAGCTCAGTAAGAAACAGAAAGCAATACTAATCCAACTCGCTAATCCATATCAAACTAGGGTTCCATTGATGATTCTAAAATTCTGAATATTAAAAAAATCAATGACTATGTGAGTAGTTTGGGTTAGGAGATAGAAAGGGCACATTGATTAGGTTGTGTGAGGAGAGAGTGAAGAGGAAATCAGACGGTGAGGGGCAAGTGAAGCTAGATAGGTCTAGAAGAGGGGTTGATGAAGATAGTATTGGCTTGGGTTTTTCTTTTCTATTAGTAGGAGTGGAACTGAAGCGGGGGGAGAAATTAAAGTGGGTGCTCATTCTATTACACTTAAACCTCTCTAAAGTAATACTATATAATGGAATAGCCTCCTTAAAGTAAATTAAAAAAAAAAAAATTTGCTGCCAACTTGGGACCAATTATGTATTAGAATAAACTCCATTTGTAATAAGTTATAATTTTTCTTGGTCCCATCTTAAGGAAACACGTCTCCATGTGGTTATAATTGTCAATGAGTACAAAAATATGCAAGAAATAAAATACTTTGGCGCCCAAGGAATCCTATTTAAGAAATACAGCATTCATAAGGATAAATAAGTAAAAAAATAATAATTTTTTCCTACACCTCTATTAAGTAATAACCTCTAAAGTTATAAAATTGGTTTGGTCCCAACTGTATAACTTTAGAGAGGTTTTACTGTATATTGGGGAAATGGGCATTCCCACATGCAACCAATTCCAGAGTCCCGGATCCAACCTTAGTTTCTTTTTCATGTATGCTGGTTAACAAATGCTTGTGAAAATTTATTGAGTTAAAACGGTGCCTTTAGATGATTAAAATATAAAAACGATAAAAAAAATTCATTCTTATCTTGGATTCTCTTATGAACTGTTTTCTTTTAGTCGTCAAACATATTCATTCCTGTATTGATTATTGAATTCATCTGTCCCTTTATTTGCATACATGCAGGAGTTGGTAGGACTGGCAGTGCTTTGGATGAGGATGGGGTGCTAGAAATAGACACAACCATATCTTTGGAAACTACCTGGCATGCTATGGAAGAGCTGGTCTCTATGGGTTTAGTTCGTAGCATTGGAAATAGGTGATCATGCAAACTTTGCACATTTCAAGGATCATTACTTGAATCAATAATGATATTGCGAATTTAGGTTATATTTTCCTTTTACTTCCTATGCAATAAATTACAGTATTAGCTGTGCAACCTAGTTCATTTGGGGTATATATGGGAAACCAACTCACAAAAATATAAGTGAATGTGCTGAAGAAAATTGAAACGTTGCAGTAATGTGTGTGCGTGTTAAAATGGTAATAAATTTTTACAAATACAGCTTCGGTTGGAGATATCATACAGTTTAGTTCAGGAAGGGGTTAACTATTGTGTCTTATTGCTTGTTGATGTATAATGCAAACTTACACATGATATGTGCAGTTAGAGAAAGATTATAAATTATGGCGCAATATCACTAGGTTTATTTCAGTAATCTCTGAGTTGTGCCACACAGTATCAACAAGTTTGGGTGCTTCTGAATATGCACAAAATGATATGGGAAGCTCCTTTAAATTTTCCTTATCTCTTTCATGCTTAGTGCAACATATGGCACCAGCCCTAGTGGAAGATTCATAGTCTATGTTCTGGCATTTTAATTTCGTTCATTTGTCAATTGTTTTGCATATGAATTGTGGTCTGATGAAACAATTATCTGCAGTAACTATGATATCTTTCTGACGAGAGATTGCTTAGCTTATTCCAAAGTGAAGCCCGCCGTGAATCAGACTGAGACTCACCCATACTTCCAACGTGAATCTCTTGTCAAATTCTGTCAGAAGCATGGCATCTGCGTCACTGCCCACACTCCTCTTGGAGGTGCGGTGGCCAACAGTGAGTGGTTTGGTTCAGTTTCATGTCTAGACGATCCAGTTCTTAAGGTAAGCTCCTTTTTTTTATCGCTTGAAGTTGAATTACTGGATTTATTTACAAATTACCAGTCAAATATAGTAAGATTGTTTCTTGTCAATCACATTCCTCTTTTGTCAGAATCTGGCTGAGAAATACAAAAAGACTGCTGCCCAAGTTGTTCTAAGGTGGGGCATCGAATGGAACACAGTTGTCATCCCTAAGACGTCAAAACTTGAGAGATTGAAAGAAAATTTCCCAGTTTTGACTTTGAGCTCACCAAAGAGGACATGGACCTGATTGCAAAGGTAGACAGGAAACACCGGACAAACCAATCTGCCAAGTTCTGGGGCGTTGATCTGTTTGCATAGATTTGCCTGTAACTGTTCTCTCTACCCATGAGAACAAATGCCTTGTGGTGGCAAACAATAACAGAGTACCGGAGTCATGTTTCTTTCTCCGAGTTGTAAACATCAAGCTGAATCGTTCTTGAAGGTTGAATAGACATGTTAGATAAAACTCGGACACAAACTAAATTTGATCTTTCAATGAACCTACTCATTTTACTGTGACTGTCTTCCCTTGTATGGCCTCTGTTAACTTATAAATTCCGTAACCAATTAATTCATAGGGTTGATAGTGACTGTGTTATGTACTTATTAGATTTTATGTTTTTCCTTTGTTTGCAAGAGGTTGCTGAGACCAACTGTGCCTAAAGAAATGTGATACACCATGCTATTAGCAAGCACACTCAAATATTGCAGGATGTACCTGCAGATCCTACTCTTCCTCGAACTAAAGCCGTGCGTTGTGCTGAGTGCAAGCACGGAGAAGCTGTCTTCTTTTAGGTTATATGCCCAATCCTCTATCCGTTTTGGTGAATTCTATTGGTAGTTATGCCTTTTCAAACTTTTGGTGTTAAGAGCACAATGCTAAATATTTTAATGTCACATAAATATTCCAAGTCATCAATTTTTTGGATGAAATTCCAACTGCTAATCTCTTTATCATTAGATAATTGGACTCATGATGCGTTAGGGCCAGTTTTGCTATTAGTATAGTTAGCTAACTCTAGAAATGCATCAGGGTTAAGATTTTTTCTAGTGTTTGTAAAGGTCTAGCGCTTCGTGTATCATTGCGTCTTCCCCTTCACTCTAGATTTCAGCTAACTATTAACCGAGTATCTATTAAAATTAGTGACCATGGGTTCTTATATGAGACACTTTATTGAACCCGAGTTCTTGTGTTATTTATTCTAGAGAGATTGTTAGGCCACTTTGTATTGAAACATTCTTTTGTTTTGAGAAAATTTCTACCATTGTATCATTGGGAAGTCGATTTCACTTTGTCCCTGGGGGGTATATGTCCACTACCATGCATATGGTGATACCATTTTGAACAGTTAGATAGAAGTCTAAAGCGAAAAGGAGGTTCTAATTGATTGTGATTGTGTGTTAGTGTGTGTAGGTTAGTAATATGTACGTTCAGTTCAGGGAGGAAGAACATGCTCAAGCTACTCTTCTGAATCTCACTGGGAGGTTCTATGCAGGTTAGTTCCCTTCTAGTTCCCTTTTTTTTTCTTATCTTGATATGTTAGGAACAACATGATCGATAGTTGTGATGGTATGGTGGTTTTATCGTCACTGTAATATGTTTCGTCGAAGTCACTTTCCTGTCTTTTGATTGATTCGTGATGTAGATGTATTGTGCTACATGACAGTTCAGTATTAATAGTTGATAGTTGTATGGTTTTTCCATCTGTTAATTGGGGTTCATATTTCACTAAGATCGCTTTGAATTTCATCCAATCTTCTTTTATCCTCCGTTTAGTTCCTGAGAAACTGTATTGTGCTGCTGGATTTACTTCATTTAACAATTTACATGTTTTCTTATATTTATTTATTTCTTTTCTTTTGCTGCAGCCATGTCTGTCCAAGAAGATGGACTGTGGAACATTGTGAGGGCCAGTTCTTTGGATTTCAATGCCTGGACTACTTTAATTGAAGAGACAGGGTTGCAGATGTGCGTTAGCTAGATTTTTGAGTCATTAGATGAATTGTTTGGGTGAGTGTGAATCATCTAAGGTTTGGTAAAGAAATTGGTTTTATTTAAATGTGAATAATATGAGGTTGCAAAACTGTGAACTTCACTGTACTTTCTACATGTTCTTAGATATTTCTGTGATTGTCAACTGCCTTAGCATACGATGGTTTGCCCATGGTTTCGCATTAGTGATTGCATGCTACATTTTCTAAATAAGATCTCTATTATCATTATCTGTTCGAGAGGCTAGTTTTTGGCAAGAGTTGTAAGTATGATTTGTTGTATAGGATATAATCATCACATGGATGCTTGAAGGCACATAATAGTTGCCTTGACCTCTAAGAATATATGTATGGTAAATGACCATTGCTTAATCAAATTTACTATATGCTTGATATTATTAATACATGAGTACATGCTTTATCATCGAAGAAGTGAAATTCAATTCTGATGTAAGTACATACTTTCTTGTTAACAAATTGGTTAAGATTCATGGCTACAATTTGATTATGGATTAAGGATGTTTTTGTTTGTGGAACTGATTTTTATTCTATTCGTAGAATTGGGCGGGTTGTTGTCGTCACACAAAAGTTCATTTTTGAGGTCGCAACTGATGCTCTTCACTAAGCCACTAAATTATTCTCCTCTTTTCCTCTTGCCTCATGGCACACTCCTTTTCATATTTTTCTATAACTTACTAGCTAAATATATTGTGGTCTTATAGGTTTGAGAATTAGCACAACACTATGGTGCACTTTTGTGATCAAATTGGTTGCTCTATGGACATGGAGGATGTGCTTGGGAGATTACTTTGTGTTTTTTGGTATGATTTTATTTTGTAGTCATCATTAGGTACCTCTGTCAACTTTAGGATGTGCATCAATTGTAAAAGCAACAAAACAATTCAAATTTTTTGTTTGTGCCAAAACTTCCAATTGTATTGTAATTGACAATATTTACTAATTAATCTCAGTATTTGGAATGTGTTTATGATGATAATTATATTTCTATTGTATTCATTTTAATATTAATTTAGATGTTATGAAGAGAGGTCTGTCTAAAATGAATTGTTAAAATAAAAATTAAAATAAATGTAAACTACGGCATGCAAAATCAACATTAACTATTGATGGTAGTATTCTTTTACGATGTACGACATACGACAACATTAACTGTAATTGCCTTTACAGTGTTATGACACTCAATATACATTGTATCTAATATAAATTTGGCATATATGTATGCCGTAATTGGTTTTGCAGTATTACAACACTCCATTAATGTCATATCTAATACCAATTAAGGTGCGCAATGCACGCCTTAAAGATCAATTATGGCGTGTTTTGCTTAAATTATTCACAACTACTAGAGTACGTCGTATTTGACAAAACATCTTTTACGACAGAGGCTTTTACTACTGGGGGCTCACATCGTGAATAACTGTTTACGGTGGTCTTTGTGCGCCGCAAAAGACCAGTTCTGTTGTAGTTTTTTTTTTTGCTCATTTAAGCTTGATCTTTAAGTGAATTGAGTTGAGGTCAAACAAAATAATAGACTCGTTAATAAAATAAGTTGTACCTTATCTCTATTACAAATCCAACAATACTCCTTTTTGAAAAATATTCAAATAATTATTTATACCTTTATCCCCATGATTGATACTATTTGTGTACATTTCTTGAATGGTTTTCCTTTGGGCACATAACTTGAGTGGTTGAAGCTCTTTGGTTGAAACTTTGTAGGTGAAGTCTTTTCCTTTGGGCACATAGCTTGAGTGGTTGAAGTTTTGTAGGTGAAGCTTTTTGGTTGAAACTTTGTAGGTGAAGCTTTTTGGTTGAAACTTTGTAGGTGAAACTTTTTGGTTGAAGCTTTGTAGGTGAAGCCTTTTGGTTGAAGCTTTGTAGATGAAGCTTTTTGGTTGAAGTTTTGTAGGTAAAACTTTTTGGTTGAGCCTTTGTAGGTGAAAATTTGTAGGTGAAGTTTTTTGGTTGAAGCTTTTTTGAACCACATAAATATATTTTGCTTCCACACTCTTATTCAAGAGTGTGGAAGGCTTTTTGAATTTCTTGTTGAAGCTTTCGGTTGAAGTTTTTTGAACCACATAAATAGATTTGACTTCCAGCCTCTTGAGCAAGAGTGTGGAAGGCTTTTTGAATTTTTTGTTGAAGCTTTCGATTGAAGCTTTTTTGAACCACATAAATAGATTTTTCTTCCACACTCTTAAGTAAGAGTGTGAAAGGCTTTTTGAGTTTTTTTGCAGTTAGGCAAAGTGTGAAGCTTCCTCCTTTCAAGGTGTGGGAGGCTTCCTGTTGGAAATGTGCCCTAAAACCAATCATATGATGATACTTTATGGACATTTCACATGTTAAACTAATCTAGTTTAATATTAAGGGCAAACATTATTGTTTGAGCCGTCTCATATAAATGTTATATGCTTAAACGATAAGTCCAAGGAATATGTGATTGGAAGAATGCGATCTAAAGAAGTTAGATTCATGAGACCATTCTTTCGTTGACACATCCTAAACGTTCCTGATCATAGGATTGTCAATTGGGCATTGACAGTCCGTTAAGATCAGTACATGCTATGTCTTCTCTCAGGGAGAATGACTAGTCTCGAGTCATTGGTGTGTGTGACATCAAGACAAGTACGTAGGTGCTCAATAGAGAATGAGTTCACTGAACACGATCAACGAAGAGTTCTCATATTCATGTCACATGAGAACTCATGGTTGGGATAATGCAAATTAGTCTTTTGACCTGAGGCATCACAGTTGTCTTGTGGTTAGGTCCTTAATCTTTGATTATGTCAAAGTCACTCCATCAGGAGGGTGTCCATGGCATCGTTGGGGTTAAGCCACTTAGCCATGGAGGCAAGTGAATGCGCAACAAGGGATCTCTAACCTTCAAACTGTTTGAGGGAGAATACTCTATGATATGATTAAGAATCTTTGGCCAAAGTATGAATGAGATTTAGGAATGTGTTCCAAATCACATTCAAGGTAATCATATAAGCACAAGACTCACATTGGATAGTAGACATGAATAAACTATCAAACCAAACAATGTGGTCAAGAGTATTGTATTAGAGAAAGACCGTAGTGCATTTGTAATCCTAAAACTGAATAGGTTCTCCACCTCTTCTGATTAGCTTGGGTAACCATGACATGCTGCTAGGCGTCAACCATGGTTTGTGGAAGCCCTAAAAGTGTATTATCACTAACGGGAGAATTGAAAGTAAGTTTCAATTCACAATCGATTAGAAAGAGTTTTAATCGCCCACTGCCTCGCTAAAAGGAACCTAATGGATCGTTCACCGAGTAAGGTAGAGTTTGAAGAAACAACGGAGATGAGTAAGAATAATTAAATGGTTTAATTGTTTATCTAAGGCTAGGATTAATTAATATGTTAATTAATCAAACGAATAAGTTCGTTAAAGACCTCGGGTTAGTTTTGGGCCACAAGGCCCAATGGGATTTGAATGTCAAGCCCATTAACTCAAGTTGTATGACAACTTGAATAAACAAAGGGCTTGAAAGCCCAATAAACCCTATAGGCTTGCCATGTTAGAAGAATAGGGCTTTTGGTCCATTAGGTCACTTATTTGAATGGACTATATAAAGGACTTTATAGCCTAAAATTTACATATGGTAATTTTTGGGGAAAGGATGAGAACACAAGCTCTCCTTTCTCTCTAAAATTTAGGCCACCTTGGAGGGATCATCTAGCAATCAAACTCCTCCAAGGTCACTCATTTCTTCTTCATTATGCCTTGGTGATGAATCATTAGAGGTTCTCAATTTTGGGAACTTTGGAGAAACCTTTTCATCCATCCAAATCCATGGATCTAAGATGCAAGGAATGAAGGCCCTCTCTTTGGGTGATTAGCCTTTGCTTATGCAAAGAGGAATCTACAAAGGTATTGATTTCTCAACTCACTTTGTTTTGAGTTGAGTCTTGGTTCACCTATCTACTAGGCTTTGAATTTCATGGGTAAATGTTTTGTTTTAAGTGCATACAAGCATGATTCTGCCTTTAATTGTTAATTGCATGCTATTGATGTTGCTTAAATGAACATGTTTTTCACAAATTTTCCTTCACTTCCTCCCTTAAAGTATGTGAAGGCTTTTTCCCTTCAAGGGTGTGGGAAGCTCTCTCCCTTGGGTGTGGGAAGCTCCCTCCCTTCAAGGGTATGGGAAGCTCTACCCTTCAAAGTGTGGGAAGCATTTTACAGAACTTAACAAATTGATTTTGCTTCCACACTCTTGAGCAAGAGTGTGGAAGGCAATCTACATGTTGTAGTTATCTCCTATGTGTAGAAGTTGTGTTGGCCTTCTCCACATGTCATAATTAATAATTATCAAAATAATTATTAATTTAATTTTTTTTTTCAAGCCTTACAACTGAGAAAAGACATATACAAACTCAACAAAGCCTTCCACACTCTTGCTCAAGAGTGTGGAAGCAAAATCGTATTATATAATTCAACAAACCTTCAATAGCTACAACACGTAGATTGTCTTCTACACTCTTGCTCAAGAGTATGGAAGCAGAATCATATTATATGGTTCAACAAATCTTCAACAGCTACAACATGTAGATTATCTTTTACACTCTTGCTTAAGAGTGTGGAAGCAAAATCATATTATATGGTTTAACAAACCTCCAACAACTACAACATGTAGAATGCCTTCCACACTCTTACTAAAGAGTAGAGAAGCAAAATCTATATATGTGGTCTCTCCTACATTTTATCGTCCATAGTTCACCAAAAAAAATCTAGCAAAAAAAAAAATTATGCCAAAATACGATGAGTGAATGTGATTTGAGGATTCCCGAGATCATCACAAAGAGGATCCAGCGAGGATCCTCACCCTCCAAACCTATTGATTATTTCCTCCTTTGATTAAAAGACATTTTGGCCTGAAAGCTTTGTGGGCCAGTTGGGTCAATATTAGAGTGAATCAGGCCCGTCTCAGTTGATTTGAACATTGTTGCACAAGTAATAAGGGTTAAGGGTTACTTATATGCTATCACAATCTAATAGTAAATCTCTTGATTCAGTAAGTGTTAGATTTTATATTCGACTCATGTAAATGGCTAATGCAATACTAAATTATGATATTTGACTCATTGTGCAGCTAATTCAAACCCAACACCTCTTAAAATATAATAGAGACTTACCTAAAATACCTAAAATAGTGGTGATAGATTGGCAGATGTAACCCAAGCCAATTTTATAACAGTTTCCCTCTGATCTCTCCCATCTCCTCCAATCCCTCAATTATGGCCATATGTCTTTTGTTTGGAATGAAATTGACCTAGCACCCTTGTTTCTTGTTAATCGTTCTCGCATTCAAAACAAAACACCACAATTTTCATAAAGTGAGCACCACATGTAGGGATTTAATATGCTCGAAACAATTCGAATCAGCTTTTTTTTGCTCATCTAAGCTCGATTTTCAATGAAATGAGTTGAAATCAAACAAAATAATAGATTCGTTAATGAAATAAGTCGATATAGAGCTTTGCTATGTTTAGCTCATAAAGCTAGTGAACTGCTTGTATCTTTTTATCAGATAGCTCAAATTTGGCTCAAACTCGACTTTGACGAGAGTGGTTGAAAATCTAATTGGAAATCTAAGGAGAACATGACACGTGACATATGACTGCATTTTCCAGCTGAAATGGAATATTACTATTGAAATTGCATTATACATCCACAATAGCCCTAAGAAGACATGTTCTCAAGCGGATACTTGGCATGTCCCCCTCTTCCCGGCCCATCACAAGGAAAACGAAAACCAAGATTTGCTTTGTGAATATCAATCACCTTGTGTCACATCCCGGCCCGGGCCCCCATCACATCCCAGGCCCGACTCCACCGTAGCACGATATTGTCCGCTTTGGGCCCCTACCACACCCTTATGGTTTTGTTTCTGGGAACTCACACGAGAACTTCCTAGTAGGTCACCCATCATGGGATTGCTCTTGCGTGCTACTCGCTTAACTTTGGAGTTCCCATGGAACCCGAAGTCAGTGGGCTCCCAAAAGGCCTCATGCTAGGTAGAGATGGGAATATACATATAAGGCTTACAAGATCCACTCCCTGGGTGATGTGGGATGTTACACCTTGCCCTTGTCTTTGCCCTTATCCAACAGGTGGAAGTGCACAAAGGCAAGTACGATTCAAAGTGAATAGTAAAGGAAGTTAAATGCCTTACCCTTGCCCTCCCAAAACTGATAGAACTACATAACGAGCCAACTAATAACGTGTGTGGCGAGTCACAACTTTACCTCTTTTTTTTTTTTTTGTGAAACTTGTTCGTAAACTTTTTTTGGTGATGCTAAAGCGAACATCTTTTGACACCATATTTGTAAACCACATGATGTGGCAGTTGATGGTTTGATTCTTTTTACTAATCACTAAAAATGGAATCTAACAATCATCTATCACATCATTTAGTTTATAAACTATGGTCTAAAAAGATGGAACAAATGACCCAGTTAAAGATTTAAATTTTTCTCAGGTAGCAGTTTTTTGTTAGTTCATCGATCATAATCGATGGCTTTTGTGAGAGCAGCTCAAGGAACCTCTTCTGATTTCAACACTCGTTGGTGATTAGTTTACCCTCTCGCACTAGAGAGCATGGAAATCGTTGTGAGTGCAGTTGAGCAAAACAAGACTGCAAAACAATTGAAATAGTCCTTAGCATGTGAGGACTTGTGTGAACACGAAAAATTCCTGAAAACAAGAAACAAGAATACGTGTACAAAATAATATTTTTTGTTTAATAATTTTGGGGTTACGATCTCTCAAATTTGGTCCTCTGATTCGATCTCCGTAAGATGTAGATTTGTTGATCCAAGGGCCGTCGAGGCTTGATCTTGGATGAACAGTTGTAAGTTTCTTCAAGGGTCTTCGTGGCTTTGATCTTGAAGGTTGATGGAAGTTTCTTCAAGGGCCTTCGGGGCTTGATCTTGAAGGTTGATAGATGAGCGGATCTTCAAGGGCTTTTGGGTTTGATCTTGAAGAATGGGTGTATGGGTTTGTTGAGGTTGTTGATCCAAAGGGCCGTTGTGGCTTGATCTTAGGATGAACGGATGATGAATGGATCTTCAAGGGCGTTGGGCTTGATCTTGAAGAATGGGTGTATGGGTTTGTTGAGGTTGTTGATCCAAAGGGCCGTTGGGGCTTGATCTTAGGATGAACGGATGATGAATGATGAACACTTTCTTCAAGGGGCCGTCGGGGCTTGATCTTGAAGGTTGATGGATGAGCGGATCTTCAAGAGCTTTTGGGCTTGATCTTGAAGAACGGTTGGATGTGTGGATTTGTTGATGTTGTTGATCCAAAGGGCCGTTGGGGCTTGATCTTAGGATGAATGATGAACACTTTCTTCAAGGGCCGTCGGGGCTTGATCTTGAAGGAAGATTTGACGAAGAATGAAGAGGGCTTTCTTGATCCTTCGGGATTTTATTGAGAGCTTTAGAACTTTAAGGCTTCAAGGTTTTGGTGTGTCGGTTTGTTGAGGTCGTTGATCCAAAGGGCCGTTGGGGCTTGATCTTAAGATGAACGGATGATGAATGATGAACACTTTCTTCAAGGGGCCGTCGGGGCTTGATCTTGAATTGGTGGAAGTTCTTCAAGGGTCGTCGGGGCTTGATCTTGAAGGAGGATTTGACGAAGAATGAAGAGGGCTTTCTTGATCCTTCGGGATGTTCTTGAGAGCTTTAGAACTTTAAGGCTTCAAGGTTTTGGTGTGTCTATTCCTCTTGATGGAGAAGCCTATTTATAGGCTTTGAGAGTGAATCACCACCACAAAATTTTCCCACCCAAGCACTATTACCTAATTTTCCCACTTAATGCAATATTGAAATTGAAGTGGTCTAACAAATGGCCTAATTTCCCACTTAATACAATATTGAAATTGAAGTGGTCTAACAAATGGCCTAATTTTCCACTTAATGCAATATTGAAATTGAAGTGGTCTTATTTATGGCCTAATTTCCCACTTAATACAATTTTAAACTTGAAATGTGCTTGTTTTGTCATTGCCCAAATGAGAAAAACTTGCTTTGATCCGTAATGGATTGAAATGTGCTTACCTTGTCATTGCCCAAGTTGAGAAGAAAAACTTGTTTAATCATCCAAGGGTATTTCTTCCTATTTTGTTGAGTCACATGTCATGTGTACAATTTGTACGACACCTGGCGTATGCCATGTATGCCCTGACACGTCAAAACTTTAATACGTTGGTGAACATTTGTTTCACCGAAATTTCGATGTCTACAACTTGTTCGGCGATTTCTTGAGACTTCGAACTGCTCGAATAAGTGTGAATGAGGTTTAGGTGGTGATGACGGAATGCGAGATTTGTATTTAGCAAATGATGTTTTGTTCGTCTAGGTAGTTGTCACCACGGATTTAGCTTCATCACATTTGGTGAAGTAGTCAGTCGCTATGATCATCATGCCTCTGTCCCCGTAGTAAGCGACATTGGTCCCACCAGGTCGATCTTGTCCTCAAGTTAGTTCTTTCTGGGGAAAAAAAAAGGAGAGAGAGAGAAGAGAGTTTACAGCTTTATTCCGCAACAAAAGCTTATCAAAATTTGGTGTACAATAGGGTATTTATAGGGAAAACGCGGTAGGAAAAAATTATCTCAAAAATATTTTTATTAAATAAGATCTTGGAATTGTCTTATAGAACACTTGATTGGATTTATTGTTTTTGACTTGATTGAGCTGTCTTCAATAGAGAAAGCTTTAAAGATATGATTTTGTTATTAATCGTATCTTTAATATCTTTGACTTATTTTACTATCATGGGCATGGGAGCTTGAAGAAGTCACAATAAGCAGCTTAGGTCTTCTCGATGGTTGAACTGCATGTATAATAGACGTGAACCTTGCGCCATTTGATGAGGGCGCTCTAGTCTCTTATGAGTAAAAGTTTACTTGTTAGCTCCAAAGTTTTCTTTATTATTTTTTGCTCCACAACTGTATTTGATTTTATTTTTCTTAATATAAATAAATTAGTTCTAGTTTACATTTTTTTTTAGTAAGCAGTGGATAAAAAACAACACAAATAATTAAGTTGTATTGGGTATGTCTTTTGTTTTCTTTTTGGTCAAAGATAATTAAGTTGTATTGAGTCTCTGTCTTCAATTATACAAAAAGATAAAATTGTTTCCAAAGAAGATGTCAAATCCGTAGAACACCATGTAATCAAATTTAAAGATAGAAGCAAGCTTTAAACGATATGTCAATCCTATGTGGATTGATATATGAGAAAAAGTGACGTCAAATAATTTTTAATTATTTTGTTTTATTGTGTGAATCTATTAATGCACCAATTATAAATTTTGAAAATTTATTTTAATTGGTTTCTTTTTAAAATGAGTTATACAAATATCATTTATAACAAAACAAATCATATCGATTGGGGAAAAAAATAATATGATATTGCCACATCAACTATCAAATTAACATTTGATATTTATCTTTTGACATTTCTATTAGTAATGCTTTAAGACGCGTTTTCATTTGCTTTACTAAAAAGCCCCAATTAATAACAATTGCTTTGATTAAAACGACCCAACTAATTTTGCTTTGACTAAAACGAGTCAATTACAAAAGGATGAAACGAGTTTTCATTTGCAATTTTTCCAGGAAGTGGATAGGAATGAGCCAAGTAATTAGAGCCTCAAATATTTCCCTGGCAAAGACACAGCATTTATTTTGTCAAATCTTAATTCGAATGCTATATTATCAAAATTAATGGTAGGAACAAGCTTTAAACAATATGTCAATCTTATGTAGATTGAAATATGAGTTTTCATGTGTCAAACTTGATATATAAGAAAAAATGATGTTAAATAATTTTTAATTATTTTATTGTGTGAATCCATTAATGCACCAATTATAGACCTTGAAAATTTATTTTAATGGGTTTCTTTTTAAAAAGAGTTACACAAATGTCATTTATAACAAAAATGTGACATCCCACATCGCTCAGGAAAGTGATCCTTAAATGTATATTCTCATCCCTACCTAACACGAGGCCTTTTGGGAGCTCACTGGCTTCGGGTTCCGTAAGAACTCCGAAGTTAAGCGAGAAGGGGGCTAGAGCAATCCCATGATGGGTGACCCACTGGGAAGTTGCTCGTGAGTTCCCAAAAACAAAACTGTGAGGGAATGGTAAGCCCAACGCGGATAATATCGTGCTACGATAATGGAGCGGGCCCGGGAAGTGTTTCGACTCGGGTCGGGATGTGACAAAAAAATCACACCAATTGGAAACAAAAAAAAAAACAGAAAAAATACGATATTACCATATCAACCATCAAATTAACATGTGATATTTATCTTTTGACATTTATATTAGAAATGCTTTAAGACGCGTTTTCATTTGCTTTACTAAAAAGCCCCAATTAATAACAATTGCTTTGACTAAAACGACCCAACTAATTTTGCTTTGACTAAAACGAGTCAATTACAAAAAGGTGAGACGAGTTTTCACTTGCAATTTTTCCAGCAAGTGGACAGGAATGAGCCAAGTAATTAGGGCCTCAATTATTTCCCTGGCAAAGACACAGCATTTATTTTGTCAAATTTTAATTCGAATGCTATATAATCAAATTTAAAGGTAGGAACAAGCTTCAAACAATATGTTAATCTTATGCAAATTGAAATATGAGTTTTCATTGTCAAATTTGACATATAAGAATAAGTGATGTCAAATAATTTTTAATTATTTTATTGTGTGAATCCATTAATGCACCAATTATAAACCTTAACAAAATATTTTGATGGGTTTCTTTTTAAAAAGAGTTATACAAATGTCATTTATAACAAAAAAAAAAAAATCACACGGGAAAAACACAACAACAAAAAAAAAAAACAAAGAAAATACGACATTACCATATCAACCATCAAATTAACATTTGGTATTTATCTTTTGACATTTATATTAGAAATGCTTTAAGACGCGTTTTCATTTGCTTTACTAAAAAGCCCCAATTAATAACAATTGCTTTGACTAAAACGACCCAACTAATTTTGCTTTGACTAAAACGAGTCAATTACAAAAAGTTGAGACGAGTTTTCATTTGCAATTTTTCCAGGAAGTAGATAGGAATGAGCCAACTAATTACTAAATAGAGCCTTAAATATCTCCCTGGCAAAGAGCATTTATTTTGTTTGTTCATCGATCGTAAACTATGGCGCTTGTGAGAGCAGCTCAAGGAACATCCTCTGATTCCAACACTCATTGGGGTTACCGTTACGATGTTTTCTTGAGTTTCAGAGGTGAAGACACTCGCAGGACTTTTACCGACCACCTCTACACAGCCTTGAACAACGCAGGATTTCTCACCTTCCGAGATGACGACGAACTTGAGAGAGGAGAAGATATCAAGCCAGGACTACAGAAAGCAATCCGTCAATCACGAACGTCTGTTGTCGTGTTTTCGAAAGATTACGCGTCATCCAGATGGTGCCTTGATGAGCTTGTCATGATCCTTGAACGCAAGAGGACTACCTCGGACCATGTAGTATTACCAGTCTTCTACGATGTCGATCCATCCCATGCGAGGAAGCAGACGGGAAGCATCGGAAAAGCATTTGCAAGACACGAGAAAACTCAGTCGCCGAATAAGGTGCGGGGATGGAGGGAGGCACTTGCAGAGCTTGCTGATCTAGCAGGGATGGTCTTATCAAATCAAGCTGATGGGTAACTTTCATTTGCCCTCTTTTATCTTTCTAGCGTCAATATTGGAAGGTTAATTTATTTTTAACCAAAAATTTGCTTTGCCTTCCTTTTTCTGAACAATTTGTTCTTATCTCTCTAAACCCATGTGTTCTACAGGTGTCGAGTTCGAATCCCCTCTTAGTTCGAATCCTCTGTGTATACAATAATTCTTTTACCAAAAGTGCATATAATAACTTTCATAATTTCGTTTTCCCTTGTTTCATGTTGTCAACAAAGTTTCATTTTTATTTTTAGCTAATTAAGTTGTGCTGTCAAAATAATGTGTAAGTTTAGCATCCTTCCGGTTGTTACCTTTGTAACTTTCTTAGGTAGACAACATGTTTGATTTATATTTCTTTTTTTTGCAAATTCGTAGGTACGAGTCAAAGTTTATCACAAAAATTATTAAGGTGATTGGTGACAAGCTAATTCGCACACCCTTGGCTGTTGAATCCAACTTGATTGGAATCCAATCTCGAGTCAAACACATCAATTTATGGTTACGAGATGGATCAACTGATGTTGGTATAGTTGCTGTGCATGGGATGTCTGGAATAGGGAAGACAACAATTGCTAAATATGTTTACAATTCAAATTTTACAAGTTTTGAAGGGAGCAGCTTTGTTGAAAATATCAGAGAAACGGCAAGTCAACCGAACGGGTTAGTTCAAATGCAAATGCAACTTCTTTATGATATTTTGAAGGGGAAGGAGGAGAAAGTGCACAGTGTCAGTGAAGGAATAAGTAAGATTGTAAGAGCCATAAGCTCTAGAAGAGTTCTTCTTGTTCTTGATGATGTAGACCATATGGACCAATTAGATGCAGTACTACGGATGAAAGATCGGTTTTATCCTGGAAGTAAAATAATCATAACAACAAGGCGTGAAAGGTTGCTAAAGGCACATCAAGTTACTAAGGTCCACGGAGTTGAAACTTTGGATTACGATGAATCGTTGGAGCTCTTAAGCTGGCATGCGTTTGGCCAGGACCATCCCCCTGAAGGTTACATGGAATATTCAAAAAAGCTAGTGCGGCATACTGGAGGACTTCCATTAGCTCTTCGAGTTTTGGGTTCTTCTCTGTTAGGTGAAAGTATGGGTGTGTGGGAAAGTGCATTGGAGAAGCTAGAAGTTATTCCTAATGGTGAAATCATGAATAAACTAAGAATAAGCTATGACAGTTTACAAGATGAGCATGATCGGAAATTATTCCTCCACATTGCTTGTTTCCTAATAGGAAGGCACAAAAACTACATTGTTAGAATACTAGATGGATGTGATTTCTATACAACTGTTGGCATTCAAAATCTCATTGATAGATGCTTGGTGAAAATTGATACAGACGACAAGGTGAACATGCACGATCTAATTTGTGATATGGGAAGAGAAAT
Source organism: Pyrus x bretschneideri (assembly GCF_019419815.1). Taxonomy (NCBI): domain Eukaryota; kingdom Viridiplantae; phylum Streptophyta; class Magnoliopsida; order Rosales; family Rosaceae; genus Pyrus; species Pyrus x bretschneideri. Next base: position 1,411,828 of record NW_025999801.1, read on the forward strand.
AGTTTGCCTAGAATCAGAAGAGCCTGAGAAACGTAGTAGACTATGGCGTCGTAAGGATTCCTTCCAAGTACTGAGGGAAAAGACTGTACGTAGAAACATGCCTTTTAGATAGATATATATAGATATATATATATATATATATATATGTTTTTCTCTTCTTGTGAAAATTATCCATATTAATGTTGTTCCCTTTTTTTTCTTTAGGGTACACAAACAATCCAAGGTCTTGTCCTGGACATGCATTGGCATCCTGCAAACAGTCCAATAAACACAAATGAGACAGTCTTTGAAACCAATGCATTTGAAAGGATGCACAAATTACAACTACTCCATCTTAGACGTGTACGGCTAGAGGGATGTTACGTAAATTTCCCTACAGGATTAAGATGGTTGTGTTGGCCTGAATTTCCTTTGGATTCTGTACCCATTGATTTTCCTTTGGAGTGCCTAATTGTTCTTGAAATGCAATATAGTAGCTTGACACAAGTCTACAAAGGAACAAAAGTATGTTACTCTACGCATCTCAATTCATTTTCCTTCTTTTGCTTTTTTAAGTTTTGATTCGTTCACTAATTGCATATGTTAGAATTAACTCCGACAAATATTATTTCTCTTTTTTTTTTCTTTATTTTAATTTTTTTTCCTGCAGTTTCTTCCTTCATTGAAGATCCTTGATGTGAGCCATTCTCATGGCCTTAGTCAAACCATGGATTTCTCATACTGCCCCAATCTAGAGGAATTGATTCTTGTAGATTGCGAAAGCCTGCTTGATGTTCATGAATCCATTGGAAACCTAGAGAGACTTGTGTACTTGAATATGGAGGATTGCAAGAATCTTAGGATGCTTCCTAACATGTGCATGCTAAAATCACTTGAAACACTCAATTTATCTGGTTGCTCAAATCTTAATGAGATGATGAAGAAGATGGAATCCGTGAAAGTTCTCGAAACAGATGGTATTTTAAGCGAATTACGGCCTGGTAAAAGTTCGAGTATCTTGACTTATTTGCCATGTTCTTTAGTAAAGTTAAACCTTAGTAGGTGCAACCTTTCTGATGATGCCTTTGCTACGGATTTAAGTAATCTATCCTCGTTGCAATATCTACGTTTAGATGATAACCCAATTTCTAGCCTACCTATTTTCATCAAAGGTTTGAGGAGGCTCTATTCTCTCTCTTTATCGGGATGTAAGAGGCTGGAATCTCTCTCTTTATCGGGATGTGAGAGGCTCCATTTTCTCCATTTATCGAGATGTAAGAGGCTCGAATCTCTCTCTTTTTCGGGATGTGAGAGGCTCCATCTTCTCGATTTATTGGAATGTAAGAGGCTCGAATCAGTTGTGGGGTTGCCGAAAATTGAAATCATTGTCGCAAATCGTTGCATATCATTAAAAACTATAACATATCAAGCCAATGAGTTGAGAGCATTGACCTATCTGGGTGAGAACCGCAATGTAATTGAGTGGGAGTACTATCACAAGTTAGAACCTATTGGCAGAGTTGATGTGGAAATGATGAAACTTTTCAGCTTGCACAACTTGGAAATGAGGAAACGTTTCGGCTTGCAAAATTTTAAACATGTTGATTGGATTTGGAGTCCAGTTCAGGTGCCTCTCTCTCTCTCTCTCTCTCTCTCTCTCTCTCTCTCTCTCTCTCTCTCTTATCGGAAAGAGTTGCCTAATATACTCATTTCCGTGCCATGTACACAGGGACTGCATCAACAAGGTATATACAGCACAAATTTTACTGGGAATGAGGTTCCTGGCCGGTTCAGCTATAGAAGTACCAAGTCCTCAATTTCTTTTATTGTGCCTTTTCTTGCAAGTCACAAAATTCGAGGCTTGAACATCTTTGCTACCTATGCAAACGAGAAGAATTGGTTTTATTCGGGTAATCCATTTATAAGGATTGAAGTGAGCAACAAGAGCAAGGGTATGACGTGGGTCTATGGACCAAGACTCTACGGTTGTCCAAGAGGAAGAGGAGATGATGTGACATGGTTGAGCCATTGGACATTGGACAATGAAACAATAATATTAGAATGTGGAGATGAAGTGGTTGTTTCCGTAATGACGAGGAGACCTTATGAGAGATTTTGGGTAAAGGAGTTCGGGGTTGAGCTTGTGCAAGAGCACCAAGACAAGATGAGTACCCAACACAACACCACTCCAGATCCTAATGATCCATTTGTCATCGGTGGAGATTTGTCGTCACCGCCAGAGCCTATATCAGGAGAATATTTCTTGCACTGGTTCAGTGCAGAAGAAATGAAAAATACTGATTTTTGTAGGCCGAAATGGTTGAATACCCTCATCATGGACTCAGGTAAATTATGCTCCGTTAAAGCACTTAGGGGTCTGCCCGTATTCATTTCATTCAAGTTTTCTCAAAATTTTCTGTTATTTGTATGTTTTTCAGACAAAGAAGAAGAGCAACGGAACGATCTTGATCAGAAAATTGCAGCAGCGAGTGCCAGAGGCAATAAGTGCCATCTGGGAGGATGGAGGGGGCTAGTCACTGCTGCCATCTTCCTTCTCACGCTAACTCAAATCGTTCGGCCCTCCATCTCTCAGAAAAAGAAGCGACAGTAGTCAAAAAGCCCTCCATGAGTTTTTAATTTTACAAGATACAGACATCTCTACATTATCACCTTGTCTTCAAGATGTTCTCTGCCTTCAAACACAAGACTTGGAGTTCATAACTAAGCCATGTTAACCGCTTGGGATATGAAAGACCCTTGCTATTAGATAAATGTCTTCAGCATCATCAAATATTGTGTACATTATGGCATTAGCGTTACCAAATTTTTCTTCCCTGCCACTGATTGCTTACGACCTCATGCAATGGTTGTATGCGAGTTGTAAATAAGGAAAACAAAAAGACTTTTACACACCTTTGACATAGGTATCTTTAGCAACACTGGCAAGAATCAGTTCTTTGAATTTGGGGGAAAAGACTTCGGCACGGGGGGGAAATCTTTAAGATGTTGCAAATGACAATTGCAGAAATACAATTCCAGAAACAATCAAAATTTCAGAAATCCCAAATTTTCACAAACCTAAAAATCAACCACAGAAGAAAATAATTCGAGTCCTAGAAATTGTCAGCGGCGGCGCCCTAACGACGCCTCTCCATGAACGTGGCGTCTCGTAGTAAGAATTCCAGGCGAGGATCTGCGACGGTGAAACCGAGACCGAAAGACTTGGTCCAATTTAGACTTGAGAGAGAGAGAGAGAGAATCAAAGTGTATGACTGGTGTGGGTGGTAGATTTGCGAGTCAGGCAAGGATTTGGATGGAGTGGTACTCCTCGGAGGACTGAGGAGGAGGCTAGTCGAGAGAGATTTGGGTTTGGGCGGAGAAGAGCGAAGAAAAGTGGAGAGAGAATCATAATGAAGACAAGTGACTCAAGAGAGTTTTAATTATAAATGAATGATTGAGATTAAATCTCAACCAAATCCAATCGCCTATAATAATTATAATTGTATATTTAATAATATAATTTGATTATGAATTATTATAATCTAATTTTCGGTTCGGGACGGGATTATCGAAAGAAAGCATAAATTTTTTGGGATCGGGTACCGAACGGTTCGGTTTGGAAATTTCGGGATTTTATTCCACCCAATAGTAATACCAGCGGACTGTATAAAGTGGCGTGGCATCTCAAGAGTCTTTCTTCTTAGCGTTTCTCATTTGAGTGCATTCCGCGTTGCAAAATGGGGTTCAGATGTATTGAGTTTTAGGGTTTAGTGAATAAAAGTGAGTATTCCATCGGGCCTGGTGGCGGTGGAAGACAAAAGGGAGGAGGAAGAACTATCCGATCCGAGCATGGAAGAATTTGACAAGAAGGTATCAATCACAGACCCAATGGAAGAAGAAAGTGTGGCATCTAAAACAAAAACCGTCGCTTTGCTCCGCGAGTTCCTCGGAATTCAGCAGCGGAGGGCGGAGGCCTACGCCAAGCTCAAACGAGGGTTTGGGGAGTATATGGAGTCGTCGCCGCCGTCGTCGGGAGTAGATGCGGAGTTGGCGTACCAGCAAGTTTGCAGTGAGGTGACGCTCGAATTCAACGAGTGCTCGAAGCAAGTTCTTCGGATCGAATCGCTGTTCCTCAACGATCCCGATTTCTCCCGGATTGATTTAGCCCATCTCCTCAGAGCTGTTCAGACCCACGAGAAGCAGAAATTGAATTTGGTAATTTAATCCATCATATCCTTCCAATTTTTTTTAATTTAATTTAATTTTCTGTTTAATTCATATTATCATGTGTAATTGCCGCTCAAATAATTTGGCAAGGCTTTGCTTTGTTGGTAGCAAGTTAATTAGATGCTTATAGCCTTATAGCCTTATAGAACAACTAGATAAAGAACCCCATGATCCACGTAAAGGGCTCGTAGCTCAAGCGGTTAAGAACGATTACTCAAGGTCTTGTGTGCAAATTCCCCTCCTCTAATATTTCTTGTATGGATAGAAATGAAGAAAAAGGAACAATCTTTGGTGCACTTCTGCTACTGTGAGCAATGTGGCTCCATTGTTTTCTGACATGAAGTATACTGGTTGTTTGTTTGTTTTAAAGACGGTGACAATTCAGGTGTTGAAGAGGGCTGGAAGACCCTCAGAGCGTCTGGTGAGTCATGAAAATTGCAGATTTAACAGACCAATGGAGCATGAGTGCGTGCATCTCCACGAGATAACAGAAGCTGCTGGAACTGAAGAGGCAGAAGCGAATGCCCAGTATGATAATGATCTCAAGGAGGCCATTAGAGGGGTGCAGGATGCTGTAACCGCTATAAATGAGCATTTGGAAGAAGTCAGATACGAAATTGCTGCCCTTGAAACCGAGTAGTAAACTCACATGTTTCATCACGTAGGTATACTTTTCTCGGTACCGACAACTATAGTCTGAAACTCTGAAAATTAACCAGACATACACTTGGTGCATATAAAATATGATCTAGGAATAGTGGAGGTTAATCTATTATTTGAAAACTTTGTGAAGTAATGATGAATCAGGATAGATTGACGCTTTCTTGATTGTTTTAATAACAGTATGGATGTCTTCGCTCGCTGAAATGTATATAGTTCCTCGTGTGCAGCACATACGAAGATTAAGCTACAAACTGTTTAATTTTCCGAGTGCCGTACATGAATGTTCTGAATCTATGCTTTCTTCTGTTCTTCCAAATGTTGCAGGTAATGGGAAGAAACGTAGCAGTTACTTATGTTCCAAGAATAGAGCTATCATAGCACAAAAGACCAACGTTCTTTGCAATTGCATGTATGCAAAACACCACTTTTCTATCGGGAAACAGTGGAAGTTGGTCGTACCATTGCTATTTTGTGTTCAACTTATAAACAATCTAATTTCTCCTTTACTTGGTTCATTGCTTAGCTATTATAGACCTATTTGTCGATTTGTCTGCTAAACTTGTTTAGAGCTGTCAATTTTCTCTATGAACTTTATTTTTAACCGATTAATCTCCTAAACTTTTATAAATAGCCAATTTTTCCCATGACATTAGATTGTGAAATTTTTTAATCCAATTTTCCATCCATCATGCGTACAACACATGATAATTGTGAGGGCAAAAGGTATTTTGTTTTGGCAAATTGGGCGCAATGCCATTACTTGCAGCTGCTAATTGGAACCCCATGACTAATTCGAACAAAAAGACACAATCTCTCTTCTCGTGCTGCACCCTCTCTCTGACCTTTATAATTGTTCAGTAAATTATGCCAACAACAACATGCACATTTTTTGAGGCAAAATTTTCATCAAGATAGGGCAACTGTTGGGTCTTGTTAGATTCGCTCAAAATTCAATCCGATCATGGATCATATTTCAGCAGGCTGGCTGCAGATTTTAGTTTCCGATCTCCAAATCTGACAAAGTTTGTATTTTGTGTATTCAATCTTGGTGTCGCAATATAAAAAGAGAATTGATTTTCACTCTTTTTAGTTTCTTCAACACCTCTTTTTATTTTTGACAATTAATCAAATAGAAACAGACAAGATTAAAGAGGAGTAGAGCTAAAAAATGCGTGTTTATCATTTCTATATAAATATGAAAATTTTGTGGTTAAACTTGAAAACCCTTAAAACCATGGAGTATCAAATAACCATTTAATTGTACCAACCGGTGTGCCAAAACAAAAAAAAATTGCGCCTAGAGTTTACAAGAAAGGGTGAGCGATGAGTATGTCGACTTTGCAGGCTCTAGTTTATAACTTAGATGGTACGAGTTTCCTACCACACGGCATTCTTCAATAAACATTACCATGTAGAGAAAAGCTCACATATATTAAAACATTGTTAGACAAAAACACCAAAATGACAATGAATCCGTTCCAAGTAAGTCATTCTCCAACTTTAGTGTCATATGACGTATTTCTCAAGGTTGGTTTGGTTTCCTTAATCTCATCTCATGTACTTGCTAACCATTTTACCCTAGGGTAATATTGTCATTTACCACTCGGGTAAAATTTGATATCTGAAAATAGTAAAAAGGGTGGGTTAAGCAAGGACGCCCTTACCAACTGACCGATATACATTACCAGCGTGGAGAAACTTCAGGGTTTAGCGCGACTAATCGGTCACCCTTCTCAGTAGAATCCGGTCACCAAATTTGTGGTTTAGCTTACCTGTACATACATATTAGCACCACAACACTGGCCAACACAAAACGATTGATTAGCGCCACAAAACCGGCCAGAAAAGAACGATTGATTAGCGCCACAAAACCGGCCAAAACAAAAACAAGGGTTGCTGCTACAAGTTGATCCTCCTATTGCTAAGAGCTATTCACTTGTTAAGATTAACGGTTAGCCATGTACGGCAGCTTCAACTTCTACCTCCTCAGGCTCCTCGTCCGTTGCTGAGATTAACGAAGCAGACTGAATCTTTCCAGCATGATCAAGCCGCATCAAAATAACTCCCCTAAAAACATGTATATCGATATAAAATATATATGTAATACTAGCACGATTACAACCACGGCCACAATAAGAGAGAATAAGCATTTGACTTTTTAACACATGCAAATCCTATTGTTCCATCGTACTGGTATTTAAATTGAAATTTCAGAATACAAGGAAAGAAAATACCAAAGTTGAAGTTTACCTTGCATAGCGGGACTGTATTGAAATATCCCGCACCTTAATTCTGTTGACTGTGCCACTTTGGCTTACTAAAACCACTTGTTCATCGCTTTCTCCATCTTCTGTTAATTTACATTCAAGTTAAAAACCGCTCCAGAGAACACTCGTAGCCATCAGAGTATAGACTAAAAATTAATTTACAAACATCACCTGCCACAGAGAACCCGACCACAAAAACTGCTGCCAAGCGATCCTCTAAGGCAAACTATTACAGAGCAGGGAAAAAGGAATGAGCCCAAAAGCTGAAGACGAAGAACAGATCACAAAGCTTTCAACAAAGAATTTTATATAATCATATGCATACCTTGTACCCTATCAGACCAACCCTATTCAACCGGGAGGAGTGAAATCTGCTTAAGGGAACACGCTTTCCATATCCACTCTCAGACACAAATAACAACCACGGGCCCTTCAGACTTCTAGTACTGTAGAAAAATAAACACAAAACATAAGATTATCATATCAGATAATTCTGGTTACACTGCTCTGGAGAATTATTGATTCCAATAACTAGGGTCAACTCACCTTTAGGTCATGGTAATTATATCATTGGTTACAGCTTTGACCCATGCTATTTTTAACCTCCCTCTAGCCATTTGTTTGCTCAATTTAAACTATTGGTTCTCGGTATTTAGCCCACAAGTAGGTCTATAGTACAAATGACCTACTCGTGTCAAATGACTCTACCTCTGATTGTTTGCTAATCAACCCCTACCCTAAATTTGGTTTATTTTATTTCTTAATCTAACTTGCCTTCAATCCCACCATCACTTCCACTTTCTAACTACAGATTGCCCAAAACTGTCAACATTCTCTCCCTTTTCTTGATAAATGAGAAGCCACTCAGATTGGGTGGAACCCAAACATCCAGGAAATTTTTATTACTAGGTTTTGGTCAGTCAAACTAACCCAGCACCCCTAAAGTCAAGTATCACGCTGATCAACAATTAGTTAATAACAAGCTAGAAACAACTCAATTTTATTTCTAAAGAAAATTACGTGTCTTGGGGAGCTTCAGACACCCTCTCCAAGTCTTTCCACATGGCTGCTGGTATAATGTCCACGCTAGCCATCTTATCCCCCTCTCTAAGTCTCATGGCCACAGCACCCCTAGTGTTTCTCCCTTGTGCTCGAATCTGGCACAGAACATGAAAAGATGCAAAATGGTAAGTAAAAGTATCCTTCAGGGATTTTTACATCAATGTTAGATAAATTTTGAGATAATTTTTCTGTTGAATGACCACGGATTGGAGCACAGATAGTACTAGCCATGTACTAGTCACATTAGACACGATGATAAATTCCCCAGATAAAAACTCTTACAACTTCCCTAACCTATATTTGAACTAAGCAACAGTAACGGCACAGCCCTTGGCATCACTTGTCATCCAATATAATGAAAAAATAATAAAAAGCTATCCATGAAGGCTATCTAAAAAATTAAAACACTGATAAGATAACCGAACTCCAAATTCAACTGCTATAAACTATAAAGCTCCAAATTCAACTGTTTGACACTACAAAGCACTTTGACATAACAGAAAGATGACTTAGATCAAAGGTAATCATGATGCAGATGCATCTAGAAGACATTGGTTTACTTGCATCTCTTGAAAGTAGCATAAGCATGACTCACGTGAAAAACAGAGTTTTCCAGAAGCAGCATCAGTATGACCCGCATAAATCTTCTTGAAACTATTTACAACATGCTAGCATTGAAATCATTTAGGTAATTTCTTTTTTGGTCAAGAATTTTATTTTCTCACTTTCAAAATATATACAATTTTGTTAAGGACATAAACTTTCCAAATTGCACTCCACTTCTGCGGTTTTTGTATCAATGCTTTGTGTACATACAAATAAACTACAGGAATTGATTTCACGATATTAATATGTGAACAAGAAAACAAAATCAATCATAGGTAACTTTTGTTTCAGAACTCTATTGGAATCGCATGTATATACTCTTATTCTTCCTGTAACTTTCTTTCTATATGATTATATGATATGATGAATCTTACTTAACATTACCCTATCATATCCTTACTTAACATTATCCTATCATATCATATCCAAACTTATTTTAAAGTAGTGCAAATTAACCATATTGTTTGTACCCTTACACCACCTTATACAAAGCAGTTTTGCATAAAAAATAAAATAAAAATTAGCAGTTTTGCAAGCTCCGATTGTTGCTGTTGCAATGTGGCAAATCATGTTTCAGGCAAACACTGATCGGAAATAAGTTCTGGACTTAAATAATAAAATGATCTTCTTTCAGTGGTCATGAATAACTAGAGTGCCTCCTCAGAGAGGTGAAAGAAAATAGTTGTAGTAGTGCTAGTAATTACAAAAATAGTATCAATAGTTTTAGTAATAGTTGTAAAAGTTAAAAAATGTCATAGAGGTTTGAACTGCAAATGAATGTATGAACGAGAAGGAAATTGCTGTATACTTACAATACCAGAGGAACTTAAGATGACCATTCCATTCTGAGAAGCCATTGCTACAAGGTCATCATTTGTGCAGCAACGAACCCATTTCAGTTCATCACCAGGAACCTGTCACATAAATGATGAGCTGTGAGCCAAAAGAAAATTTTATGGATGACCAGTAATCAAGACTAAATCGGAGAAAGAGGACAAACCAATTGGATTGCTATGATTCCTGTTGACCTGATTGACGAAAAAGAACTCAAAGAGACCTTCTTGATGTAGCCATTTACTGTAAGCATAAGTAGAAATTGATCTTCAGCAAATTCACTCACAGGAAACAGAAGTAATCCTTTCGCCATCCGAGAGTGCTAAGATCTGGCTCCAGTGTAAAAACAATGATAATCATAAGTAACTTTTAATAGAATGTCGAGAAAGGGGTGATTGATTAGTAAAAGACAAGGACAAAAGGTAAATTACCTGAACCAATGGCGTCCCAGCAGCTGTGCGGGTGCATTCAGGAATTTTATACGCACGACCAGAGTAAACTGTTCCTTTATCACTGCAAAACAATTTTTGTAAGTCATCCATCACCAAAATGAACTACATGGGATGCAAGGAAGTTAGAAGTAAAATCTAGATAAAACCAAACAAACAAATTTGAAATGTATCACAATTCTAATTCTGGAACCAGATGGAAATGTCCACTCATATTAAAAGTACAACAGAAGATTCCTTGTTAACTTTCAATGGGCAGGCCATAGGGCATGACTCCAAGAACTAGGTTTGCAGTCTTTTAGGATTAGGAGCTCCCAAATCAAATGCAACTCTATAAAGAAAAGATTTCAGCCAAGTGACACCCTTACAAGCACCAGTAAAAGCAATTAACATTACAGAACGTCAAATCTACATTTATTGATTGTCCATTGATGATTTATCAATATGTTTTCAACAACTTGATATTTTCTGGGATTCCGTATGAAGTAGGCTATAATTAGTAAATGCATACAGAACAAGTTGGAAGCCTGTGAAAATCATTACTGTTTTTATCTTCCGACATCCTATGTGACGACAGTGAACAAGTAGATGCATAGGGGCACATCATGATATGCCAGATATAACCATACAAGGAACTAATCCATACATCAAACCAGACAGGGAACTAACTCAAATATAGAGTATTGTGATATGAAGTGCAAGACAATAAAAACTTGGTCAGAAGGAAATAATAAGGAGACACATGCCAAAAATAGGTTATTAAACGGGACAGAGCCCAAGCTAAAGACAAATGCATGTCTCAAAATCTGGATTCAATCAGCTTTCTCAGTTCTAGCCTTCTAGGTTAACTGAATTGATGTAGGTTGTGATTAATAACCTGTTACATGATTCACATGTTTTATGCAACATATTGTGTGGGCTGTGAGTCAGTGGTTAACTGATACTTTGTACCACATATTGATGAATAATTCATGGGATGAGATCAGTATGCAGTTTAAGTATGTTTCACGTGCATAGTACCTAAGTTCCTATGCGGTGGCAATGAAGAAAATTCATGCGCATGAAGAAAATTCCACTTGGTGGCAGTGAAGAAAATTCCAGTTGGAACAACAAAGACTATAGGACCTTACAGTGTCTCATCATGTTGAATGATGTGAACTTACCATTGTGATAATTAACGTTGCTAATGATAAGAACAAAAGTATTGGATCTAGTCAAAGTTTTAAAAAACTAGTATTGAGAGTAGCCAAGGCCCTTTTTGGGCAGGGCTATCAAGAAAACACCTCTGCCAAGCAGGAGTGGGCTATATGCTCGCCTAGGTGTTGTCAAGGCACCACCTGAGCATTTGATTCTTTTTAAAAACAAACACTGCCCAAACCCAAAACAACATCGTTTTGGGCAGGGTTCTTATAAAGCTCAAACTCGTCTCTCTCAGTCTCTCTCACACCTCAAGGATATTGCCTAGGTGAGGCTATCCATCAAACACCTTGGCTTTGCCTTCGCCTTTTAAAACATTGGATCTAGTTCTACTTCTCCAAATACCACTTTAGCAAAGGAAGTATTATTTTTTCAACATCAGCACGGAAAGCGCAAAACTGCACCACATTACGATACTAAGTACCACTTTATAAGTCCTCGTACATATATAGAGTTCCAAATGTCAATTCTTCAAATCATTACACAAAGTTAGGGAGAGAAGTACCTGAAGTATAGAACATGATCATGCGCGCGACAAACAATAAAGTCTGACATTGCATCGTTTACCCTCAATTTCCCAACAGATTTACCAATGGTTCCTCTATTTTGAAGATTGAAAGTGTTAGGTTTCATCCGCTTAACATAGCCCTTTTCACTGAAGGCCTGAAAATTATATGCAAAGAAAATTTGAAGAAAGAAACAATAAGTACAAATGGTTTATTTATTTTATATTTTCCTTGGAAAAATGGCCAAAATGTAATTCCATGAAAAAGATGATGTTAGCATTTACCAAAAGCATTTCTTCATTAGGAATAACATCTATGTCATCAACGTGGCCACCATCACTGTCCTCCAACACTGAACGCCTCAGACTGGAAAACTTGCTTTTTAACTCGTTTGCTTCTTGTTCAATCAACTAATTAAAAGAAAAAAAAGAAAAAAGCATTGTAATTCAAACTGAACCATAAATGTCTCATAAATGTTTCCCTTTTTCAGTACAGAATGTTTCATAATAATGGGACAAATAAAATACCTTCCCTATAAACTAGGATAGCTTAAGATCATTTAAAACCACTACTAAACAAGGGTAGAGAAAATAATAATATCTAGAAGTGAAAAAGATACGAAGGCAGCCTGTGCACCAATTATTTTCACAATAGGTTTAATTAATCCTCAAGATCCCACTCCCGACCCACCAATTAACTGCATTCTACACTTCCCCAACAATAAAATACAAGGGTGGACAAGAAGTCCACAAAAGCAAAAACAGTAGCAGGATAAACAGCAAAATCACCCTGCAACATAGAAACTAAACTAAAACTCCACAAAACTAACTGATAGCAGCATTCCACAAAATCAAAAAGCGAAAACAGAAGCAATAGCTTATAGCATTTGCTAATACCTTGAACTTACTGAATGTAATGGATTGAAGTGTGAAGGTCATTAAGCTTTGATAGAAAGACAAGGTAATTGTTTTAAGAATTTCAGTTTACTTTCTATCTTTTGCATAGTATTATACAGAAGAAAAAAGCATACATATTATATGATTGTCTATAATACAGGAATTTATTTCGTAGAGCTAAAAAGCATGCAAATGGTGTGAACACTTCAATAAAAAAGTATACATGTAATACTTATTAACTATAACACCAAATCCAAGATAAGTCCAACTGGGCTATAACCTTAGCCTGATTAGGCAGAGGTAGGGCTAGCAAATAAGAGGAAAATCTATGCAGTCCCTGTACTATGGAATTAGATTTTTACCTGTAACATGGATTTCTTGCTTGACAATAGTTCTTCTAATTTTGAAATTTGCTCCTTTAACGATTCACTTTCATTTACAAACTTTTTCCTCTGCACAATATGAAGAACAGGATAAGAAATTAATGAGCAATGCCTCTCATTAAGCAATCAAACAATGCATTTGAATGGCAAGACTATTATGCACCTCAAGCTGGGTAATTCTTCTTAGACTAATATCTAATATAGCTTCAGCTTGTTTCTCAGAAAGACTGAACTCTGTAAAAGAGAATGCGAGAGAATATTAGTGCTTAGGCCCATGCCTACTGCTGAATAACAGCCATCACAATTAAGTAAATGATATGAAAACAACTGAAAAAATTTTCACAGTTAGTGACAATAAGGAAACTCAGGAACCAGCTAAGGTGTAAGCTGACATTGCAGCTGGACATATGGCTTCACAAAAATTATTTATGCACTTTTAAAATTAGCGCATCCAACCCAAAATCAATTGGCAATGGATTGTGACCTAGGATTTTGTGGCTTCAGCTTGGGAAGCAGATTTTACACACTGTTGATCAAGCTCAGATATCCATTTGAGAAAAAAATGAAAATAACATATCAGGTTATGGACCGAATAAGAAGTTCGAATTCCAGAGATGATAGAACTCCAAATGTCAAAGAAACTAAATGCCAAATCCAGGACATCAAGGAAATGTGAAATAATTGAAAAACATGATTAGATTAACTGTTACTGAATTGGAATTCTAGGCTATTTCATAAAAAGCCTTGCTAAGTGAGGCACTAACGAAACCTTACCCCTAAAAACCAAATTAGACAAAAATAAAAGCTCACTGAATGGTTCTGACTGATTAAACCATCAGTTTCCGTAACTTTTGTTGCACTAAACCCCAAATAAGTGCCAAAAAATTATGTTAGCAAAGGGAAGTCTCAAAACCGAAGCAAGAAAACATAAACAACACAAAAAATTATATATCCAGAAAAACAGAAGTTTAATGACAATGATGCAATACCATGTCTCAGTTCTTTTCAAGCATAATTTATCTACTTAAGTTGAAGATAAGAAAAAACCCAAAAACATAGGGGAGCTTACCAGTCCTTAAACCAGCTGATGCAACTGCATTGCTCGAAGCTTCCCTTAGTATATGAATTACTGAATCCAAATTATCAAGGCCCACGACAATGCCCTATTTCAATGAAGACATACATATGAACGATGAGTCTGCAGTGTAGTATGGATATATCAAATTGGAGTCATGATAACACAGCAGTGCATAAAGACAAGCTAGAATAATATGAAATGCAACGGGAAAAAGAATGAAGTCTTCTCCAAGTTCTCACCTGTGGTTTAGAGAACAGATCCAACCACATACATGGATGTCCACAAATCTCTATAATATAATTACGACAACTTAAGAATATAATTCATTAGAATTAGGAAAAAGACTAGCATACCTCAACAATATGTCTTCTGTCCTGTGCTTGTGAAAGTTTGAACTTAGCACGTCTCTCGACAACAGAGCATCTGAAGTCTAAGAATGCCTGTCAACATTTAATAAACAAAGTAATATTGATCACAGCCTCAACATATAAGAAATTGAGAACCTTGTATCAAGGCAACTACCAATATCTTAACGCTAGAATATGATAATCTCTATAAGACAACGATTGAAAATAGATTAATCATCAATACTTAGGAGTGATGAGCGAAATTAGGAGTGATGAACCAAATATCAATCATTAATTGCATGAACCAAATATCAACCATTAGTTGCATGCTTTAGAACCAAAAAGAATAAAATTAAAACAGTAACAAGATAGGTTTGAGTTAAGAAAATTTATCCAAGAAGTCACATAAAATCCCTGCAAAATTATCTATCAAATCAGACATCTAAATTTCCCAATGATTGGTGTGGTGACTAGACTTATAGTAGCGGCAGGGGTACTAAATGGCAAATAACATTTAAACCAGGGGCCTCAAGAATCTGAACTAAACAACCGTCCAAGTGAAATATTTCTGAATTTTGAAGAAGTTTGCCATTAATGTAAGTATAGTTTGTCGAAACCAGCCCACCCTACTATGTATTGAAGTCAACTACACTTTAGAAAGAGTTTACTTATAAGGAATAGGAATTTGAACCACTTTGATTCTTGAGTTACCTGTGTTTACCTAAATATGGGTAAGGGAATCATTTCACTCCTGAAGTTTCCCGTGTTTACTTACACGTAAGGAATTGGAAAAGTGCAAGTTTTTCCTTAAAATTCATAATCAAATACCTAAAAATAAGGAATTAAATCGAATAGGAAGGGCTAGTTGATTTGATTCTCTTTCCTTACTTCTTCTATTTGTATGCTCTCCTACTCATTCATTTTTCGATTTCCATTAAGTAAACATGCCCTCAGTGCAAAACCATAAAACCGAAATAAATTCAACTATAAAGTATCAACTAATGAACCAACATCTGCCCAATTAGCACTAAGTAAGACATGAATTCTTAAGGGGGGAAAAGGAATCCAGCAAAAAAATTTCTTAAAAGAATTTACCCACAATAAACCAAAAAAAAGAGTCAAGTTTTCGAAGAGAAATTTTGAAGAAAACTTTTGCTTAAGCATTCTATCTCCTATGATAATAATATATGCACTAGTGAAAAAATAGAACAGTTGTTGGGCATCCATACTATAAAGATCAAACATAGGTACCTGCAGCAATTCCTTTAGACCCATCTGCTTAGGTTGCCCATTATGAATACTGTGAATAATAAAAAATACTAAATGAAAATCCAAGTATTGTGATGAATCACGTGAGCAGGAAAAATTCAATGTAATTTTCAGAAAGAGGAAACCAAAGCTCAGGAACACCAGAATCATTTCGAAGGAAGAAATTCAGCCCATGGGATTGTTTATTAAATATATTGTGACATTGCAATAAAGGCTACATTGGACACTTCACCACTTTGGTTCTAAACAACTTCCCAATTATACATGTATAGATGATGTCAAATCCAAAGATAGACCACGATATAAAAATCGAAAATATTTGACAATATTTCACTGATATTTCTGGTTTACAATGAAGAACTAATGGCAGTTTTCAGCCATCTGATGCAAGCATGGTCAACAAGTATTCCACAATTTCACAGAATTAATTACCTTGTGTTTGTCCAATTGTATGTACCATTACGTGTTTGTCCAATTGTATCTACCATTACCATATACAGCGTTTCATATGGAAACCAAACTTAATAACCTAAACTCATTACTTCTCATTGAACCTTTCTCATTTTGCAATAAGACATATGTATGTTTAGTTGGTTGTTGCATTTATCACCCCATCCTTGTGGACATTACAACGGCTTTCATCAAATTTGCCTTCAAGATATCCCAAGTCCCAACAACGTTGAAACAAATACAATGAAAACCCATAAGGCCCTGAGCCTTGAAACCATGGCTCTGTGTTTAATTTGATCAGACAGCCTTGTAAACCACTACCAACAATTGAGATATTTATTTTACTAGCTTTAACTGAAATAACTTAATCCAACAACAAGAGACTAATTTCATTTTTGTTACGAAATTAGTATATAAGTAGGAGTTGCAACCATATATCTTGGTTACTTGAAGTCATAACATTTGAGAAATAATAATCGCTTTCAAGGCAAAATATCAAGTTTCAATTTTAGCTCAAAAAGCCAGCTAGTATAGGGAAAAAAATGCATGCACCAGTCAAGAACCAAGAGCCAGAAATCTCAACTCTCTACCTATATTCATGGTTATTGAGAAAGATATCACTCACCCCACCATGTTACAACTAAAACTGCATTGAAGAGAAGTGAGGCGATAGAGATTATTTAAAACAATTGATGGGTCGGATCCTCGCTTAAGCTGAAAAGAGGATGGAAACAGATCACAATCAATTGCAGAATAATTTTTTAGTATTTGACAAGAACTGCAGACCATTTTACAAACTAAATTTCCCATAGTACGTGAGTTCTTCAGCATGTTTGTATTTAAAAGCTACAAGCTACACAGGGCAGCACACGGCATAAAACAAATTTCATACCTCAATGACTACACGCATTCCAGAACGATCACTTTCGTCCCTAATATCACTTATGCCTTCCAAAATCTGAAGGAAGAAAAAAGAAAAAATAATTAAAGAAAAGGGAAACATGAAAGGAACAAAAAGCGATGACAATTAACAACAGTGCATGATCTTATTACTTTAAGTGAAGAATGCACTTTTTAATGATCGTTTGCTTCTTGCAAGAATGTCACCTTATTTTCCACAAGTTCAGCTATCTTCTCCACAAGAGCTGCTTTGTTGGTTTGGTAAGGGATCTAATTTATTCGCAGAGCAGAAAATCCATAACATAAGAATCTCTTTAATGATATCTAAGGATATGCATATTTAATGCAAACTATACAATACAACCAAGATAGTTACCTCTTTTATGATAATTGCATTTCTCTTTGTTTTAGAATCAAGCAATTCAACATCAGTTTTCCCTCTTACAACAATACGTCCTTTTCCAGTTCGATATGCGTCCAAGATTCTTGAAGAAATGAGCATATGTTAAAAAATTAATGAATCCATTAGGAAGCAGTCAGCTAAGAAAAAGGGATAACTATGCCACCATGGCATTCCTATAGTTCGCTCATAAACTTATTTGATATCTTCAATCACAGTAGGTCCACTATTCTTCTCTATATTGTTCAGACAAATGTAATAAAACTGTCAACTACAAACGTAGTAATATAGCCCCATGAAAATAGCAGCAAGTGTGTAATATAAGGCATATCAGTTATCACCACTTTCCATCACCACATTGAATTTTACTGCATCCCTCTAGAAACAAACTATTCAAGCGAAAACGTTGAAAATGATAAAAACTAGTAAAAACCAAGGAAGGAGCTATTAAAAGGAGGATGCTATCCATATCTCATATGCGCATATTAGAATAGACCATGTTTCTAATTGCAAACTATTACTGGTTCCCACTTACCCAAGGTTGCCCATAATCAGTCCTCCAGTTGGAAAATCGGGTCCTGGCATGTATTCTAGTAATTCTTGCAACTACCACAGGGAAAACAAAACGTCAAAAATTCAAAAGCCAAATTGAAAGGGAAAATAAAGAAACCACAAAAAGAAAAGAGAAATAGAATAAAAGTTCTTTTTAGTTGAATCGAGGGTTCAGAATATGCCCAATGAAGCGTCTTACTTCTATGAAGAAAAGTGATAGGAATGGTAGTCATACTTAAACGTTAACGTGTATGTCACAATAAGTGAGATGCTTTAATATCAAAGTTTCAAATCATCCTAAAGGATGGTTCAACTTCAAGAGCAATCCGAAAGATATCAAAACCCATTGTAGCCCATAGTTATATTTGTAATTGCTTCATTTCTACAAATCATTAGATGTAGTTTTGAATGGAAAATGTGCTAAAAGTTTGTTTGACAGAACAAGGGTTCTAGCACAGATATAGGATGAAAGTATATCCATCAACGGTGTCAGTGGAATAAGAGCTGCCACTGTGTGAGAAAAAGATAGAAACAATAATGCGGCTGGAGATAAAAGAAGAGGAGGTCGAGCTCTGTTACATTCAGTTGGGTTTTGTTAACGGACTAAATTTTATTGTTTACAATGAAAGTTTTTTTTCCCCAACAATACGTTGTGAAAGTCATTTGAAGGATACAACACATATTTATAGGTATTATCAACATACACTATTAACCAATTTAAAGTAAAACAGAACTTCTACTTTTCAAAAGAATAACTGTAATATACCTAAACATATATGAAAAAGAAAAGAGAAAAAAAAGCTTTAACCACTTACCGTGGCTTCTGGATTGTGAATTAATACGCTAAGAACATCTACCAATTCCCCAAGATTATGCGGAGGAATGTTAGTTGCCATGCCAACCTGAAAATATATATACCCATATGTGAATAATATATATACACACACAATTACTGAAGAAGAACAAGAACCAAACAGAGGCAGCAGCTTTTGATTATGAAGGACAATGAAATCTTAAAAAAATTACCGCAATCCCAGAAGCACCATTCAGTAATAAAGTTGGAAGTCGAGCAGGTAAAACTGATGGCTCTTTTTGTGAATTATCAAAATTTGGAGTAAAATCAACCTGCACCACATTAATCACATTGTGCATAAACATATTAATGATGCAAGTATATTAGCTGTATAACCAGATAATGAATGGATCTTACCGTATTTTGATCTAAATCTGCCAATAGCATTGCTTCTGTCAGTGCCTGCAAAAACAAAGCATATGAATGAAAAAGGGGACTTATTGAACAAGTAATGCACCATAAATATCAGCATGCCTACTACAATATGATGTCATAACTTTAATAGTTATCAAAAACAAATTTTTAGGGCCTTATAACAACTTTTAATAAAAATTATTACTGATGACAGAAACTATTCATGATGACACATTTACTTGGACAACCAGCTATGTGGCACAGAGAGGTGGTCATGGAAAAAGCAAAAACTAAAAAAAAAAATGCTTTTGAATAATGGTTCACAAACTGCTTGAATATGTATCCGGACTCCAGCACAATGCAACATGTTCACACTCTGCCACTATCCAATGGACATAAAGTTAACACATCTTTTAACTTTTAAAACACTAAAAAATTATCAAAGAATCATTATAATTGACATGCATATCAGAGGGAGAGGGGAAGGGGAAGGAGAGAGAGAGAGAGAGAGGGAGAGAGCAGGAGAGAGGTTGACCGATTGCTGGAGTAAACATGTATGATAAAGAATAGCATGTCAGGACCAATATGGTGTTCAATGTAACTACAACATATGAACATACTTCCAATCTGCATTCCGTGTAACGCATAGCAGCTGCAGGGTCAGCATCAATAGAACCAAAATTCCCATGCCCTTGGATTAGTGGGAATCGTAAGGAGAAATCCTGGAAATATTATTAAAGAAATCAGAACACTTGAATTAACTAATTAAAATTCGATCACATCAGAATTCAGCAAAGAAAAGAAAACTAAAGAGCAAATTCAGCAGAATCCAGAAGCTGGAATTACGGGAAACGAGTTTTCCTTAAGTAATGGCATTTTACTGTAATAACATTAAGGGGATATTCCCAAGTGTACTAGGATACAGAAATTAATATACACAAAGAGAGAAAATCAAAAGATGCAGCAAAGGATGGTGTAGCCTTTCTTGTACATTCAAAGAGTTACCAATGATGTTGAGTTTCTGTTTTCCAGATTGATCATTCTACCGTCAAAAGCTCTTTTTCTTTCCAGCCATAAATACCAAAGACGAACAAGTTTGTTGGTAAGGAAAAACCTTTTCATAAAAAATCCACCAAGAGCAGAAAGAAAAATAACCCATAGAGCTACATCTATATGAAGAAACTAAGATTGAACAAGGCACTGCACCCTTCCAATTTAGTGTAAATGGTCAAGAGGGAAGAAAACTATTAAAATTTGAAAAAACAAAATAATGTCTACTGGACAGATAATCCACCAAAACAACACGTCAACAGAACCTGAACATCAAAGGAAACAGTAGACTTTCTCTCATAATCAGATCCCCAAAACTACAAATTGCAAGCCTGCTTTCCAGGCAATTACATAATAAAATGGCATAGAACAAAACTCAATGACACAGAAGCCAAAAGTGAGGACCAAAATCTGACTTTCCCCATAACACCTCCATCCCCACTTCACTATAATTCTCCAAATCATATTTTCCCCAAACGTTGGGCAAAGTGGTTTCTCAATAACTATTGTGATAACACTTTTCAATAAACTTACAATGTCATCTAGAAAGACATCTTTAAAAAACACATGACAGGCACACAAAGAACCCCAAATAAAGAAAGAACCCATTCAAACGTTTCAGAATGGTTCTACAGAAACTAACTCCTAAAGTTCAGAAAACTCAAAATTTGTATTAAATGAGAAAAATGAAACACTACAAGGCTCAAGGAGGCTACCCCAAAAAAAAAAAAAAAAAAAAAAAAAAGAGCACATAAGTTGCGGTATTTTGTACATCTACAACTAACATTTCCACTCTAACTTTAGAAATGTATTCACTTGTTGGTTAATAGGAAATGCTATAGTTACCTGAGCCATTCGCACCAAGGAATCATACACGGCAGTGTCTCCATGGGGATGGAATTTTCCTAGAACCTGTATTAAAGCATGATGATACATGTTAAGTGTAAATGTAAAGATACCGGGGCTTCAAATAAAAGAAAAGTGTCATAGTATTATTAACCTCTCCAACAACCCTAGCACATTTCTTGAACGGTTTCCGCGATACAATCCCCAATTCGTGCATTGCATACCTGTGGTTCGAGAGAAATGTAGAATATGAAGCATCAATCTGAGTCTCTGACTAATAATTAGTTTAGATGCCTAAAATTATTAGGGTTATTAGTCCTTTCTTTTCCCTACAGCTTCTCTCAGCAACCAAACAATGTATAATCAAACATCACTTACAAAATCCGGCGGTGCACGGGCTTCAAACCATCACGAACATCGGGCAGGGCGCGGCCGAGCAGGACAGACATAGCGTAGGCCATGTAGGCTTCAGTGGCCTCCTTATGGAGCTCAACGCGGACAATTCTTTCGCTATTCTCGCTTGTGTCCTTAACCAGCACGCTCCCGTTCCCATCTTGCCCCTCGCCGGGGTCCTCCTTTTGGGCTTCGTCAAGGAGCCTGGCTTTAATTGGGCGGACGCGGGTCCCGGTGCGGGAGGATGATGCTGAAAGGAAGCGGAGCTCCGAAAGGTTGTGGCGGAGACCGGAGAATCGGGTCGGGTTGAGCTGGACGGCGAGGCGGTAGCGGAGAATGGAGGAAGACAAGCGGAGACCGGAAGCTAGGGACATGGTAGGAGGGTGGAGGGAGACTGAGGGTTTCATAGAGATAGGGCAGAAGGCGCCATTTGGGGTTTTGGAGTTTTTAGATTAGAAACTACCCTGGCTTTTGCCAATTGCTTTGGAATTTCGAGGGTTGTTGCGCGCCAAGATGGATGGGGTTTCGACTGGGAAGCACGCACGCACGTGACTTTCTAGCTGGAAAAGTTTTAGGTTAATACGTAGCGTTCCACTATTCCATGTTTACTTGTTACTGTAACCATCGATAACGGTGAGCATCAGTTGGACCGGTCGAGTGAGACCTCAACTCGTTGGCCAATTCAATAAACTCGGATTAGCATCGTTGAAATTCATTTTCACTCAAGAAAATGGAGAAACCAACCCAATCGTCCAAATCACTCTTGGGCAGATTGAGTTGGGTGAGTTTCGCAGGTTGGAATTAATTGTTTTCTATCTAATTCCTAATGTAAGTATGAATAACAAATAATTGACAATTTATGTCATATTAGGCTTTAATCAAGTTGAATTTGTTGTTGTAAAATCACTACATGTTACGTAATATTTGAATTTTATAATTAAATAAAGTATAAATAAACCATGCGCTTAATAACTATTTAATTCTATGTATATGTCAATCTAATATAATGTATATTTAAAAAGTGTTGACAATTTAGTGGGTCGGTTTCCATCGGGTTAACAATACTTCAATTAAACTCAACTCACCAATTGAATAGGTGATTGGGTTTCTATATAATAGTAAAATTTTAAGGTTTTTTAGCCAAAATTATTCATGAGATTGGCATAAACTTATTACTCTAGCCCTTGAAACTAAAAATCAATAGAAGTGGTTCCTAATATTGTCTATTATAAATTATTTTGGTCATTTAACAAAAACTCCATAAATATCCTCGTCAAGTGGAGGGGTTAGTTTGACAAAAAACCCATAAAAAGGTGTCATGATGATTATGAATTACTATTTAACTCTTCGTGGTTGATTTATAAAATTTTGTGTTTATTATCAGAACTAATCATATTATAAATCACGCAGCAAATATCATTTCTTGAAAAAAAAAATCAATAACATAAGAGATTGTTTAGTACTATCAAATTGCATATAAATAGATGGACGGATGATATAAAAATTTACAAACCGTCTATTTATTTACTTTAATTTAATTATGTAAACAATTTTAATTTTAATTAGTTTTTTAAATAAAGACGATCCTGGATATACCGTCGATGTTACCAACGTCCAACCGACTCCTCAGGTATCAAATCCTTCTGAATTGGACTCCTCCTTGCAAGATTCTGTAAATCGGATAACATTCCTCCCTTGATATAGACAATAACAGACAGCAAAAGCAGCAGATAGAATTATGGCAGTCTCAGCCTTCAAATCTTCAACCAAAAGAAGCACCGCCGCCACCACCACCACCTCCACCTTCTCAGCACCGTCGTCATCGTCGTCATCTGCCGGCAGACAATTCACCGACAAAGATAATCCACCGCCAAAGAAAGCCCCAATCAGACGGTCAAGAAGCGTCAGCGCTTTCTCAAGGACCAGCCTTGACGCCTCCGCTGAAAGTTTCCTGAACAAAAGAGACAACCCTCTTTTCTGGTCTACTGACCCCCAAGCCGTTGACTCTCAGAACCTAGTCAAACCCGCCAAATTCGACTCTGTAACGTCGAAAGATTCGAGACCTGCCACCTCCACTGGCGCTGATACTAGAAGGGGCCGATCCGCTGCGCGGAATGCCGACACCTTGGGGACCCGGAAGGAGGTGGGTCGGAGCTTGTCGAGGGTCGACCCGGGACGCCGGAACCGCTCGGTTTCGCGTGGTCCGGATTCCAGAGGGAGTTTCGTCAATCCCAAGGTTTTGTATTATCTTGATTTCTATTCAATTTTGAGTAATTCGGATTTGGGAAACCGAAAAAGATGATGGAATTGCTTCTTTTCTTTTTCTTTTTTTGTGTGTATAGAGTGAGGATGAACAAGAATGCGGCTCATTGAGTAAATTGGGCAATGATAGGAAAAAGGGTGGTTTAGTTAGAAGTAGTTCTGCTCTGTTGGATCAGGTGAAAGGCCTGCGGACGTGGTCCAGTCAGCATTCGCAGGAATTGGATGCAAATTTGGTAAAAACTAAGCTGACCCCTTTTCTGAATTTGTATGATATGACTTTTAGTGTTATTATTAGCATCTTGATTGATGATTTTGGCTCTTGTTGTTTGTGATTGTCTTTCAGTCTTCGTCACAGTCTCTAAATTGGGAAGATGGAGTTTCGGTTGCAAGTTCTTTGTCTGGAGCTGAAGAGAAGACTGTTAAAGCAGTTTGTGAACAGTTGAATGTGAACTGCGGGCGTCCTTTCAATGATTTGGTTTGTATATTTCTTTTGCTTTTGTGAAATGCTTGTCTGCAACCTAGTTAAGATATAAGTTGGAATGCTGCCTTTGAAGATAGGTAGTTGGTTATGATAATAAGATAAGTTGCCTTCTAATTTCAGTCAGTTCAAGAGAATCATTTGGAAGGGGATACCACAACCAGTAGTATATATGAAACAGTTCGTTCTGAAGTGCGAAGAGCTATATCTGAGATTCAAAACGACCTTGCAAGTGTAAGTTCTTGTGGATTTTATTTAAGGATTCTTATAGGTGTCTAATGTATTATTACCTTGTATGCAAGTTAAACATGATCGTTTTGGTTGAATAGCTTTACCTTTTTGTTTTGGTATCTACTCTTAATTTCTTAAACCATTCTAATAGGAATTCTTGCTAGCTAAAGTGAGGGGGCCTTTTCAAATTGAGTAGGATGAATTAAAATTTCACATGAATACCTTAAGAATTAGTTTGTCTCAATTTGCCAAAGATTCAATTTTATTTCTCAAAGTAACAATTAATTTCCCTTATTTGACAAGGAAAATGTTATAGTTGATTATGCATTTTCAATGGAAAAATATGCCCAGCATCTTAAACTTACAATTGGATGTACTAAATTATATAGACAGTCATAAGCAGTGCATATTTAAATAACCTATATCTGTAAACACTATGATATTGGCACCTCTTCAAATGTGAAACTGCAATTTGATATTGTTCTATGTGAATTCAATTCTGTGGACTTGGATACGTCAATAGAGATCTCAAGCCATCACAATTTTGGATTAAATTAGTTTGATGTGTACGTTTACAATTTGGTGAATGTTTTGGAGGTGTTAAGGTGCTTAATCAAGAGATCTTAATGACTCTATTACATCTTGAATGGACAGATAACCTCCAGATTTTAGATTGGTTGATTGAGAATTCATCTTTTGGGTTTTGGCATTTGTGGAATATGGATTGTGGCATTATCAACACTACAAGTGACAACTATGTGACAGCCACTTTCTTCAGTTGACTTGTAATTTAAAGTTTTTTTTTTTTTTTGGTCGAGTATACATAATTTAAAGTTTTTTTGGTTGAGTATACCAAGAAGAACGTATCCATACCATATGTACATAGGTTCCCTAGTTTCTGTAATACTTATTAAATTAGTTTTTGTGCTCTAATGATGGCAAATAGGTAATGCTGAGATGCCGGCATGTGTTTATAATTCTTGTTTATTTGCTTGCAAAATGCTGTCACAGTTATTTGATATTTTCTCTTTCCTTCCTATAATCTCAGGCTATGCAAAGGAGTAATACTCCAGCACTTGCAAATACTGACATTTCTGATATCCCTCCTGACCTGGTAAATCCAAGTGCAGTTGAATTAGTTTTGGACATCAGAAGAGAATATGCCAAAAAGCTGGAGCAGGTAATTTTCCATTTCCATAAACTGACTAGAATTTTGTCACACTGAGCAATCTATTGTGGCTTAATTGAAAATGCCATCGTTGTAGAACTTACTATATGGTAGCATTTGAGCAGACATCTTCATGCCTTGATTTAACTAATAGGAGTAAGTGCAAACAATTTCTTCAAGGTTTAGAGTTTACTTTAGCCATACAGTAGAGTATGTCTCATTGTGTTACCATTGGCATCTTCTTGTGGGTGTGGTTAATGCAGAATGTCCATTCATTGTTGGCTGGCGTACTGTGTGGAAGTACTTATGTAATCTATTTATTTTATGATGATGTTTATTGATGTGCTTTAACAGAAGTGTTTAAATTACTTTTACAGTCTTATAGTATCTCCATATTGCAAGTGCGTAGGTTGAAATCTTTGAAGTGGTTGCTTCATGAACCTATGTTAAGGGTTTCAACATATTTAGTTTCCCCGTTTGGACAGGTCTTTGGGTGATGGTCTTTTCAGTGAATTGCAGTGACTTCTGTTTATCAGCATGATCTGAAACTTTTTATGTTGACATGTTTTACAAGAGAGGTTTTTCTACTAGACATGCTACATCAGATGTGACATTAAGGAAACAATATTGTACTAGGCATGCTAAGATTCCATACTCTTTTTTCTTCTGTTGTTACCTCTTCTCCTATTTGTTTCTGGGGATTAAAACTCATAAAGGACCCATGCCTTAAGCTTGCAGTCACAGGAACGCGCTAGAAAACTTCAATCAGATCTGGCTGTTGAGGAGCACCGTGCACAAGAGCTCAGCAGAATTCTGAAGGAAGTTCTTCCAGATCCCAAGACCCCTAGTGTGCCAAAGTCTCGCCCAGGAAGAAAAGTAAGATATTTTTTTTTTCTTCCCGTCTTCCCTCTAAATTTTTACGTGAAGTTCTATGCGTATAATTTCATTTATTTTCTTGGGACCATGGTAAGCATGTTTGCTTTTCTTGTGTATGATCTTCATTGCATTTGTACCTCTTACTAAAATTGCGCATGGTGCTTCTAGAGTTTATGTCAACATTTTCTAAAACCAAAATGTATTTGAATGTTCAAGCAATAATTCTCAATGAAAAATAACAGAGTTCACAAAATCTGAGATATAATAAGTGTATTTCTGAATTTATATTCCACGATCTTCATGAAGCTTAAATCTCAATAAGAAAGATAAACCACACAACTCAACACAAGAATTGTTTGACGTGGAAATCCCAGAAAGGAAAAAACTGCGAGAACTTTGCCAGTTAGAAATCCACCATGAACTCGGTCAATTACATGGTCAATCAGGGGTAATTAAGCTCAATCCTATCTAACCTAGGTAATAGGCCAATTAGCATTACCACTGTGCAGCACCAATTCATCAGAGGACTCGTATGCTTCAGATCTAGATCTATGCAGCCTCTTGAGGTCACATGTCTTAATATAAACTCTAGCAGTTTCTTAGTCCAAAGCTGTAAACTAAGCAATGATACAGGATTTTGAATGAGGTCAACTAATTGATGCTTATTATAAGAGAGCTTATTTGAAATTCAGGGAGAAAAATTAAGAGCAAGCTCAGCAAAACAAGGTATCTGGTTTTCTCATTAAAATGAATATCGATAATCTTAAATCTAGAGAGAAGAAAACCTTCAGTTAAGTATGAAGAAACACGTGTCCGCTGCAGGTTTATGATTTACTGGGTAACATGGAAGGTAAGAAAAGAATATTAAGAAAATGATGCAATACATACAACCTTATTGAGCCAACGTTCATATATGAGTTCTTAATATCCCAAGCACTCATGAGTTAAGTTGTGAAATGAGTCAACATAGAGGCTTCAATCTTTATCATCCTAGAAATTTAGTGTTATCCTGAAATCCTAAAGCCTTAAGCAAGCTTTAAGTGTTTTGCAAGGTCTAGGAAAATGCCAATCACAAAGGTTCACATTTACAATTTCACTTCAAAGTGTGATTCTTTTGCAAAATGTCATCCGTTTGTACACAAATGCTTTATGTAAGTGAAATGTTTTTCACCTCTTGACCTTCGTCTCTGTTAGATTTGTTCATGGATAAATTGTGGAATGTTTTTTACCCCTTGTTCTGCGTCTCTGTTATATTTTGGTTATGGATAAATTTGCATTCATATAAATTAATTATTGGAGAGCAATTCCTTGCATCCATAAATAGTTGAAGTTCTTACAACTAGCATCTAAGTAAAGAGCTTAACACTGTTGTTTTTTTTTAACTTTCCTTTATTTTATTAAATTGCGAGTACAGGCTAGCATTGAAAGAAGAAAGATGTCCAAACGTCTAACGGATGAAGCCATGGCTTATTTTGATGAGTGTGTATCCCTATCAACTTTTGACAGTTCCGACTTCTCATCCCCAGAGGACCCACCATTCAACTTAACTGGCTTTACTACCCCAGTCAGAAAAGGCTCATCTTTACTCCAAGCAAATTCAGTTGCTTCAGTCACCAATAGCTCGAACTTTTGCCTCAATGATTTAAAGGTCCATCTCATACCTTGGTGCTTATTATTCCATTTCCAGATTTCTTTTTGCATGCCTTTTTTCCCCAAAATAGCACAGTTATCAACGAAAAATTTGACTACTTAATATTGGTTACTCACTTGCATGTGTGTCATTATATGGGTACAACTTTTTGCATAATTCTAAAACCATACTGGATATCGATTCAGACAGCTGCTCATTTACATTTTTATGGTCCAACTACTGAAACAAACACCAGTCAAATTGTTTGTTTGTAAATTTAATACAACAACAACAAAGCCTTATCCCACTAAGTGGTTAAATTTTGAAAAGTAAATTGTTTGTTTGTAAATGTAATAATTTATAAATATTTTAGATTTGAATTATAAGACTATTGAAAAGTAAATGTCAAATATGTTTTTGTTGCTAGATGTCATATAGTGATAAACGTATATGGTCTTAATGCATGAATTATGTAGGAAATATGTAGGGCTGCAGATAGGGTTTTCTAGGCTTATGGCCCTGGTTTGGAAATCTAAAGTTCCTACTAAAGTGAAGGTTTTTACTTTGTAAGTGGCTCATGGGAAAGTTAACACTTGTGACCTGCTCCATTCATGCCTACAACCTGATTGGTGCATTTTATGCAACAAAAGTTCAGTCTGTTGATCATTTGTTTCTTCACTGTCCAGTGGCTTTAAATCTATGGTTGATAGTTTAGGGTGTTTGTATGAGTTGGGTTTTACCTAGGGATTGTTATTATGGTAGAGAAACATAAATTACCAGGAAAGGGGAAGAAAGCCAAGGTCTTATGGGGTTGTTTAGTTTCGGCTATCTTTTGGGCCATTTGGATGGAAAGAAACAGGCTGATTTTTTAGAATTACGCAGTCAATAGAAGGGAGGATCTGTGGGATAGTTCGGTTATGGTCATCTCTGCGGGCATCGGTTACTACAGAATTTAGAGATTTTTCTTTTTCAGAAATTTTGTGCAATTGGAATGCTGCTATTTGTTAGTTTGTGATGTTTTCATAGTTTCTAGTGATGTTGCTACTTATCCTTTTTTGTTTGTGCTTCTGTGCACTTCTTGCCCCTCTTGTATTTTCATTGTTTCTTGCAATAAAAGTTGTTTTCTTCTTCAAAAAATTATGGTGGCTGAGAATAAGTGGCAAGTTTGATTCTAATTACTGGCATATTGGGAGAAACAGAACTCATCAAAGTGAAATATTATATTGTCATAAAGTTTCTTCCTACATTGTTCTTTGTCCTCATTCTTACTAAATTATAATGTAACTCCAAAAACTGTCTGTTCCAAGGAAAAAAAGAAGCAAAAACTGGTCATTTCAACGGTTTTTTAAAACTATTTTGTGGTTCTTTGTCCTCATTCAATTACAAAATCATAGTGGTTCAAGTTAATTGTGCACTTCTAGAGTCATTTAGTTATATATGTTTGGCCAAATTGCATTTGTGCTCTATAGTTTGGGTCATTTTATACTTTGGTTTTCATAGTGCAAAGGGTTTAGGTTTAGTTCATGGAGCGCCCAATGGCATGGATGTCCAGGGTGGTATCTCTCTGATCTTGTGCTGCCCCAAAGCAAATACCCATACAAGTGCATAACCAAATACCCTTGAAGTACTTTTGATAAAAATCTAATGTGACCACACTTGCAATCCGTATACCACAGGGATATGATTGAAGAAATTGAAACGTACATCAGAGTGGATAAGGACCCCAGTATAAGGACCAATAACCTTTATTTTTCGTTATTAAAGGATTTCTTTACTTTTAGTTTCTCTTGTTCCATAGTAGTTGAATAAGTACCCATGTGGTTTACATATTTGGTTCGAAGCAGAGACTGCGTCTTTTCCTTCAGAATTTCTTCTCCAATTATGAAACTGCACTGTTGTGAGGTAAATAACCAAAGGGCATTATTTCTACCCTGGAAAATCTGATGTTGCCAACTTGTACACAGTTCCATGAAAGGAATATTAACTTTTACATAGAGAGAATGGAGATAAATAGATGGAAGAATTCATGACTTGTTTTGGTGCAAGAAGATTTGGAAGAAATTTGAGTCTACAATATTCATGGCTTGTTTTAGTAAAAAGTTGTTTATCCCTTGTTTGATGAGGAATTGTAGAAATAATCTTGATTAGTCATCTTGTTCCCTTGTTTGAAAGACATAATGTATCTCAACCATAGTCGTACCTGTTTGACATTGAAAACCATGAGCTTGCAAAAGCAATTTACTGAAAATAATCTAGTTTCTGAAAACATAATGTCCATTTTTTCAGGAGTTGAACATCGAACGTCAGTTTTCCAATGAACGGCGTGCTTCAGGACTGATGGCCAGCGGTGGTCCCAGGGAGCCAGCTCTGAATCAAATTAGTCCTAACAGTGCCAAGAGAGGCCAGGATTGGAAGTTCTCGTTTGCTCAGAAGCCAACAGCAGAAACCCTTGATCTTCAACAGGACATTAAGAAGTATGTCCGACATTTTGAGAAAGGAAATGAGAAAGATGACACGGAATTGCAGATTGTACGATCAAACTATTGTGATTTGGGTGACTATAAATTGCAGGCTGCAGCACAAAGCTATATGTTCGACAGGGTCTTGTTTAGAAACAGAATACAGACGGGTGGTATTTTACTCTGCGGTACTGGTATTTCGAACCCCTTTTCCCCTTTTGCTTCATTTGTTTGAGATTATGGTCTGAGGCAGAGCCATAAATCGAACAATAGGCAGAAATAGAACAATGTCTTCAGAGGTGAAGTTGGGTGTACTTAGGTTTTTTTTTTTTTTTTTTTATCTTCTTTGTTAAAATTTTGTAAAAAGGTGTAATTTGTATTGGAGGCCCGGGAAGGACAAGGGCGATAGTCGAGATCTGGCACGTGTGTGAAGGTAAAAGAGAGTGGTTTGATGTTAAAAACATTTACACACCGGTGTAATTTCCGTCCTTAGTCGCTTTGTGGTGTTGAATGTAAACTTGTACCAAAAATGGTTTAATGAAATGAAGTGTGTGGTTGCATGCTACCGTGGCTTAGAATTTTTATTTGTAATAAACCGTTTGGCTTGCCGGCCCTACGTAGTGGGATAAAATTTTATTGTTGTTATAAAAAGTGTTGTGCTAGGGCTAGGATGAAGCCTGCCTTGTCCGTCATGTTTCTCTTTAATTGCATCAACTACTCGATTTAAGAAGGAAACCAAGAGAGTTATTCTAACGCTTCCCGTGATAGCATCCATTCTTCAAGCGGATTGAGCACGTAACCAATGAACAAAACCGTCCCAATCCACCACATGAAAGTCAATTTTGTGTGGATTCTACAGTTTTTTTAGTGAAATTTGATTTAAATATTTTTTTTATTGTTTCCGCTGTTGGATTTAATTTTGATCCATCAGATTTTTTTTTTTTTTTTTTTTTTTACTATTAGATTTGTTTATATTCAACCATTGTTGTTTGATTTAATGTAGCCGTCACATTAACCAACGGTCTAATCATGCAGCTGTTAGATAAAAAAAAGTCGTTGGGCTCAGAAAGTATGACCGACAACGTTGTCAGGTGCTAACGCTTTGTCACATGCGGGGCGTTGCGTGCTTCAGTGCACTACGACTAGTGAGAAGTGAAGCGCATTTATATATAGTGGTTGGACCATTGTATATCCTAAGCTTAAATTCTTGGTGGAATTGCATGGAAAACTACTTTTTCTCCCCATGGCTTATTTTAGCCCAATGCTTGAAAATGTTTTTTTTTTTTTTTTGGTGGGGGTTGGGGGGGGGGAGTGGTTGGGTGTTTTAAACCTTAAATTTTAAGCTTTAACTCAACCATTGCATTTGGTATGATAAATGGTACACCGTATTTGTTCTTTGATCTTCTTCAATTCATTTGATTCGACGGCCGAAAATTGAGAGGAATGTTTATAAGGTAAAAAGAGGTGTGTGGACATCACCCTTCAATTAATCACCAGGTAAAGATGTCCAAAAAAGGATCCCAATTTGAAGCACCATCCTTCAATATCAGCCCAACAATCTGGTTGTTGATGTAATTTTTGCACCCCAATGAGGGCAGACTTATTCATCACCAAACAAGGTCCTAAAAATCGCTACACCCTAGGCAGAGAGTTGATTGAAGAGTGAGTTAGAAATTAGAATAACAAATTTTTGAAGTAGATAAGAGTCTCAAATGAGTTGGCAAATGACACTTAGAGAAGCTCTTAAAGAGAGGGCCTACCCAAACCCAATGAAAGCAACAGACTTACACACGGCAGATCCTTCAAGTTTTTAAAAGTTTTAAGGATACATACATACATACATACATACACAAGCGATAGTGAGAGGGAGAGAGATTGATATTTCAAAGCTTGGAGAGCAAGTTCGGATTGGTAGCATGGCTGAGTGCAGATGCCAAGTGTAGGGTGTTTAATCAACTCTGAGTTAATTTAACCCACCCCTAACTTTGACCCCCGGTTAACTTCATCGGTCCTGCTTCTTTGCTTCTACAGTGGACTGCCTCCTCCCTTCCCCTCCCCCTCCCTTTTTTGGTAAACCACTTTTGGCTACCAAATGCCACTTCTTCTTCTTCTTATGCTTCTCCAAGTACTCCTCCTCCTCCTGCATTCAACTATCTCACCATAAAAACCTCACATGCATTTATTCATTTTTTTTCAAGTCCACAGAATATCCAGATCGATGAAGAGGTACTCTAGTTTCTCTTGCTCTTCTTCTTCTTCTTCTTCTTCTTCTTCGTGCTCGGGGCCGGAGACTCCGAAGCACAACGTTCAAGCCGAGATTCAGAAACTGAAACTGAAACCGAAACCGAAACCGAAACGCGTTCGAAAGAAGAGAAAAACCGCAGAAGCAGCAGTAGCAGCAGCAGACAAATGCAAGAATGGCAACACCCCAAAGTCAGGAACGGGAGGCAGAAGAAGCTCCATTTACAGAGGGGTCACCAGGTCACCCATCTTTTTATATTAATTAATTTTACAATTTCTGCACTGAAATTACATGCCGACTTTCTCGATTTATTTTTTGTTCTTAATTCATTTGCATGTATGAAATTATATTACATTTTTAATTTTGGTGGTTTGCAGGCACAGATGGACCGGGCGGTTTGAAGCTCATCTGTGGGACAAGAGTTCATGGAACAACATCCAGAACAAGAAGGGACGACAAGGTAGTGATTTAATTTCTAAATCCGGATTGGATCAATTTTTCTTGGTTTTATTTTTTTTATTTTTTATAAATCTAATATAAATATAAATATATATTTTGTATTTTGTATTTTTCCTGTTTCTGACTCTGTTTTTGTTCCTGTAAATCCCTGTCAATGCAACGTTCATCCTCACCACTTTTGCCGCTGCTTAATTAGTTTATTTAGGTAAGTCAGACTCTTCCTTGCTTGTTCTGCTATGTTTCTGACTATGTTTTTATTTACTCTATCTTTCCATTTTTAATTTTAATTCTTAAGAAAGAAAAACAAAGATTCTTCTCTTAAGTAACCCTTTATTATGTGGTCATGGTGGCTGGCAAGTGACCCTTCATCGTTAACTTCTTAATTTAAGATTTAATCTAACAAATTTATCGTTTAATTAAAAAAAAAAAAAGGTCATGGTAGCTGCCTGGTGGTTATTAATTAAAGTAATAACATAATTGGTTAGAATTTTGAAAAGAAAAAAAAATCATTATGACACTTAAACTTAATGTAATGAGCTATATTTTCGGCACAGTCAAATATTTATTATCTGCCTGTCTTTGACGAACCCATATATATATTATTTAAAGTTATATAGGCATTTGGAAATTTATTAATGTATTTGGTGTTGCATACAGGGGCCTATGATAGTGAAGAGGGTGCTGCTCGTACCTACGATCTAGCTGCCCTTAAATATTGGGGGCCTGGTACAATACTCAATTTCCCGGTACATTTATTGTTCCGCCGTCTTTTTTGTTTCCATATAATGTAACTCTTCTCTCATACTATACCATGACACACGTGGTTCATCTGTATGTTTGTGTGACAGTTTAGTATTAAAGATTGTACTCACTACTACATGTTAACGTCTACTAACCTTACCGCGCTAATTTATGATTGAATGTAAATTTATGTTGCAGCTAGAAACATACACAAAGGAAATTGAAGAAATGGAAAAGGCTACCAGGGAAGAATACCTAGCATCATTGCGCCGGCTGAGCAGTGGATTTTCGAGAGGAGTTTCAAAGTACCGCGGGGTGGCGAGGTAAGTAAATTCGCACTTGCATGCCGAAAATTGGACAAAATGTGGCTACTATTGTTCAAGATCACGCTCTTACTTGCTGAAATCAATGTTTTTCACAGGCATCATCACAATGGGAGATGGGAGGCGAGAATCGGAAGAGTTTTCGGAAACAAGTATTTATACCTCGGAACTTATAGTATGTATTTTAACCACCATCTCTTTAATTTTATTATGTTTTCTCCAATTTTAGATGCATATCATGCACTGTCCAAATGCTTCAAAATTCTTTCACTTTCCATGCCTTGACATTTTTATTTTCTGTACGAATAATAAAATAATTATTAATTAAATTATCTCCTCCTAGCAAAGCCCCGCAAGTAAATTCCACATGTGAGACAGGACAGGACCACCAAAAATGTACCAACTATATTTTGTACGAGTAATGAAAATCATTTTCTCTCTATCAATATCCCAACAACTATATCTGTGTTTAAATTTTCGAAATTAGTAGGGGGATAAAGACGCTTTCTTGAGCGGTATTCTAGTTTAATCTATATTATGGTAAGGAAGATTTCAATTTAAAGTATAGAAATGCATGTCACTTAGTAAATAAGAAATTTTAAATTCGATTTTCGCTAAATGCATATTCGAACCAAATTATTATGTTTGTGACTTGGCCCAATCACTTATTTGTGTAAAGAAAAATGCTCAGGAGACCATGTTTTTAGGCCTTACCATGCAAAGCCGCAGTTAGTCATTGGATTATTATTTTAGTGTTGCTTCATATGTGGTTTACAAAATATAATTTTAAGTAGATGACCTAGATAGCGTTACTAAATAAATATCATTGTATTTAGGAAAATAAAATTACAAAAATGCATGTTGTTTTAGCCAATTTTGCGATCCGCCCCTAAATAGTAGTATTTGGTGGGGTTTTGGGTTGGGTTGTGATTTTCACACACCTTACTATTTTTCTCACACTTCTTTCTATTTTTTAATACTTAATTGGTATTCTACTATTTAATCTTCTATATATACATTTCCTACTTTTTTATAGTAATTAGTGAAAGATTAAATAGAGAGGTGTATATATGAAAGATTAAATAGCAGGATACAAATTAAGTATTAAAAAATATGGAGGGCTGTGAGAAAGGTAGGTAAGGGTGTGTGAAAATCACAACTGGGTTTAGCACGGGCAAAATCTGGTACATGCGGAAGTACAGGCGACACGCAAGCATTTGACTGGATCTGGGTTTAAAGCAGCAAACAGAGTGTGAGTTTTAATTGCCAGCAGTGGGGGCACGTGACTTCGTTTTATGGGAGAGAAAAATAAATAAATAAAAGTCGGCTGTCATTCTTCTTTTCTTCAAAAGACAGGATCAGATTTCAGACTTTTATTTATTTATTATTATTATTTATTTTCATATTTTATTTTTGGTTTTGATCCAAAAAAATGAAAAGGGAACATTTTCGGATTTTTTCCACAAAATCTATCAAATTAGGTGATTCAAATTCTTAAAATTTGATCAAATAATTTAAATTATTATTAACCTTTATTTTTAATCGGTAAATCAAATTTCAAATATCTAAATCTTCTGATTAGATGAATTTGGTAGAACCAATCGTGAGATATCTCTTTTCCCAAAAAAGCCTTTTAAAAAGCGACGGGTACGGGTGCTCACGTGTCTTATTGCCCGGCTTGTGGCTCTCTCTTGATGTGCCAAGTCATCCTGGCCATGCTTTCCTGCCAGATCCTAACCGTCCAAATCTTGGCTGTGTTGTGTGTCTGCTTCCCAATTCCCATCTTTATTTCTTAGAGAGAGAAAACTTGAAATAAGTAGAAACCTAGTGTCCTTTTCATCTTGTGTGGACGATTTACAACCGTTGATAGATGCTTATATAGTTTTATAGTTATGTTCGCCGACGGTTGGCAATTGTACACTTGGTTTATCAAAATTCAACTAGGAATGGAGATTGAAATGTGTGACCGTATTTTCATATTAATAAAATAAATAAAAAGGGAGACGGAATTTGACAAACGAACATGTGGAAAGAGTACTAGTTGCCTTCACCTAATTCCTACCTTCTTTTTTGCTTTTTAATGCATCAAAAATTAGGTATTGATGGGCATAAAAATTCTCATAGATTAGCTGCATGTTGCAATTGTACGGACGAATCTTCAGTTATACGTACTTTTACTTAAACTACTATCGATAAACAATCA
The DNA here is from genome assembly GCF_019419815.1 of Pyrus x bretschneideri. NCBI lineage: Eukaryota > Viridiplantae > Streptophyta > Magnoliopsida > Rosales > Rosaceae > Pyrus > Pyrus x bretschneideri. The sequence goes on from NW_025999801.1 coordinate 1,448,461, forward strand.
TAACGCTACTTGTGTATTACATTGTAGATCACATCACTAATAGATATAAGTATGTTGCACAAATATACGAAATTTATGAGTCTCGTCTCTATTCGAGTTGCAGTCTACAATGTAGTTCACATGAATAATCCAAATAGTTTTATTAGTCGTTTATTGATCGTTAACTGTTTGTTTTTTTGAAGATACACAAGAGGAGGCAGCAGCTGCATATGATATGGCGGCAATAGAGTACAGAGGAACAAATGCAGTGACCAATTTTGATATCAGCAACTACGTTGATAGAGTCAAGAAGAAAATCCACCCTCTGGATCATCAAAAATCAGAGGGTCAACAGCCTTCCAATTGCTCGAACACTGGACCACACAAACAAGAAGAAGAAGTCGAATGCAAAGTGCAGCAATTGCTACCACAACAGCAGCAGCAACAACAAGAACAAGAACAACGCAAAGTGCACCAATTGCAACCGCAACAACAGCAACAAGAACAAGAACGAATGATTTACCCTCATCTGCTGCATTGCATGGAAAGCAATACAATGGAGCAAGTAATGGATCGTGATCATGCAGAGGAGCACCAGTTTAGTTGGAACTTTTTGGACACCGGAATGATGACTCAGCAGGTTCCGGTTCCCGATGACATCCCTCTTGACAACAAGTCGTTGGAGTTACCGGACTCGTTCGAGGACTTGGGGTTCGAAGAGAATTTTGACTTGATATTTGGTGCAACTGATGATGGCAGTTTGGGTGGCTTGATGGAATCTGCTGGGTGTGGGGTGGATCAGGTGGGTGTGGATGTGGGTGTCCCAGGAAACTTGGAGGATAATGGGTCTTCTTTTTCTCCATCATCAACAACTACCTCTCTTTCTTTGTAACTTATTGTGTTTGAACTTGGAAGGGTGTTGGTCAATGTGGGAGGGTTGGGGGATTGTTGGGGTTGGTCTCAGTTTGTTGTGATTCTATGTGGGTGGGTGGACTGGGAGGATTATAGACCAACAAAAATTATAAAACAAGAGAAAGGTTTTGCCTTTTTCGTACCTTTGGTTTTGGGTGAAAGAAATAATTTTCCTTTATTTTTTTAGAAGTAGAGAATAGTAAAGGGAACAAAAAGTGGGAATCTTGATAAAGATTTCTTCACTTTTAACCCTTAAAAATTAGATTCGTTTCGAGTTAGGTTATGTTTGGGTGAGGAATTTTTGAGTCATGAGATTGAAAGTCAAATCATAAAGAAAAGGGTAGGGGTGATTAGGAAATGCACCTTTTAAGTATTGCCTTTGATTATGTTTGGGTGGAGAATTTTCGAGTCATGAGATTGAATGAGATTGAAAGACAGATCATAAAGAAAGGGGTAGGGGTGATTAGGAAATGTACCTTTTAAGTATTACAAAGGCAATGTAGGAGAAATTTGCATATTACACATTCAATTCCAAAGGAGGTTAGCTAATTCCTCTGCCTTTGTACTTGTAGCGCTCAAACGAAGCATTTTCTAATCCCTCCTACCCAACATTTTATGATCATTTTCTTCATAATATGACTTTCAGTTCCGTAACTTGGAAATCTCTCAGCCAATAGGTTTATATGCATATATTGATTAAGAGGTTTAGACTTAAAAATATATTTACTAAAAGGTTTAGACTTAAAAAATCTGTGTTATTAGCACTGTACATTTATAATACTTATTAGTCTCGGCTTAAAAGTTTGACCTGACTTTGAGAGTTTGCTTGTTACTGAAGCCCATTAAGATTTTTAAGGTACGGAAGCAATATCCCAAACAGATTAGGGTAGAAAGACTTGTATTTCATCATTTAGTTTTTAAATAAAGTTTCTAGCCGTTTGCAAAGTCAATTGGACATTGCCTCTCCGTAAAGGCCACTGTATACGACATTAAAGTTAGCATGGTCTCGTGCTACGCGTGTTGGACACGTGGTGGATATAGAGGTGTTTATCTGTTGAACAAATTTACTGAACACTGACTGCCCAAGAAGCTTAAACGCATAGATTCTTATCACATGTCAAAAGTTACAAAGCTTCTAGTTGTAGAATGCAAATATTCGTCAGACATGAGGCTTCATAGGTGTCTCATAACCAAATGTAAAAACTATTCGGTTTTGTCCCTCAAAGAAAAGAGACAAAAACCTAAGCCAAAAACACATCAGGTGTTGCCCAAGCACCATTGATCCAAGTGAGGGATATTGCTAGCACATTTAAATCAATCACTCCATCATTTGTTGCTAGATTAATCAATGTGGATACTCTTAGAGGCTCAACACTTGGAGAGCTTCACATGACCAATCATGAAGAGGAAGATAGCCAAGTACGAGGAAGATTCAACAAAGTTGCACGTGAGTGGCTAGGGATTCAAGTAAGTTAATTTCTTAATCCTTATCCTTTGTTGCTATATCAGTTACAACCAATTGAATATATAATTAAGAAAACATATGTATGTTATTTATTTTTCACTGCGTATTTAACTATTCAAATTAAATTTATACCAATATACCCAGAGGCCAACATAATGCACTATAGATGCGAGGGAAGGAGTTGCAAACTTGTAGAAGAAACTCTCTCATCTGTTCTCTATGCACTCATCATCCAACGTATATTCTTACAATTACGCTCGACAATTTTTTAGGCTTATAAATTGAGATTTTATGGTAATCTGCGAGTCTAAAATGTTATTTTGGGCAAACACATACGTAGGCAACTGAAAACGTCAAAAACGTCCATGCACATAAAGTCACGTTTTATTCTTGTCGCCAATTTTAAAAGGCTTAGAGAATCTCCAATGATATAGGCAATTAAAGTAGATAAAATTGTACTATAAAGGCCAACGTGACATGTTACCTACTTAATTGATTAATGAAAAAAGTTTATCACTTCAATGGATTATGCAAATCAAGTAGGCATACTTATATTTTATTATTTTATTTCATTTATAACATTTGCTTTTATATTTTAGTTTTGCCATCTTCCTCTATATAAAATATTTTACTACCAAAAAATTGTGTTACCGAATTGCCTAGTCTTGGTATTGTAGGCAACATTGCCTACTTTAAGGGAGTAGGCAAAATTTGCAAACTCAATTGCATATATCATTGGGGTAGTTTTTGCCTACGCGATTCATTAAAATGCATTTCGACACTCAATTGCTTGTACCATTGAAAATGCTCTTATAATGGTACTAAAATTGCCAAGATAAACAAGTTGCGTGGTCACTTGCTTTTTTATTTATTTATTTTATTTTTTTGTCAAGAAGGGTCTTAATTTGAAGAGTAACTTATAAGAATAGGTTCACCAGTATATGACATTTTGATTCAATAATACATTATCACGTATAGACAAACTGCACATAATAATGTATTATTAAACAAAAATATTACGTAACCGTGGACCGTTCCATGTAATCATACTTAAATTTGAATTATTTCCTAAATTACGAATTTGATATATATGTAATTATAAAATGTTCTCTTACACGTTATAATTACCAAATGGAGAGTGAAAATGTCAACCGAAAAGAAAAAAAGAAAAGGGTAGTTTTGATATAGGCAGAGACAGAGAGTGCAGTGACGAGGATGACAAAACCCTCTTTCTTTTTCTGGGTTTTTGGTTTGGGGCTTATGCTTTATGCACTTAAACTCGGCTACTCTTTTAACACAAACAATTGGAGCTCTACCCTCTTATACTTTTACAGTTACTTGGCCCCAAATTGGCAAACCCTAATTTCCAACACTTTCAGGAAATTGAAGCGACAATGGCACTTCAATTCCCAGTCCCAAAATTGAGGCTCGATGAAACCAGGTGAGATTTTTGTTTATTTATTTAATTATTTCACACGTTTTTCTTTGCTTCGTTTGATCCTTTTTTTGTTTTGTTTTGAAATGATATCTGAACTGAATGTTACTTTACTTACTGTTTTGTTTGAACTAGAAAGGCAATGAATTACTGTGAATGATTTGTGTTTTTTTACTGTTAAAGTTATCTTTTCTCTGTAAACACAAGAAATCAGGATTCACTGTAACACCGTTACCCGAGGTGAGGTACGAGAAAAAGTGATGTTAAATAATTTTTAATTATTTTACTGTGTAAATCTATTAATGCACCATCTTGAAAATTTATTTTAATGGGTTTCTTTTTAAAATGAGTTATAAAAATATCATTTATAACAAAAAAATCATATCGATTAAAAAAAATAAAAGGAAATATATAACATTACCACATCAATCATCAAATTAACATTTGACATTTATTTTTTGATATTTCTATTAGAATTGCTTTAAGACGCGTTGCTTGACTAAAACCCCACAATTAATAATAATCGCTTTGACTAACACGACCCAACGAATTTTGCTTTGACGAAAACGAGTCAATTACAAAAAGATCAGACGCGTTTTCATTTGCAATTTTTCCAGGAAGTAGATAGGAATGACCCAACTAATTAGGAGTTGGAATTTTCTGCACCGAAAAGCCTCTGTGACCTCCCTGTGGCCATTCTTAGAGTTTGACACCAGTCAGCTACTAACTCTAGTTTAACACTGTTAACTCTGAAAAAGATTATAAAAAAAAAAAAAATGGATCCATCTCCATCCCGCTCTCAGATCTGTCAATCTCACCCTCTTCTTCTACCTCTCAACCCACAGAAACCATAGCATTATTTTGTTTTTTGTTTGTTCATCGATCGTAAACTATGGCGCTTGTGAGAGCAGCTCAAGGAACATCTTCTGATTCCAACACTCATTGGGGTTATCGTTACGATGTTTTCTTGAGTTTCAGAGGCGAAGACACTCGCAGGACTTTTACTGACCACCTCTATACAGCCTTGAACAACGCAGGATTTCTCACCTTCCGAGATGACGACGAACTTGAGAGAGGAGAAGATATCAAGCCAGGACTACAGAAAGCAATCCGGCAATCACGAGCGTCTGTTGTCGTGTTTTCGAAAGATTACGCGTCATCCAGATGGTGCCTTGATGAGCTTGTCATGATCCTTGAACGCAAGAGGACTACCTCGGACCATGTAGTATTACCAGTCTTCTACGATGTCGATCCATCCCATGCGAGGAAGCAGACGGGAAGCATCGGAAAAGCATTTGCAAGACACGAGAAAAATCAGTCGCCGAATAAGGTGCGGGGATGGAGGGAGGCACTTGCAGAGCTTGCTGATCTAGCAGGGATGGTCTTATCAAATCAAGCTGATGGGTAACTTTCATTTGCCCTTTTTATCTTTCTAGCGTCAATATTGGAAGGTTAATTTATTTTTAACCAAAAATTTGCTTTGCCTTCCTTTTTCTGAACAATTTGTTCTTATCTCTCTAAACCCATGTGTTCTACACGTGTCGAGTTCGAATCCCCTCTTAGTTCGAATCCTCTGTGTATACAATAATTCTTTTACCAAAAGTGCATATAATAACTTTCATAATTTCGTTTTCCCTTGTTTCATGTTGTCAACAAAGTTTCATTTTTATTTTTAGCTAATTAAGTTGTGCTGTCAAAATAATGTGTAAGTTTATCCTCCTTCCGGTTGTTACCTTTGTAACTTTCTTAGGTAGACAACATGTTTGATTTATATTTCATTTTTTTGCAAATTCGTAGGTACGAGTCAAAGTTTATCACAAAAATTGTTAAGGTGATTGGTGACAAGCTACTTCGCACACCCTTGGCTGTTGAATCCAACTTGATTGGAATCCAATCTCGAGTCAAACACATCAATTTATGGTTACAAGATGGATCAACTGATGTCGGTATAGTTGTTGTGCATGGGATGTCTGGAATAGGGAAGACAACAATTGCTAAATATGTTTACAATTCAAATTTTACAAGTTTTGAAGGGAGCAGCTTTGTTGAAAATATCAGAGAAACAGCAAGTCAACCGAACGGGTTAGTTCAAATTCAAATGCAACTTCTTTACGATATTTTGAAGGGGAAGGAGGAGAAAGTGCACAACGTCAGTGAAGGAATAATTAAGATTGTAAGAGCCATAAGCTCTAGAAGAGTTCTTCTTGTTCTTGATGATGTAGACCATAAGGAGCAATTAGATGCAGTACTACTGATGAAAGATCGGTTTTATCCCGGAAGTAAAATAATCATAACAACAAGGCGTGAAAGGTTGCTAAAGGCACATCAAGTTACTAAGGTCCACGGAGTTGAAACTTTGGATTACGATGAATCGTTGGAGCTCTTAAGCTGGCATGCGTTTGGCCAGGACCATCCCCCTGAAGGTTACATGGAATATTCAAAAAAGCTAGTGCGGTATACTGGAGGACTTCCATTAGCTCTTCAAGTTTTGGGTTCTTCTCTGTTAGGCGAAAGTATGGGTGTGTGGGAAAGTGCATTGGAGAAGCTACAAGTTATTCCTAATGGCGAAATCATGAATAAACTAAGAATAAGCTATGACAGTTTACAAGATGACCATGATCGGAAATTATTCCTCCACATTGCTTGTTTCCTAATAGGAAGGGACAAAAAATACATTGTTAGAATACTAGATGGATGTGATTTCTATACAACTGTTGGCATTCAAAATCTCATTGATAGATGCTTGGTGAAAATTGATAAACACGACAAGGTAACCATGCACGATCTGATTCGTGATATGGGAAGAGAAATAGTTCGCCTAGAATCAGAAGAGCCTGAGAAACGTAGTAGACTTTGGCGTCGTAAGGATTCCTTCCGAGTACTGAGGGAAAAGACTGTACGTAGAAACATGCCTTTTAGATATATATATATGTTTTTCTCTTCTTGTGAAAATTATCCATATTAATGTTGTTCCCTTTTTTTCTTTAGGGTACACAAACAATCCAAGGTCTTGTCCTGGACATGCATTGGCATCCTGCAAACAGTCCAATAAACACAAATGAGACAGTCTTTGAAACCAATGCATTTGAAAGGATGCACAAATTACAACTACTCCATCTTAGACGTGTACGGCTAGAGGGATGTTACGCAAATTTCCCTACAGGATTAAGATGGTTGTGTTGGCCTGAATTTCCTTTGGATTCTATACCCATTGATTTTCCTTTAGAGTGCCTAATTGTTCTTGAAATGCAATATAGTAGCTTGACACAAGTCTACAAAGGAACAAAAGTATGTTACTCTACGCATCTCAATTCATTTTCCTTCTTTTGCTTTTTTAAGTTTTGATTCGTTGACTAATTGCATATGTTAGAATTAACTCCCTCAAATATTATTTCTCTTTTTTTTTTTCTTTATTTTAATTTTTTTTCCTGCAGTTTCTTCCTTCATTGAAGATCCTTGATGTGAGCCATTCTCATGGCCTTAGTCAAACCATGGACTTCTCATACTGCCCCAATCTAGAGGAATTGATTCTTGTAGATTGCAAAAGCCTGCTTGATGTTCATGAATCCATTGGAAACCTAGAGGGACTTGTGTACTTGAATATGGAGGATTGCAAGAATCTTAGGATGCTTCCTAACATGTGCATGCTAAAATCACTTGAAACACTCAATTTATCTGGTTGCTCAAATCTTGATGAGATGATGAAGAAGATGGAATCTGTGAAAGTTCTCGAAACAGATGGTATTCTAAGTGAATTACGGCCTGGTACAAGTTCGAGTATCTTGACTTATTTGCCATGTTCTTTAGTAAGGTTAAACCTTAGTAGGTGCAATCTTTCTGATGATGCCTTTGATACAGATTTAAGTAATCTATCCTCGTTGCAAGATCTATATTTAGATGATAATCCAATTTCTAGCCTACCTGTTTTCATCAAAGGTTTGAGGGAGCTCTGTGATCTCTCATTTTTGAGATGTAAGAGGCTCGAATCACTTGTGGGGTTGCCGAAAATTGGATGGCTTAATGTACGTGGTTGCATATCGTTAAAAACTGTAACATATCAAGCCAATGAGTTGAGAGCATTGACCTATGTGGGTGAGAACCACAATGGTGAGAACCGCAATGTAATTGAGTGGGAGTACTATCACAAGTTAGAACCTATTGGCAAAGTTGATGTGGAAATAATGAAACTTTTCAGCTTGCACAACTTGGAAATGAGGAAATGTTTCGGCTTGCAAAAATTTAAACATGTTGATTGGATTTGGAGTCCCGTTCAGGTGCCTCTCTCTCTCTCTCTCTCTCTCTCTCTCTCTCATCGGAAAGAGTTGCCTAATATAGTCGATTCCGTGCCATGTACACAGGGACTGCATCAACAAGGTATATACAGCACATATTTTGCTGGGAATGAGGTTCCTGGCCGGTTCAACTATAAAAGTACCAAGTCCTCAATTTCTTTTATTGTGCCTTTTCTTGCAAGTCACAAAATTCGGGGCTTGAACATCTTTGCTACCTATGCAAGCGAGGAGAGTTGGATTTGGGCTTATGGTCCTGATCCATCAATGAGTATTGAAGTGAGTAACAAGAGTAAGGGTCTGAAGTGGCTCTATGGCCCAAGATTCTGCCGTGGTCCAGGAGGGAGAGGAGAAGATGTGACATGGTTGAGCCATTGGAAAATGGACAATCAAACAATAATATTAGAATGTGGAGATGAAGTGGTTGTTTCCGTAATGACGATGGTACGTGATCAGTTAATTCGGGTAAAGGAATTTGGTGTGGAGCTTGTGCAAGAGCACCAAGACAAGATGAGTACCCAACACAACACCACTCCAGATCCTAATGATCCATTTGTCATCGGTGGGGATTTGTCACCGCTGGAGAATGTATCAGGAGAATACGAATTTTGCTGGTTCAGTGAAGCAGAAATGAAAAATACTGATTTTTGTAGGCCGAAATGGTTGAATACCCTCATCATGGACTCAGGTAAATTATGCTCCATTAAAGCACTTAGGGGTCTGCCCGTATTCATTTCATTTAAGTTTTCTCAAAATTTTCTGTTATTTGTATGTTTTTCAGACAAAGAAGAAGAGCAACAGAGCGATCTTGATCACAAAATTGCAGCAGCGAGTGCCAGAGGCAATAACTGCCATCCGGGAGGATGGAGGGGGCTAGTCACTGCTGCCGTCTTCCTTCTCACGCTAACTCAAATCGTTCGGCCCTCCATCTCTCAGAAAAAGAAGCGACAGTAGTCAAAAAGCCCTCCATGAGTTTTTAATTTTACGAGATGTCTTCAAAATGTTCTCTGCCTTCAAACACCAGACTTGGAGTTCATAACTAAGCCATGTTAACCGCTTGGGATATGAAAGACCCTTGCTATCCTATTAGATATCAAGTTCAAATGTCTTCAGCATCATCAAATATTGTGTACATTATGGCATTAGCGTTACCAACTTTTTCTTCCCTGCCACTGATTGCTTACATCCTCATGCAACCGAAGACATACACATGGATGTATGCGAGTTGTAAATAAGGAAAACAAAAAGACTTTCACACACCTTTGACATAGGTATCTTTAGCAACACTGGCAAGAATCAATTCTTTGAATTTGGGGGAAATCTTTAAGATGTTGCAAATGACAATTGCAGAAATACAATTCCAGAAACAATCAAAATTTCAGAAATCCCAAATTTTCACAAACCTAAAAATCAACCACAGAAGAAAATAATTCGCGTCCAAGAAATTGTCAGCGGCGGCGCCCTAACGACGCCTCTCCATGAACGTGGCGTCTCGTCGTAAGAATTCCAGGCGAGGATCTGCGACGGTGAAACCGAGACCGAGAGACTTGGTCCAATTTAGACTTGAGAGAGAGAGAGAGAATCAAAGTGTATGGAGTACTGAGGAGGAGGCTAGTCGAGAGAGAGAGATTTGGGTTTGGGCGGGGAAGAGCGAAGAAAAGTGGAGAGAGAATCAGAATGAAGACAAGTGACTCAAGAGAGTTTTAATTATAAATGAATGATTGAGATTAAATCTCAACCAAATCTAACCACCTATAATAATTACAATTGTATATTTAATAATATAATTTGATTATAAATTATTATAATCTAATTTTCGGTTCGGGACGGGGTTATCGAAAGAAAGCATAAATTTTTTGGGATCGGGTACCGAACGGTTCGGTTTGGAAATTTCGGGATTTTATTCCACCCAATAGTAATACCAGCGGACAGTATAAAGTGGCGTGGCATCTCAAGAGTCTTTCTTCTTAGCATTTCTCATTTGAGTGCATTCCGCGTTGCAAAATGGGGTTCAGATGTCTTGAGTTTTAGGGGTTAGTGAATAAAAGTGAGTATTCCATCGGGCCTGGTGGCGGTGGAAGACAGAAGGGAGGAGGAAGAACTATCCGATCCGAGCATGGAAGAATTTGACAAGAAGGTATCAATCACAGACCCAATGGAAGAAGAAAGTGTGGCATCTAAAACAAAAACCGTCGCTTTGCTCCGCGAGTTCCTCGGAATTCAGCAGCGGAGGGCGGAGGCCTACGCCAAGCTCAAACGAGGGATTGGGGAGTATATGGAGTCGTCGCCGCCCTTCGGGAGTAGATGCGGAGTTGGCGTACCAGCAAGTTTGCAGTGAGGTGACGCTCGAATTCAACGAGTGCTCGAAGCAAGTTCTTCGGATCGAATCGCTGTTCCTCAACGATCCCGATTTCTCCCGGATTGATTTAGCCCATCTCCTCAGAGCTGTTCAGACCCACGAGAAGCAGAAACTGAATTTGGTAATTTAACTCGTCATATCCTTCCAGTTTTGTTTAATTTAATTTAATTTTCTGTTTAATTCATATTATCATGCATAATTGCCGCTCAAATAATTTGGCAAGGCTTTGCTTTGTTGGTAGCAAGTTAATTAGATGCTTATAGCCTTATAGCCTTATAGAACAACTAGATAAAGAACCCCATGATCCACGTAAAGGGCTCGTAGCTCAAGCGGTTAAGAACAATTACTCAAGGTCTTGTGTGCGAATTCCCCTCCTCTAATATTTCTTGTATAGATAGAAATGAAGAAAAAGGAACAATCTTTGGTGCACTTCTGCTACTGTGAGCAATGTGTGTACTTATGTTGTTTGTTGCAAGATTTGGCTCCATTGTTTTCTGACATGAAGTATACTGGTTGTTTGTTTGTTTTAAAGACGGTGACAATTCAGGTGTTGAAGAGGGCTGGAAGACCCTCAGAGCGTCTGGTGAGTCATGAAAATTGCAGATTTAACAGACCAATGGAGCATGAATGCGTGCATCTCCACGAGATAACAGAAGCTGCCGGAACTGAAGAGGCAGAAGCGAATGCCCAGTATGATAATGATCTCAAGGAAGCCATTAGAGGGGTGCAGGATGCTGTAACCGCTATAAATGAGCATTTGGAAGAAGTCAGATACGAAATTGCCGCCCTTGAAACCGAGTAGTAAACTCACATGTTTCATCACGTAGGTATACTTTTCTCGGTACTGACAACTATAGTCCGAAACTCTGAAAATTAACCAGACATACACTTGGTGCATATAAAATATGATCTAGGAATAGTGGAGGTTAATCTATTATTTGAAAACTTTGTGAAGTAATGATGAATCAGGATAGATTGACGCTTTCTTGATTGTTTTAATAACAGTATGGATGTCTTCGCTCGCTGAAATGTATATAGTTCCTCGTGTGCAGCACATACGAAGATCAAGCTACAAACTGTTTAATTTTCCGAGTGCCATACATGAATGTTCTGAATCTATGCTTTCTTCTGTTCTTCCAAATGTTGCAGGTAATGGGAAGAAACGTAGCAGTTACTTATGTTCCAAGAATAGAGCTATCATAGCACAAAAGACCAACGTTCTTTGCAATTGCATGTATGCAAAACACCACTTTTCTATCGGGAAACAGTGGAAGTTGGTCGTACCATTGCTATTTTGTGTTCAACTTATAAACAATCTAATTTCTCCTTTATATAATAATTAGCTTTAGTTCATATATATATATTGTATAATTAATCAGCTTGTTTTATTGTTGCTTCAGCGGGCGTAACCTTGAGGAACTCTTCACAGTCAGAGCTAAAGGAATGATATACTTGTTCATATATTTCAGAAAACTCTCACTGGTGTAAATCATTACCAAGTATCGACCCAATCATGGCCAGAAGGTCTTGTTTGGTTGTACATTACTTCACAGTCAGAGCTAAAGGAATGATATATTTGTTTTATTGGTGCTGTAATTTTTGATACAATGTATCGACCCAATCATTACCAAGTCCCCTTTGCTTCTTTCACTGGTGTAAATTGTTTGGTTGTGCATTACTTCTAGATGAATCTGAGTCTTCCTTTACATGGCTGTTTTGGACATGGCTTTCTGCCATGAATGAACGGCCTCCTGTCTCTATAACTACAGACCAAGACAGAGCCATAAAAGTAGCAGTTGCTCAGGTATTTCCAGAAATGCGGTATATGCAAGTGGCATATTTTAAGAGAAGGTCATGAAAGAGTGGCTCTTATATATCTTGGTCATCCTTCCTTCTACGGAGAGATATATAGTTGCATCAACTTTTCAGAGACAATTGAGGATTTCGAATCATCATGGGCATCCCTTCTTGATAGGTACGATCTACTGAGAAACGACTGGCTACAGGCTGTGTATAATGCTCGAAAGCAATGGGCCCCGGTCTATGTTCATGGAACTTTCTGTGCTGCAATTTCCTCAAACCAAGGTGTTAGTATTTTTTTCCGATGGCTATGTGAATCAACAGACAAGTATACCTCTGTTATTTAAGCAGTATGAAAGGGCTCTTGAGCATTCATTAGAAAAAGAAATAGAAGCAGATTATGATACAATATGCACTGCTCCTGTACTGAAGACACCTTCACCAATGGAACAGCAGGCAGCTAACTTGTATACCAAAAAAGTTTTTGCAAAGTTTCAAGAGGAATTGGTTGAAACTTTTGTTTATACTGCAAATAAGATTGAGGGTGATGGGATAGTCCGTAAATACAGGGTTGCAAAATATGAACATGATGACAAGGCGTATATAGTCATATTAAATTTCTCCGGAATAAAAGCAAGCTGCAGCTGTCAAATGTTTGAATATTCAGGCATCCTGTGTAGACATATTTTAACTGTCTTCACAGTAACAAATGTTCTTACCCTTCCATCACATTACATATTGAAGCGATGGACAAGAAATGCTAAATCCTGTGTTGGACTAGATGAACAGAGTTCAGATCTGCAAGGTATTGAGACATTGGCCATGCGCTTTAACAATTTATGTCGGGAAGCCATTAAGTATGCAGAGGAAGGGGCAGTTGCTGTAGAGACTTACAATGCAGCAATGAGTGCTCTACAAGAGGTGGGAAAAAGATTGCTGTCGTAAAGAAAAATGTTTCCTTTATACCTGAGGTCTGGAGTCTTATTTTGGAATATGTTCTCTAAAGATATAGGATTTTGACCCATTTTAGGTGATAACTTTTTCGTTAACCAAATTCTACTTTAGTGCGGAAGTGATTTATCATCTTGTGAAAACCATTTAAATATTCGTGCTATTTGTGTTGAACCCATTTAATTATTCTTTTCACTGTATTTTCAAATAACTTATGCTTGCTGAATTTGGTCACTGACGTAGCCTATTTGTGTTGCTAGTTCCTTGTCATGTACCCTACTTGGCTTCTTGTTCTAATTTCTTTTACTTCAACTGTAGCTACAAGATTATGGGAAAAATCCTGCAGGGGAGAAAGAGGTACAATTTAGGCTAACAAGGGTTACACTAGAGCCTATGTTAAGATTGATGGCCTATGTCAGTCAGCAGCTCTCTGCACCAGCCAACAGAGTTGCTGTCATCAATTTGAAGGTATGAAAACTCAAAGTTTCGGCCCCTCTCCCATCAAATTTTCTGAGGAAGTTCAGTTTGCTGAGATCTTTTAACAGTTTTTTCTTTGTGTTAAGGTAATGACAATTAAATTTCTAGGCTTTCACCCTAGTTTTACAATTGGATTGGCATCACAGTTCGACTTGTGACACAGAGTTGTCAAATGTAAGACGGCTCTGATTTCCAGAGAATTGGGCTATCTGCTGTCAGTATAGGTTGTTGAATGGTATAGAACTAAAGATTTCTGGATTAAGCGGCCAATATAGGTTTATGGTGGGAAAGTATAATAGTGAGTAACCTGCAAAATAATTTGTGGGTTTAGTTCAACAAAGTTAAGTTGTAGGAATTGTGCTGTAGCTTGTAGGTAAGATTTTGGGCTTCCAGAATAAGGATTTCCTGTCGGTAAAAGGATCGGGAAAGACAGACTTTTGGGTGTAAAAGGATATGCCAATGGGGTGTCAAGGTAGGAAATGTTAAGCTATTTTCTGGCTGGAAGCAGCAGGAGGCGACAACAGTCATCAGGGATTTGATGGCTGCGCTGTGCTGAAGCTGAAAGGGTCATTTTTTTTGGGTCAAAAGCTGATATGTCCTGGGTGTTATCTCAGATTTTTTATGAGGTTCATAATTCTGTTATATTTAGGGTGGGTCTAGCTGGATTAAGCATAATCCAGTTCACCAAACGGGCCATATGTGGTCAACATTTATGATATCGTTAAGTAATCCGATTTTATACGAAATTATTCTGTTTTCCTTAAATTTGTCTGCCCAAGTGTTCAATGGACATTATTGTGGTTTCTCAGCTTCAAGATACAAAGACAACTTCTGGAGAAACGGAGGTCAAGTTTCAAGTTTCCAGAGATACACTAGGTTCCATGTTGAGATCAATGGCTTAGCAGCTATGACAAATGTAAGCATACTATTTGCTGTACTACTTTGGTCTTAGAATACGAAATTATTGAATGAATTATTTTGATGCGTTGTAGTTTCCATTTCTCTTGAGGTGTTGTTCTGTCCCTTTCCCTTTTTACTATTTTGTTACATGTTGATTGGAGAGTACTTTTTATATCTATTTCTTACATCCGTACTACCAACATATCTAGAAAAATTGACATTTAATCCTTTTTTGTATCTGTATACCTAAACCCTTCAAATAGGAGAAGCACGCAATATAAGTTAACCTTACAACCGAAACCTAAACATTACAATGTTTCTTTCCAACCTTGCGTGGCCTGTGCAAATCCACAATGTCAAATAGGTTCTTGGTTCACCCAAAACCTTACAACAAACACCTTGTGATAATCGCTTAGATAAATCTCCATTGGTCATGCATGAACTGCAGAAGTAAATAGACAGCACAATACTCTACAAAACTTTATAAAAGTTCCCCGGTGTTTTATACATAGGTTCTTTTGTGAATACCCAAAGATCAAGTAATTCAAAATCAAACTGTCTATAGCTCCCTAGTAACACAGGGATTCCAATCCCGTCTCTCGTATTTGCACTCTCAGGGAACTAGGAAGGTGGAGTATTCTGCTATGACATCTAACTGCTGTAGAAACTATTATCTGCTCTCAAGCTTCCATCTCTCTCTTTGATGCTGAAATTTTCTAATGGTTGAAGGGTAAAGATTTCCGTTGAAGCTTGAAGTTCAAAAAATAAAAAATAAAAGTAAAATAAAAGGATGTGGTCAACTCTCAGTGTCGAGACCTTGATTCACAACCCAATAATGTGAGAATCAAGGATGGTGGTTGGTCTTACAACCTACCCAGGCTTAGTCTGGAGTATCATTGCTGGCTAGGTTGGTTGCGGTCATTATTAGTACCTAGGAGCCTCTATGAGTGCTCACCCCTCTACGAGTCTAACCTGAGTGTCTTTGTGCTGCTGCAGCTCCTCAGCGTTTTTGTACCTTTCAGACGATCTTGATATCTTCAAAACCACACTAGGATACTTTAGCAACTTAGCATTTACATACTGTTTTGTACTTAATTGTACTGATTCTGTATGAAGTAAATTTTGGGAGAAATGGATTTGTTCCTTCTTGGTACAAGTGTTATAATTGGTGACTATACCATGATTCTGTGTTGAAAACAGAGAGGTTCATTCAGATGCGAAGTATATAAACGAGTCATTTCATCTGCTTTGAAGTTGCCTTCGCCAAAGCTTCGAACCCAATAACCGTATCAAAGTTTTCATTGTACGAAAGGTGGCACCAGAGATTGAGGAGCGATGACGTTCGATGAAGAAATTCGGTTTAGTTGTAGCTAGATGTTTTATTCATAGGCCTACATCTTGTTTAGTTTTAGGTAGGGGGTATATAAATTGTTTCCATGTAACCATGTTTTCGGTGTATTTATATGCGCATAGTTAGTTGTGGCTGTCCAGATGCAATTGAGCCACGGCGTATATTTTGTATCTCAAGCTTCAGACTGGTGGTTCAGTTTTTATAAGAGCAAATTATAGAATTAGTCTTTACAGTTTAAACTAGTTTAGATTTAGTCCCTAAACTGAAAATTTGTTCATTTAGAGCTCGTTTAAATGTGCTTTTAAAATGACTGAAAGTGCTTTTGGTGAAAATGTTTTTGGAACCAATTTTTAGTAAAAATGCAAGTAATTCTGAAGGAAAAAAAAAACACTTAAAGTGCTTCATGGAAGAAGCCCATAACTGGTGCTTCTTGCAGAAAGCATTTCAAGTGCTTTGGGAACACAAAAACATTTTCTTTAAAAGCGTTTTCAATCATTTTAAAGCACATCCAAACGAGCCTTTAGATTCTTGAAATTTATTTAGAGTACAACATCAGTCCGTCTATTAAATTTTCTGTTGAAATCTTTTTTTATTATTTTTTATTATTATAAGAATTCTCCACATTTGGTGAAATTTAGGAACTTTAATTAACGAATTTTTAATTTAGGGAGAAAAATCTAAACTAATGTTAAAGGTGAGGCACTAATTCTATAATTTAGTCTCTAATTCATTGATTGGATGTCTCATTTTATTGTTGTATAAAATTCAATATCTAAGTCATTTGATATATATCTTCACTTGTAAGTGAGAGATCTTAAGTTCGATTATCGTCAAATACAAATTTGAATTACATTATATCTAACTCATTATAAAATTAAGCCGATTTCCTCCTTGTTAGCGTAAAATATGTTTTGTTTAAAAAAATAAAAAATAAAAAAAAGAATACTTGAGAGATTGTCAGTGACATGTGAGTCAATGCGACTCATGTGGCATTATAAGAAATATTAGATTAAGCCTCATCACTTGCTTTATGGCAAAAAGATTATTGTCTCTTTTTGTAGCCGATCAACCAATCCAATCAAATCAAATCGAATCTGTCAAAATCTAGTTTAAATCATCAAATCAAACAGTTTCAAACTCAGCATCCATTTGTTTGAAAATGTGAACGTGCGCCATCGATCGTTTTGGTCGACGCCGAAAGCCTTTCCGTCCAAAAACATGACACGAATTTCGGCATCGTTTTGGAGTTTTATGGGTCAAACAACGACTAAAGACTGAAAATTGAGGTCAGCGATTTCACACAACGTATCAACTATAACTAGATATCGAACCCCACGTAAACATTGAATTCTGCTTGCATTTTATATAAGTCAAACTTCACCCTTTCCACTTACAAGTGAAATGTGACAGGTTGGAGTTCAATCTCAAATCCAAACCAAAAACCATGAAAATTTGATCGTTGAAAGGGTCGGGGCACCCCGAAACCAAAGCAACATCACAATCATTCATTACCAAACAATGATGCCGAAGCTATTTTAGTTTACTTAGACTTTGACAGTGAAGAAAGTTGAGGTTTCATCTTCCCATTAAATGTGGAATTGTTCTATCTTTCCATTAATGTAGAATTTATTCTCAACATGCACCATCACGCAAGAGTAATTCGTTTTCAACACGCACCCTCACGTAAGCCTAACATGTGGACAACTTGCTTTGATATCATGTGGAGCATGTGTGGCTGTTTAGCTTTACACGTGGGACAACTTGCTTTGATACCACGAATAAAGTTGAGGTTCTACTATAAAACCAATTGTCAATATAAGGAGTGGTTCAACTTACTTATAAGCTCATGCACGGTCTATCTTCTCATCAATGTGAGATTCATTTTCAATAGATAGAAGAACAATTACATAAACTTCAAAATTCAAATCCCCTGCTGTCTCTGATGTTCTGACTTCTCATTCTGAGTACTAAGAGAGCTTAGCCAGCAACCATTATAACTGCAAAGCCAAGTTCCTAGCCCACTATAGCAAAGTAAAGGACCATTACTAAATGAAAGCACAATTCCTAATTAAAACACCGCTTGGAAGAAATCAAGTTACTAGGAAGTATTATATCGAATTTGAACTAGCCACCAGACTACATTAATGGCATTGCATCAATTTTTCATGTTTTTTAGGCTTTTTATCTAAAATGATCCATGAGATTTGTAGAACTCATCAATTTGATCGCTGAGATTTGAACTCAATAAAAGTAATCCCTAAGTTTGTTCACTATCAATCATTTGATACCTAAGATATTCCGTTGTACATACATAGCACAATGCTAGTGAAGTTGTACATTATTATTAATCAAAATCTTAGACTCATCCCATTATAACAATTGCCTAAGCCCTCGTCGTATATATGTTCGTGTCATACCATGCACGATTTGTATAGTTTGTACACATGTAAGAATATAGATAAGGTCAGTCAAATTATCGACGAATGTGCCTCCCTTCGTTGATACTTACTGTGGAATTGCGTATTACAGGATTATGTAAATTTTGGCATAGTTGTGATTCCCGATTCAAGTTCTATTCATATTTACTGTTGGATTGCATTTGGACAGAATATGGTTTCAATGATACTGTTTCTTGCCTTCTTCTGCGTGCAAAGTTTGAAATTTGAGATTCATATGGTAAGAATGTCCTACTACTAGTCTTGTTCTCTTAGATTTCATGGTCTAAAGAAATTGTGGTCACTCACTGTTCTATCTTAATGCAACGACAAATGATTATCTAACTTTGTTACTGTACTTTTTTCTTCACCGTTAAATTAAGATCGAACGACGAATAAGGATTGACTTGATGGTGAGCTAATCATCTTATTAGATTAATGTATGGATTCACCAGCTAGTTAAAAAGCTTCTCCTTTCTGGTAAGAGGGAACAGGAATTGTGCGAGCAATCATAATGGATATATTCAAGGAAATGCCACTCAACAACAATTATTTTTCAGAAGAACCCACGATACTATAGCCCAAATACTGGCTTAAGCATTTGGGCTTAATAAACATTACAAACCAGACAAAAGAACCCATTCTATGTAACTTCTGTCTTTGTATAATTATTATTACTACTACGTGTATTTATAAAATGATTTTGAGTTATAGAGAGTTTAATTACTGTGGCAATGGGAGTGCGAGCGAGTTTGAATAGGTCTTGTTTATGAAGCGGCAATGGGATAAGAACAATGGAAATCCAATTCAGATAAAGCACACTTTGAATGAATTGCAGAACAGTGATTTATCGTTTTTGTTTTCTAAATGGGTCTAAAGATAAATTTCCATATTAAATTGGGTTTATGAGGGTAGTTTAAGTATTAAATTTGAGTTTAAAAAGATATTGATAATTTAATTAACAATTTGTAAACTCAATTGGGCAGGATGTTATTGGAAAAGTATGTGAAACTAAACCCGAACATTTATTGAGTTTGGTTTGGATGGCCACACCTCTAACCAAACCCAATATGAGTTTTAATCTCAAATACCAAACTGACACATCTCGACTTAAAATGTCCACCTAAACATCCGAATTGAGGGTATTTTTGTTATTTTAGCCTTATTTAAGGGAGATTTTTTGTGGAATGATCAACATGATTAATGTAACATCCCACATCGCCCAGGGGAGTGATCCTTAAATGTATATTCACATCCCTACCTAGCACGAGGCCTTTTGGGAGCTCACTGGCTTCGGGTTCCATGGGAACTCCGAAGTTAAGCGAGTAGCGCATGAGAGCATTCCCATGATGGGTGACCCATCGGGAAGTTCTCGTGTGAGTTCCCAGAAACAAAACTGTGAGGGCATGGTTGGGGCCCAAAGCGGACAATATCATGCTACGGTGGTGGAGTGGGCCCGGGTTGTGGTGGGGGCCCGGGCCGGGATGTGACAATTAAGGAGGGTGGATTGTAACATCCCACATCGCCCAGGGGAGTGATCCTTAAATGTATATTCTCATCCCTACCTAGCACGAGGCCTTTTGGGAGCTCACTGGCTTCGGGTTCCATGGGAACTCCGAAGTTAAGCGAGTAGCGCATGAGAGCATTCCCAAGATGGGTGACCCATCGGGAAGTTCTCGTGTGAGTTCCTAGAAACAAAACCGTGAGGGCGTGGTTGGGGCCCAAAGCGGACAATATCGTGCTACGGTGGTGGAGTGGGCCCGGGTTGTGGTGAGGGCCCGGGCCAGGATGTGACAATTAAGGAGGGTGGATTGTAACATCCCACATCGCCCAGGGGAGTGATCCTTAAATGTATATTCCCATCCTTACCTAGCACGAGGCATTTTGGGAGCTTACTGGCTTCGGGTTCCATGGGAACTCCGAAGTTAAGCGAGTAGCGCATGAGAGCATTCCCAGGATGGGTGACCCATCGGGAAGTTCTCGTGTGAGTTCCCAGAAACAAAACCGTGAGGGCGTGATCGGGGCCCAAAGCGGACAATATCGTGCTACGGTGATGGATCAGGTCCGGGTTGTGGTGGGGGCCCGGGCCGGGATGTGACAATTAATGATGGACAAAATCAATGGTTACTTCTATTAATTTTAAATCTTAAAGATTAAAATGCGGAATTATGTGAATGTCAGATATTAATGGCTAAAAGGACTTTCCCTTATGAGCCGCTCAAACTTTATGTCATGGGTCATGGGTCACGTGTCATTGTTCTTTTTTGTTCCTGGTCTCAGTATTTGCGTTGTAACAATAGAAGTGGAATCAAATCCTGTCCCCACTAAGCCATGTGTCATTGTTCTAAAGAGACTACACGCAGATCGCGAAAGCTACAGTTGCCTGCCGTCGGGGAGACCCACAATGTTTTAAATATTACATGTCTCAGTATTTTATACCAGCAACGCCCAACATGTTGATGGAGAAAGATACGTGATCCACTGGTAAACGACGGATTACAAAATTTCTTTAAAGTTAAAAATTGAAGATCTTGGTTAGAAACTCTCTAATGGTGTAGAAGCAAATTTATAGTCAGCTATGAACTTAAAAAAAAGAAAAGAAAAAAAAGACACGAGAGAACACACCACGATGTGAACAAAAATTAGCAAAAGTCGTCCGTTCTATTTCCAACACGTCTCTGCCTCCCAATATAAGAACTGTTGTTTTGGCGCGATCTACCACCACCACCACAACTCAGACGGTCCTCTGTAGCCATCGGTGTGAACTTCTCTCTCTCTCTCTCTCTCTCTCTCTCTCTTACTTTATATGTTGATTTTACTGATACCAGTTCATTGGTTAATTGGTAGGCTTTCACTCCATTGCGCCTGAATCATGTAATTTATATCTTCTAATATTCATTTCAAATCATCTTAATTTTCATATTTTGCTCACTTCTTCTCTCCCTCTCAGAAAAACCCCGCAGCCGCTGTATTGTTTTTTAGTTTGCAAATATTAATTTTTAGGGTTCCAGAAATTCGAAAAAATTGGTGTTGGTTTATTCTATAGCTAACGATATGCAAACTTCGGTTTTTGTGCGAACTTCGGTGTTCTGCACGACACTAGCGTAAGAGTTCAAAACTTATTTTAGATGTGAACATTACAACATGGCATACCGTGCAGTAGTTCAGTTGAGGCATTTCATCGAACACTTGGTGGGCCTGTCGACATTTTGTTGGCACCTCCAGGTCTTTTTTTTTTAATTTTTTATCAAAAGACACCAGCTATCATCTGTACATAGCTCCGTTGAGTCTCGGTATGCCATGTTGGATCTCATAGGATTCTTGTAGGACCATACGAACCATTTTTTCCAGCTTCCGTAGGGTTCCCGGACCCAATATGTGCGTTAATGGATCCTCCGTTACATATATAGATGATTTTTTGCATGCAATGATGAACCTTGAATGAGGAACTAAGCGTAGACGGTTTTAATTGTTGAAATTCGTTATTCAGATGGTCTTAGAATTAAGGGCATCCTTAAAGTAGCAAGACCATATATATGCATAGATGAATCTTTTGCAAAAAGATCAACTTTTTTAACTTTAGAGCGTCTAATTTTCATATACAAAACGTCTCTAATTAGAAAAATGAGGGACAAGCTAAAGAGGGATGTGTGAGAGGTTAAAATTGGTGTGTGAAAATCAACTCTCTCTTCTAATACACAAAATACTTATGGTCATTGAATTGTCCAAAAGAAGTAAATCAGGGATGACACAATTCGCATCAAGTGTGGCAGTGTGCTTGTATCTTGTTCTTATAAGGAGAAGTTTTGGTTCCTTCATCTCTTGTTCTCTGGTTATACAGTTTGATATGTTGCATTTACATGCAGCCTATAGTTAGTCTATTGGGAGCATTTAGAGGAAATGTTGAATATTCGATACGAAAAATTTGTCGAGACATAAAATCGATGCAAAGGAGTTACATGGTAACATAAAGCATAACTATTATTATTATTATTATTATTATTTTGCAGTAATCAATCAAGTTCTGCTATGCTTTTATGGTTACCTTTCATTTCGGAGGATAGGTTTTGGCTATTGAAATGATGCAGAATAATATTTAGGATATTATTTATGTTCTTATTTCTTATGGAATTAAGATTATCTACTGGTGTTGATATTTCCTTACAGCCTATATATCTGTGGTTATTGCAGAAATCTGAGGCAGAGAGGGAAATAAAGGGAGAAACGAAAGACTAATCACGGTGGCCACTATGCCAACGACATACATTTTCCCACAACTTTCTTCTCTTTTCGTCACATCAATGTCAGTGATTAGCTTCACAATATTAGCTGTGTATGGGTTCTTGGAGCTAAGAGAAAAGCACTTACACTATTCCAAGTTCTGGAATTCCGGTTCTAAAACCTTCGCTGTAAAGGAAATCAAACTATCTAGTAGAACAGGCATGCTGATAGCTTATACTCCGGCATTTCTTGCAGCTGTAGCATCCTTTGTGATTTATCCTCAAGAGGATATCAGAATGCTGTTGCTGTCTTCGGCTCTGACAATTCACTTTTTGAAAAGGATTTTAGAGGTACTAGTACTACTTCCCCCCCCTTCCCCTTTATTTTTCTCTTTCCAGATATGGCCAAGAAATGCACAAGCTCATTTGATGATTTTTTGAGTATATAGTCTCCTCTAGCTATATTAGTAAATAAATAAAAAAAAACCCCGAGAACTAGAAGGTTCGTAGAAAAACACTTCAACAGCTCAATTGGAGAAACGAAAACCTTCATAAAAAATCACTTTGTCATGCTCTAATTGTTTCTTGGTTATGAAATTCCTTTTGTGTTCCAATGTAAGCTGTATGTAAGTTGGGGTTTGCTCAAAAGTATTGAGTTTGAAGTGTTTTTTTCTTTCTTTCTAAAATGTGATGTTATAAAGGGCTTATGCATGAAAATCCCTACCTAAAACGAGTCTGATATTTTATTGTTGCATGTAAACTAGTAAAACCTGGTAGCTAGGACTATTCAGCTCTATCCTCCAGGGAAGAAGTTTTAGCTTTTAACTATGGTTGGTATCATTAACAATAATTTCAACTATTATTCAAGTCACGGAAAATATGGTCTTTCGTGTTTTCTAGGTTCTTTTTGTTCACAAGTACAGCGGAGGAATGATCCTTGATAGCGCGGTTATCATCTCTCTTAGTTATGGTGTGTGTACTGCAAGCGTGACTTATGCTCAATCCTTAACGAAAGGGCTTCCAGAGCCATCAATCGATTTGAAGTACCTTGGCTGTCTGCTGTTTATACTGGGGATTTCTGGCAATTTCTACCATCATTGCCTTCTTTCGAGAATGAGGAGGTTAAAGGGTGACAAGGAATATAAGATTCCCAAGGGTGGTTTGTTTGGAATCATTATATGCCCTCACTATCTCTTTGAAATCATAGGATTTGTAGGGGTTGCTCTTATTTCTCAAACTCTCTATGGATTCTCCTTCACCATAGGTTCAACGTTATACTTGATCGCCAGGAGCTACATGACGAGAAGATGGTATGTGTCCAAGTTTGAAGATTTTCCCAAAAATGTTAAGGCTCTCATTCCTTATGTTCTATAGATCAAATGTTTTGAATTTGATTGTAATCGTTTATGTATAAATGATCCGTTTGGCTACTTGGGCCTCGTTCAGTATTGCTGTGTTTTTAGAAGAACTACTTATGCTTTGTTGTGAGAATAAACAATTGTAAAATGAAGCAATAAGGTGCTTGGTAAACTCTAGTTGTAAACCAATGTGTTAAGTATTTGGTAGATTTTTATATAAAACAGTAGTGAATGTATAAAATGACCAAAATGAGTATGGTGGTGGATGTGATCTTATCATGTTCATCTTTAGTTCTTTTTCTTAATCTTTTTCTTCGTTGCCTTATTTTCTTCTTTCTTCATTGCCTCCACCTTGCTTCTCTCCCATTTTTCTTCGTTGCTTCCCTCCCTCCAATCCGTGGCTTCGCCCTCAGTCAATGTAACACTATCGTTAATAGGCAAATCCAGTATCTGTTTTATGTTAGCAAAGTGAAGTAACTACCAATATAGCAGTAAAAGTAAGACGTAAGGCGGATAGGCGAGTGAAGCGTAAGAACCTGCCCTTGGGTGGAGAGCAACGGCTGGAAACGGCTGCAAATACCTCTGAGGCTGAGGAGCAAACGGAGGAATCCGCCCGCGGATGCTCTCCCATCCCTCTCCACCAACCCCACCACCACAAATTCCCTTTTTCCAGATCAAACCAATAACACTTGGCTTTGAGAAAGTCAATTGAAGGCACCAAAACACAAGAATTCAATCTGTTGTCATGTCCGCAAAAGTTCACGACGTTCTGCTTGAGGGATTTTTCCATTACAACAGCAGAATTCATTACCAAATTAGTAATTTAATCAAAAAGCATGGTAACTATTTTATAGTATGAGATGACATATTGTGCTTGAAACTACACTCTGCATCGTCTTCGTCGACCGTAAGTGCGTAGCTGCACGTCACCCTTGGACTCCTTACGATCACGGCAGAGTGGGCTCCCACAGAGACATTGAAACGCATTCATGGGATGATCACACTCACAAAAGTCAATGCCATAGTCCTGCAACAACAGAGACATATGAAAGCTGGACCTTGATACCAAACAAACACTAATAACATGTATTGGTGAACCCCTCTTACCCAAGTGAGCTCCTCCATAGCAGCAATGTTTCTTGTTGTGAAAAGGGCAAGCTGCAAGAAGGAAAAACATCAAGTAAGCTTGTGTTTACTGTATCCGTATGAAGAAATGCATTGACTAGTTCTAGTCGTAAAAACAAGATTGAAAGGACGAGGTCATTAATTTTTTAGAAATCATACATGATAATAGTGACGATCCGGGGTCTCCACTTCAACAGGAATCTCAACCAAGGTAGCATCAGAACACCTGAACAATAAATGTACTATTACTATACAATCAAGATACTGAAGAATAAAAACCGTTCAGGTATATATATACTCGACTGACGCTGAGACAGCTTGAATGAGAAACATGGTGTTTCAATAAAGAAATTATAATACATTCTGAGATGAATGATTCTTGTCCATGATCGTATTAATTACCATTCATTTAGTTTATTGAATGCCACACATTCGTCCAATATTTCAGATATTTATATTGCAGGATAAAGTTTGAATTTTTTTTTGTTTGTACAACAGATTAGTCACTGGACGATAGCGGAACTTTAAGTTTGCACGCAATCTACGACAGAAAAAAGAAACTGGGCAGTCCACAGAAAAGATTTCATGTTCATGCCCAAGATATTTGTAGGGGAGTCCTGTTATGTAACCGGTTAACTTTGGCAGAAAAGGGTAACCTGAACTGAGTTGAGGATAAAGAAACTGAAAACCACGTAAAGGAACAGCAGAGGATAAAGAAACTGGAAACAACGTAAAGGAACAGCAACTGTTATCATCGTTGTTGATCAAGTGCATCAGATTTCTTCCTATAAATGTATATAAATGTGTCTATATTAAGCTAAAATTACTTCGCCCGTAATAGTGCAAGTAGATATATCCAGTAAGAGGCAGAAATATTTTTAACATCAGCAGAAATAGAATATTGGTTCATCCCCTGCGGCGAAAAGCAAACTTGAAAAGCAAGAAAAGAAACACCAAACAATAATTATTATAACAAAAAAGTTCAACGTTGGCGGAAGGGGGAGGAGGAAGTGTCCTGTGTATATAGAGTATGAATGTTCACCTGTGATTGATAAATCTTGCAACATTTCCATAAACAGTAGCGTCCAAGCAAAGTGCCTCTTCGTCTTTCAAGACACCCTTCATACCCCAGCCCGCATCTAGTGGCACTGTGTAGTATGCATGCTTCTTACCAGTACTTGGCACATTTCGCTCATTTAGTTCTGTGTTGGTTAATATCTCTCCAACATACTCACAAACAAAAGTTCCTCTTGGCAAGTCCTCCAGTGTTCGAAGACCCCATCCTTTCCCTTCGGGTGTCAAAAATACCTGGAACATATAAACAACCACTCAAATGACTCTAGCATTTAAAACTGATTTAGCTCTAGCTATGTTATTAACTAGGGTTACAACTGACAACTGAAAGTTACAGAGAATAACCTAACCTGCAACTTCCCGCTGATGCCTTGCTGAACAATCCGGTTTCCACAGTTCTTATTGCATCCACATGTATGCCAGCACTCCTTAATAAATTTATGTAACAAATGGCCTTTGCATGCCACAGAACTCTTCTCGTACTTAGACTTTTCGAGAGGGCACTCTCTACAATAGAAGCAGTGGTGTTGTATAGGTTCCCGCTTCAAGGCTATACATTTTTCCAGAAACTTCTCTTTGACCAATCCTCCTGGTGTGTAAGCAAACTGACCCCCAGTTTCAGAAGCACAGACACAAGGCATGGGCGATGTCAGACAATCCCCAAAACAACGTGAATAGCAACTGTCATGAGACATACGACCAAGTGAAAATTTCACAGAGGCATTCTTATAAACTAAACTCTGACGGATGTAAAGAAAGTTTGGCAGATCTTCAACATTTTTTCCATCCTCCAAGGAAATTTTCACTCTCTCCTCACCTCTAGTTATGTCTTCAATATAAACACCGGATTTTATAACTCCAATGGAAGAATGGTAGTCATGAGCAGCCTCCTCCAACTTGCGTAATTTTGGAGATTTCTGGCCTTGGAAAATCACTAATCTCTTTGCCGATTCACCACAGATGCTCTCAATATCCGTACTTGAAAAACCAATTAAGCGGTGAAGATCATTAAAAGAGCCAAAAGCTATATGCTTGGGTATATGGGGAACGACCTTGATAAGATTCTGAAATACAAATAATTCGCTCGGGGAACTTAAGAGTATTGCAATCATTGCCTTGATAATGAGATTCAAGAACATCTTGTGCATCAGAATTCTTTAACTCTGCTACATCTCTGGAAATTGTACTTTCATCAAAAGTGGAATCAAATCCTGTCTCCACTAAGCATTCTCTGACCCCATATGATTTCATGCATGTCTCTTCCAATAATTCTAGAGCTTCATCAGAATGTGGAAAATCGAAATCAGAATGTAGAGAAGGGTGACAAATCAAAGACATTTCGAGCTCTCGCTTTGGAGGAGATGATTCAACATCAAACAGCGACAAATCTAAAACAGCTCCTCTACTGTCCACAGTGGATGATTTCACTTCCAAGAACTTCAAGCCACCGTCATCAAAATCTGAAAAACTATCTTCACACATCATATTGAGACTTTCTTCCAGCTGTGTATTGCGATTACGTACAGGACTGAAGTTATTCCCACTGTCCAAAACCTCTCCTTCTTGGAGTCTCCGGCGACTTCTTCTCACTAGTGGTTGAGAGTCTTCAGATTCCTCAGAATCCTCATTCTGATGTGCCATTTTTGATGGAGTTTCTACGAGGCAAGGTGTGGCGCATTTCAAAGGGGACAATGCTTGTTTTGTCTGTTGCCTTGTGCAATATCTCTTGATTGGAAGTTGAACATCTTCAGTTTTACCATGAGATGGAGCTGCTTTGTTCTTACGTTTCACAGCCTGGCACAAAATTATATGAAACACGAAAACACTAGAATATAAGCATGCAAGTGGGAAAAGAAAAAGAACTATAATGTCTATAAATGCCGTCTGCATTGTCAACGAGAGCTCCATGACATGAAACTTCACAACCACGAATCAAAAAGTACTCACCTTTGATTCACATATCGAAACTCCTTTGCCCTTTTGTTCCACTATCTAATGAATGAAGCATGAGGACCAAGCATAAGCATAACGTATACGTAGAAATGAAGCGCGAAAAAAGAAATGATTTAGTTGAAACATTTTCATAGTTCCCTCCTATGACATATATACAAGATGAGAGTAATTAAAGACAAAATCTAATAATAATAACAAGCATTCAACAAGCCAAACATCCCATGACAAAATTCGATAAGGAAAACAATACTACCTCTTCGTCTGCCTCTGCCTCTGCCTCTTCCTCTTCCTCTTCCTTGTTCTTGTCAGTGTCACCTTCCAATAAAAACTCAAGCAGCACTCTGTGATTGTCCTCCACAATAAGCTCCCAGTTGTTCTCATACAATTTCAGAAGTTCCTTAACCCCCGCCCTCGTTCGAACTTCCGAAATGCCAAACTCCTTCATTGCACGGCAGGCATCAGCCGCCATCTTTCGATTTTTCTTCGGCATTGGCGGCATGGGTACTGAACTTCTTTAAGCTGTAACTGACACATCCAAAAGAACCCTAATTAAAATTACTAACCCTCAATGCATTATACTGGAGTGAGTGACTGGCAAATTCAACTAAATCACCATAATTTGATGCAAAAAATGGTAAATATATTTGTGAAAAATGACCTGAATCACACTGTAACGCCAACAAATAGAGAGAAAGCAAAAAGATTCAAACTTTGAACCCCCAAAAGAGAAGCAAAACGATGAAGCAGCAACTGGGAATGAAGAAAGAAGCCATTTTACAAATTAATAACCACACAAATGAATAGTACATATACATATATATATATATATATATAATGATGCGGGAAAGGAGAGTTTGTATGTATACCTCTGTTATGTATGAAATGAAGAACTCGGTGACTCTCACTGTCAGCAGTGCTTGTAAGCTTGTCTTTCTCTCTCCTCTCTCAACTATGTCTGAGGAAGAAGGAAGAAGTTCCAGACTCCAGACTAAGAGAGAGGGAGGTGTAGATGAAAAGTGAAAATAGAAAATTTTTTTGGGGAAATACCTTTAACGTTAAAAATGATAATGTTTCATTAAAATTTCTAATATTTAATCATACTTTGTAATATATAATTTAATGATTAATAATTAATAATTAATTATTACTTTAAGCATTAATTAATGTATTTATCTTCTATTAACAAATTACTTACGTGTTGATTAGGATATTTTCAAATGGCTTAAATGTGAATTAAGGGACGGATGGTTGGTGTACTTTGTCCTGCGCTGCCGGAGCCGGTTTATATTTTCTATGTGAAATTTTATCATTAAGGTGACAGTGATTTTTTTTCTATATTAACCGTTAGATGTATTTTAATCTGACGATTGAGAAAGAATTTCTGGGGATTTTAACAACAATCCCGATGGATTGTGGGTGTGGTGATTCATGCAGACAAACATTCTCACAATTTTAAATGAAGCTGAAGAACCATCTCTATCCTTCCTTCTCTAGTCATGAAATTTAAGGTGAATTTTCCACACAATTTTTGTGTTCTTATGTTCATTTTTGTTTATTTTTAATAATTTTTATTTTTTTTATACAAAGAAGCAGAGAAATAAATTTGTATCAAACTCATTAATTGATAAAATTGAAATAGTTCAATTATTTATCTGAACATGCAAGGTTATTTTTTTCATTGACATGACATTAAGAATCTCTAAGAATATAAAAAACATATCTAATCCCCATATTGATTAGATTATGTAGGGGTGGAAAAAATTCCCGAAAATCCCAAACCGAACCGAAAAAATTCCGATCCCAAACCAAAAATTTCCCAAACCGAAATTCCCGAAATTTTCGGGATGCTATCCCGAACCGATCCCGAAATTTTGGTATGGGATTTGGGATTGGCTTCTCAATATTTCGGGAATCCCATACCAAACCGAAATTATATATTATTAATTTATACATATATATTATATATTATTCTTTTATAATTGATGCTAGTAGTTTCTAATTCATGCTCTGCAACCTGGAATGTCTTACACCTTGCATATTTTTCATGTTCTGTTTGATATTCATTTGGATTTTATTATTGCTGCTGTCATGGCTAATGATTTCAGAAGGTTTGATTCTTTTGTCTCTTAACAGATTGTCAAAAGGATTTAATTAATTTGAATTTTGACTCTGATAAAAACAATCAAGCATGCCAATATTTGATTAAATGGTAGTGTGAATGAAATGACATTCCTAGTTCATGAATGTGTTCTTAAATTATATATTTGAAGAATAATTCATAATTTCATATTTTAATTTGGGATTCCCGATTTGTCCCGAAATCCCGAAAATATTTCGGGATTCCCGAAATTTGGGATTCCCGAAATTTTGGTTTGGGATTGGTCTTCAAATTCCCGTCCCAAAAGATTTCGGTTTGGGATTCGGGATACTACTTTCGGTTCGGTATCCCATACCGAACCACCCCTAAGATTATGTGTCTCGTGGAGTAAATATGGTCGATTTCAACAAGGTTTGTAAACATTGCCTATCATTCTGGAGCTTAATAGGATGTGGTGACATTGTTGATCCGTTTAGACGGCTTAGTTCGATCGAAGCCGTTGACTCCATAACAGGACTTCTGAAATATTTATTTATCAATCCGCCTTACTCCAACCCAATAAAATTCATCATTCACGCGCCTATTAGTTGTCAACATTTTACACACTCCTAAGATAAACCCCAAGTACACAATAGATAACAAAGAATACTCAAGCTTGAACCAAAAACAAAATATGCAAAATTGTTCTTAGTACTTTGGTTTTTCAATGAAAAAGGTGGAGATGGTATACTTTGTGGGAATCTTCATCTTCGTTTTCTTTGAGAATTCGTCCTCAATTTATAGATGTTTAAGTGTCTCACAAAAGACATGTCTAATCATTTGAATTTAATTTCAAACTTCTTAATCATTGTTCTAAAATCCATGACTAGCGCCATTTAGGCCTCGTCTAGATGCTAAGTGGCTGGCCACCACTCCAATTAATCTTTAGGTGTCTAAAAATTAAGAATTCATGCATAGAGCTACCTACGCCCTCACTTAGGTCGTGACTCTTACTTAGGTAGAAAATAGATAATTTTCATCATGCATTTTATATTTTAAAAAAAATCGTAAGATACTTGTTGAATATTTGGATGAACAATCATTATGTGTTTGTTTCCTATGTTTTCAATATGTTTTAGTACTTTGTAATTTATATATTATTCTATTTTGCAATTTTGGAATTTATGTATCCTAATACAATTTTGTATTTTTTAAGTCTAAATAACCTTTATTTATATGTTACAAATAAATTTAATTTTTTTTAACAAACGATATTATCTACATTAGGGGGAGGGGGTCACTTAGCCTCACAATAAGCTAGGAATAATGTAGAAATGAACCTACGACCTCTCACTTACAAGTGAAGAGGAATATCACTAGACCGTAGTACTAAGTGACGTCACTAATAAATTTAAGTAAAATAAAAAAAACAGCCTAAGTGTCACATCCCGACCCGGGACGGATCACTTTCTGGGCCCACTCCACCACCGTAGCACGATATTGTCCGCTTTGGGCTTACCATTCCCTCACGGTTTTGTTTTTGGGAACTCACGAGCAACTTCCCAGTGGGTCACCCATCATGGGATTGCTCTAGCCCCCTTCTCGCTTAACTTCGGAGTTCCTATGAAACTCGAAGCCAGTGAGCTCCCAAAAGGCCTCGTGCTAGGTAAGGATGGGAATATACATTTAAGGATCACACCCCTGGGTGATGTGGGATCTTACAATCCACCCCCCTTAAGGGCCCGATGTCCTCGTCGGCACACCACAACCAGGGTTAGGCTCTGATACCAAATTGTCACATCCCGGCCCGGGACGAATCACTTCTCGGGCCCGCTCCACCACCGTAGCACGATATTGTCCGCTTTGGGCTTACCATTCCCTCACGGTTTTGTTTTTGGGAACTCACGAGCAACTTCCCAGTGGGTCACCCATCATAGGATTGCTCTAACCCCCTTCTCGCTTAACTTCTGAGTTCCTATGAAACTCGAAGCCAATGAGCTCCCAAAAGACCTCGTGCTAGGTAAGGATGAGAATATACATTTAAGGATCACACCCCTGGGTGATGTGGGATCTTACACTAAGCCCCCCCCCATTTAGGCCTGCCTAGACACCTAGGCTAGCCCCTGCCTAATGCTCCACTAACACTAAGCGCCTTTACAACCTTGCTTAAACATGTATTTAAAATGATTTTAATATTATATAGAAGTATCAAAACTTTAGCCACTTAGTACTACGGTTTGATGATATTCCTCTTCACTTGGAAATGAAAAGTCTTAGGTTCGAATCTCGTGGATGGCAAATTCAATACCAAATTAGATTGCCCATTGTGTAGCTTAACCGAAATCCTCTTCTTTCTAAGGTAAAAATATCGATGTACTAAAAAAAAAAAAATATATATATATATATATATATATATATGTATATATATCATAGCTTTAAACCAAATAGACACGACTCATCCTCCGAAGGGATGCGACCGGTAGCCCAATTTCTCCTACCGGTAAAATCATTCTAAAAACTTTTATTTCGAAAAATTTCTAACAATCCTCCACCATTTTCAAAATTAATCAAAATGCTCTAAGAAGAGGTTTTAAAACCTTGAGATTTTCTTGTAGGCATTGCCAAAGTTTCGTATTGGCTTGAAATATCCGACCGCATACGCCAAAGTGTCGTATGACTTTGAACTTGGGATCACATATGATTGAACCGTATATATTTTTAAAGTAAACTGATTTAGTCTCTGAATTATCAACTTGATAAAAATAAATCTTTAAATTCATCAAAATTATTAATTGCATTCTTAATATTATATTGAAAACTATTTTATCCAATTTATTGTCAACTTAATTCACATTACACATTTAGAGAGTAATGTCATCATTTTCTTGCCTATGAGACCTTAATATTGCATATATGTTTCAAATTTAGTGTCTAATTTATCCTCCAAAATTAAGTCCATATTATATTTCTTAGGAAAAAATAGGTCCTTAAACTATGTAAAACTACCAATTTACTTTTCAAAGTGTATTACGTGCAAGACATGTGACTTAAATTGACGAAAAGTTAAATAGAATAGCTTTGAAATTGTAGTCAATTTGGATTTCAAGGGATTTTAAAAGATTTTTTTAAGTGACAGATTTCAAAGAATTGTAGAATCTTTACAACTTTGAAATGGATTTTGATTAAAGATTTGAAAGGATTCTTACGGACTTTGATTAATGATTTGAATGGATTTTGAGAAACTCTCTTGTCATTTTAAAATTAATTTTAAATAAAAAATAAGATAAACTTTGAAAAAATAATGAAGAGTTGTGCCCAGTTCTCCCAAGTAACCCCAATCCTCCATGATCCTCCACTAGTAGGAAAGTTCAAATACAAATTAAGCTTCCCAAAGTCTACCTTCCACCATAATCATTCATGAAAGCAGGATTCAGAAGGATTCCAAGGGTAGATAAAATGGTTGGGTTGAAGGCTTCCCGTGTATATTCAAGTCAACATAATGAACTCGATATACTTGGAATTAAGACCATGATATATCATATAATAATAGTAGAAAGAAGACAAGAGGACAATTGAGCATTTAGGAAATTGTATGATTGAATCGAATTCTATAAACCAAAATAATAATTTGATTAAAAAACAAAATAGAAAGCAAACCCAGGTGAGAGATTAGATTCAGGACCTTGTTGGGTGGGTGGCCAAGACGCCAGAAGGAAGGAAGTATGGAAGGATGGGTTTCCAAGAGAAAATGGAGAGTGCGAAAGAAAGCTCGAGTTGCAGAATGGAGAGAAAGAGAGAAAGAAAGCGAGAGGATTGAAAAGAAATCTTAGGGGTGGTGTTAGGATTTTGTTATGCTTACCATCCCTTATCAAATCATACAAAAATCTCTTATTAAATGAAATCCTTCAAAATCTATGAATGTTTGAATAACTATAGATTTGCATGGACCCTATAAAAACTCTTTAAAATTTTAGTTTACTACACTAGGATTCTAAAGCCTTTTACAATCCTTTAATTGACTACCCATGTATTTGAAGGAACTCTTTTACAATCCTAATTTTCACTCAGGTAATAATTTAGAAACTGTATTAGCAGTTTATATTATTTTAATAAATTAAATATTTTTTTTTGAGAAAAATAAATTTAATATTTTAAACAAAGGAATTATTATTAGCACTTCAAAAATTTCATTCTGCACTCCAAACTTTCTATATTAGGAAAGAAAAATATATATAATGAGGAGTGCAGAATGAGATTTTTAGAATACCAATAACACTTCGCTTAAACAATACTAAATTATTATGAGTGAAAGTCTATATTTGTATTTGGTTGAACAAAAAAGTCACGTGTGAAAGGTAGCACGTGGGATGCAAAGCGAAACGGCGCAACGATTGGATTGTGCCATTCTGGTGCGAATTATCGAAGCCCACACACGAATTTCCATTGTCGCAACCCGAAACACGATTGCCGTCCCGCTTTTCTTTTCGCTCCTTTCTCAACAAAACCACCCGAGTTTCAACTTCCGATCCCGAATTGTACTTTCCGAGTCCGACCCACTTCTATACGTTTCGCTCATCTTCTTCCCTGCAATTGTCGTTTTCGGGTCTTGGATCTACTTTCTCGGAAGACCAGTCCGATATTTCGGAGTCGGAAAATCTCGGCTTGTTGGAAAGCTTCAAGTAAGTGCTTTGTGTTAATTTTCAAGTGAATATGAGATGAATTGATTCGAATGCCAATAGGGAGTTGGGAATTCTCTGAGTTATAGAAAAGTGAAAACCAAATGTTGCTGTTAATTCATAGTACTTGTTTGGTTGCTGAGAAAATGTAGGAAAATTAAAGGACCTTTCGGCGTTAAACAGCGCATTACATTCTATTGTCTACTTTCGGAATCCAGAGATTAGTGTTGTCTGTCACCTGAATTTTCTTGTGAAGCTATTTATTTAACTACATTTTTGTTATGGTTTAAAAGCAATGGAAGGAAAAAATTATGGAATTTTGCAACTTGTATTGCCTGCAACCCTGAGAAAAAGACATATGAATTTAGTTATAGTGTTATATGTCGAAAACTTGAAATTTTGGATTCAGCTGTAAAAGTTGCTTGTGTAATTTGTTCTCATGGATGCCCATGATGAATTCGGGGAATTTCTTTTTGCATTGCCTTCTTTTTATTTGATAATTTCTGGATGCTACCCTAACTGCGTTTTCATTTGTTATCAATTGTTCCAGTGGCTATAAACTCATGCCGTTTTCTTGCTCAAAACAGAGGTGTGCTATGCAGCGGTAAGTTCTGGGGCTTGGGGTCGTGGTGCTTGGTTTGTCTGTGTTGGAACATTTTCTTTTTCTATTTTCTCTACCTTTGCAAACAAAGAAATAATTTTACATCTTCTCCCACTTTACACGTAGTTGGTACGTATATTAAGTCAAGATTGCATTACCAGTATGATTTCATTTGTTGATTGGGAAGTCTATATAATTAAAAATCATATGTTATTTGAAAATAGGCAATAATATAACTTTGGGGAAACTAGTGCGATGGAATAGACTTAATCTTGGTTTCCTTCCAACATGTGACCGGTTCAAATAATTTGAAGTCACATGTTGTAACTTTGGCTGGGAGATATTGATAATTTTACCAATATTATGTGAATATTGCTGATAACTTCACATTTGCAAATTGGTTTGATTTCGATAAGTGTGAAACTATTTTCCTTTATATTCATGAAAGAGACAAAAGAGACTTGGGAGTTTAATTTTGAGGTCATATTTCGGATTAATAATGATTAATGACTAAATCTTTTTCTTGTTTATTTTAATTTGCATATCATTTATGAATGAGGCAGTTCATTAGCTTTTTGTTTTTGTAGGTAATTATATCTAAATAAGTTAATGTCTTTGAGGGTTATCACTAAATGCTAGAGTCATAAGTTGACACTGGTAGTAAAACACAACAGAGGTGAAACATCAATCTTCATCGTGTAGATTGACATGAACATGGTTATGCCAAGCCATATTGCGTTGGTTAAAGCATGTTTCTGAAACAGTAGTGTGGTTTCTGATAATTCTTTTTTAATTTGTCATTAATAAGTTCCATTTTTCAGATAGAATTTTAGAGTTAGATGAAGTTTTTAAACGTAGTTTTGGTGTTATTTAATTTATTTTAATTTCTCTAATCATGGTTTTGTGTATTGTGACTTCAATTCAGCGTATTAACAGCTTATTGTGGATTATTCTCAGAAGCTTTTTGACATTTCCCAAGATATGCAGCACAAGGATAATCAAGTGAGCTTTATTTTTCATGTGTTTTTATCTTTTCTGGTTATCATATTTCAATATAATATTTGAGGTTGGATAACTTGCCTTTCAACGTAATCTTTGAGCTTGGATACTGTATTAGCCGAGCTTAAATACCTTGAAGTTTAACTTATCATCTCAAACTATGGCCAAGACAACAATCTATTTTTCTTTTATCGTATACAAGTGCCTTTGTGTTCTTTCTTTTGACATTTGTCTACGATGCATTAATCATCAGGGTTCAGTTCCACCTCGTGCTTCTGATCCTGGCTGGGCCCATGGCATTATGGTGAATGGAGGTCGTCAGAAGATTAAGTGCAAATACTGCCACAAAGTAATGCTTGGGGGTGGAATTTCCAGACTAAAACAGCATCTGGCAGGGGAAAGGGGGAATGTAGCTCCATGCGAGGAAGTACCTGAAGAAGTTAAAATGCAGATTCAACACCACCTAGGTTTTAAAGTACTTGAGAAGCTTAAAAAGCAGAAAGGATTAAACACTAGCAGGGATTCCGCATCCTACCAGTATAGGGAAGAAGACAATGAAGATGGAATGAGAACTCAAAAGAAAGTTTCCACACGAGGCACGCGAAGGAGAAAGGGAAAAGAGGCTACAGGAGGAATTTCCAATAAGAAACACAAAAAGCATTCTTTTCCTGCTGCAACAGCTAATATCGCTCAGCCCTTGAATCAGAGTTTTGCTTCTCAAGATATGATAGATCAAGCTGATTTGGCTGTTGCAAGATTTATGTATGAATCTGGTATACCATTCACTGCTGCAAATTCGCATTTTTATCAACAGATGGCTGATGCCATTGCTGCTGTCGGTCCTGGCTATAAGATGCCTTCTTATAATGCTTTGAGGGGAAAATTGTTGAACCACAGTGTTCATGATGCAGAAGAATATGGAGAGGAACTGAGAAGATCTTGGGATGTGACTGGGTGTTCAGTCATGGTTGATAAGTGGGTGGATAAAGGTGGTCATACAGTTATCAACTTCTTTGTATACTGCCCCAAGGGCACTGTGTTCCTCAAATCTGCAGATGCGTCAGACATCTCAGAATGTCCAGAAGCACTTCTTAATTTATTTGACGGTGTTGTTCAAGAAATTGGGCCTCAGAAGATTGTCAATTTTGTGACAGATGCTTCTCCCAGTTGTAAAGCTGCTAGAAAGCTTTTAATGGAGAAATATAAGACCTTTTTCTGCAGTACCTGCGGAGCACATGGTGTTGACTTAATGCTTGAGGAAATTGGGAAAATGAATGAAGTTAAAGAGGTCTTGGCAAAGGCAAAAAAAGTAACTCGATTTGTATACAACAGTGCTTGGATGCTTAATCTGGTAAGGAAGAAAACAGGTGGAAGAGAGATTGTCCAGCTTGCAACCACAAGGTTTGCTTCCGTCTTCCTTACGCTGCAGAATATTGTAGCTCTGAAGCACCAGCTCCAACAAATATTTACCACTGCTGCTTGGATGCAGTCAAATTGCTCTAAGCAAAGGGCTGGACTAGAGGTAGCAGAGATTGTTGCAGACCAACTTTTCTGGTCACTGTGTGATCAAACTCTGAAGGTGACAAAGCACCTACTCTCGGTTTTTCATCTTATGGATTGTGAGGAGAAACCATCTATTGGTTACTTATACGATGCAATTGAAAAGGCAAAGAAAAGTGTAATTGTGGCATTTGACAATAATGAACCTGATTACTTGCCATATTTGAAGGTTATTGATCACGTTTGGCAAGAGGAGCTCCATAGCCCACTTCATGCGGCTGCATGCTATCTCAACCCGTCTATGTTTTATAGCCCTAGCTTTTCTACTAACAAAGTCATCCAGAAGGGATTGCTTGACTGTATCGAAACCATAGAGCCTAACTTAACAGCTCAAGTTGTGATTACAAGCAACATAAATTTCTATGAGGAAGCTGTAGGGGATTTTGGTCGACCCGTGGCTTTACGATGTCGAGAATCATTGGCCCCAGGTTGAAATAATCTTCACTTGTTCCAGATTTCTAGCTTGTTTTATGCATTGCAGTATTAAACTATGTTGTCTTGTTTTGCAGCTACTTGGTGGTCCCTGTATGGAGCTGATTACCCTGATCTCCAACGGTTAGCTGTCAGGATACTAAGTCAAACTTGCAGCATTATCCGGTCTAAGAGGAGTGGGAGCATATTTGAACGTATGTATTCAAAGAAAGGGAACCGATTGGAGCAACAGAGGTTGAACGACCTTGTATTTGTTCATCATAACTTGCACCTTCAACATATGTAAGTTTCTCCACCCTCGGTATCTTTTCTCATAGTGTATCCATAAGATTGCTCATAGCAAGGAAATAAATATAATCTGTACTACCATTTCATTTGCTTTGATTTGTCTATGTATTTTATACTCCAAGGTTGCACGAGACAGTGAGTCTTTGTGGGACTTAGGTATTTACTTTTTAATCTTGTATTTACTGATTAATTCTCCACATAAAAATGGACTCATGTCAATTTTATTTTAAAACAACCACCAGAGTTAATCTTTTTCCGTTGTCCACTTTTCTTCCCTCTCGATTAAAGGTCCTTGTGATGCCCTCAACTTTGGCAAAATTGGAGCTTTGGTCCTTGAATTAAAAATTGATCCGAAGTCATCATAATGTGAAATGATGGTCCTTTTGGGTAACATGTTAGAACTTCCGTCCAATTTAAAGGGTTTTAAGGGAAAATAAGAGGTCTAACAGAGTTGCCCAAAAGTACCATTGCTCCACATGACAAGTTCATGGACTACTACTGACGGATTTTTAGTTCGGGTACTAATGCTCCAATTGAATTAAAGTTCAGGGACCAATGCTTTAATTGGATCAAAGTTCAGGGACCAGTGCTCCAATTTTCTCACAAATTAACTCAATTAGGCTGAAACACAATTCAGGAATGGGATATTTGTGAAATATTTCTTTTATTCTAGTATCACAAATTTAAAACTAACTTGTCTCTTTGGATTATTAAGGAAGAAAATTGAATAGGGCAATGCTTGTTGGTAAAGTTTGTGAGCATTGTACTATTCCAATTGTTTCTTCAGACACAACTCATTTATCTTTTTCCTTTTTCTTCCTTATTTTGGCTTAACGGAAGCAGGTGTTCTGAAGCAAGTAAAGGCGTTTATACAAGAGGTACCCTGGATCCTATATGTTTAGAAGCTATGGATTCCAACATTGAAGATTGGGTGGAAGACCTGGGAGATACTGGCAGCGATGAGTTAAGGTGGATGGATGTAACGGTCCCTGGTGAGTGGAAAGTTATGAATCATAGAGTACAGAGTACCGACGATTGTAATGACAGTACAAATGATAGAGGTAGTGATGATGGGAGAGGTATGGACATAAATGATGATTAATTGTATAGAATATCTCGATGGTTGTAATGACAATGCGGATTAGTCTGGTAGCTGGTGGTTTTAGTTTATTTTCTTGTACTCTAGTATGAATTGCTGGATATAAGCGACGTTAATATGAATTAGCTCAATCGTTGAGTTTGATTCAATCATTTGAATGATAAAGCAGTAATAGTGTGTTTTGGAATGGAGAACACTGCATTGAAAGGTGTATCCCAAACACTTAAGAACACTTAAAATTTAAAAACAGGTTTATGGGGGTTGGTTGTGAGTTGACTATCAGTATAGTCTGTTGGATTAACCATACTCAAAAAGTTCGTATAGTTTTGAGTACAGCTTAGCTAGGTCACGAGCTTGAATGAAGTTAAATCTCTTTACTGTTAATATTCTTTAACTCTTAACGCTTATATTGGAACGAAATAATTGAATATTTAGGATCACAATTAACTGCATATTGTCTTCATTACATTCTTGTGTATTTAACTGCATATTTAACAGGAACTGTTAATACTCTTTTAACTCTAAAACTTGTATCGGAACAAAATTCTTGAATATTTAGGATCCGTTTAAGGACATAATGTCTTCATTACATTCGTAAAATTACAGGATATATACTCAGTCAGAACATTAAATCTTGTGTACTCATTACGAATCTGTATTTGGTGACCTTTATCTCATGGTGACTGCAACAGAATATAATTCTGGGGTGAAAAAAGGAGGGAAAGGGGAGTTCTCACTTGGTACAAGACTTGATGGATCAACCTGGCTTACGAATGTAATGAAGGTCTCCAGCCTCTAGGCAGGAAGAGAGCAAAATCTTCATTTTAAAAAGCTTCCCTTTTCCGTCCTGCCAAACAACTCTTCGGTGGTAAGAGATTAAATTTTAAAAGGAAATTTCAATCTTCCTTGTTTGGTGTGCATATGCACTTTTTCTTCTTTGGAAGGAAAACACAGCTTAGATTTTTACTGGTTAGATTTGTTCTTCCAGTTTCACTCAATTCTGGTACATGTTTTGATAACATAAAACACCTGAATGCTAAACAAAAAGTCAGCCCTAAACAGGAAGTCTTCTGGGGCTGAAAGTTACCGTTTTTGGTTTTAAAGTAAAAAGTAACTTCTCAGGCAAAAATGTCGATTCAAAGATAAAACATTATTGCTGCTACTGAAATTTTCCGCAGTTTAGCCAGGCTAAGTAGACTACCTTGGATTTTCCTTGCTCTGTGAATTAAAGCAGCGAGGCACTCCTACTTGCCATGGCAGAAGTTAGCATACAGTTAGTTTCAATTTTCATGTTTATGGTCATTGGTCTTCCAAGGACACAGAGAAATTAACTTCCGCAGTTTACTGGAAAAATTGATGGCCATTGACTGGATAAACGGAAAACTATAATGGTCGAGGATGGGAGAGGACTACATCTTGGAGGGGCCTGTCTCTCTACACATGGCAGCTTTGAACTCATCAAAGGTAACTTTTCCATCACTGTTTGCATCCATTGGATCAAATATTTCATTCAATTTACAAGGTTCGGTGATATCAGCTGGAAGGCAGTCATCTGGCAAAAGCCTATTCAATGTAGTTTTATTTAGTCATAATCTCATTTGAAAACAACCAAACAATTAGGATAAACCATGTGAGATTTAAGGTGATAGGGGAAGATACATTACCCTGAGCATAGATGCTAGTTCTTCTTTGCTGATGCATCCAGACCGATCCGTATCATTCATATGGATGTGAAACAAAATAGTGGGACAAATAGAATAGGGATAATGACAGTGAATTAGGCAGAGCAGTAGAGAAGACATTATGGATGGTAAAAGCTATATGACGTTCAATTAGTAGTAGTTTCTTTAATTTAGTGAGCAAGGTTTGATTTTCTCAGGAAACTTTATAGTCCAAATTAGTTTTGTTAGACTCTTGGAGTGAGTTTTTGTTATTTACTTGAACTAACTGAAAATACAGGAGACTGCACCTGGAAGCACAGGCGGAGAGCATCGTCTCCTTGTCAGTTCTTGAGACTAGAGAATCCAGACAGTATCTCTCACATGTCAATGGTGCCATCGTGATTTTTGTCGAATAGGTCAAAGATTCTGGGTGTTTTGAGGTATTAGAGACGACATTTTCATTGCTTTCAGCACCTCCTCAAATTCTGAAAAAGTAGCATTGTCACCTTTTACGCATTTGCACATTGCCAAATTGGAATTTATAAAACATTGGATTACCAGATAACTTAGCAAAGGGCTCTTGCCAGTGTAATTTTATGATTGCTTAAACAGAATAAGTTTGTCATTAAACTGAAATACGTAGCCATGTGATACATATAACTGCTATATATGCAAGTTTTTACCAGAAACTGGATGCTAAGTACTGATGATTCTCTCTGTCTGACCTACATTTTTACACCACATTCACAGATAATTAGTTGTGCAATACTTGACTAGTCTCATTTTCTTAAAATGTAAACTCAGATTCTTGTTTTCGTCTGGTTTAAGGTCATGGGATCCTAGCAATGATTTTAGCTTCTTTGTTCTTAAGAACATCGAGCTTGTCCACATGTTTTCTATTGCTGCAGCACAGAGTTTGTGCCGTGCATTAAACCTCTGTAGTCGTGATACCATCTCAGTATCCATTTGATCCTCTCTGGTTGAAGGACCGACAGCCCATGGATGGTTCTAAGTTAGTTAGGCTAACAAATCTAGAAGACTGCATTTTGGTGCTACCAAGAACTACTCTATAAGAGTTCATTTAGTTAGCTCAGACTGATATCAACGTTTTGTCGATATTATTGATGCTTGATCTCTTCTCTTGCTACAATTACAAGCCTACCTCTTGAGCACTAGGTCTCTTGTCATGGTCGACTTTGAGGAGGTCTGAAATCAACTGCTTTGCTGACAAAGAAATGCCCTTCCAGGTTTTCTCATAGAAACTGAACTCTCCCTGCAGGACAAGCATTTTCTCGTTATTTGAACAGAACCTTGGACAAAAGAAAATCATTTTAATTTCTGTGTTCTAGTAGAATGTCAATGCTAATTACTTACAGGCATAATCATCTGTTGCTTTTGCTGATTCGACTGGGAAATAAAAGGTGGGTACCTAAAAAGCAAATCATATCATTTCTGTGTTCTAATATGCTTATACACTACTAATGTTACAGTGTTCTGTTTGGTTTGCCCAGAAAATGAAGAAAAAAATATGAACACACGGAGCCCACATGTCATTCTTAGAAGTGACCAGTCCCTGAGAAAGAGCCTCTGGTGACAGTCTATGGAACCAAACAGTCCCACAACAGGGTCAGTGAACTCATCCACAGAACTCAGCCCAAAATCCATAATCTTCAGCGGAGAATTGTTGGTGGTGTTCAAGAAGAGGCACATTCCGGCTTCAACTCCCGGTGAACAGTATTCAAGCTGTGAAGAGCTGCCAAGCCTAGTGCAATCTGCCTCACCACAGCTGCAGCTCCAGCCTCACAATACCTTTCTTGCTTCACAATCCTATTCCTATCAAACAGTTCCTCCTGAACAGAGCTCCAGCACAAAGTGGACCCCATTCTCATCCTCGTACACATCGGGCAAGTCAATCACATTCGGGTGTGGCGACACATTCTCAACAATCTTCCTCATCATCATGATTTCATTAGTGAGCAGCACATTTGACATGGACACCTGCTTCCGTGTTTGGAAAGCGGCAGCAGCAAAGCTTTTCTGGTCATTGCCCCGGGTGTGGAGCGGCAGAGAAGGAAGGTTTGTGGGTGCAAACAGCCTTTTGAGTGTTTTGGTTGCCACATTGTTCTTGTCACTGCTACTGCCTGACTTTCTGCTGATGACTTTCCTGACCACAGAATCCTCCTCTGCCTAAAATCTCTGATATTTTTCATGCTTATCTGCATTTCTTCTTGTTTCTTGTCCAATGATTAGGACAACGATTACGATGATGACCAAGACAAACCAACCTTTGATGAGATGGGACTGGCAAAGCAAAGACCCAACCAAGAGGGATTAATAGAATTATATGGCTGAATTACTTCTTATTATTCACAAGATTAAGAATGTATATACACAATCCTTGTTCCACAAGGAAACATAAAAGGACACAAAATATATCCTTCCTATTAAAGGACTACTAAAATATTTACATAAACTTTACATCCTTAATTAAAATTCACGTTAACATTCCCCCTCAAGTTGGTGTGTAGATATCACATATGCTCAACTTGATCAGTGAGTCATCAAACTTCCTACTACACACGTCATGAGTAAGAACATTTGCCAATTGCTCTTCAGAATTTACAAATGGTATCGACACAATCTTCTTTTCAAGTTTCTCTTTAATAAAATGCCTATCAACCTCCACATGCTTTGTCCTATTATGTTGCACTGGATTGTCTACTATATCATTTGCAGACGTGTTATCACAATATAGTTTCATAGTCTCCTTCGGTTTGAACCCAAGTTCCTAAAGAAGCTTGCGTAACCACAAAATCTCACATATCCCTTGTGCCATACCTGGGTACTCAACCCCGCAACAGATGACTGCGATACCACTTTATGTTTCTTACTACGCCATGTGACTAAATTCCCTCCAACAAAAGTGAAATAGCCGGACGTAGAACGCCTGTCAGTTACATCACCTGCCCAAGCCGCTTCGGTAAATCCTTCAATTCTTAGATGTCCATGTCTTCCATACAAAATCCCTTTACCAGGTGCAGACTTCAAATATGCTAAAATACGCATGACAGCCACCATGTGATCTACACTTGGTGAGTGCATAAATTGACTC
This sequence comes from Pyrus x bretschneideri, assembly GCF_019419815.1. Taxonomy (NCBI): domain Eukaryota; kingdom Viridiplantae; phylum Streptophyta; class Magnoliopsida; order Rosales; family Rosaceae; genus Pyrus; species Pyrus x bretschneideri. The sequence goes on from NW_025999801.1 coordinate 1,493,049, forward strand.
ACAACACTTACCGCATAAGCAATATTAGGAAGACTATGAGCCAAATAAATCAGTCTCCCTACAAGTCTCTGATATTGCCCTTTATCAACCGGTTTCTAATCCAAATACACAACCAAATGATGTTTTTCCACAATAGGAGTATCCACAAGCTTACACCCTAGCATACCTGTTTCCTTTAATTTAACAAATCCAAAACATATTTACGCTGAGACAAGAAAATACCTTTGGTTGAACGAGCAACTTCAACCCCAAGGAAATACTTCAAATCACCCAAGTTCTTCATCTCAAATTCTATCGCAAGATGTTCTTGCAAATTCACAATTTCGTCAGAATCATCTCCAGTGATAATCATGTCATCTACATAGATAACCAGAGCAATTACTCTATTCAGTCTCCGCTTCACAAATAATGTGTGATCGAAATGACTTTGATGATATCCATTCTTCTTCATAACTAGAGTGAACCTATCAAATCATGCATGAGGTGACTGTTTGAGCCCATACAGCGATTTCCGCAATCTACATACTCCTGTTTTTCCACCAGCATCATACCCAGGAGGAAAATCCATGTATTCCTTCAGATTTCCATGAAGGAAACCATTTTTCACATCGAACTGTTTTAGTGGCCAGTCCATATTTGTAGCTAAAGAAATAAGAACATGTATCGTATTCATTTTGACTACGGGAGAAAACATTTCTTAATAATCCACACCATACGTCTGAGTATATCCTTTTGCCACCAATCTTGCTTTGTATCTATCAATCGCTCCGTCAGCTTTGTATTTAATTGCGAACACCCAGCAACATCCAACAGTTTTCTTCATATTGGGCAACTTCATTACTTCCACGGTCTTATTTTTTCTATAATGCTAACATATCCTCATCCATCGCTTTCACCCACTTTGGATCTTTCAAAGCTTCCTCCACTCTGGTAGGGATTTCAATGGACTCCATATTATTCACCAAGGGTTGACGTTCAAGTGCATGATTCATGCATGATACGTAGTTAGCTATTGGGTACTTCACTTTCCCTTCCGAAGAAAACCTGTTAGGCGGCACACCTCAATTTTGTCTTGGTGGCAACTTATTTGTACTTACAATATTATTTAGATTAGTTTCATAATCATCTACAATACTTACCTCAAGTATATTCAGAGAAGATGTATTGGACGACATTGTGGAGCTAAAGAAAGGGTAATACATTACTAGGCTCGCTATCGGAAACTATTCAGGGCATGGCTCAGTAGGAACTGTTGAACCAAACTACCATTGTCGGTAATTTTTTGCTGTTGCTGGGCATCACTGCTCTTGGCAGCTGCTTGCCGAGACTCTTTTGTTCTATTCTAGGCAGAAACCTGCTGGAAATCCTTCATGCTGCTCTCGGCAGCAACTCCATTGACTCCCGTTGGATCCACGGCTCCCCTATATCCAACCTACAAAGATCATCCATAGTACCATTCTCCCCATGGTGATCTAAGGTCGAGTGGAGTGGAGCATAAAATTATTCAGATAATGAAAATGTAACATCCATAGTCACATACATATGGTGAGTGTCAGGATGATAACACTTCCTTTCTGATGAGTGGAAAAGCCAACAAATACACACCAAAGTGCACACAGATCAAGTTTACTTCGATGAATCTTTTGAATATGAACATACATTACACACCACCTAAGCATGTTGGGTGAGTTTCTGAAGAGGTTTGAAAACCGACAACTCGCGATGGCATACGGTTGATTACATAAATTGCATAAGTGACTGCTTCAGGCCAAAAACGCTTAAGAATAAAAGCACAAATGAGCAAGGCATGAGTAGTTTCAAGAATATGGCGATTTTTGCTCTCAGCCACCCCATTTTTGGAGTGTGAGGACATGTCATTTCATGAATAGTTCATTGATTACGAAGAAATTCGGACACCTCAAAATTAATATATTCACCTCCATTATCAGAGTGAAGAACTTTAATAACAGAGGAATATTGAGTCTGAATCATCTGAGAAAAAGACCAAACCACCATACTGACATCACTTTTTTTTCATCACATACAACCAGGTCATACGAGTGCAATCATCAATGAATGTAACAAACTATTTAATTCTAGAAGAAATACGAACAGGGGATGGTCCCCAGACATCATAATGCATGAGATTAAACGGAAATAATCTTTTATTCATTCTTGGAGGAAATGAAGCACGATGGCTTTTAGCAAGAATACATACTTCACATTGTAAGTCTGATTCAATTATTTCACGAAATAAACTAGGCAACATATGCTTTAAATAACCAAAAGACACATGGCCCAATCGGCGATACAATAACCAAACTTCTTGTAAATTACTAGCATAAGATGCTCGAACTTCATTAGCTCTTCGAGGAATGACGTCATCCACATAATACAACCCCTCTCTCTTAGTACCACGCCCAATTATCTTCTTGATCTGAATGTCCTGAAGTAGACAAAATGATGAATAAATTATATAACACAATCCAACTACTCAGTAACTTGTGGCATAGATAATAGATGATGAGATAAGGATGGAATGAGTAAACAGTGATGTAACGAAAGAGAGGGTGTAAGACACAATGTTCCTACTCCAACAACCAAAGCAGTAATGTCATTGGCAATAGCAATGCACTTTCTACGAGATATTGTTATATATTGAAACAAAGTTTTATCGTAAGTCATTTGATTCGTTGCACCAGAGTCGAGAATCCAACCTATATGATGATCAGTATCAGAGGCTAAAAGAACACGTCCCATAATACTTGTATTAGACAATGATTCACCAGTACTAGTCAACATAGATTGACTCGAATCACTAAAGGGTAGCTCAGCTTCCTTAGTACTGCTCGGTGTGGCAGCGGCTAAGGATGCACATCTTCCACTTGTTCCATTATTTGCACGCTCCTTTGCTTGCAAACATTTCTTCAACTCCAAAAACCATTCGGGTACTCCATGCTTAGCAAAAGTTGTATCCTCAATGTGGCGGGTTTGACCACAGAAAGTACACTTCAAATCATCTTTGTTTTCTCTAGTAAAGGGACGAGAATTCATAGATGAATTTGAAGACCCATTGGAACAAAAAACGCGTAGATGGTTGAGAAACCATAGCCACTGTAGGTACCCCTAATTGGCTAATTGTGTTACTCCCACCCATCATGGTGGCATGGCGTTGTGCATCACGGCTAACCACAGAGAACACTTTTTCGATAGATGGTAAAGGTTGAGTTCGTAGAACATCACTACTGTAAAACCCCTCCTAAATTTAGTTTGTAATTTTACGTTTCCCCTAAAAGTATTTTAAGTTTTCAATTTGGTCCCCTTATCCTTAAGATATCCAGACCTTCCTTTTAGATTCTCTTATCACACCGTTTGCCATGTGGCATCACCCCAACTCATCCCCTATCTCTCTCTATTGCCCTGAGAGTCTGAGACTCACTCAGCTCACTCTTCTCTCTCACTCTATCTCTTTCTCCCTCTCTCGCCGATCTAACTTGCACCCACGCATACCCTTAGAAGCACCCCGGTGACGACACAACACCACCATCACCCTCATAGACCTCCTCTTCCTCTCAATTGTCTTCATAAAGCTCTAGAGTCCCCATAGAACACCAAACCCATGTTCGGCAAACTGTGGGTGTGCGAGTCCAAATCTGGTTATCTCTAGGCGTTTCATGGCAAACCTCAGGTACCAACTTCTCCCTCTCATCTCTACCTTCAATTTCGTAGGTAGATTGTAAGTTATAATGACTAAACGATGATGACCGGAGTTCAAGAAGCTCCGGCCTCCTTCCCTAATGACTAATGGGTAGAATGACCTAACAGCCGGGCCTTAGGCCTATTAGCTGTTAAGCCCAAACCCAAAATCCTTTTACCTATTTATTTTCCTTTTATTTTTATTGAAACCCAAAATCCTTTTGTTGGGCTAGGCCTTCAGCCCAAGACCAAAGGCTTTGGCTCGTAAGCTCTTAAGCCTAAAACCCTAAACCCTTTGCTTTGGGCCAGGCTTTTAAGCCCAAGCCCCTTGAACCAAAACCCATCAGATAAGGCCTTTGTGCCTTGGAACCCAAGCCCACTACTTTAGGCCTAACCCTATCCAACCCTAAGCCCAAAACGGTTGACCCAACCTAGTTGACCTGTTGACTTTGACCCAGTCTGACCATTGACTTTGACTTTGACCCAGTTAACGGTCAGCGTTGACTTTGACGGGTTAATGGTCAACATTGACTTTTCGGCCGTTTTGTGGGTTTTTGTCCGGGACCCCTGCTAAGCTAATTTCAACGTCTTGGACCCGTTTATGACATATGTTTTCCCAAATTCAATCGTTTGATATAGTTTCACCTTTTTTATGTGCTTAGGTGCAATAATTGTGGCGAATCCGTCTACGCTAGTTTGCGTGACTCTTCGGCAACAATGTATCTATGAGTAGACCCCTTCTAAAATGCATGTTTTAATAGTAGAAATGGCATAAATGAAAAGCATGATTTACTAATTACGTTTTATGAAATGTTTTATGAGATATTATGCTTAGAATATTTTGGAATACCATATTTTCTATCGAACCCATGTTCTTTGTAGCCTTGTAAAGTATCTAATGGATGACGATATACTATTTAGAACATGTTTTTAAACACTGCTTTATAGTATAGATGATGGATGACTTTATACTATGAAGTTGTTTTTGAGATATATGTACCTATGTTTGGAAAGACTATGTTCAATGGTTTTGTGCTTATCTAGTGGTCACTATTCCACCACGGACGAGGTTTATGGTGCTGGCATGTGGGCTTGGAGAAATAATCCCTGGCTTCAGGTTGATGGACATGGAGTTGGCAAGGGGCCTAGAGAAATAATCTCTGGCTTCGGGTCGAGAGACAGAGCTAGCAATGGACCGGGAGATATTATTATTTGATACCATTATTTATCACACTATATATGAGATGTTTTATGGCATGCTAGGGTTTTCAGAAAAACCTACCACTTATTATGCTATTAATTTTCATAAAGCTTTGTGGATTAGTATGTTGATAATTGTTTTATTATATATGTATATCAACTTGGTCCACTCATGTTTGTTTTGCGCCCCCTCAGGATTTAGATTCGAGGCGTACAATCCTGGCGTCAAGGCACATCCGTATCGGCATCTTCTAGTCCTCTCGGTAGAGGACCCATTCTTTTATTCATTCAATTTTATATTATTGCTTTTAGTGTTCTAGTTAGTTATTTGCTCTGAACACGTTCCTCATTTGCATATTAATTATATTTAAATTTCTTTTATCTTATTCATATTTTAGTTCTCATATTTTCAATAAATGGCTTTCATCACCCTCGGGTGTTGGCCAACACGTGATCATTCTGATGTCCCATGGACATCGGGATCGAATCGTGTCAACTATGAACCTTATCAAACATATCATCTAGACCTGCTAAAAAAAACATAAACTTGGTGCAGTTGAATCTCTTCTCGAAGTGTCTTCAAATCATGAGCACACTTTATCTTAATTGGTCTGCTTTAATCCAACTCCTGCCACACGAACTTGAGATCAACCACCCTTTCACAATTGCATTTCCTGTCTCCCACGTTTCATACTCAGTACTGCCTTCTTCGGTTCCTTGATACTTCCCGTCACGAATCCCTTCTTACCGCGTCCAGCGATATGCATCTCCAACACTCTGGACCAAAAGGGATAGTTCAATCCATTGAGTTTGATAGCACTTGGCACAACAGAAGCATCATTCAAAAATTACCACAGAGTTGATAACAGACTGACTAGTTGAACCAGCAATTCTACCCTTAGGTTTCTGTTCTGAGCCTCCCTTATTGTCGTTCAACATTGTTATATCGCAGTACATGGCAGCACAACAACACACTCACGACAGCACGGCAACACATACATATCAAGAACAACGAGCATAGTTCTTGCAGACACAGCAGCGGCACAATGAAATTTTTTACAGTTAGGGTTACGGCAAACCAAGCTCGGATACCAAATAGAATTATATGGCTGAACTACTTACTTCTTATTATTCACAAGATTAAGAATATATATACACAATCCTTGTTCCACAAGGAAACATAAAGGGACACAAAATATACTTCCTAATAAAGAACTCCTAAAATATTTACATAGACTTTACATCCTTAATTAAGACTCACGTTAACAGGATTCATATGGGAAGTGAGGGAATATATTGTCCAATTTAGTTGCTGAGGAAAAAAAGAGTCAGTCAATTTGATTTTGTAGCAAGTTTTATATGTCTCTTGGGAATTCTCCTCTGCATCAATTTTCAAGTTTGCATTTTATAATGCTTATCTTGAGTTGCAGAGGAGGAGTTACGTAGCACTTTGGGCTCAAGTAAAAGAGTCGGAGGCCCAATTCCAATAAAGGAAACAAGCTGCCTAATTAGAAAAATCTTATCATCTCACTAAAGGTTAGAAGTAGGGGTGAGTTTGGTCGGATCAGATTGGAAACAAGCATCCGTATCATATATTTGTTCCAGTTTCAGAAATTTGAATTATCAGAATTTATTGAAAATTTTGGAATTAGTTTTCTCTCAGAATTTCCGGAACTTGATTCGGATCTCTTATATTTTGCAAAACAAAAATTGTATGTGTGCACTATTCAATATTCTTTTCTTTTTTATGACATAAGACCATATTAGATAAGATTAAACAGTATGTATAATAGTATGATTAAATATACAAAATATGAGATAAAACATACTAAATATAATAACAAACATGATAAAATAAGAATATGCATGATTTTTTTTTTTATTTATATAGGAACAAGTTTGAGAAATTTCAAATCGGATAGGTACATTCCAATGGCCATCCAATTTTTTTGAAAATTTTGGGAATCAATAATGTTTGGACTTGGAATGGAAATTTTCTGTTCAGATTGGAATCTCTAATCCAACTTGCACCTCCTAGTTAGAAGGAAAGGAAGGAGACAATGAACCTCGTACAAAAGGAAGCAAAAGCTCATGCTGCCAAGCCACAATTCTAACGGAGTCATAATGACTCCAAGGCTTGTGTGAATGTCATGAATTGGGATGAGAGTTCTCTCTGACTCGATTTAGTTCAGTAGTAAATTAGAGATTGTAAAGTGGGAGCCCGAAATTTTTATTTTCCGCTTGTCCATTTAAAATACAAGAGAAATCAGTAATCAAAATAATTTTAGTACTCGTTTCAGCCCATTCTAAGTTAGCATACCATAAAGTTGAAATAACGCAATTAGTCCTTCACACTTGCCGCGCCACAGTTATCTTATGGAAAGGTTTTTGATCCAATTTGACACTTCATATATTCCAATTTATTCTATGCATACCATCAGGTTGCCTACATTTATGTTGTGATAATGTCAATAAGATTAATAGAAATTTTGTGAGTCTTTCTGGTCCCGGAAGAGGTGGGAAATTTGTGAGTCTTTCTGTTTCTGGTCCCAGAAGAGGTGGGAAATTTGTGAGTCTTTCTGGTCCCTGAAGAGGTGGATAACCATGGTTTCCCACCAATTATTCCTCTTTTAAAATTTAAAAAAAAAAGATTAAGACCATCTCCAACACTTGGTAAAACCTAAAATGTTTAAGCCTGAAAATTTAGGTTTTAAACCCAAACAGTTTTTCTGCTCCAACCTTGCTGGTTAAATTTTTAGCCCGAAATTAGGATAATTTTTTGCTTAAAGTTTTCTTAAAGTAACTTTAAAAAAATTATGTAGGCTATTGTAATTTATTTTTATGAACATTTTAACCTAAAAATATTTAGATTCTGATATATTGAAAAATTACTAAAAAGACATCATGAAACTAGTGGAACACTATGAAAGAATACGAAACACATGAAAAAAAAAATTTAATTATTTTAGTCGTTGAATTTAAATTTGGACCGTTAGATTTTTATTTTTATTTTTTTTACCATTGGATTTAATCATAATAAATTTTAACCATCAATGAATTTATAAATATAAAACTAAAAAAAATACACATATATGATGGGTCAACCCACTAACTCAAGGGAATACTGGGCTAAATTTGCCCCCAAAATGAGTCTTGGGTTAAAACTCATATTACGCCCAAAGGTTGGAACACGTTGAGGTAGGTTTAGAATTTTAAATTTGTGTTTTACTCAAAAAGTTGGAGTAAGTCTAAGAGCAAAAGGGGTCTTGATGATGAGAAATTCCTGTGTTTTGCAGCTGCTGAATCACATTTATCGTCAACGGAGCGGAACGGTGTTGCGGGCGGATGCCCTGGCTGCTTGGGGGTGATGGATGATGTTTTACAGCAGTAGCAGCAGCAGCGGCAGTAACTGCTTGCTTTCTTTCTTTCTTTCTTGTTTTCTATGCGTACACGATTTGAACTAGACCCAAATACGAATAGGGAGACCTGGAGTCAATGAGAAGAGAATTCATCTCTCTCCCTTTCAGGTTGTTACTATTTATTTGATCGAGAATCTAATGACTCAATAAATACAAGAAAACTTGCCTAACTTTGACCGCAAAACCAACTCTTCTTTCAAACTCTTTGACCCAAAAGAAAAACTTGGACACACTGATGTGACAAATAAAGAAAATAATACAACCCCTTTGAAAGGAGGATAATGATTCGAAACCAATCACGCGTGACTGTGTGAACAAGTTAAAGCAAATCACGACGAGATGCGTGGAGCTCAAGACATTATGGCTGCATTCTCGTGCATCGTCTATGTGATGTACAACAGTACAAGATTTGAGAATTGAGGAATTTTAGATTAAAGCATGCAAATCCAGCCATCCAGCATCATCCCAAACAATGAACTGTAGAATTTTTGACAATAAAGATTCCTACAGTGTATCGGTGTACGTGATGCACTGTATAGGAAGAATAGTTGATAGCAGGCAAATCTAGCACTTTGAATATTGTTGTTGATTGCACAAAGGAACAAGCCAAAGGTACATAAAAACCACCACATATATAGATGTCTTCTGTGTACACATTACATAACTACACATGCCAACATCGACTTCAGCAACCGGAAAAATGTTTCCTGCATTTCAACAATAGTACGGAACAACGGATTGGGTTTTCCAGTCCTTTATTGGCTCTACTCAATACCGCAAGCAGATAACCTATACTTAGATGAGGAAGTTACTGTTCGAGTTTCGAGGGTTATAAACATCTAACAAGTTCGACAGATACAAACAACTAAACGTAAACCACAACACACACACACACACCCCTCCTACCAACACATAGATTGGAGCAGTCATCTAAACACCTAACACGTCCCGACAGATAAAAAGTGCAACTTAAAAAGAAGCTTCACCTATTCAGTCCGCAACTGTGTAACTCCAACACATTGGAGCAGTCAATATAAGAAAACCCCACTTCATTGGAACCAAGGGGGAGCATCTTGCTTCGGCGGAGTGTCCATAACATTATAATCAGCTGGTGCCAAGTGCAAGGGGGAGTCGAATCTCATGTTGACGTTTTCAATGGGATTGTTACCAAATGGAGAATCAAATGCAATGCACTGATCAAACTGAACTTCTGGGGATGCGAAACTTGGATGAAGCATAGGCATGGGGGCCGGTTCAGACATGTTGATGTTGCATCCTGTATCCACCCCTTGACCAAAAAAGTTATCATTCATTGGAAATTGATATTTCGACTGCTGCTGGTTGCGGTTCTCTACGATATGGAGGTTTCCAGGATTGCAGTTCTGGTTCTGTTGAACATTACTATCATAGAATGACATAAGCTCAGATATCATTTTCTGCCCATCATCAACTCCTGAAGCATTAAACCTACTTGCCTGGTTCACTGATTGTTGAAATGTGGGTGCAGGTGGTTGAGCAATGGGTAGAGAGAAGCCCACAGATTTCTCATTGTGAAGCTGAAAGCTTGACATTCCGAACACTTGTGAAGAATTACTGCGGTATTGACAGTTCATCTGGTGATTGTTTCTTGCAGTTATGTTGAGAAAGCCTAGGCGATAATCATGATACGGGCACTGCGGATATTCGCAGGTGTAAATCTTCTGATTTAACATCATTTGTGGCTCTTCGGACAGCTGCTTCCTCTTTTGACCAAAATCTGAGTTGATCTCAATCAGCTCCCCCTTAATCTGAGGTACCAGCCTCTCTCTTTGACCAGCAGTTCCAATGTTGAAGTGATTTACAAGAGGTTTGCAATCCTCTGTTTCAACATTTTCGTCATCATCAACACCTTCAACATCATAATCACTGGTACCACTGATTGCGAGAGACCCACCACCACCAGCCAGTGGAGGTGGACATCTATCAGGATATAACCTTCGGGCCAAAGCTTCCTCCTGGTTTATAATAGCTAGCCAAGTGGCGCTCTCCTTAGCAGTCATTTTGTCTTGCAAACACTTGGACTGACGAACAAGCTTGCGGATCTTGGCAATATCTGGTGACATATGCTTTATCACAGCTGTGAGGACACCAACCTTCCAAGCCTTTTTCAGATCATGAGGCTTCTTGTATGGGGGAGGACCCTGATCCTTGGGCAGATTTAATTGAGGCCACCAATCCTCATTACCGGTAGGCCACCAAGGTGGGGCAACACCTTTCTCCAATGGGAAACGTCTTTGGGGTGGATCGCAGTGCTGCATCAAAGCCGACAGAAGTGAACCAAGAGTGGTATCTTGCAGCTCCTGTAAAGTGTGAGGAGTGGATGCCACTACACTGCAGTCTTCATTCTTCCCAGGGATTGAATGATCTGCCTGATACTTAGAAATTGCAGCCGGGCCATTACGATCAAATCTTACTTTTTCCTTCCACCATGCTCGCAGATTGTCTGAGGCACCACTCACTGGTTTTCCTTTTTCTGGGATAATTCCATAAACAAAACCCTGAGCTTTGCAAACTTCCATCATTTTCAGCATATATTTCAGGATCCCATCTTGTGCCCGTGACATCTTCTTCCTCCGAGCTTGTTCCTGTGATTGACGCTGTCTCGCATTGTCAACTCTTTCCTTTCCCTTAGTTTGTTCCTTCAGCCTCTTCAATAGCATTCGGTCTCTCCACATCCTCCTCTCCAGCTCATCAACATCCATTTCTTCATCACTATAATCCTCCTCCCCAGTTGCCTCGGGTTCATGCTCTGGAGCTGCTTCGCCTTCCCCAGATGGAGCCGAAAGAAAGTCAAGATTACCACAGAAACCCATTTCTTCAAAGATCCCCATTAGCACCGACACAAAAAACAACCCTGATTATATAAACGGGTAATCAAATGCAAACTACGTCAACTTCTCTGCCCTTCTCTCACTCTTTAAAAGATTTCCAATCTTGCGCACAGTTATTAGCTTTAAAATCTCTGAAAGCCGAGGTCCACCGATAAAGGATACTCAACCCAACGAAATCAAATCTTCTGCAACTACAATAAATTACAATAACTCGGTTAACCACACAATTGTCGTGAATCATAAATCAGGTACTTTGAACTAGCAGTAATGATAATTCAATTAAGTAAATAATTTTATAAATACAATTAATCACAAACAAGTAACACAACAAACAATTCGGATTCACTTACACAAACATACCATAAATTATATGGGCATCAAACCAAACAAATAATGCAAAGCAAGCAAACAAAGGAACGTAACAGAACTCCTTGTTTTCACATTCAAAACGTAAACCAAAAAAGAACCAAAAGATAATCCCAACACATGGCCCTCGTCACTACAAACAACAAAAGAAGTGACTCTCGAATAACCGAGCAAAAATAGAAAACAAGAAAAAGGAAAATAAAATATCCATCATCATCCCGAAAATCACGAGGTAGTCACAATAAAAACCAAATTTAAGTTACACGTAATACCCTGCAACTTCGAACACCGCTACCATGTAGAGAACCAGGCACCTCCAGATCTACTATCATCCAGTTTCATTTTCCTTACAGTTACACGTTATTGATGAGTATTGAGAGGACATAGTTTTGGGTTTTTAATTTTTGTTTACACAAACTGATATAGCTTATAGCACAGGTTTACAGCAAATTTATCACATATCTAAGCAACATAATTCACTTATTAATCCTTTTTATCATCATTTAATATAAATCCGAAAATTCAGGGTAGCCGACTTTCGGATCAAAATTTCCAGGTGCTCCAAAGTACGGGATACTCCCGGTGTTTTAATCATTAGATCTTGGTTTTTGTATTTTTAAGCAAAGATCTAGCCGTCAAAACACACGGAGTATCTCGTGCTCAGATCAAAGGCTGTTCATACGCATCCCTCCATCCAGATTCAAACTACTCACATCCAAATTTTGTGAAAAAACAGATTAAAACAAAACAAAGCAGCAAAAACCCGGCAACTAAAAAGATCAAACAGAAAATACAAAAAACAATACACACACACACACACACACACACACACACACACACACATATATGATATATGGTAAACAACAAAAACAAAACCCAGATAAACATGTAGATGCAAGTGAATAAGAGAAGAACCTTAGAGTTTCTACAAATCAGATACAGTAGGAGCAATCAGATCAACCATCAAAACCCTTGAAAAGTCACAAGATTTAACAACAAATATATCTCTTTATTAATTAATATGCAGATAAGAACATGTTAACATAAACCCAATATACACAGAACAATCACAAACAAAACAATCTAAGAAGAAAAGAAAAGCAGAAAATGAAGGTACCTGATTGATGGATATCAAGTGGTGGTATAAGGCATTGAAGCCCCTCAAGCACTCTCTGATTACTCAGAGAGGGGGAGAGAGAGAGAGAGAGAGAGAGAGAGAGAGAGAGAGAGATAGAGAAAGACACAGAATTTTTTTCCTTTCTGCTCAGAGGAGAGAGTTTAGTGGGTTTTCTTTTCCTTTGTTAATGGCAGAAGAAAATGAGAGAAAAAGATGGAAAGATGGCTGGGTGGGTGGGTGAGTTGGGGAGGGACAAGGATATGAACAAGCAAAGCAACAGTAACTTTTTATTTTTGGAAGGTGAACTATCTAACTAGGGTTAGGTTATCGTTTAACCGTGGTTAATACTTTGGAAGGAACCACGTGGGGAGACTACCATTGCAGTGGATATTTCCTTGTCGTTCTTTTTGTTTGTACACTTTTCTCTTCCCTCAAGTCACTTGCCAGTTGCCCCCTTAAGAAACGTGCGCAAATAGTATTCAATTCAAATAGTCAAGTCATTGATGTTTATGTTTGGTCAAACCAAATTTTACCCAATGTTCTGTATATCCAATTTTAGCTTGTAATTCTTCAATATTTTAGAAATTCTGTAATCGTGACTATTTATCGTACATCATGCATTTAAAATTTATTTTAAAATTAAATATAAATATTACCCCGAATCCTTTTTCTGTAATTATGTTGTGAAACTCATTGCAAAAGACTGGACTTTAGATTATTTTTAAAGGAGAAGTTAAATACATCAATTGGGACTAAACGACATTAAGATTTTTTAAAGTGAGATGTCATAATTGGCGGACAGCTGAGTTATTTTATTTTTTATCAAATGATATTATCTACACTAAAATGGTGAGAGAATAGGTTAAGCCTTAAAATAAGCTAGCAATAATATGGTTCAACTTCGTCTTTTGTAAGAATTAAACTTAAGACCTCTTACTTACAAATGAATATTACTAAATAGTAGTACTAAGTGACGACAATTGAGTTGTTTGATTTCTTACTTTCAAGTTGTCCTTATTGATAACAAACAAAAATGGAGTCAAACGGCTTTAATTTATTTTTACATAAATCACATTGATAACCAATATGATTATGATAGCTGAAATCAATTTTAGTTATATTTTAATAGTTAATAGTTAATGTGACCATTGGCCCAATATATGAATAAAAAGTATTTGACAAAAGGAGATTTAACATATATATTTAAGAGAACTTTAACAAAAAATTCTCAGTACTATTTACTTTAATGAAAAATCATATTTTTACACTAAAAAATCAATCATGATACTATTTACTTTACCCTTTACTTTGTCCTTATTGTTAAAACTCAAAGTTGTCACATCCCGGCCTGGGGCGGATCACTTCCCGGGCCCACTCCACCACCGTAGCACGATATTGTCCGTTTTGGGCTTACCATTCCCTCACGGTTTTGTGCTTACCAAGCCCTCACGGTTTTGTTTTTAGAAACTCACGAGCAACTTCCTAGTGGGTCACCCATCATGTGATTGCTCTAGCCCCCTTCTCGCTTAACTTCAGAGTTCCTACGGAACCCGAAGCCAATAAGCTCCCAAAAGGCCTCGTGCTAGGTAGAGATGAGAATATACATATAATGATCACTCCCTTGGGCGATGTGGGATGTTACAAAAGTTATCAAATCATTTTCATTAGTTTTTCTTATATTTAATTGGCTACATTAATCATTAAATAAAATTTTGACATATTATATTTAATATCAATTTTTTTAATATAATGATATACTAAATTGTAGTATTGAACAGTAATCCATACATTATGAGTAATACTACACTTATCGCATGTTTGTATTATCTATCTAATACAAATAGGGTCGACAAATACATGTGAGTCTCATCTCTATTAGATAGTACCAATGATTGTATAAATATGTGGTGAGAGTAGCATTTTTTAAGACATTATTATTAGACCTATTCCAACCCTTGGAGTAAAACTCAGTTCTAAACCTACCAAACTTACTCCAACTCTTGGGTCAAATATGAGTTTTAACCCAAAATTCATTTTTTGGGCAACTTTAGATCAAAATTTTCCACAGGTCATCGGTATGGCCTACCATATATATGTTTTTAGTTTAATATTTATAAATTCATTGAATTCAATGGTTAAAATCTAATATAATCAAATTTAACGATAAAAAAAGAGCTAAATGTCCAAATTTAAATCTAACGGCTAAAATATTTAAAAATATTCTTTCACACACTCCACCTGCTAGTAAATTATACTAAAATAATAAAATACAATTACACACTCCACCATTAAATAAATACATATGAAATTATTAGGATAATGTTTTATTATTTTCTTTTTCTTTTTTTAAATCACACCATACCTAAAACTTTCACATTACATATATATTTTCTTCTTATAAAAATAACATATTATTCATGTTTATTTATATATTATAAGATAATTTAGTTTATTGATACGATATACGATATATTTACTTACATCCGCCTAGACCGCCTAGTCTCTAGGCGCTAGGCCTCATTTCGCCTCCTAACTAGCACCTAGCATTTTTAAGAACCTTGTGCATAGTATATGTACAATCACTAGTTATTACTTCAATTATCTATTAATTAGAGTTTTTTGTGTATCCTTCATCTTTCAAACTGAGAGAGTTTTTTTTTTTTTTTTTTTTTTTTCCACAAGTGACATTAGAAAGTATGAAAAATCAAATACAAGACTTTGAGTGCAAAACCAAATGCAGATGCGTCAAAATATGGGCCAATGAGCTCACATGACTCAAATAACTCTATATTACTCCTTGTAATTCCTACCAGTGATGCAAATTTGCCACTAAATCATATATTTAAGAGCAAAAAATTTACCTCCAAAGCTTTATTTAACCTTTCATTTCATGATTGAAAATGGCATTTCAATCATGATATCAGCTTGAGCTACAAGTCTCTTGCGTTCGAAAGTATGGGTGATTAGTGGAACTGTAAAAAAAATAAAATAAAAAATGCAATGGTGAAGGGATGCGTCGAAACGTGCGAGGGAGAGAAATTTTCAAAACGTGAAACAACCAATTAGATGGATTACTTTAAATAATAATAAGAGTGCTACTAAGTCCACCCCAATGTCTTATTTCCCCACCTACTTTGAAATAATAATTTTATTCATCTATCCTAATGTTGCTAATTGCTTAATTTGTTTATGACTTTATGTACCAGACTGGGATGAAAAAAATTGATGTAAGAAATGTTGAAAACCAAAAAACTTCAGGGTAGTAAACTGAGATCAACCCTAAAAAATAATTAAATAGAGAAATATTGCCGCTTAGCACTCTGGTATAGTATTATTCCTCACTAGTAAGTGAGGTGTTTTATGTTCGAATCTCTTTAATACCAACTTATCTCCCCACCTCCTTAGTATAAATATAAAATGAGTTATATATAAGTAAAGGGAGGTGCATGCTATGATATTAATTAGAGAATTGCTTAGTATGCACCGGTGTATATTATTTATCAAAATCTGTGACCGTTGAATCATTGACTGTGGATCTGTTAGTGCACATTAATGCTTCATTTACCTCATACATACTATACAGCAAAACATAGTAGAATTTCGATTAATTATACTGAAAAGTTTGAAATATCTCATAAAAAAAAATTGAAAAAAAGGAGACAAATATAAGTAAAAAAATGACTCATTTTTTAAGTCTTTGGACTAAAATAAGACAAACCAGTCATGCACACCATACCTCTCGTGTGGAGCTTGGGCTGGAAACATTTTCTGCTTGGTGTCATGGTTGAGGATTTGGGGGTGTTGGTAGTTACAATTATGGGATTTTTTTGGGGAGGGAGATGCTGCCTGGTGATGATATTTGAAGTTCTTTTTTTGAGTAATTCGATATTTTTATATTATGGGTAGGGAGAGTTTTTGAGTAATGATAATTTTTTTTTAAATTAAAATAATTTTTCAAAGCAAGGAAAATTTGAAGAAAGAATATGCAAGGTTATTTTGGAAATAATGGTGAGTGGGAAAAGAGTTTATGTATTTTTCAACATTTTGTAATGGATATAAATATAAGATGGATGAGAAAATAAGATATTGGAATGGGTATAACACCACTCCATGATAATCATAATCAGTGGATTGACTTTACCATAATAGCCTTGATGACTTTTTTAATTCCTAATTTGGGTGAATCAATCCCTCCCACCCACCACGTATACACGAGACAACCAAGCAGTCATCAGCCACGTTAGCACCCATTAAATATTTGAAAACTACAAACCACGTGCTTAACTGTTCATCGCACTACGGTATCAAATTATTATAATTATATTATTGAGAAGAGCTTAGCTCCTTAAAGTTGAAAACAAGCCACTTTAAAATATTTTGTCGCCTATTTATATAATTTCGTGTTATAATTAGAATTGTTCGTCTTTATAAAAAATGAATTGTTATTGACACTTCAAAAATCTCTTTCTACATTCCAAACTTTCTATATTTGGAAAGAAAAATACATTTGTGAGGAGTGTAGAATGAGATTTTTAGAGTGCTAATAACACTTCTATATAAAAATATAAAATAATATTAGAATAATATTAGGGTGATCAAATTTTTAAACTAAATATACAAACCAAATGAAAGGTCATTAATAGAAAATAAGCACGTTAATCAACATTCAGTAATAATCCAATTATCAACATTCACATCATTTGGTTTACAAATTTAGTTAGAAATTTGGTATCTCTAGCATTACCCTTAAAATTAATATCGTTAGGTCATCGAGTTGTATAAAAATTGCTTGACAAATTCAATAAAAACATTACGAACTATTTATTTGTTTTCTATTGACTAAACAATCTTAGTTTTAAATAACTTTTTGTAAAAAAATGAACTTTACATAGTAATTTATAAAATAAACAATTTTGATCATACAGTCCAAGTTATGTGAAGGCCACGAAGCATTTGAAGAGGAACTTGTCCTCAAACCTTAAAAACTGAGCGGCACAAAATTCTGTAAATAAGTCACGAAACATTTTGAAGAGGAACTCTTCCACAACTTAAGAAGCCAGGCTCTCTTCTCTGTATTGTTAAGCTCAGTCGGAATCATTATTCCTTGGTGCAAATTATCATTATATTGTGACAAATATAATCATTTGATTTCACGAAACATTTTGAAGAGGATCTTTACCTAACTTTGACCCCTTTTCAGTCTCTGCCTGATTTTTCAGTCCTAAGATTCCTAACACGGAAGACCAAACTGATTCACATGATACCAGTATCATGGCTTCGGGGGGCCGAATTCATTTGTCTCGTAGAATAATACGACTAGATGAGAACCACTTTACAAGGCACAGTGCACTGCCATGGAGCACTATCACAAGGCATCTCATGTCAATAAAACAATACCACACGAACAAAAACATATACATGCATGTTTTTATTTTATTGACATATAACTTCATCATGACGGTACACTGTGTCATGTAAACCCTCAAAAAACTGTGCGCTTGTGTCATATAAGTTCTCAAAAATTGTGTGCTTGTGTCATGTAAGTCCTCCAACAACCAAAAACTGTCCAAAACATTTCAACATAAGTACTGTATCTGTGTATGAGATTGGAAGTAGGATTCTCTCCCCTCCTCTCCTCTCACATATTGTTTTTTGTCTTATTGTCTCTATAAAAAATCAATATAAGATGCTGACGTGGCTAAACCGTAACCGTTCAAATAGGAGGGGATGGAAAGGAAGAGATTAGGAGGGAAAAGAACCCTCCTCCATAAGATTGGGTTCTTCTTTCCAGGCCTTTATAGGCCCTACTCAATACTGCACTGAGAACAACTATGAAACCTAGACTTGATGACAAAGTTGCAGTACGAGAAACTCCCCAAAATTTGTCAAGGGTTATAAACATCTAAAAAGTCCGACCGATAAAAATAAACCACTAACTTGAGAAGTTTCACCCAATCGGGTCCAATACTGTGTCTAAAAAACCTAAAGAAAACTGAATTATCACGAGACAACCTGAACTGTGTCGAGAAAACATCCCTCCCCCGCTCACAAACATATGAACATCCTTATTCATATATTGGAGCGCAATGCAAGCAAACCCGGCTTCAACGACACATCCAGAATGGATCTTGTTCCAGCATCGAGTCAAGACTATAGTCATCTCGCGGCAAGTTGGTGCCAAATCCTAAGTTGTCAGTATTATCGGGAAGATTACCAAATGGAGAATCAAACAAGTTGCACGGATCAAACTGAAATTCTGTGGATGGGAGAGATGGAGGAGCTGGAGTAGCTGGAGGAAGCATAGGCATAGGTGACGCTGCAGACATGTTGGGTCCTACAACCAACCTTTGATCAAAGAAGTTATCACCCATTGGAAATTGATAATTCACCTGATGCTGGTTGTGGTTTTCTACAACATCGAGGCTTCCAGGATCCGAGTTCTTGTTCTGCTGAGTATTACCATCACAGAATGACATAAACTCCGATATCATATTCGGCTCATCCCCAGCAGGTTCAAGTCCGGAAGCATTAAAACTACTTGTCTGGTTCACTGGTTGTTGAATAGCTGGATTAGGTTGAGGACTGGGTAAGGACCCCACAAGTTTGTCACCGTTAGGATGAGCGCTTGACATTCCAACTTGTGAAGAATTATTCCTGTAAGAACAAGTCAACTGGTGATTATTCCTTGCAGTTATGTTGCGAAAGCCTAGGTGATAATCATGATACGGGCAATCCAGATATTCGCAGGTGTAACCCTGATGATTTAACATCATTTGTGGCTCTTCAGGCAGCTGCTTCCTCTTTTGACCAGAGTCGGAATCGGTCTCAGTCAGCTCTGCCATAAAATGATGCATCAGTCCATCTCTTTGTCCAGATGTTCCAATATTTAAGTTATTAAAATGAGGTTGGCAGTCCTCTTCTTCATAATTCTCTTCATCATCAACCACTTCAACATCATAATCACTGGTACCACTGATTGCAAAACTAGACCCACTCCCAGAAGATGATGGAGGTGTACATCCATCAGGATATAACCTCTGGGCCAAATTCTCCTCCTGGTTAAGGATGGCTAGCCAAATAGTGGTCTCCTTAGCAGACATTTTGTCCTGCAAATACTTAGACCGATGAACAAGCTTCCGGATCCTGGCAATATCGGGCGACATGTGCTTTATCACAGCCGCGAGAACACTCACCTTCCAAGCCTTCTTCAGATCATGAGGCTTCCTGTATGGGGGAGGACCCTGATCCTTGCGCAGATTCAATTGAGTCCACCATTCCTCATTGCCAGTGGGCCACCAAGGTGGGGCAACACCCTTCTCCAACGGGAAACGTCTTTGGGGTGGATGGCAGTGCTGCATCAAAGCCGACAAAAGTGAACCAAGAGTGGCATCATGGAGCTCCTGTAAGTTGTGAGGAGTGGATGGTACTGCATGGGACTCTTCATTCTTCCCAGGGATTGGATGTTCAGCCAGATACTTAGAAACTGCAGCAGGGCCATTATGGTCAAATCTTACTTTTTCCTTCCACCATTTGCGAAGACTGTCAGACGCACCAGTCACTGGTTTACCATTTTCGGGGATAATCCCATAAACAAAACCCTTGGCTTTACAAACTTCCATCATTTTTAACATATATTTCAGGATTCCATCTTGTGCCCGTGACATCCTCTTCCTCCGAGCTTGTTCCTGTGGCTGACACTGCCTAGCATTGTCAGCTCCTTCTGTTCCTTTATTTTGCTCTTTAAGCCGCTTCAGTCGCATTCTATATTTCCACACCCTCCTCTCAAGCTCATTAACATCCAATTCGTCGTCACTATCATCCTCCTCCACTGTTGCCTCTGGGTCATGCTCTGGGGCTGCCTCACCTTCCTCAGGGAGAGCCAAAAGAAAGTCCAGGTCCTCAATGAACTCCAACTCCTCAATGATCGCCATCCACCACCAAAACAAAGAACAATGCTGATTGTATACAAATATATAACAATTGGGTAATGAAATACAGTCCACGCCAACTTCACCACCCTTCTACTCTTTATATGATTAGCAAACCCAAAAACAAATGAAATCTTCTGCAAATGATAATTACGAATAACTCAGTTAAAGCCACAATTGTCGCATACGGGAGATCAGGAACATGGAACTAGTAACAACAACGTTACTTCAATGAAAATAAAAGGGAAAATTACATACTTTCACGAATACGATTAATTGCAAACATAAAAAGTAATACATTAAAGAAGTCAGAACCACTTAGACAAGCAAAGCTATATATATTAATTGATCATGAATCAAACAAGTAATATTAACAAACAAAGAATCGCAACGGATTTCCGCGGTTTTGCATTCAAAACAAAAAAGACGAAAAAAACCAAAGCAAAACCCTCATACAAAAACCTTATGCACAAAAGCAACAACATCAGTTACAAACCAAAAACAAAATGAAAAATGAAAAAGAAAAAAAACACCAATCAGCAACATGAGGAACATGAGATCATTAGAACAAAAACCAAATGTTACAAGTGCATACCCTGCAACTGCAAAAAACTTCCAAAGGACAAAGAACAGAACTGGGTAACAACAGATTCACAACTAATCAGTTTCATATTTTTTCACAAAACCATGTTACTGATTTTCATGATTTAACTCAAAATGTTATAGCTTGATATAATGCAGGTATGCAGCACATATTCCACCTATCTAAGCAATATAATTCACTTATTAATTTGTTTGTTCATTGTTTAACATAGATACGGAAATTCGGGGTAGCCACCCTTCGGATCATAAGATGTTCGAACTACAAAACTATACTATCAGCAAGTGGTGGATTGCCCCGGTGGTTAGGGCCTTCCTATTCAACCCATTGCCCTTAGTGTGGTTTACTCTTGTACTAAAAAAACCATGCTATCAAATCCAAAGTTCTAGAAGATTAAGAATCAACGAAAAACACGAAAAATAAAAAAGATCAAACAGAAACAAAAAGGGTAAATTCTAACACCAGGACCTGCAACTAAAGGAAGTACAATATAAAATACACACCAAGAGAACAACCAGATAGCATTAAGACAGAGATCAACCATAAAAATACATGAAAATTCACACGATGAATAAAATAAAAATATTCATTTGACAATTATTATATTTTTAGTTGACAAGAAGAGTGAGAAATGAAACAAGTAGTTTAAGTAAACAAATAAAAAGCAGAAAATGAAGGTACCTATTTGATGGGTTGGTAGGGGCGGAGGGATGGCAGCTCCTCCCTCCTCAACACCCTCTGGTTCCTCAGAGAGAGGGAGAGAAGTTGTGTCCTGGTCAGGAGAGACAGAAATGGAAGAAGAAAAAGACAGACAAAAGGATTGGAAGCAAAAGTGAAATTTTTGTCGGACGGCGTGCTATTTAACTAGACTCAGCTACGTTTTAACCGCGGTTTGAGACGTGGGTGGGTAACTTATCCTTTTTATTTTTTACTTTTGGTAAGCGTAACCTTTTGGTTTTTGGTTTTTTACTATTTAGAATTTTAGAGTAACTTGTATAGCACGCATACTACCGTTCCGCGTTGATAATTCAAAAATTCAATTTTTCATTATAGTTACTTTATCGATATTCAACGTACTATGTACCTTCTTTCCTTTCTTTAAACTAAAACTCGAATTGAAGATCAAACATTCATGCTAATTTACGTTCCATCGTGTGCGACAATATTATTATTATGTCCCTTTTGTCAACTCAACAAAGTGTGACAATTTCATTATATTGCAAACTCAATGTATACATCTCCCATCAAGTGTTCTCGCTCGCCTATTTTAACTCGAACCCAAAAATCCTCTTCGTGGTAGTTTATTAAACAATATTATAAAAAATGAACAAGTAATTTTGACACAAATTCTTGATTTTATGTTACATGGGGTAGAATTTGGGTATAATTACCGCTCTGGGTGTTCCTTTTTTACAATTTACCCATCTCACTATTTTGAAGAAAGAGAAAAATTGGAGGTTTAAATTAAGGGTACTTTTGTATTTTCATTTTATTTTTAATTAATTTTTTTTAAACAAATAATATTATCTACACTAAATAGATAGGAACGTAGGCTAATATAGAAGTTCAAAACGTTGTCCAAAATTCTAAATCGGGCACAAAACACCAAATATTGCGAATAATAATATGGCTGTTATGGATACCTAATTAGCTTATTTCATTAAAGACAATTTATATTCAATTATCCAGATGTATTACTTAATTAGCTATTATATTTTAATCTTATCTAAGCATTAATCTCAGCCGTGGATAAAGATTTAACAGATAGAATTGAATGTTACCCCTACTGTTTTTTCTTTTCCCTTCTCGATAAACATTGGCAAGAATTTTTGGCTATAGTGATCTCTTTTTTTTTTTTTTTTTTTTTCTAGGAAATAAACTTTATTAAGAAAAGAAGAATTCTCGGGAACACTAGGTTGGCGTGCTTCACTAGGAAGCACTGAAGCACCCTATCTCAAATACAAATGTTGTCAATATTGTTACTAATGAGTGTAATACCTTCATTTAGGAAGTTTGCTTCTTTATAAACAGCAACTGAATAGAATTAAAAGAGGTCATCAGTTATTTGATGTTCTCGAAAATAGTTCTGAGACTCCAAGAGATCTTGCATTAGTCGAGAATCTCATCTATAACCATCTTGAAATCACCTTCAACCACCACATCCTTGATATTTCTCTATTTTGCAAAAAGAAGTGTATCCTGAAGTGCAAGAGTCTCAGCTACGGTAATAGTATTTGGATCAGATGTGTTGCAATCACAATTTCTCCTCCTTTGTCTGCTTGCCAATTGAGAAATAAATTTTCTTTATTAAATTTGTACAACATACGTTTTAAGAAATAATAAATTTTAATTTATTTTAAGCTTATGCCATAAATTGGTTTCTGACACGTCTTGACCTGAAATGACCACTTGTCTATCTGAATCGTGATGTGTTGGTCAACATCTGGAGGATGAAGAAGCCAGAGTATGGTTGACAAAAATGAAATAAATTTGAACTTTAATTAAAGAAATCGAAGTGCACAACGAAATTGGATAGAAATTCGAGCATTCGGAGTTTAATTAGATGTATCAATTTCGTAATATGTTATTATTCACAAGTACACAATATTCAAGTGTATGAAAAGATGTTTAATTAGGCTTTTGTTTTTCATTTCATATGAGATTTTAGCAACATTATTAGTATTACTAGGTGTATGGTCGTTGCAATCAAGATTAGTAAATTGTTTAGAGTGATACAATGATTAGTCCCTAATTAATCAGGGAGGCAAGATCAGTATACTTGTATTACATATATGATTAATAGTGAGTTCATGAATAACACTTACATGTATACGTTCTAAACTAAATTTTATAAATTAAATGATATGGATATTAATGATTGAATTATTACTTAAATGTTAATTAACGTACTTATTTCCTATTGGCGACATATCATTGATTTCCAAATTTGATTTAAAATTTTGATTGCATTATCCTGTAGTTAAATACACCATATTCATATAATAATATGTATGTGGGGGGAGGAAATCGGAGTGCACGAATAATACTTTTAACATGTGAAGCACTCCAGTCTCCAGCAGTTGAATGTTACCAAAATTAAGTGCAAAGCACGTAGTACCGCGTTAGGCTACCAATATGTTTATCCAAACCCTCCATATATATATAAACACACCCAACCACCATCCCTCATGCAATCCTCGACCACATAGGAAAATCATTTAGCATTATGTCTTCCATCAAATCCTATGGCAAGATTGATGAATCCGAGCAAGCCCGGCTCGACAATCGTCGGAAAACTCGAACGAGAGTCGCCATCATAAGCCTATCGTCCATAGTTCTTGTCTGTGTCGTTGTTGCTGCTGTGGTTGGAACCACCGTTCATAATAAATCTGGTGGGAACTCTAAAGACTCGGCCATCTCCACTTCTGTCAAGGCTGTTTGTGATGTGACCTTGTACCAGGATTCATGTTACAGCAGTCTTGGTCCTCTGGTTAACTCCAGCAATGTTAAGCCTGAGGAGATTTTCAAGTTGGCGATTCAGGTGGCGATAAATGAATTGTCGAAAGCCGCTACTCATTTTTCGGCTGATGGGGTTCTTAATGTAATTGCCAAGGACACAGAGTCCGTGGCAGCTTTGAAAGATTGTCAAGACCTTTTGAGTCTGGCATTGGATCATCTCAACGACTCACTCTCTGACGCTAAGTCGTTGGTTGATGTGTTTGATGATCTCAAGACTTGGCTGAGCTCTTCAGGCACGTATCAGCAGACTTGCATTGAAGGTTTTGATGATGTAAAAGGAGAACTCAAGGATAAAGTTGTCGGCTACTTGAAGAACTCCAATGAGTTAACTAGCAACAGCCTCGCCATCGTCTCTTGGATTTCCAAAATCCTTAACTCAGTAAATCTAAGGCGACTGCTGACACACCCTGATCCCACCGATAAGTACAGCCAGGGTGTGCCAGAGTGGCTGCATCGGAAGGATCGCAAGCTGCTTCAGAGTTCGGATTTGAGGAAGAAGGCAGACATTGTCGTGGCAAGCAATGGCAGTAGCAAATACAAAACAATTCAGGATGCACTCAAGGCTGTTCCGGATAAGAGCAAGAAGAGAACAGTCATCTACGTCAAGAAGGGGGTTTATTATGGGAATGTGAGGGTTGAGAAATCCAAGTGGAATGTTTTGGTGGTCGGTGATGGTTCGAATGCAACTATTGTAACCGCCAAACTCAACGTTGTGGATGGAACTCCCACATTTTCCACTGCCACATTCGGTAAACTTTCATTTGGCATTAACTTATATTTCGATAAAACTCTCTATAGCTAGCATATTTACTGATCACATTACCGCCACGTCCTTTTGAAAGGGGATTCTTCTCATGCAAATGAGTCTCCTTTCAGTGAGAGATCTGATCAGCAATGTTTGCTGGTAAATGTTTCATATCATAATGGTAATAGAAACATTTATTTCTTTGTATGCAGCTGTTTTTGGAAAGGGATTCATTGCCCGGGACATTGGATTTCGCAACACTGCAGGACCAGCCAAGCACCAGGCAGTGGCCTTGTTGTCTACTGCTGATCAGTCAGTCTTCTATAGGTGCGACATTGATGCATTCCAGGACACTCTCTATGCTCACTCCAATCGCCAATTCTACCGCGAGTGCAACATTTATGGAACAGTGGATTTCATTTTCGGGAACTCAGCAGTTGTGCTCCAAAACTGCAACATAATGCCGAAGGTTCCCATGCCTGGCCAGCAGAACACCATCACAGCTCAAGGGAAGTTTGATCCCAATCAAAATACAGGAATTTCGATTCACAATTGCAGCATATCGCCCTTTGGAGACTTGTCCTCGGTCAAAACTTTCCTCGGGAGGCCATGGAAGAATTACTCCACAACTGTGTACATGCAAACAGACATGGGAAACCTCATCAGCACTGACGGATGGTTGCCATGGGTAGGCAATAGCGCTCCCGACACCGTATTTTACTCGGAATTTCAAAATTTTGGACCTGGTGCTTCCACAAAGAATAGGGTTAAATGGAAGGGGTTGAGAACCATCAACCAAAAAGCAGCCAGCAAATTTACAGTGCATTCATTTCTCCAAGGAACTAAGTGGATCTCTGATGCTGGTGTTGCCTACACATCAAGCCTCTGACCAATATATTTGATAGTTTCATGAACAAAAATTGTTTTTCTTTTCCCAATTTATTATTTTCCATTTCACACTTTTTGATCATGATTGTTTTGTCTGCCTTCTTATACTTTCTGATTGTTTTTACACAGCAAATTGTGATATATTTCTCTGGCTTTTATGTAATTGTTGAAAATTAGTATATACAAAGTCCAACATATCTGACATTTCATAATTCATACTTCCAATTAAATTAATTTTCAGATCATTCATGTGTAAAACTGGAAATTCAAATATTACAAATTAAGTTAATTCTATTACCATCTGTTTGTAAATTTACACCGGCTACTTAGAGTACGAAATTATAAACCGAGGATATATATGATGAACATGAATGAAGTTGCCATTAAATTAAGCCAATGAATAATTAAAAAGTTTTAAACAGTACTAAATACAATAATCAGTAGAAATTAGGATTTCATTTGGTACGCCGTATATAGCATTGGATGAGACTATTAATAAGAATATATTAAATAGTAATTATCCGGCTCCACCAATGTAGTCCGCTTTACGCCCGCTTAATTATACATCCCAAAAGAGCATATTATTAGTCCAACTTCCTCCCTCCCTCCCTTTTCCCGCAGCCTCTTCCTCTTCGATTGTGTCGAAGACTCGAAGGTGCCTGAGCCAGACCCTCCGGGTCACGGTCATGGGCCTCGGCAGTTAACCGTCCCCAATCTGATGGTGGTGGGTCAGTTCACTTCGGAGCTCTCTTCGATTTGCAACATCCATGAAGTTCTCCGTCCTGCAAATAGTTTTAACGCACTAGACCCTAAGTTTGAGCAACAGTTCTTGACAGGGATTTTCAATTTGACAGAAACCCAGTTTGCGGACGGTTCATCTTTGTCAACCACGAAGCAAATGGTTTCAGCAGAGCCCAGAACGAATTTTACGACCCCTTCCCCCTTTTTTGTTTTCTAATAGTAATTAAGTTTCCTTATTTCTGGGTAATTTGGGATTCGTTTTAGATGTATAGAGCGGGAAGATTTGCTTGAACTGGTAAGGAGAAGGGAGTGAGGGTGTCTGGGGGCAGTGCGGTGGAGAAGATCTGGGGAAGAGAGGATTTTTTTTTTGTTTTTTTATAATTTGGTTTAAATAAAGGACAAATAGAAAATGCAATAACAAAGTTCAAAATGACAAACAAGATTATTTTTATTTTATTTTTTAATTTGATGCATTTGGTTGTAGTGAATTTTTGTCAAAAAAAAAAATCCCTTTTTTTTAAATAGTCAACAAATTTTTTTCATAAAAATAATATAATTCGATCTCTTATCCGGTACAGTGCCAAATACATTATAAATAATCGATTATTAGTACGATAATGTGTCAAATGTCTGACTAATTTAATCAGTATAACTATAATCCGATGGCAGATCCGGCTAAAATAATCAGTACAGTCTGCCAAACGAGGCTGATAAGTTTTAATATTTCTCTAATTCAGCAACCCTCCATAGAAGGGTATATCGGTGTCGGGCAACCAAGTATCACCCAATGTGAAATTACTGACAGTGAAATTCAAAGCTTGAGTAGCATTCATCAGACTATAACCAGGCCATTGTACTCTCTTCGTCGTGTTTGCCCCCGGCCCGTGATTCTGAAACTCACCGTAAAACAGTGTGTCCAATCCAACCGTCCCATTCCATTCCAACCATCCAACTGAGCTGATCAGAGGGCCAATATAAGACTGCATGATGACAGTCCTAGAAAACACCTTCCAAGGCCTTCCCAGAAAATTTAACGTGGGGTTGAGGTCCGCTGCCAAGTCTGGCGCAGCTTCAATTGTGCAGTTGTGGATGGAGATTCCGGTGTTCTGATTCGGGTCAGTTCGTCCTTGCGCTGTGAAGGCGTTTTTCTGGTTGGGCATCGGTTTTCGAGCGTATAAATTGCAACTCTGGAAGACAGCAGCAGCATTTCCAAAAATGAAATCTACAGTTCCATATATGTCACATTTCTTATAGAGCTGCCTCAGGGAATGTACGTATAGAGTGTCCTGATAGCCTTCGAAACTGCACCTGTAAAATGTGGAGAGGTCAGCATTGTTTCTTACAGCTACCGCTTGGTGCTTTTCTGGACCTGCAGTGTTCCTGAAGGTAATATCTATGGCCACAAATCGTTCGGCAGAAACAGCTGCAACACAACAGATCATTGAGTTTCAGACTAATTAAGCATGATGAAGTAAAACATAAATAATTAATACTCAATTCACACGTGTTCAAACTAATTTTCACTATGTTACACAAAGTTTGACGATATTTAGTCATCAATGAAGTAGAAGTCGACTGGTACTTACTAACTGAAGGCCATAAGGATTATGAAAATTATGAACCATGCATGTAGAGTTGTTCTCGAGTACATTGGCCAAATAATTGAGTTTAAAAATGATGTGTTAAAGAAACAAAACTTATCATCAAATTTGGATACATGTCATGTTTCAATTAAAACTATTTTGTCACTCAGCACTGTCACGTGACAAGACACAATAGTTTTTCTGAGCCCCTACTAGGGTTTTGGTTGGATGAATGTGATTCAAATAATTTTTATACGCACTTTAATTTCAAGGGGGCCAGAAGAGAAAGAGGTAGCTAGCAGAAATGTAATTCTTACCAAAGGTTGAGGAGTTGAAGGTAGTCCAACCATCGACAAAACTATGGTTTCCGGTAATGACAGTGCTATTAATGCCATCTCCGAGCAGCATTATGTTAGTCTTGTGTTTGGCGATGACAATGTACTCATGATAGCATCCTCCTCTAACATAGATCACAAAGTAGCCATCTTCAAGCTTCAACTTCTCGGGAGCAGAAGTAATGGCATCTCCGATCGATGTAAAGTTATCCGTCCCATATGGACTCACAATCACTATGTCGTTAACCAGAATGCCACTGCTCTTCATTTCTTCAAGAATCCTCTCACCTCTTTCAGAAATCGTCGAGTTTTTGCCAGAACTTTTCCGAAGTGCCTGCAATTTATTTTTTTATTCAAATGAATTCTTCCTTAGTTACTCACGAATCTCTACATAATCACTTGTTCTTTTATCAACTGTGGTTCATGAAATTTAAGCCCACGAGTCAGGATCTCTCCTCCATTAAAGTGATTAGCCACAAGACTAAATGATCATATACTTAATTATATATATATTGTAGCCGTACTGTACACATTTGTAGTCAATGTGATTAAGCTTGTTCTATAGATTGTATGGTTTGCCAGAACTTTATATATATATATATATATATAAAGTTGATCAAATGATATTACACGTATGGTTTGGATTTATAGTCAATGTGATTAAGCTTGTTCTATAGATTGTAGCCGTACCGTACACATTTGTTAAATTTTAATTTGCGCAAGTATATTGAGTATTTTGATCATATTTACAGATTATTGTTTTAGTACACTGCATTATATACTAGTATTGGCACATGACCTAAATTCAATACGGATTTTCACTCATCAATTTACGTCGAGTTTTGTTTACACCCAACATTCCATCTTTGGACAATAAAATTTTTTAACACCCATCTCAAAATTTTGGACACCAAACATAATTAACTCTAATCAAAACCAACCTTTGAAATATCTTTGTATTTAAAATTTGGTTGTAAACAGAATCGCTCTTTAATACCGTGTAAGATATACCAAAGTCACTTATTAAGATACTTATTACTTGGTAACATGTTAATAATCGTTTTATGTCGTATGATCAGATGGTGAGTTGACCAGAAAAATATAAAGAAGGGTGGTGGTGGTGGCGGCGTGCTGTTTTGATGGGGGAGGCCATTGACGGTGCAAATTCCCCCGATTGACCCTACTTACAAATTAACGTACAATAATTGACATGGGTAGGTCAAGGCCTCTTATTTTGACTCCATTACTCCAGATCTAGCTACTTCTATCAGACAGAGACCCACTTGACTTGAATAAACAATTGAACACTAAATTGAGATCTTTGTGTCGACACACAAGTTTTCGTAACTATTTAGAAAGAAAGAAAAAAAGAATTGTACCTCAGCTGGCTTGAAACATTTTGTTCCGCACCTACCTGAGTTTTCTAATTCGACCAAAAAAAAAAAAATCAGAAAAATGTTGAATGAAAAAAAAGAGTAGAGAAGGTATCTTTATGATGTACTATCTACTTTGTGATTGTCCCTGTCAAATTAAGTCTCTATGAACTACATATCTTATACCAATTTAAGTTTTTATAAAAATAAAACTCACAATTTGAAGGGTAACATTATGAAAAAATATATATACAAGTTAATTACAAATAGTGACTCTAATTATGATTCTTTTTATTAAGAAGCTCTAATTTATAGAGTAACCATGTGTTTACAACCTCAATTATCATCAATTAAATGAAAAATTGGAAATTTTTGCATAATAAAATGAGAAGTTGGAAATTTAAGTGAAGCTACTATTACATTTCACGCTATTAAGATGAGATGTTACTCTTACTCTTAAAATGTCATCATGCACTCTTTCTATGTGTATTTCAAATATACAATATTCAATTTTGTGTATAAAATTGCCTTATAAAAGTTTTATGTAAAAAATATAAATTGATACTAACATACGATTCACCAAACCACATAATATAAAAATTCAAGTATTTTTCCCAATTGTAAGTCAAAAACCCCACTTCACTTTATAATTTTTTGGGAAATGATAAACACACTCTTTTAATTTTTTTTTTTTTGAGTAGATCAATATTTTTACACTAAGAGGAGGGGGAGTTCGGCTAAGTCACACAATGTGTAGCCTAATTTGGTATTGAATTCGACATCCACGAGATTCGAGTCTAAGATCTCTCACTTCTAAGTGAAAAGAAATACCACCATACCGTAGCACTGAATGACCACTCTTTTTAACTTCTTACACACTATGGTTAATTCCATTTGATTTTTTTTCAAACAAATGGTTAAAACAAAAAATAAAAATATATGGAAAGCTAAAAAGGTACGTGAAAATTATTTTTCTAATTCTTTTCCCAACCGCCACAATATTTATTAGACCATCCCTACATGAGATGTCAAATATGCCAAATGAGACTAAAAATTATTTAAGTGTTCCCCAATGGATATGTCATATATGTTGTGTGATAGCCCGTCCCAAATGTGTATATTATTTTATCCTTGAGAGCATGGAAATTTCTAATTTACCCTTGGATGCTGATGGTGTTGTGTGACATGCATTTTGGTTGTGGTCCAATTCATGTTTTCCTTAGTTTTTGGAACCAATTAGAACTTAAGTTTTATTTTTTCTTTTGTTTTGGTTGGTGACCCATCTGGACCACACACACATACACACTCCCATTGACTCTCTCTCCTCCTTCTCGGATTTCTTTCCATTTCCGTACAATTGTACAGACAATTTCTCAAACCACTTGATCATTCACGGATCGAGGTTGTGGATGTTGTTTTTGGACTCCTTGCAAGCTCAGGAGTCGATCTATACTTGTAGTTGGACGTGAGAACTTCGAAAGCTCGGGAACCAGGAAACCCCGATGAGGTGCACTGTTCATCCATCGTGATCGAGGAGGTTTTGTCGAGTTTGGAGGTGTTAGAGAGCCTTAGAACTTCTTCACAAAGCTTAGGGAAGAATTTTAGAAGGTTTTGGACGTTAGGAAGCTCGGGTTTGACAAGTTGCAGAGGTGCCCAGATTATCATGATTTTTTCCGGCAAGATCCCATGAGTTTTAGGACCTCTCATCATAAGCTTCATTTTGATTTAAATTTCATGAAGTTTGGTTGAAAAATGAAGAAGATATAAAGATTTGAAAATTTTCTAGTTTCCAGCGATGCAGATGGTGACCGGTGGCGGCTCCGACGAGGATTATCTGAGAAGACGAAGAATATTCCATCAACTTTGACGGAATAGACTAACGGCGTTAATAATGGCGTCAGGTATATTTAACGGTATATTTCATTATTGGACGGAATATTCCCTAACACCGTTATGGTTTCCGTATGTGTGCCAGGCACGTGCCTTGGCCGGCACGTGGGTGATCGGAAATTTTTTCTAAAAATATAGGGATGTTCGTGGGGTTGAGTAGATCATGTTGGTATATTCAAACATCCCAATTGAGCAACGTGTGAGAAGTTAGTACCTAGTTGTGTTTATGTGCTTTAAAACAACATTTATATAGTTGTTTCGCATATAGGTGAGACTTTTCCAGAGGACGAGTGTAGTTAAGCGAGACTTGGGGGCTACGACCCTTCCACATATCAGTGAGTGAGCTTTTGGTTTTCAGTATATATATATATGCTTGGTATTTTCCTAGAAAATTGATTTAAATGATTCATATGTTTTGAAATGCCATGCCAAATGTCTTATACTTAGAATATGTATTTAGTAGTTGCATATATTGTTGTTGACGCTACGGGTGCTCAGGTAAGTACCAGGTGAGTTTATTGATTGTGGATGTGAGTTGCATGATTATGTTGAGATGTATTTTGAGCTCATAAACTTGCACCTCCGTGTTAGTGCTCCCGCCCGTGGTTAGGGCACAGTCCTTCACGTGATGTTCACCTCCTGCACCATACGCTCACCTTGGATCCAAGTTAGGTGCACAGTCCTGTCGTACAGACCATTATAGATGGTTCTGACTCCTAGGTGACCCGCTATTATTCGCACAGTCTTCACGTGATCGTAGCACTTGAGCGTATTTATTTACACCTAGTCCTGTCGTACATACCACTTTAGGTGGTTCCGACTCGTGTGCAGGTATATTTGTTGAGATATGGATTTGAGCCGTACAGGTCACGTTAGGTGACTCCGGCTGACATATCATTTTGCATTGATTTATTGGCTTACATATTTTTATGCTGAGATATTTGACATGGTATATATGAGGATTTTTCTATTCTGAGCATGGTTGTGATATAGATATGTATTTTAATTTCTGCGAAATTATACAAGTTTTATGGCAAGGGGTTACTATCTTTGATAATTGAAATGGTTTTGAAAATCTTTGTTTTTGCCCACTCACACTTTTTGTTTTGCACCATTCCAGGTTTTAGGTAGGAGTGATTGTTGGTGGCTTACGGGGATTTAGCGGAGGTTTTGACAGATTATCACCATTTTAGGATCACCTTTGGATGTTGTATAATTAGTATTCGTCCTACTGGATTGCACTTAGACTACTTATGCTCTGGTTGTGAACTCACACTTATTTTCGTCTTGCACTTATTCTTATCTAGTGCTCTAGTTGGTTTGGTTTTTGTTTCTTCGCATTTCTTATATTAATATTGCTTCCGCACTGTACACATGGTTACGTCACCCTTACGTGACAGCCAGCACGCCTCGATCTAGGTCGAGGTGTGTCATGTTGTGGCAGCTGAGTCTTTGACCTTTTGCTTTCTAGCTATCTAAAAGAAGTCAAATATATTTAATTTAATTTGTTAAAGCATGGGTCCTATTAGCAACCAAAAGAATAAAAAACTAAAATCAATTTTAATTATTTTAAATAATTAATGTAACTATGAGGTCTAATATAATAATAAAATAAAGATTTGACACATCATTGAAAATGAAGAAAATTTAACATTTATATACAATTGGCCACATTAGCCATCAAATAAAATTTTAACTTGACATCTATTGATGCTCTTAGAAATTCCACTTAAGAGACTGAAGATAAAATGAAAGTCTTGCTATTTGTTTGTGAACACTATTCGGCTGCTACAAATTAACAGCAACTCTTGTTTCTATCCAACCATAAATAAATACGTGTCCAATCTATAGAATTTTAATTATTTAGATATGTATTTATCTGTAATTAGATACAAGTAGGAGCTGCTGCGCAGCGAAGTAGTGTGCTTTGTTTGTTGGAATCTAGTGTCACATCCCCAGATCCTCTATTGTATCTGCCATTTTGATACCTTTTATAAATAATCTAATGACACTTGTTATGTTTCTTGGGTTCCGAATTACACTACTATAGAGTTTCATTCCATGCATTGTTATTCAACAATATTTTTTAATAGAAACTAATGAAAAATATTTAAAAATTTTGAATTTGAACGATAATGATAAAATAAGGAATAAAGTGAATAGTATTATGATTGACTTTTTAGTGTAAAAATGTGATTTTTCGTTAAAGTGAACAATACCGGAAGCTTTTCATTAAAGTTCCTTATTTTTTATTAGATAATGCTAGGGAGAATTATTTAGATTATATTTTGTAAATTATATGATGTAGTGGTTAATGATTGAATTTATTATTTAAATCATTATAAAAAAAGTTAAATTATCCATCGTTACATCATGTTTTACAAATATAGTCTAAAAAGATATTCTTCCCAATATTTTCCTTTTTTATTACCCAATAGTTCAACAAAGCTATAAGCATGTAGCCTCTGACTATCAGATATACTACAAGATTTTGTCCAATTAAAATCTTAACTAGGGTACTGACATATATATCAAAATTATCACAGAAAAAAAAATGTAAAAAAATGTGTAATACTACATTTACTATCTATTTATATAATTATTTGTACTATTTTTCTAATCAAGATCAGGTACACCCGTGCATGGTCCCATCTCTATTAGAAAAATAATGCAAATGAATGGTAAAATAACATTTTTGTAAAAATAAAAAAAAACCAGAAATGTCAAGAAAAATGAACTCAAAAGCTTTACCTTAATAAAAGTTTCCAGTGGTTCCCGGAATTTGTGCACATTTTTTGTGCCGGAGCCCTCACTGCCTCTCTTATGCTTTTTGAGATTACGAGCCAAGGATTGCGTGACCAACCCAAGCGACACACTATAGAGCTGCGTAACATTAGAGAAGGCCACGGCCAAAGCCGTGGTGTTTCCCAAAACGCTGCTCTTAGACACCACAAGCCCATCGTAACAAGTCTGCTGGTTGGTCACAATGCCGCTTAGCAACGTCTGTACCTTGTCCACCAGTTCCTCATTCAGCGTCTCGGCAGACTTGAGCTCTATCGAGATCGCCTCCAAGTGCTCTACGTTCAGCTCCGAGAACTGCTGGCAGTCCTCCAGCGCGTTCGACTCGCTGTCGTTTATGAAAAACGACTTGTGCTTGATTTTTCCGAGGAAGTGGTTGATTGTTGTGGAGGTTTTGCGTGCCTGTTTCAGGCATTGTTTGATGGAGAACTTGCCGTAGCTGTAGGGATCGGACGGTGAGGAGCGAATGGTGGAGAGCATCGAACGGCAGAGCTTTGGGTAGAGGGTGGACTTGCATGCTGAAGAGGCTGATGAGGAGGAGGATGCAGCAGCACCAGAGGTTAACAGAAGTAGTGAAAAGAGGGATAGAGAAAGGAGGAGGAGGAAGAAAGGAGAGGAGGGTAGCCGTGGCATTTTGAGTGTGAAAACGTATTGTTTTTCGGGGGGCTCTAGGTTGAGTTGAGTATGAAAATGTGTGTTGGGGATCTCTTTTTTATATATATATATATATAGATAGAGAGAGAGAGAGAGAGAGAGATGCAGAGATGCAGGGATGCGCGTGTACATTATTAGCAGGGGAATGGGGTTGTCGGTTTTGATAATTTAGAGGTCAGCAATTTTAATGCAGAGAGAGAGAGAGAGAGAGAGAGAGAGAGATGCAGAGATGCAGGGATGCGCGTGTACATTATTAGCAGGGGAATGGGGTTGTCGGTTTTGATAATTTAGAGGTCAGCAATTTTAATGCAGAGGTATGTAATGCAGTTGTGTTGGCAACTGAGAACGTGCAAGGAAGGACATACTCCTGCTCTGGCTCCATCGTATTTTTTAGGCTAACAACATTTCACACCTCAGAAGTAATTTTTTTTTATGGCATATTGAAGGTAGAAGTGAGTGATTTTTCATTTGGAGTGAATTAGATGAGGTATAGACATACTATTTTGGAGATCATTGGAATGGATAAGTTTCTTTCATAAGCAATTCATTTTCTACTCTCTAGTGTAACTGTAGCATAAATTTTCTCTTTCTCCACTCAACCTACCCTGAAATTAAAGAGTTGTCTAATCATTTCCAATCCTCAATGGTGGCTTTTGGAGAGAGCGAAAGGTGTCATCACATAGGGTTCCAAATTTAAAAGGGTTCTCCTCATAGTCACTTCTCATGATAGCAATATTGGAGTGAGATTGACTCTGCGGTTTATAAAAAATACACATGATAATTTTTTCTCATTTTTATTCTTGCTTATAATAACCATATTTTTCCTATATTTTGTAGTTTAAACTCACTTACTAGTATCCAATTAAACAAATTTGTAGTGCATAAGTAAAAGGTTAAAGGTTCACCATAAATCAATTGACAATACAAAGAGCAACTTAACTTATTTATACGCGCATACAAGATCTCTTTTTCCATTAATGTGTGATTCATTATCAATAATAAGTATGTAAAACTTGAAAGAATTGTGATGACCCACATAGTAAAAGATGGTGGATGAAATAGCAATGTTGGTGAGATATTTGTTATAGTTACTACATGGCTTATTGGCTTTTGAGCAATACGATAGTCAAGACTTTTGATTAGGCATGTAATGCTTTGTGTTGAAGCATACTTTGTAAACTTTCATATTTATACAGAGGGACTCTTGTAATCGTTAGAACACACCAATTCATTTTGGTGAAGGCATTCTTACTCTCACTACAATAATATTGAGCAACAGTCGCTATTCTCTGTCACAATTATCACATTGGTTGGGATTGCTTCTTGAAAAAGTTCACGCAATTGTAGAAATATGACTCCTTGAATTAATGATTCATAATGGAAGTTACAATATATATAAGGTTTGACATAACCCATATGTGAAAGAAATCCTAAAAATAAATACAATTATATAAGTACAGTCCTATAATTATGAAGAGGGTTCCGGTTTTTCTATTCTAACATCGCGCCCCCATCCCCCGCAAATTGAATGAGCCTAATCAGACAAGTTTGAGACTAAGAACACCATGTCTTGGTTGATAAAAAGCCTTGGTAAGTAGGTCAACAAGTTGATTAGTGGACGAAATATAACAAACTTGATGAGAGTGACCTTTTCACGAATAAAGTGATAATCGAGTTCAATATAATATGGGCGAGCATGATGAACAAGATCAGAAGCGAGGTCAGTGACACTAAGATTGTCACAATGCAGAAGGACAAGAAAGGATAGGCAAACACCTAGCCAGTGAAGTAAAAAAATAATCCAAGTGGTTTTGGCACAGGCATGAGAAAGAGCATGGTATTCTGACTTAGCACTGGAACGTAACCTACTTTTTAGAGCACCAAAAGATAAATTTGAGCCAAGATAAACAAGGTAGTCAGTGGTGAAATGAACATCAGAATACGCAGATAGGGTAGCGGAAGCAACCTGATGACTCAAGGTGATGCCGAAATCCAAAATACCTTTTATGTAATTGAGAATCCATTTGGCAGCAATCATATAAGTAGTGCGAGGCGAGGTCATAAATTGGGCAACATTATTGACGACAAAGAAATATTAGGAATAGTGAGAGTGAGATACTGGAGGGAGCAAACTAACTTACGAGATACTGGAGGGAGCAAACTAACTTACAAAATGAAGTAAGAGAAGCCAGAAGTAACCCATCAGAAGCGTGAGAGAAATCTTAGCGACAAGAAGCGTGGATGTGGGCTTGCACGTAAGTATATCAATTTTTTTAAGGAGCTCCTGAGCATACTTTAGTTGATTAATATGGAGATACAAGGGGAGTCAAGAGTAACCTGTATACCCCAAAAATAACTTAGAGGATCCAAATCTTTGATGCTAAACTGTTTACCAAGGAGAGTAGTAAATTGGTTAAGAAGATTAGATGAGCTGCCAGTAATAACGATGTCATCCACATTAGTAGCAAGTAAATAGTAGAGGAGGCATGTCGAAAAATAAACAGTGAAGAATCCGCTTCACTCCATCGAAAAACCAAGGCTAAACAAGAAAGAACTGATTCGGTGAAACCATGCACGAGGTGCTTCTTTAAGACTCATATAATGATTTCTGAAGGTGGTAGACAAAATGCAGACAAGCAGGATCCACAAAACCCGGTGGTTGAGCCATGTAAACATCTTCATTAATGCATGAATGCATTTTTCACATTCAGTTGACGAAGTGACCTAGCATGAGAAATAGCAAGACTCAAGACAGTGTGAATAGTAGCTAGTTTGACAATGAGACTGAACTTTTCAAACTAATTAATGCCACAATGCTGATGGAAACCCTTAACCACAAGACGAGCTTTATAGTGCTCAATAGAACCATCGAGATTCCACTTTATACGAAAAGCTCATTTGCGACCAACAATATTCTGGCCAGGTCGGGGCAGAACAAGAGATCACGTCTGATTGCGAAGCAATGCAATAATTTGCTCAATCATGGTACTGCACCATTCCGAATGCTTAGCGGCATGAGAAAAACAAGTAGGTTCACCACAATTAATAGACGCTAAGAAAGCGTAAGGAAGAGGATACCGAACAGTGCCTCAGTATACGAGTCTTCGGTTTGTAGGTTCCATCACGAAGACAAGTCACCATTGGATGAGTGGACCTGCATGGTGGAGGGGGTAGCATAAGGGAGAGTCGGTTGGACCGTGTCAGAGGGCATAGGCAGAGGGACACGCGCTAGGGCACGTGAAAGGCAACATGCTGGGGCCGGCAAGATCACGTATCACGTAACGTGGGGTGTCGATGTGTTCAACTGGAGTGCGCTCAATAGGAGGCAGCTATAAGAGTGACTTCTGGAGTTTGCAACGAATGTAACTTAGAAACTAACACCGATAAAGTGGCATTGCTAGTTGCTTCTTGAGTTTATCCAAAAAAGAAAGGGAAACACTTTTTACATCTCTTTCACAACAATTCTTTGATTTGAGAGAGTTTGAGAGAGAATTTCTCTCGAGATAGCTAGTTTGAGAGAGAGAGAGAGAGAAGGCTTCCCTCTCTAACTTCTCTCCTTCCCTACGCTTGTTTTGTACTGCTGGTCGATTTCCATGCCACCCTTCGGGGCGGCTCTTCCTCCGTCGGTCGTGGCAGCTTCTTCACCCTTGGTGGTGAGCTTGTTCTGTGATTTTCTTTGGAACTTCATGTTTTGTATTTGGGCCAATTGTGTGGGCTGCCTAGTTGGGTCTTGTAATGAATTTAACACTCACTACCAGATAGAAATATTCTTTGACTTTGATTGTATAGGATCCGATACCGTTAATTGTACAAAATCGGATATAAGTTTAGTTGTATAGGATCCGTCGAATTATCGGATCAAAGATAAGACGATCCGGCCAATATCCATCCGTTTACAGCTCTAAAGCCAAGGTTAATACTGTAGTTAGAATTGCAGCGATAGTGACACCCTACTATACTGCAAAATATACGACGTGGGTGTCACTGTACTACAAAAGTTTATGACTACGAAGTAGTGTTGTGACAGAAAAATGCATTGACAAAGGAGTTCGACTGCGCAGTGCAAAAATGCGTCTTTGAAGAGAAAAAAAACAATTGAAACAGTGACACGGACCACTTGCCCCACTACATTGCAACATACTGACCTCCTTGTCCAAGCAATTGTTATTAAAGAATTGTAATGCAGATGACGCTTTATTATAGTGGTGAAAAACATCAAGTTTATGCACTTTAGTGCAAATTCGATCCTCACTGATTCTTTTTCCTCTAATAATTAACTTCTAACCTACTAATGCTATCGCTCAACTAAAAAAAATAAAGATAAAAAGAATTGTCATCGTTTGGTTTGAAGTTTATGAGCGGTGGCGAAATAATACGAAGGGAAATAATTGTATGTCTTGTTTGGTTGGAAAGTTCCAAGTTATTTGCACAAAACTTTGCCCTTTTTCTTTTTTCTTTTCTTTTTTTTTTTTTTTTTTTTTGATCGAAAAACTTTGCCGTTTAAAACTAGGCCTTTAAATCCTTAGATCCATTTTTGTACCTAAGTTTGTTCAGATGCTTCTGCGTCTGCAACTATTTATTTGGATCAACTAGACTTGGACTTCTTATTGGTTTAGGGCCGAGTAAAAGTGTACAGGATTATGGAGCTTTTCAGGATGGACAATGCTGGTGTTCCTTATATGAAAACCTACTTATCCCTGAACTTATAATTAATGTCTTTTCATTGTTTGTTTGATGCATATGAATAGTTTAACGATTTTCAAATTGAATGATTTTTTACCGATATGATTTTTAGAAAATGATAAAGAGAATGAACGATTTCAATTCTGATCTTCATTGTTTGATGCATAAGAATAGCTAAACGATCTCTATATTTAATAAATTTGTTTGCATATATGATCATTAGATAATGATAAAGAGAATGAAGAGTTTCAATTATGATGTTCATACAGTAAGGAGACATTAATTAGTCCACTAAAACCCCAACCACATTAATTAAACATGGAACAAAACCAAAACATCAATTACATTGACCCGAAAGTGGTGAATTAATATGGTGAATAGGGTCAAAATTTTCAACTCATTACGTCTCAGGTTCAAACTCTCTATTCTCTCTATCTAGGACAAAAAAAACTTGTAAAATATACTAATTTCCAAATAATGTTCCGAAATTTCCAAGATTACCCTAACTCCAAAGTTTTTGAAAATTCCAAATTTAAAAATTGTGTTCCGATCCAGTCCCAGTCCAAAATTTCGGATTGGATATTGTAACATGGATTCTGATTCTGAAAAACACCATTGGCCTTAAATATTTGACACTCAACTTATAACTAAAAGGGTTCGATTACCAATGCAATGCCAATTTGCATACAAAGTTTGAAACTGAATGTGCTGCTTAATACTATAGTCCTGAACTTAAACTACCATATGGTGTATTCTCACCTTCACCACTACCGACCTAAAATGTTTCGCCCAGTTAAACACGTTGAGATCATAGATGAGACCGGGTGGCTTGTGAATCAAGCAATTTTATACCATCAGCTCCATTCTCTTTTGACCCAAATTTAGGCAAGAGAAATGGGAATGTCTACAAATAAATATTGTAACTAACACTTTAATAAATGACGAGAACAAAGACAGCAGAAATTCACACAATAATCTGTCACCTATTCATATCTGCCCTTCAACTTGTTGGGAAATCCGAATATATCCAAAGCCGAGCATCTTTGCTGTGAGAGAACATACTTCATATTGCCCGCAGGAGAAGTCAACTATTTCGGTGCAGTACATCTATCACTTAATGGAGAATTATTCTGCACCTCAGTGCTGCAAAAAAACCTTGCATCATTAAACCTACGTCATCTCATTTGATAAGCAAAACTGGGTATTTCTTCAAACTTTCAGTGGTTACGGTTACTGTTTAGTACCTGACAATACAAAAGG
Source organism: Pyrus x bretschneideri (assembly GCF_019419815.1). Taxonomy (NCBI): domain Eukaryota; kingdom Viridiplantae; phylum Streptophyta; class Magnoliopsida; order Rosales; family Rosaceae; genus Pyrus; species Pyrus x bretschneideri. Next base: position 1,534,716 of record NW_025999801.1, read on the forward strand.
ACGATCAGGGAAAGGACTTTTAACGGTAGGCAAAGAACTAACCAAATTTAGCTATAACTTACATGTTTCTCTGGTATCTAGCAGTTGGTAAAAGCTCTTCAATTTCGATTTTCATATTAGAGCTAGGCGATCCCTTCTTATTTTCATTCTCATTAACAACAACATCCACAAAAAATGCTGCACACACTGGCCGATGGTCAGAGAACCGAGACTCTCCACGTATGTAAGAAAGTTGTCTAATCCCATTTCCATGCCATAGTATTCTATCACACCTGCAATTTTAAACGAGTCAAATAAACTTCTTTGTTAAAGTCAATTGGGTTCCGTAAGTACATTCTTTTCTTCCAGTCGACCTACCAAGCTGGTGTTCTTCTTTTCTTTTTTGATGTTTTTATCTCTCCAAAATATGTGTCTGAGTTATAAAAGTATTTGTAAGTAGGTGCGAAGTAGATTTTCCCCTCTTTCCATCCCTTGAATACGCGCCCTGCTTCTCTTTCGATCTTGAGCTATACATGCAACCAAAAACAAAAATTATTAGTACACCATGAGAGAATGAAATGTGATCTGCTTGTAACGAAAAACGAATCTTATGTTGTACATGTAGTTCAACTCCAACATAAATTTCTTATTCTTTCGAGGCAAAATCAGTTACCTGATCTTTGTCAAGAAGTGCATCCCAGTCGTTGTCCATCAATAGCTTTTGGGTTTCAGAGTAGCTCAAAGCAATGCGGTAATTCAAGTCCCCTAACCATATAACCACACTAGATCCATTTGCAAAGAGATTAATCAGATAATCAGGGTCAATAAATGTGAGAAAATAGTGTTGATTATAAAAAGGAATCAGTACTTTAATAACAAGGTTGAAATATGCTTACTCATGTCCTAGAATTTTATCCGGCATCCTACTATGAGCCGTTTTGCAAATCTTCGGAAACTGAGTGCTTTTAAGAATCTCTAATACATCCAGATTTCTCCTAAGCTCATCCCCCTCTTTCTCCCCAGATGCCAAGTGACTGCAGACAAAGCAAAAGCTTGTCTGATGGAATAAGAAGCTCACAGATATACAGCCCTGCAACCAGTATACAAAATAATCAATGTACTGAAAGGTTTTTTTTTTTTTTTTATGTATAACCGACATCCGGTGATTGTAAAAGTTTTAACAAAATACCTTGTTTCCAAGTCCCATTATCCCGCGACTGATGCAAGAGATCCTCAAGTGGCTAACATATTGTATATACTCTTTCCTCGCCCAAATAGTAACAAAAATTCCTACCATTTGCTTACTTGCTATAAGGCCGTACTTCATCTGGTTGGTAGCAGAGGCCATGGAAATTTCTGATATATCAAAGGCATTAGATCCATCCTCATCCGGATCTGAAGAAAGGTCGTCTTCATTTATGTTTGGTTGTTGGCACCGAAAGCAAAAATCTTTACTTTGTTTCCTTTCTAGTTCAAAAGGGCAGTTGCAACTCTTCAACCTCCGTTTGCTCTCTGTCCTAAAAGTCTTACTGACCTTTTTAAGGGAAGGCTTCGAGGAAAATCGTGAACCACCTGCTTTGCTTCTTGAACACCCGTCAGGTGATTTGTTTAGTGACTGATTGATTAAAGCGAGCCATTTTGCTGCAGGTTCATTATCTTCTAGAACTAGTACATTTCCAGCATTTAGCGGAACAATTTCCTGGAAACTGATGGAAAAAAGCCGAAAAATTAATAAGATGAACAATCAATATCTTCTACAGAAGCACAAACAATATGGAATTACATTTTCATTTTAAAGGTTGTACCGAACTGATATGACAAAACAAAAAATACACGCAGAAGATAAAAGTCACTAGTTTCTTTCTACAGCGTGTGTGCCTGTCTTTTTGACACATTATCATACACTGTGACTCATATCACAGTCCGATGGTTTCAAAAACGAGTACCCAAATGTACAATTTCATTTGAAAAAATTGTCAAAATAATTTATCCGTTTGAAACTATAAAAATCAAAGGCAAACACAAAGAAAATGAAAAAAAGAATAAATAAAGAGACCATACCCCAAGACATATATGTCTGATTCGTTATTAACCTGCAAAAAATCATCCAGATGAAGGCCACTATGAGGAGATTTCCCTCCTGCATTCCATGTCGCTACAAAAACCCTGAAACAAAAAAACCGAGAAAACAAAAGCCAAAAATTAGCGCATATGCATTCTTGTCAGGGGATAGAAAGACAGAAAAAAGAAATAGTTGTAGAAGATATTCCAATTACCGAAAGGACTGAACATATTGACCGGCAGGCATTTGAGACCCTGTGTCACTTATAGATTGAATGTCAACTGACGGGTTAGACTGCTGTGCTTCTGAAAGAGGATACAATTACGTAAAGACTTCACGGTAAGATGTCAAATATATAAGAATTGTAGGCTAAGCAAGACAGAAATTTTCTTTGGAAGTTAAAAAGGAAGCAGAGAGAGAGAGAGAGAGAGGTGGGGATGTGAGGGACATTTTCTATGCTTGCTAGTTGCTACCTTTCTTGCAGTAGCTTAGATTTGAAACATGAATATATTCTAAGATTACATTTCCATGGTGCTCTCCCTCTCACTGTAGACATCGATATCTTTCTTACCAAAAACGCCATTTTTAGACCCCAAATGTCTTATATGGTTGGACCAATGTCCCTATCTTACCAAACAGTTAAAGAAAAACAAATCAATTCAAAAAAAGAAAAGTAGATCACATCCTTCAAAAAGCAGATGGGATTCTATTCTGCAGTTCCAAAAAGAAAGATAACATCAAATATAATGTAAGTCCCCAGTTGCAAGGAATATCCTCTCTCTCTCTCTCTCTCTCTCTCTCTCTCTCTCTCTCTCTCTAGATTTTCTCCAATGGAAAACAATGGTTGATAAGCGATTGAATTGAAACCAAAAAGAAACACATTATAGTCTCACCTGAGAAATCCGAAGAGCCGCTTCCTTCTTTCTCCTTTGGGGTGAAGATTTTATGAATAAAAGACTGAAACAAAAGGGTAAAATCCAATTAATTAACAAAATCTGATTAAAAAAAACACCATTCTGTTTGCCGAAAGATCCATTTTTTTATCTACAAAATAGAAAAGACGAAGAATTTGGAAACAAAAATAAGAAAAAGAACCTTCTTTTTCACGTCTTGATTGCTGACAGTCATTTCCGAAGGTGCAACTTTTCATCAACTTTTCATCAACTGTTATTCACAGACCTTCACAAAGCAATTAGATCAAAACCCTCCTAAACGGATAATTAAATTGTCAAAAAAAAAAATGGAAATTTCATGAATTGGACAAAATAAATTATAGAGTAAAAACAAAGAGGACAGCATGAGAATAATGGTAAAATATTGAGATTGAACAAACGAAAACAATTCCCAGAGAATAAGAATCTAGTTACCTACATCCAAAAAATAGCATCAAACACAAGCACCCAAATGCAATTCAGTTTCAGATGACAGAATAAATAGAACATAAATTACCAGAACTTGGTGAAGGATTGACAGTCATGGAGGAGGAGGAGGGATGAGATCTCTGTAAACTTATATAAATATAATATATATGATATATGTACATATTATTATAAAGAAAGAGTGGCAATGGCAACAAGAACAACCAACCCATGAAACAAGTTGACAGGCAACATGGGTTTTCTCGAGAAAGTCAACTGGACAACGCGATTCCCTGTTCCTTGCCTTGATAAAATATTTGGATTTATTTGTTTAATTTATTTTTTACTCCAGAAAAAGAAAAAAAAAAAAAAAAAAAAAAGGAGATGGAGAATTGAACGTGATAAGACTGACACGGTGACCTGCATATTCCATATGGATGGCTTCAAACTTCCACCTCTTGTTCTTCTATAGTTGGTGTTTAAAGAAAAGTCCTCTCCCTTTGTTTTTTGTTGATGGACAATACAAACAAAGACAAATGCAATAAATAACTTCACGAGCGAAACTTATTAGTGTTTTTAATATATTTTTATTGATTTTAATATATATATATATATATATATATAGGTTATGAGCCGGAGACACATCGCTTTTCACACATTGTAACACTCATTTGATAGGGCTCACTTCGTAATGTATTTCAATGATCCGAACCGTCGGTATTTAGTACATCATTCATAGATCATCCTTGCTAAAAATTTAGATAGATCCAAAATAATTATGAAATTCATTTGTAGTGAAAAAATAGTCAATGAATACGGTTCTACAAAGAAACACTAAATTTAATTCAACCGTATAGTTTTGGATTTGATTAATTTTTAGTGTACATAATTTTTTTAGGTAAGACATAAAAGATGGACAGTTAGGTAGTTGAGATACATTACTGAATGGGTCCCACAAAAACCTATGTCAAAATGTATATAAAAAACGTGACTTTATATGTATTATTTATTATTTTTAATATGTTTCTTTAAAATATTTATATATTTTTTTATATTTAAAGTGTCATTTCTCTCTGCAATTTTTTTTTTTTTAAGAATTTTCTATAAACTTTATTGAAACGAAAAAGAAAATGACAATTCTCAAGTATTACAATTTCTTTTTCAATTAATTTTTGGTGACATTTAATATGTTCTTAAGAAAGCAAATTTTCTATCAGAAAGTGATTTTACACACTTTTTAGCTTTTGACTTCACTCTTTATTTTTGGCAATTGAATTGAGTAAATCAAACAGAATCAACGATCATGATTAAATATATGTGTGAGTGGTTTAAAAGAGTATATTTATATTCCCCTTTTTTAGCCGATGCTAGCACTAGTATTGGTCTTAATGTAAAGATACTCACATTTGAGATATGTCTGCCAAATAAGGCGAGATTTGTTTTTCTATTTGATTCTGATTATCCTTGTGGATCTTTTTATGGAAACTCGCCCTTTTTGATAAAAAAAAAAAAACAATTTTGTAACAAAATTAAGTATAACAATCTGAAGAAATAGAAAGGTTCTGCAACTCAACTTAAAAAAAATGATAGCAAAATAAAAAAACACGACGTTAAATATATGTAAATCTTATCAGTCACTAATTCCAACATAACTCTTCAAATAAATTTAAACACAAAAATATAATTATATATGTGCAATTAGCAAGTAAAATGCTAAACATTATTATTTTTTTGTTCTTGGGAAAAATATAAAGACAATGATGAGGGGGGTCAAAAGAAAGAGGGGGAAGAGAAGAATGTGAAATGTCCCATCAAATAAAGTCCACACATAATTAGTTGGGAATTGGGATTGGGACCTAAACGTTGAGTTTTATGTCAGTTTGTACTTTGTTTTCTGCTCCGGAAGAAAGTTGGTTTTGAAAATGCAGATATCTTTTTCTTAATTTACCAAATCAGGGAATTCGTTCTATTGAAATTTGATTCAACAGTTGAAATTATTATACTTTTTAAAGTAGACCCATGTTTGTGGCAATTAAATCAAATGTCAATTACACGAATTCTCAAATATAATGGATTAGAAAGTAAGGGTCCGAAAAGGATCAATTTTCTTGAAAATCTACATACTACTTGTTTCTTCATCTCTCGAATAATTGAACTGTTATGACGAAATCGTCAGGCAGAATTATTTTTAAATGAGAAAAAATCTATTTGGTACTTTGTTCTAAAATTTTGGCAGATTATGGTGATGGTTTTCGTGCGTCGCACTTTCTAGTGCATTGAAATTTGATGGGAGAGAGAAACAAGAGGGAAGGGTTTATTAAATGTCTTTTTTATTTTTAATTTTGTGTGACAGAGGAAAAAGAGGCCCCACGTGTGTCCGTGTGTGTCTCCGTCAAACAGTCAAACTTGGGGAGGCTTTGTTTGTGGGTTATGGTTTCCTGGCTGTACGGCAGGCGCTACCACCGCTGCCGCCAATATAATAATCTTAATATTCCCCTGGCCGGTCCCCGGTTCGGGCTTTTGGGGCTCATCGTGCACGTTGCCAATTGTCAATCTTTCTTTCTTCACGGTTAAACTACATTTTACATGCCATGGAAAACGTTACGAAGATTTTCATAAAAGTAGGACTTTTTATAGATACTTTGGCACCTTATTTTTTACATGATTTTGGTGCTGACAATATAAAGTTTTATGCTTAAAATATGAGGTGACGAAAAGTTCCACTTTAAAAGAGTTTTGCATTTCTCTTTATCAAAATTTAAGGCCAGTCTCATGATGGACTATGAGATTTTGATTTTCATATAGCACCATGATAATTTTGACTCACGTTAAACCAATTTACACATTTTTGTTAGGTTGACAGTTGGAGGGTGAGTCTCAACTTGGATTCATGAGCAGTTAATGGTTGACCATACAATCAACTTAAATTGATGTAAGTTGGACGAACGTCAAAAGTTTAGGGTGTAATGTGAAAAACATGATATTATGTGATCTGATTTGTATTGAAACTCACGCCAAACCTCAGTTTGTTAAGGTGCACTTAGCCCTTTTATGGTTACACTTGCGTACAAAAGGAGGACCGCACTATTGGCGCTTTCTAGTGTTGGAGTTTCAAATAAAAAAAGAGTCTAAAAAGACAAACCAACTAACTTGGTTTGTCGATAACTAACTAATCTCGATCGATATTGTACTGAAACCGGTCTAGACAAACGTTAAACAGGTTCTCAAATCATGAATAGTCAGTAAAGTACAACCAATCTTAAACTGTCAGTAAAATCAAACCAACGACTCAGTTTTAAAATATTCATATTTTGAGGTAGAACTGGAACCTTTTGGACTAAAATTGAGCAGAACAAAAACTTCCAATACAACTTTTGCATTCTTATATGGAACCAAACTAATTCTATGTGCTCCACATTTCTAGTCTTTTGTTTTCCTTCCCTAGTTCTATTGGTCTTGGGTTTGTCAAGGGCAAAGCCTTTGGACCACGTAACACAGCTTACAAGAAATGGTTGTCGACTGTTTAACCATAAAATGCTAAGTATTGGTTTTAGGAAGAAACTAATTAAGCATACAACAAATGTGTAAATTTGATGGTACCAAAAACAATGTCGAAAAAAGGAAGATCAATTTCTTCAAGGCTGGCAAAGGGAGGGAGGGGGCTCCCAGACAACATGTTTTGGACTCAACATTTTTGTACTTCAAACGTGAAGCTGCTGGATCCCATTCCCCACACACACTTCTCAACGGGACACAGTTTTTGTTTTTGTATTTTGAAAATGTAATTCTTTATCTATTTTCCACATTTGTAAGGCATGCACTCATGGGTGGATTTATAGAGGGACCAGGGTGGTTTCGGGACCATCCGTGGTCTAGGAAAAACATGTATGGATGTCTTTTTTTGACCCTCCAACTGTTTTGGGCAGAGAGGAATGTTTTAATCCTAGGGCTACATGTTCTAGGGAGGACCGTTCTATTCATAGAGCTATATGTTCTACAGTCTAAGTAGTTTATTTAAACCTTTTACATTGGAACCTCCCGGCCTTAAAATTATGGACCCGCTATTGCATGGACTTCTTAATTAACAAGCTTGATAAAATATACCTTCCCATTAAAACGTGAACCCCCTCATATTTTTAAAATTCAATATTTGAATATAATGTTTAATCTGCACTTTTGACTGTGTTGGGATCTAATATCTTGAGTCTAATTGTGCCTTATATTAAGTTTGTAATGGATTATGGGTGTGACGAGGATTTTCAGTTATATAATTATTTAAAAAGAGGTTATTCAATAAATTCATATAATGTTTCTTGAGTATGCAAATATGATGGTTGTGATGAGACTGAATAGTAATGTTTGGACTTAATTGTCCCACATTAGAAATTTGGATCATATCAATGATATATACTTTTAACACGCCACTCTATAATGTATTTCAACAATTCAAACATCTATTTTTAGGTCTTCTAAAAGAATAATATGATTTCTCTTTGAAGGTGGATAAATCGATAACATTAGATAAATGAGCTTGTTGTCTCCATGTCCCAAACTTAGGACCCAATTCCGAAGAACACCATACCTTGAAGTGGTTTGAGAACTCTTAAAGCACCATATTCTCTTACAAGTCGAATTTTAGGGACAAGTTGTACTCATGAACTCTAAATTCTATCCACTCCGCCGGTTCTCTAGTCCCCTCTTTGCCGTTTTGTTGCTATCTTAGTCCAAACTTTTTGGACCACAATATTGGCAACAAGAAAAAAGGGTGGTCAAAATATAGTTCAATCATCATATTATTAAGACTTGCTTCTATTTACAGCGGAAAGGTGCAGACTTCTTTGAAAATAACCAGTGAGTGAGAAGACCCTTCTGGTCCCAAAGCATCAACCAATATATATATATATATATATATATATATAGTGTGTGTGTGTGTGTGTGTGTACAGACACATATAATATATTTGTAACCTGTAACACCAATAATATTCTTACTTTTTGGTTTTAGATTCTAGATTATTAAGCAATACTTGAAGAAAACTTATGTGGCCCTTTGATGCTACCAAAGAACAAAATATCCACACTTGCCCAGACAGTCACAGGCACGATGTTCGGCCTGACTATATTCTTATGATTAATATTTGAAGTTTGTGATTCATTTTAAAGATTTAGCCTTGCAGAAGGTATGCGTTATGATTTATTTCTTCATTTGAATTGTCCACAATATTGATAGTGTTGCTAAAAATAAACCCGCACTGTGAGAGGCTCGTCTCATGACTCAAATAACTAAGGGCATTGACTCGAGCTCATGTGTGTGAATTCTGTAGTCTGAAATATCACTTGTATAAACAAAACAAAGAACCCCATTTTGACTACCATGAAACATAGAAAGTAGAAAATGTTGAAATATCTCACGATCGGCCTTATAAAGAAAGAATGAAGTGTTTAAATATCCTAACTCCATTCAATCTAACATCAAGGCATTTTGTGATAAAACTCCACACTAACGAATTGTGCAAGTGGTAATTAACAAGTTAGGGATAATATTAGTGTTGTTGGAAGTAAGGCCTATGACTCGTCTCTCTGATAATTCTATAGAAAAAGCCTTCGTTCTTTTTCCCACGTCGAGGAACCATTCTTTCTATTATCTTTAAACATGTTTTTGGGTGCTAGCCTTTTAATTAGTTCAGTCAAACCCAAAACCAAAGCATCAAAGACCAAAATATGCTTAAAGGTTAAAACTTAAAACTAATACTATGTTTCCGTTTCAAGCGGAAAGGTGCGAAGTTTTTTGGAAGGAGCCGAGCCAGTCATCACTCATCAGCTAGTGAGATTTATAGCCTTCACTTCTGGTCCCAAAGCATCCAAGATATCATTACGTTCCAAATAGTAGGGATTACTTTAGACATTTAGGGGGAAGGCTAAGCATACAAAACATATGGGCATTTGATATAAAAGGAAGAGCATGTTTCCTGGGTTGTTACTTTAGGCCTTTAGAGGCAAGGCACGCACTGAGAAAATTATAGCTTCTGGAAGATAAAAGAAAGAACATTTTCGATTCTTTTGGTTACAGTAATGGATGGCCCGAAGCATAATAACAAGTAAAATGATGTACACAAGAGGTAGGCTTTCAAACGCATGATAACATACCCAGCTATTAAAGCCCAAATGAAGCAAGATTATCTGCTAGAAAAATCTCATTCACGATCCAAGACATATAGTTATCCATCAAAGCTATTCATGCATTTAGCGAGTACGTGTAATAAACAAATTAGCAAAACGTCTCATGTTTGTTCTTTTGAATTGAAGCATTCAAGGTTTATGATTTAGTTCAAAACTTTATCTACGTAAAAAATGCTCTAAAATATGATATAAAACAGTTATAGACATTAGAGGGATCTAGATATTATACTTCAAAGGTTGGAACCCGTTAACCATGAAGGAATCTTGAGGCAAAGCTTGATATTTGGATTTTGTTGGTGCATTACCAAACTCTTTTGGTCATTTACTCGCACCCCTTCTTTTAGAATCTTTAAGGAAAAGAAGAAAAGAGGAAGAAGATGCAAGACTTTGACGTTGATGTGTGAAACAAAAGAAAGAGGATCTGTTTTGTTTTGTCCCACATCGACCAGCTGAGCATGGGCACCATTCTTTATATACTTGACACGTGTTGTTCTAATTGCCGAGTTCAGTCGCGTGAACTTGTGACCCAAGTGGGGGCATTAAGGATGGTCTGGAAGCGATTAGGAGGTGGACAACCTACGGGACGTGTGAATCCGTTTGAGGGGCTTAGTGGGCCCTTGTCGGCGTGCCACTGTGGACCCAGGAGACACAGGTGTTCGCGCGCGTGGTATGTAAGAGAAGCGGTCGCCCTGAAGCGTTGGCCGGAGCCGCTGGCCAGAAGCCCAGCGCGCACACAGTTGTTTCCGGCCACTGTCGATAGCACAGCGGCGGCGATACAGTCCTTCCGCCTTGTAAAAGAGTAGCTGGAAGATTTCTTTACCCCAGTGTTGAGTAAAGCCCGTTGGCTTATCAGAGCAACGGGGGCTCTTACTGCTGAACTCCTCCTCCGCAGTGGATCACACGCCGGCACCCCTCATCTGTCCCACCACCGTAGAACCCGCTCCTCAATTCTGACCTCCATCTTTTTTTTTCCTTCTATTTATTTAACGTTTAATTTTGTTTTCTACATACTTTTTATTATAAAGTGGTCAAAGTAGTGATAATACCTATAGTTCAAAGGTCATTAATTACAAAATGGTCTTAATAACGTTAAGAGAGTTTGCATTATAAATGGTCCCTAAAAATTGAGCTACCTCTTTAAAGTAATGCATCGATCAAAAATTGATCAATATCGTCTCTGAATACAAATCGGCAAATCAATGTTGTTTTTTCTAGAATTTTGTCAAAACTTCTTATTACTAATGTAAAATGAAATACCTACCCATGCTCCACTACACAATTACTAATTAACACTAAAATATCAAAGATGTAGTTGAAGGCTTATTTAGGCGTCTCATTTTTAATGGTCTAAAACAAGCCTACTCATAAAATGTTTAACCACTTTATCCAGTTGCTAAATGAATCAATGTTTTGATATGGTTTGGGATCGGTGCTAAATAGTCCAACCTAGTCCTAGGACCAAAAGCCGGCCGGAGGGAGCATGGCTGGCTTCTCAGAACCAAAATGAAAGGGTGTCGTTTCCGCTTCCTCTGCGCACCGCCGCGGCCTCCCGCTACCTCCATCTTTTTGCATCATCGCCTTCAGCTTCATCTGGCTATGGAGGCTCTCAGGTCCTTACAATGGCTATAAGCATGTTAATCCACCAACACCACACTCCCCTTCAACTTTACAATTGCCATTTGAACTTCAAACCTTGTTCCTCTTTGCCCACCAAACTTTCAATTTGGTTCAAAGCCCTTCTAAACTTTGCGTTCATGCCAATCTCTATTCCTAACCGTCAATTTTGTCATAAGTTCGAAGGAGCGCCCAACCCTGGAAGTGAAGTACAGAGGGAACCGCCTTCGTGAGGTCCAAGGTCAAGTACTCTTTCACATCAATGGAACAAGAAGCATGCAGAAACAAACACAAAAACGAAAATTGACAAATCACAGTAATACTCCGGAATATACAAGAAAAATCTCTGTTTCTATACCTGTAACCCGTGCCTGATTTCATTACTTGGTGCATAGACAGGAAAACACAGACAAAATACCATACACCTACCAATACATTACTACAAACTAAAAATATCAGAGAGACAATACACGATATCGACAACTCTAGAAACATACCACAAATTTCTACCTACCAAGTTATAAATTAAACGAAAAAAATATGAGTTCATATTCAAAGCAGAAGTGGCCTAAGAATGCTGCTGCACGAATATGGTAATGGCATTAACGCTGCTGCACGAATATGGTAATGGCATTAACGCTACTGCTGCATGGCCATCATAGACAAAACGTCTGGTTCATGTCCGTGAACTCTCAATCGATATATGCAAGTATGAGAAGGGCTTCCATGGTTGGATGTGAAGTCCAACCTCACTGTGTCAATGAGGCCAGACACTGCCGAGTCCATGATATTGAATGTCTGGGCATTGCTTTTCTCAAGGTCATAAGTAAATTCAGCGAGGCGAAACATCTCTGTATAGACTTCTGGATTATCCCCCCCTTGCAGCCACCCAGAGATCCTGCAGTCCTTGGGAGCACTCGATCTGTCATAAGCGACGCTCTGTTCAAATATAAAAACAAACATGTTAGCATATTTTTTAAGGAATCTATCAATGAACACAATAATCAAGGACAAAGAGATCGGCAAAAGAACACAATGGTGGTGAGCTGAAATCAGAATGCTTGTGGAGACAAGAAAATGCTTTTACATGTTGGTTCACATGCCATGGTACTCCAACATTGCAATAGATGTTAAAGCTTCCCCATAGCCAAATAATATAGAAATCAACAAAGTAACCAAAACCATAAAAGGAATTCAAACTAATCCTACAGAGTGGCATTGTAAAGGAAGTAATATATAAGCAGGTCCAAAATTTATTGTAAACAAAGTTAATTACAGAGTACAGTTATAGAATCAGTAACTATTCAGTTTCGTTTCTTGCTTAAATGCTTAATGGATGTCTACGCTCAAAGCTTCCAAGTAACCAAATAAGACAGAAATCCCGACATGTTTAACTAAAGAATTTGGAAGGATTAACTACAATATCTGCAACCAATTTTGTTATGCCAAACCATACGACAAAGGGAATATGTAAATTTGTTTATATATCTAATCAGAAAGGTAATTATTTGGTCCAGCAAGGACAGGAAAAATAATTGTACAATCAAAATACATCCCAATATGGGTAAAAGAAATAATCAGAAACGCGTTCCCACAGACTAACATTATCAAGTTTTAATATTAATTTATCGCATATATTTAATATTAATTTCTCGCATACACAAAGAAAAACATTCCTGCAACTATTTTGATTCCTAACACCTTATTCTTAATTTAATCCGCAGTTAAACCAAAATATCATGCCCAATAGAATTTGGGTTCAGTTTACAACACGAGCACATAAAAGAACCATTCTTATTTGACCATCTTTTATGCACTGGTACATTACAAGTTCCAGTTCATAGTAGGCCTCATGAACCGCATCATTCGAGTGTCTGTAACTAGATGATTATGCTTTTCAATACTTTACTAGTTGCTTGCTGCTTTAGCCTACATTTTCAACCCAAGCCTTCCTACGATAAGCAACAAGAAGCTCATTCCTGAATCCCTGTCACCTACCGAAACTAACATATGATATCCACCCACATATTCACTGGCAAATCAAACATGTTTTTCCGACTAAGCATTTCCATATATTATAGGTCAAAGTCAAACTAAACAACATGATGCATAATAGCAAACAGACAAGAACAAGTACACGTACAACTCTATCGTATGTTTTTACTACATGAATTCAGAGGCTCCCCGACTATAATAAGACTTTATTTCAATTTTATCAACCTACTACTCAGAACATACATAGACTTCTTACATAAAATAAGGAGACTTGGAACTATCTATAAATATTAATATAATTAAGAGGATGCGTTTCTAAAAGATAGTAGGACAAAGGGTTCAATTGTGGACATAATTAAAGCCATTCCATAGCTTCAAAGGGTTTCAATTGTGGAACTAGTAAGGACTAAGGACCCCACAAAAAAATGGTTAGGCTTGATTCGCAAATTTGCCAACCTGGTTAGTGATCTTTAAAAATACAAGTGTGTGCACACACACACACACACACACACACACACACACAACACCCCACATAGAGTTTGAGATTACTCTCCATGTATTGATAATTTTATTTTCATGAAAATGTTTTAGAGATTTATATGATACGCAAGCCGCTATGTTTTGAGCTTTTATATTAGTATGGATTATACAATATAAAAAAACATGTAAGTCATTACAACACAGCACAAATATCTACATACAAATCAAGCTGTGAAAGAGCATACCACATTGCTTAAAGTAAAGGCAGACGAAACCTGCCCACGAACTAATAGCAGAAATAGCAAAGGATTTCAAATGAGTACAAAAACGCTTTCGACCTACTGACTGCGAGTCTTCAACAAAAAGGGGATAGCTCTACTAAATTGGTAACCATTTTAACTCTCTTGACAAATGGCTCAGAGCCTCAGAGTATTAAGCTTCCATGAAGGCAGGGTCTAGGGAGGGCAAGATATGTGCAGGAAAAGCCTGTTCTAAGTGACATTACCTAAGGTTAAAAAAAATCCAGCCTCAAGATAATCCACCTAGACTACTTCACAACCCCTTACAGAACTTCTGCAAATTTAAAGTTACATGTTGTACGAAATGACAAAAAATCAACCATCACCAACAAATTGACTAAAATACTTCAAAATTAAGAATTCATTGTCTAGTTTGGAATCTTGTAGCTTAACCTTTACTTCAGCATAACTAATAACCGAAACAACTTATTACCAAAAGAGTAAACATGTCAAAGTTCCGAGAACAGTAACTACAATAGATCTATTATTGTGTGAAGGTCATTGACTATATATCTCAATCCCACAGTTCCTAGCACATTATTGCCTGCGAGTTAATTCCGACACACATCTTAAACAATATTCATATTACAGAAACTGTCGAGAATTTAAATTGTATCCAGCATAACCAACACAAAAGATAAAGAAACAACACATGAATAAGCAAAGACTAGATAGTGAACAAGAACATCACCTTTGCAACATGTTCCAGAGTGATAGCCTCGGGAATGATCTTAGTCCGCAGCTTAATCTGGACAAACCCACTAGTCCCTTTCAAGGGAAAACAATGGCCAGGCTCTCCAAAACTGGGTCTCAACATCCTATCAGCATCACCGTGAACCCCATTTTTCGTACTCTTCGAGAACCAATTGCTCCCTTTCCCCACCAAATATGGCTCTGAATGCTTCACAATGGAAGCCCCACCAGTGGCCAAAGCATAATCCACCCTGCCAAGCCCATCCGCCGCGTGCTTCTCTATTTCTTTCTCAACCACATTCCTCGCATAGGCCCTTATGTCATCCAAAGTCGCACCCAATCCGCCATCTTCGCTGCTCTTCACCTTCTTCTTCAAATCCTCATACACCTTTTCAAACTCTTGCTTCGACAACCACTCCACGCTCCTCAAATCGCCCACCGACCTCTCCAACCCTTCACCTTTTGCCTCCAATTTCTTCAACTCACTCTCCAACGCAACCCCTTTATCCTCTATCTTCTTCTCCATTTCTTTCCTCAACCCTCCGACCTCGCTCTCGATCTTCCGGTCCACAACCTCCACCTGAACCTGAACCATCTTTGTAGTGGTCTTCATAAACGCTTCGACCTCCGCTATTCGGCCTTCCAAGTCCGTAAACGCCATGGGAACCCCAACCCCAGACCCCAGAGCGAGTCTCCTGACAATCTGAAACAAACCCAGAATCAGAACAAGCAGAATGAAGTTTTTGGAGAAGATTCGGAGGACGGTGACCCATCGAGGCTTGGGATCAGCGGCTAGGGTTTTGCGAGAGCGGCGACTGGACGGCGGCGAAATGGTGGAATTGGGGCCGGTTTTCTTGGGTTGAGCGGACCGGTCAAGACCCGGTTCGCCTCTGATGGAGTGGTGGCTCAGATCTTTAGAATTGGTAGCGGTGTCGTCTGCTTTGTGAGTTTGGGGTTCGGCGGAGACAAGTTCGATGTTGGAGGACTTCTTATCGACGGCCACGACGGGTCGCCGCCGGGTCGTCGCCGGGTTCGCCGTTATTGAAACGGTCGACGCGGACATTGAATTTGAGATTCGGGTTTTGCTGGATTAGATACAAAAATTTGAATTGAAAAGTTGAGGAATGAAAACGAGGGAAAATGGGGGAAAGCGAAAATTAGAAGATAAAAAGGAACTTTGGGTTTGATTTGAAAACGATTAAGGAGTGAGGAGATTGGAGGCCAAGCGATCTGAAAGAAAATTAAAAATAAAATAGTGGGGAAGTTGGGCGATCCGGAGCGACGGTTTTGGGCGGCCCAGTTCTTACTTTGGGCCGGCTGTTTCCATGAGTAAATTGAATGGCCTTCCTCATTTGGTTGACGGCAAGTGAACAGTAACGGTAGTGGTAGAACACATAATTGTCGCACACACTGAAAATTTAATCTTGAGACGTGACTAAATATATGAACTGAATTTCGTAGTACTAATGAATTCTTCTAATTTCATGGTTGCATTTAATTTTTAAAGTTAGACTGTTTACGTACCATAAAACTAGACCAAGCCATTCGTAGTTTAACATTTTGTTAAGCTCCAAAAACATCTTATATTTACAATGACTTCTAAAATTTATCATGGTCTAAATAGCAGGAAAAATAGGGTTCCATAATCACTTAATGAAACTCCACAAGTGGGATTTTGAACCAACTCAAAATATAGATGAATAAAGGATTTTAGACCAATTCAACGGTACCAAATGGGAAGTGACTAACTCAACAAAATGTAGAGGAACATAGGGTTCTGTACCAACTTAACAAAACCAAATGGGAAGTAAGATTCCTGACCAACTCAACGTAATCTAGAGGAATATAAGATTTTAGACTACCTAAACTGAACCGAATCGGAAGTGAGCTTCTAGACTAATTCTACGGAATATATAGTATATAGAGTTCTGGACCAACTCAACGAAACTAAATCGGAAGTGAGATTCTAGACCAACTCAATGCAATTAAGAGGAATTAGTGTTCTGGACAACTCAACGAATCCACTCCTAAATCCATATAGTCCTCCTAACGAATTAAACAAGTAAGACCATAGACATGCACCTGATAGTGTCGTCCCCCAAATTCGAATCATAATTAAATTATTAATTTGAAACTAAAAATCTATATCCTATTACTTAACATCAATTCGTATCAAAATCTTTTCCATTGATACCTCCTCCATCTTCAAGTGGAGTTTTGCAGGCGCACAGAGACATGATAATTATTTAATTTTGTTGAATTTCTTAGTTTTTCTTATTTAATCTATAAAGTATAAAAAAATAAAAAATAAAAAATAAAAAAGTCTAAAAACGTGCAAATAGGCAGAAGGAGCATGGAGTGCCACGTGGCCACTGTCTGTTGCATTAGAGTTATTTAATTCGATTTTGTGCCTTCCAGCAGGGAGGGGCGGAGCAATTTCTTCCACAGCGTTTAATCACTACTGGACAAAACCCTCGTTTGTTGGGTTCGTTCCACGCACTCTTGCTCCCCTGCCTGCCTTCCCACGCTTGTATCTGTACCGCAATCATATCATCCAATAAACAATTTCAATTACTATATCTGTTTTCTAAATACAAATAGTTACTTTTTTAAATAACGATATAATTATACTAAAAAAATTAAGAAATAAATTATTTATAGAATTGCTATTTATGAAATTCGAGAAGCGCTCTGTGGAAATGATATGCAGCCTTGTTATGTCAAAAAATCCAAAACAGTTCATTCATTATGTTTTCCATATAAATTAATTCCTTCTTCTTCATTTTTTTTTTTTGGTAATTTGGGGGTTAAAGATTTGAGTTCAACTACGCGACTCAGAAATGACAAGTAATCTGGAGTTTTTGATTTGAGGTTAATCAACTAAAAATTACTATTATTGATGTAATAAATAATTAGAATTTTCAGTTGATTTGAACATATGACGTAAGACATAAACGCTCTATTATGTGTCGTTTAACATAACGCTATGTTATGTGACGTAAAATATAATAGAAGCGTTATGTGATGTAAGACATAGCTTCGTTACGGTACACAAGACATAACGCTCCATTATGTGACATAAGATTAGTGTTTGAAATTTCTTCGATAAAGTCGATATTTCTGTGGAAATATAAAAAAAATTAAAGAAAGATATGGAAAGAGAGGTGAAGTCTAGATTTCACCCTATCTTGGAGAAATTCTTAAGTTTCAGTTAAAATCGACATATTTTGTCAATATTTATGATATATTAGTTAAATATCAGATAAACTCTTATATTTCGTTTAAATTAGTGTTTGACATTCCTTAAAATTTCATTTTGAATTCCCATCATTTCTATTGAAAGTAATTGATATTGATATTGATATATCCATCGATATTTTCACAAATTTTCATATTGGTATTCCATTGATACCAATATTTTAAACACTGCGTAAGACATAATGCTCCGTTATGTTATGCAAGAAATAACGCTCGTTGTAAGAGAAGCATGGAGAAATTTAGCACTATTAATTTTTTTAACCATTGAGTTAAATAAATCAAATACGATTCATAAGCTAAGAGTAAGTTGAACAAGTTCAGTCGAAAATATAACTCCCCTTGTCAACCTTAGTCAAACAACCCTATCTAAGTACCTACAGCTGAACTTGATGTCCAAATTTTGAAATTAAAACATTAAAAATATATCTATTTAATCTATACATTTAATATCGAATCTAAAAGCGAGTGATGATGTAATGATGTAGATGGACGATTTTGTGGTGGCACAAGTGGACCAAGCAAATTGGCAGTCCATAATTAATTAACTGATGAGGGCGCAAGTAGAGGAGCATAGCACGGATAAAAAAAGAACTAAATTTTATAAAATGAAAATTGGGAATTTTTGGTTTTTGCAGAAAGCCAGAAACCTCTCTCTCTCTCTCTCTCTCTCTCTCTCTTGCAACTGCGCTTTTTGAGTTTTGTTTTTCTGCAAATTGGATATTCAACAATAGATACAGTTGGTATGTGTGAGTACTGCTGCTGATGATTCCAACCTCAACACTCAAGCAAACAAAATCTCTTCAACCCAAAACTCTCCCTGTGATTCAGATCGCTCTCTCTCTCTCTCTCTCTATCTCTTTCTAAAGTGAGTGCTCTCTCTCTCTCTCTCTCTATATATATATATATATGTATGTATCCGATGCTCTTTATTCAGGCAGACCTCTCAGTTATTCTTCTTCTTTAAAAGAAAATTGTTTGAACTTTGTTTTATTTTCTGAGGAAAGACGTTCATGCATTTGGGAATGAAATTGGGTCAGTGATTTTTTTTTCTTTTAGTTAGAAAAACACTGATTTCTGTTGCATGCAAATCTAATTTCTGGGATTTGGGTTTTTCTGTGGTGAGGTAATGTTGTGAAATTTTGTTCCTTTTTGGAGAATGATGTAATTTCATTTTTCATGCTTCATTGTGTTGCTCTTTGATTTTCTGGGAAAATAGGATTTTGGGGCTTTTCTTTTGTGAGAATTTGATTGTGGGTTTAGCGTTTGAAAGCATTGGGTTAAATGGAGGCTCTGCAACTCCTTCAATCACTTGCATGCAAGAGTTCATTGCTGTTTCTGGCAAATCCCTATGTTAGTTTAGACCCTGATTTTAAAAATTTTTCTTTTCTAATCTCTATATGTGCTTGATTAGATTTGGGTTTCAATAGCTTATACCCTGATTTATTAGTTTTGTTTTCTCTCTTAACAAATTTTGTTCCTATGGATGTAGAGGTTATGATTTCAAGTTGAATTTGCAAGTTGATAATCTGTTGGTTTTTGTTTGTATTTTCTAATAAATTGGACTATTCTTATCCATTTAAGGGAATTTAAACTGTAATTTTATGGGCATCAATCTAGCATCTTTCATTTTTTCAAAATTTTCGTCTTTTTAATAGGCAGCTTATGGCTCTACTGATTACATGCCTACATGACCTGATGAGATCCTTCAAACCGTCATTCAAATTTATGTGTGCGTGTGTATTCATTTGCAAATCATGTTGATGTGTACTCAACTTTGTTGTCATTCCTCTTTTAGTTACTTTTGGCATTTGTACCATACACAATGTTGTTAACTACTAGAAAATTCTTAGTCTGAAATATCAATGTTTTCTCGACATAGGTATCTGATATTCAGGTTGATTGCCTCAAGTGGGTTTTAGGCTGAAGCTGCTGAGCTATGGTATCACTTAGTATATTTAAAAATTTAGACTTGCAGTGTAATTGGCAATTTCTTATTAAGAATTGGTGAATGGGGATACAGACAATGGGATCTCAAGGTGGGGCTGATGGTAATTGCAAACAGTCACAGTTCCAGCCTTTGCCACGGCAAAACTCAATTTACAGTCTTACCTTGGATGAGGTACAAAATCAGTTAGGTGACTTGGGGAAGCCACTCAGCAGCATGAACCTTGACGAGCTTCTAAAAAATGTATGGAGTGCTGAAGCTAATCAGATCATGGGTATAGACATTGAAGGCACAACACTGGTCAATCAATCTCAACTGCAGCGTCAGGCAAGCCTGTCATTAACTAGTGCATTGAGCAAGAAGACAGTTGATGAGGTTTGGAAAGATATTCAACAAAGCAAAGATGAAGAAGAACAGAAATCTCAAGAACGACAGCGGACTTTGGGAGAGATGACTTTGGAGGATTTCTTGGTCAAAGCCGGAGTTGTTGCTGAAGCTGAAGCATCTTCAGACAAAAAATATGCTGATCCTCTTGTTGGGGTTGATGCGAATGTGGCAGCACAGTTGTCACAAGGTCAGTGGATGCAGTACCCACAACCACAATATCAGCATCCACAACAAAGTATGATGGGGGTATACATGCCAAGCCAACCTTTACCACCGCCAATGCACGTAGGTGCTGGAGCTATGATGGAAGTGCCGTATCCTGACAACCAAGTTGCGGTGCCTTCACCCTTAATGGGTACGTTATCAGATACGCAGACACCTGGGAGGAAAAGAGGCAACCCTGAGGACATAGTTGAGAAGACTGTTGAGCGAAGGCAAAAGAGAATGATAAAGAACCGGGAATCTGCTGCGCGTTCGCGAGCAAGGAAGCAGGTTAATATTTCATATCTTTTGGTTTATAAGTCCACACACAAGGTTTTCTTCTTGTAATTTTAGCTGAAAATTGAAAACTGTTAACAGGCGTATACAAATGAACTGGAGAACAAAGTTTCACATCTGGAGGAGGAAAATGAAAGGCTAAGGAAACAGAAGGTCAGGTTTCTTTTAGTATGATGTATGTTTGTATTTGTTTCATTTGATTTCTCTAATACATCTTGAATTGGTGATTGATGATTGTAGCTTGCTTTAATTCAACTGCGATTAGTAAAACTCTTTCTTTTCTCCTCGTTAGAAATGAGAGAATCTTTGTTGGCTTCTTTTCTTTCATTTGGTAGTAGGAAGTTGTTTGTTTTGCATCAGATTTAATTATTTAGATCCAAGCCTGTTGCAGGTAATTGAAACATGCACGCACAGGCACCACTAACTAAGTTCATCAATGGATGATTATTATGTTTCTGATTTTGGATACTGGCATACTGCTGAAATCTGATTTATCGGAGACAGAGTCATTGATTCTGGAGAAATAGTGATGTAGGAATTAGGATAGATTTGAAAAATATTGTATAAATGCTTTAGCTGGTAATTTTTTTTTTTGGTTTGTTTTTTTTTTCTTTGCTGACCCTACTTAGTGGGAAAAGGCTTTGTTGTTGTTGTTGTTGTTGTTGTTAATGTTCGTTGTTTTTTTTTTCTTTCTGAAACTAGTGTGTCCGAATCTTTGACCCAACTAATCACTGGGCCCTCCTACCTGACCCCTCAACATTTGGGGAGCGAGAAACTCTAGCATTTGCTAGGTGGGTACCGTGGGAGAGAGTCAAACCCCAGATCAATTGGTAGGTAGAGTTTGATAAAATTACAGATTGGTAGCTGCATGATTGAAAAACATGATTTTGTTTTCTTAAGAAAATTCTATAGAAGGAATGAAGAATTCTAAGGGGCATTATCCAGTATACAATAAAGCAAAAAAACTTATGAAAGAAATGAAGGAAACAGGGAGAACATTAATTGTTCATTCATCAATACCATCTTAAGGACTGCACAATTGTCTTCCTTAAGGAGTGTTTTGTCCCTTCAATAGCTGGACTTTTCCTTTTAAGCAAGATGCATGGAGGAGTTGTTGAGATTCGAGAATATTGCGTTTAAGAATGGAAAAATAGAACAAACTCCGGAAATCCAAAACAAATAACCAAGATAAATAACACCAAGAATTTACGTGGTTCGGCAATATGTGCCTACGTCCATGGGACAACCACACTATATCAATAATGAGTACAACCAATAATCTTGCCAAATCTCTAGAACTAGTACTTGACGAAAAACCTGAAAGAACAAGAACAAGAAATACACTATCTCTTTTCTTTTCTCTCGCACACAGTTTACAATATTCTCTCGCTCTAATCCCTTGAGTGGTATACAATTTATTGTTTTGCTCCCTTCAATTCAAAACTAGTACAATAGCCCCTTTATATAGACATAGTAAAGGTCTTGTTCAATAAAGATTATTAATCCTAATTGGAATCTAGTTATGAATCCTACTCCAATTGAGAAACTAACTCCAATTGGGCAAACAACTCCAATTGGGACAACTTATCATGGGCTGGAAAAACCTAACAGGAGTCACACTCCAATTCCTTTTTTACATTTTCCGTGAAGTTTCCATGCCATCCTGCAAGTAAACCACTAATTGACCCTCGAAGCATCCATTTAACCTTGAGAAAGGACAAATAGCCCTAATTAACCTGGAGACGAAGTGATAAATACAATATGATACAAAATAAAACTTTGGCGGGGGTGAGTTTATAATGGATAAGAATGTAATGTTCTTTCTTTCCTGCTTCCTAGAAAATATTGGAGTCCACTTCTGTTCTAGGGCCTACAGATTGTGAATATGATCCTTCCTATTGAATAGGAAAACAGTAATTGCCTTGAGATATCGTGAATATTACTTCATATCCAGGCAAAATTTGAGCCCGGGTTTAGGACCTAAGGTAGAATCCTTGACATATGGGCGGTTAAGAATCTTTTGTACTTTTTCCTAGTTCCTGGAGAAGATTGGAGTATGTAAGTCTTTGCCTCAATCTCATGAATGAAATTTCATATCCTGGTGAAATTTGAGCATGGATTTTGGTAGAGCCCTCTACTTATGTTCAAATATAAGGGAATCTTGGTTGTTAGATGCTAAGGCTAAGGCAAGTTTTATCCTAAATCAGTGCCTCCACTGGTTGGGGTCTTTCACCCTGAAGTTTGATTTTACATAACCCATTATATCGGAACTGCAATCTTGATTAATAGATCATATGCAGTCACCATGTGTCCACCGGATATGTGCACAGTTGTGTAAGAAGATTTCATATATTTTTGAAAGGATGAAGTGTGAAGCTCTAGACTGAGGGTTATGTTGTAAGTTCTTTTGGTACTCCTAGCATCTCAGTGTACCTCATCAGGTTTGATAATTTGATCACATGTACTCGCTTAATTCAGATGTACATGTATAAATTACTCAATCTAAGAGTCTAAATGAATTTGAGGTTTAAATATAAATGCTATATGGAATTTGATGATATTCAACCTAAGGATTAAAAAAGAAGCATAAAGGTACTGGTATATATAGCACAATATAACCTTAAAGGGGTTGGGGGCTCATCCCTTTTCACCTACTCTTTTACATGTGGCTATTAGTTAGCTAACTTATTACAAAATTTGCAGAGAGTTTGATACAAATGTAACTGCCCAGGAAAAGCCATCTACCAACTAATTTAAACATTTCGAAGATATTGAGTCATCACACACTTGTTTATTGCATGTTTTAAGGCTAGTAATTAGAATAACCAATACAACTTTGTATCGCATTTGTTTGTAGATGATTTGGTTGTCTTAGTGAAGAGGATTTTTCCTAAATAGTGTTAAACTTAGGGGGTGATACCTTTTCTTAACGCAGTTATTTTGTGCATGAGTAGGATTTTCCTCAAGGATTATCATGAGCATTAACTCATGGATAATTATAAACAGCTTTACAAGTGGCATTATTGAGGAGATAGTTTGAATGTCTAGATAAGGTTTTACCTTGCTTAGATACTTGATCATACTTTAATGTCTGGATGGCTTCCGTATATGACTATTTTCCCCATAAATTAGAGTTTTGTTACAGGTAATGTTGGGAAAATCTATAGGTACACTACAATGCATACTATGCTGAGCTTCTATTATGTAAACTCCAAAATCACTGTTTACCCTCTAAACAACATTTTTTTCTTTGAAAGGAAAACAAATACTAAACTGCTTCTGCTTCTGGATTTGGTGCCGGCAGGCCTCCCTGCAACCCTAATGTGTGTTGCTGGGAGACAAGTCCCAGCAGGGGACTCACCTCCGGGCAGGGAAGACTTCTTTTTATTTTTATTAAAGTTTTTTTTTCTTTTCATTTTTGCTCTTTTAAGCTTATTCAAATGGCAAAGATAGGAAGTTTCGGAAATATAAGGTGCATGGTTAATACTGAGTAAATTGTTGGGTACCCCAATTGAATTTTCCAGGATGTTATGACTATGTAATTATCAATGTTTTAACTGACATGCTTTCAAGACTTATGATCCAGAGTTAGTAGTTTAGAGTTTTAGCCTTGTAAGTTTAGGTTGTAGTTTGTGTAGTAGCTGATGAATGTTCTCACTATTAGTTCCACCTTGAATATTGGGATTGTTTCTTGCTATCACAATGCTTTTGTTGACAAGCAGATACTCCTAGTTTCTAATGAATGTTTAAGTTCTAGGGCAAAGTTGGACATGGCATGATTTTTTGGACCGTGGTGATTGTGGATGAGGTGTAGAAGTGTGTCTGGGTTTATCTTTCAACTTTGCCTTAGGTTTGGAGAATGGGTGTGAGTATTTAGCATCCTAATATGTCTAGTCATATCCCTTTGAGGAGCACTTGGTTCTTTGTAAGTTTGGCCATAAGAAAGACTGCTTGTCCAATTATTCTGATGAAAGTGCAAGAGAAAGTGAGAGGGGAAAGTTGGTGTAAAGGGATGTAATTGGGTTTAACGTCTGTCAGGATCTTCTAACAGGATTGGAATGTAGATTCTGAAAGGGATTGTTGTTTCAAAATCCTTGTGAGTGGCAAACTTTGCAAGGGTTGACATGACACCAATTTTTTAATTGTAAATATGACTGGATTATCCATATGTTCGGGCCTTCTTGTACCAGTTGTCAGTGATGCAACCCATTTCTACACGTGTTAACTAAAATTAGTTCCTAGGAATAACTATGGAAGAGAGAGCGGAGAAACTTTAACTTAATTGAGGACTCAAAGTGGGCAGCAAATAGAACAAACTGAATCGTACCTTAAAACTATAGTCTGGAAGCCAATATTACATTTGTTGGACTTTTTATTTAATAAAATGTTTGTTTCTCCTCGCAAAAGTAATTAAAAAAATTGGTGCTTAAGATGTCCCGCTTTTTAATTTTCATCTGTAGTTTGGACTTCATTGTCTACTTGTGTTGTTTTGGAGGATCTACTTCCTTCTTTTGGTATCAACACTTTTCATTCAACTTGCATTCTATTTTTCCAAGCTGGTAGAAAACTTGCTGCCTAGTTTGTTCTTGACTTTGCATGACGTTGAGACAACGCCTTGATTAACTGCTCATTTTCTACCTTGTATGGTTTTGATCGAAAAGCTATATGGATTATCAACTAATGAAAGAGGGGAGAGGGAGATGAGACCAAGAAGAGGGATGCAAATCTTGTTCATCTCTCTCATCTTTCTATGTCATTTGTCCTTCCTCCGTTCTTCAAATATTATTGAAAATAAAGAAAATTTTCAGACCAGGCTTGAGAATTTTCTAAATTTTAAATCAAGAACGAAATAAAGTATCAATTTTTGTATATTAGATATCTTATTCGTTTTACTTTTTGTCCTTGCAGGAGCAAGAGAAGGTGTTGCCGAGTGCTCCGCCTCCGGAGCCAAAGTACCAGCTTCGTAGAACGACATCATCTCCATTCTGAAATTTGTATCTATTTGCATCTGCTGCTTGTGCTTTCCTTTCTTTTCACTTCTTTGTGACATTAGTTGCGTTAGGAATTTTCATCGAACCATTTTACTCAATTGTCTTTTAAGACTTGTCCAGAAAATATTAGTGTTGTGTTTTCGAATTGTTGTGTTCATGGTCTCTTGCTGCCTGCTGCAACCCATGCCATATCGAACTAGTCCACACCCGTTCTTAGCCATGGGGTTTGGGTTTGGGTTCTGTTTCTAGTAAGTCTAATTCGTCGTACAAATATATCTGGTGATGGTAAAGTGATGACTCATTGGCATCAGGGGTTGAGTATTGGCACGAAGCGCCATGTTCAGGTTTTCACTGTACAAATTTGATTGGTACCGCATCATTTGGTGTACCTAGTATTATTTTTTTTATTGGAGCTATAGTGATTCTTGTGGGGATGTTAAGATTTGTCTTACATCGGAAAGTTAAGAAACCGTGTTTGGTTTTATAAGGAATATGAGTCACTATTCTATTGTCAATTCTCCCCAAAAGATGTTTATGAAGAAGTTAGGGCAAAAATAATTCCTGGAAAAATATGACCTCTGAAATCCCATAGGGTATGAAACCAATATTTTTCAACGGAAAACATTGGCCTCATCACATTTTTATCTTGGGTAATTCTGGCACTGCCGCACCGCCACCGTCACTGCCTTGTCTCTGAAATTGCATCTGAGCGGCTGCCAATATGGCCGCAGCGTGTTGGTCCGACTGCGGTAAAGAGAGAACAGCAAGCTCTGAAGAACCTCATAAAACACCATCCAGAAGTGCCATAACAGCAGTTGCATCTCCTTCGAACACCAGTCTAACGTCTGCAGGGAAGTTTCCTTGCAGAAACTCGTGGCTCTCTCCTTGCTGCCAATAATTCAGCAAGCAGCGGAGAGGCCACCCAATCTTTGCTACCAGCCATCCCAGCCACAAGGAACCCTCCTTATCCCTTGCAACAACTCCAAAACCTCTCCTCTTTGAGCTTTCAACCCCACGTCCCGTTGAAATTGCACTTAAGCCAACCATCACTGGGAGCTACCCATCTCTGTCGCATGCTGGTAGTGCGAGGGTTTCTCTGACCATGCCAGTGCTTATAAACTTTCAACCATTCCTCGACATTCATAACGAGCTCAACTGGAGTTGCTTTCCTTGCCATAATAGTTCATTCCGCGTCTCCCATAGGTTCCATAAAATCATTAGTAGTTCAAACTTCGCCACAGGAAAAGAGGGAGCACTTTGTATCAACCAAGCCTTTATACTTAGGTGACCAAAGACATTAATCCTCAAGCCTAACCCTGCGAACCAACGGCCGCAGCAAAGGAGCAATCTCGAAGAACATGCTCTATTGTTTCAACCCGTCGTACACACGCTAAACACAACTCGTCAACATCAACCTTCCGATGCCTTAGTTTAGCTTTTGTTGGTAACGCATCCGAGCAACTCCGCCAAGCTGCAATCTTCATTTTGCCCCGTGTTTGGGTGGATATTTAAAGTTGGGCTCAATACAATTAAAGGCCCAACATACAAAAAACAGAAAGAAATTAGGTTGGGACAGGTGGCAGCTCAGGAAGAATTTAAAACCATTTCTAGCGGCTAATAGGCAGCATACCAATATAAGAAGTGACAAGTAGTAGAGGGCAACTCACCCTCAGCAAAATGTACTTTTCCATGGCATGGGTATGTAATTAGCAAGGGTTGATGATGACTCACCGTGCTCTGGAAGGCATCACCAAAAGGGAAGGCTTGGACAATCGGGCTAGAGAAGTCTATAAAAGCTATGATGGGCACAAGCATATGTCTCTCTCTCAACCAATCAATCAAGCAACTCTCAATACACTCAACAGCGAAATCAGAAAAAGATTTAGTTTGTTCATCCCTTGGCCCTTTCAAATCACAGGTCTACCATAGAAAGCTCTCTTTTGTCTAGTTTTAGAAGCTCTACTACCATTCCTTTTGTTGTAGTATCAATCCGTTGAGTAAACCTTGTTTATATTTCATTTTCCAAGATTTCAATCATTGTCAAATGCAAGGAGAGGTGTCCACAAGAGGATGAACCTTACCCGACAAGGTTGTAATCTTGCCCGAATCTCCTTTATTTGTATTTACGTAGAATAGATCTGTTATTTCTATATCTTGAATTAAACCTTATATCATTTTTAACTAATTCCATTCAAGTGTTAGTTATGATTAACCTTGTTCAACTAATTACTTTTGTTTCCTTGCCATCCGCTTAAGCTAATACTTAAGGAATTAACTTGAATGACTTTGAACTCTTTTGTGAACAAACGTATGACCCTATAAATGAAAGTCCTTGATCAAAAGGGAAGAAAAGAACTTAATACAGACTTAACCCATCTATGAACAATCCTAATAATCCAAGAAGTTAAAGTGACTTGTGGTGCAAGAAATCGATTAACTGAACAGCCAAGTAAACAATCTGTTAGACAAAAAGAACAGTGGCATACTCAGATTCATCTTAGTTTTGATTGTGAGCCTCAAGGCCTAATAAAGGCGCCACAAAGGCACCATTCAAACTAACAATAAACGTATATCGCAAAAGACGCAGCAACAAACCTTGCTCGACAGGCAAGATAAGGGAAGTTATGTGAGGGACAAGTCTAGCCCGAACACGCGGCACCGTCGCATTCCACAGTTTTTTCCGCAGCAACTTTTCACCTTCCTCTGAGACTGAAGGTCCCGATGCACTACCACCAACTTCCACAGCTAGGCGAAGGAATAAACACTCTTAGTGAAGGTAATAAACACAAATTAACAAAAAAAGATTACAAGAGTTACAAAATGTGAAAGACTAAAAGACTCCATCTTAATTTTCATTAACAACAAATAATGACAACAAATTTAATTTTCCACTAATATCAAATAATGAGAACCGTCTTAATTTTCCACTAATAACAACCATAATTATCTTATTTAATATTAAAAATGCACCAACATAAATCACCAACTTGATCAAACTCCAGTAACTTAATGTTACCAATTTCCTTTCCTATATATATACACCAACCATTAACATATTCTCGTTTCTGCTATTCACCATTCTCATACACCAACCCTTAATCATGGCACCTTACCGAGCCGTGACAATCCGTGCTTCCAACGCCGTTGTGTGGGACTACTGCACAGGGCGGCCACTGGATGAGCCCCCAAGTCCGCAGCCGCCACCAGGAGATTTGATACGTTATGCTATGCTAAATGGGATAGAGGCTATAGCATCACTAATCAACTGAAACATAAATGGTCACCATCAACTCCTACATCGAGACACAATTGCAGCTTGTTAAGCCTTTCGCAAAAGGGCCAAAGAAAGGATGGGGACGAGAAGAATTTCGGGCTACTACAATTGATTCTCTGCTGGCCATGAGTGGCTTTTGGATGGCTGGGTGGCCGAAATCAGGACCACGCAGTCGGGCCAACATTGGGTAACAATCTCTAGCATCTAAACTATTTTCATATTAAGTGATTCTATATATTTTTTGCCCATTTATATTCAAGGTTCTAAAAACCGTTAGCCCTCCTAATTGGGCGGTGAGCAGGGGCTTAGCACCTAGGCAGTTAGGTGGATTTATGTAAATTTATTATATACCTTGTAAATAAGTGTTTATTTACATCTAAAAAAACTATACTTCTATGGATAATAAAAGAATGATAAAATGCAAAAATAGAAGCAGAAGAATACACAAAGTATATACATCCAAAAAGTTCATTATCTAAAAAACAGCAAACATATAATCATAATGAGGAGGATTTGGATGATAGACTAAATTCTTCTTGTTCATGATCCTTGTATTAGATTGGACATAGACTAAACTATATAACCTTGTTGTATCAAGTTTATTTCTTTTCTTTGTATGTATCCCTTCAAAAGTGCTCCCATTCGTTTCACTATTGGATCCTCTTAAGAAGGGCTTTCATATATATATATATATATATATATATATATATATAATGTTTCATTTAAAGAAAAGTACCGATCTTTTTGCATATTTTTCATCTTTGCATGTATGTGCACCTTTACTACGATCCTCTGGGGGAACAATATAACTCCAAACAGAATGTTCTGAAATTCTGGGAAGACCAGCGACGCTATGAAAGATGAAAAGGCAAGTTGAAGACTAGCTATCTGCATGAATAATGGCATTCTTGCATGCCAAAGTGGGAGTAGGATTCTCTCATCTTCAGTCCAGTTCCCTCCTTTCTCACTTTCTTTTTTGTCTTTTTGTTTTTATTTTTCTCTGTATAAAGAAGTTAACATTAAATATTGACGTGGCTTAATTGTGACCGTTTAAATAGGAAAAAAAATATGTTTAAAGTGTTTTTGATCATTTAAGCACTTTTGCGGAAGCGGGCACCAGTCAAATGCTTTCCCAATTAAATAATATTTCAAAAAGAACTTAAATTGTTCATAAACTTTTCAGCTTGTTTCGAGTAAAAGCACTTGGAAAAAAGACGCAAATGAATATAAATACTTCCTACATAAATAGTCACAAATAAGGCTTTAGAGTCCACTATAGTAGGAGTGGTTTCACAATCTCTAAAATTACAATGCCAACTTTTCTTGTTTCCAACCCAACTCTTCTATCTCCTCCTCCTTAGCCATATAATTTTCTAATGGCTTCCACCGTATCCAAGCTAGTATAACTAGTGGGGCTCCTCCAAGAGCAACAAGAACCTTTGGTCAACCTCTCAAATTGTGAAATCCATATATATATATATATATATATATATATATATATATTTTTTTTATATATGATTTTAGATTGAATTAGATAATTTACTAAACTCATTATATATATATATATATATATATTTTTTTTTTTTGAGGAAGAAATGGATGCATTTTTTTATGGGGATAAGAAAGAACAAGTCGTTTCTTTGAGAACCAATCCCTCTTTCCCTTCAACTTCGGCAAAATTTTAATCTTCACATTAGTTATCAAATTCAATCCAGTTACAGACATGAAAGAGACCTTAATTTCTTGGAATTGTATGGGTTTGTTTGATCATTTGTGATTAGCCATTCATTTCCCACGTTTCTAAATAAAAAAAAAATGTTTGAAATAATGGATCACATAATGCACGAGGAAACACTAGGACATTGTTCAATGACAGCATTCATCTACAAGGCCCGATCCACTTGATTTAGGTAAAAGAGGCTTCCAACATGTAAAATAATGAAAAGAGCAGTCAAACATAAATTATATTTTTTTTTAACCACAAGTAAAAAATATAGGGGAATTAAGAGTCAGTTTGGGATTACTGTACTTTTAAAAAAAACTGCTTCTGTTGTGCTTAAAGAATAATTAGATGTAAAATAAAGTAGTTGAGCATTTGATAAACTATATTTCTATAAGTGTTGTGACTATGAAAATTAGTGTAAAAGCGTTTGGTAAATTTTAATGTTGAAATTGTATAATTTTGTACAATAACAAAAATAGACATGGTAGGCAGTGGTGGCGACAACATCAGTGGTGGGGGCATTAGTGGTAACAGCGGTGTGTGGTGGTGATGACTAGCGACAATGGTGAGGGTATCTTGGTGATGCCAATAGGGGTGTGGGGGTTAGGGTACAGAGGTAACAATGGTGGTAGAGGTGGTGGTGGTTGTGGTGGTAGTAGCAACGATTGTGGTTGTGCTAGCGGTGGCAGTAACAACAACAGTAGTGAAGGCAATGGCAATGGTGGCGGTTGTGGTGGGGTTCTGATTGTGGCGGTGGTGGCGGCAGCGGTGACGATTGTTGTGGTGGTAGAAGGTTAGTGTTTGTAGTAGTTGGCGGTGGCGGTCACTTTGTTGTCCAAATGAGAAATGTGTGTTGAATAATAAATAAAGTTATTTTTTGAAAGAGAAATTTTGGATACGATTCCTAACTACCAATGTTCCTTGACTAAAATTTTGGTGGTTTTCAATCTTTGGCCAAGGTGCTTGGCATTAATGTAAATGCGTTTCTATGTAGGTTGTATAAAATCAATAAAAAGTTACAATATATCAACAATATTTATGTTAATTAAAATAGCTCAATCATATATCGTGATATTTAAATGCATTTAAAATAAACAAAAATTACAAAATCTGCCACTACAACTAGAACTCACTTCAACTAACACCCTATTTCTCATTGTATTTTGGAATAGGTCAATATGGATTCAGACAGTACAATACAATGTCCAATTCCTGATTATGTTTTTCTACGTTACTTTGACATTTAGATTCAGACATTGCGTTTCTTGGTTCTGTTTTTGACATTTGGCTTCAGACACTACAGTGAAGTGTCCCGTTCCTGGTTATGTTTTTTACGCTATTTTGACATTTGGATTCGGTCACTGCAATGTAATGTCTATTTCTTGATTCTGTTTTTTTTTATTTTTTTTTATTTTTTAACATTTTGATTCAGACACGGTGTCTGTTTTCTAGTTCCGTTTTTTACATTTTGAATTAGACACTGCGTTGTAGTGTCTGTTTCATGGTTCTATTTTTTTTTTGTCACTCACACGCTTCCTATGCTTCACACCTTATGCGATTTTTACATTTGAATTCAAATGCTGCAATGCAGTGTCATTTTTTTGGTTCTAAATTGATGATCGTAAAATTGCAAACGCACCTGCAATTCAGGTGGATTTTGATGGACACTACCCTAGAAAAGAATCTCCACGACTAAAACCCTTGTAAGTTGTTGGAATTTGTTACATCCTTCTTCTGCTTGCTCTTAGGTTTTTCATTTTATTTTATTTTATTTTATTTTATTTTTTTTGGGCTGAGCAATCACGATGGTTTGTTTTAGACGTAAACAAGGGAAGTGTCTGGGCGCCATTGCCCATGACAGCACGTGAGTTTTACTCAACTTGGAAAGCAAAATTACTAATTACACCGGAGAAAAGAGAGAATGAATAAAGTTAGAGAGGGGAGACCATAAGAAAAGAAATGAAGTCAACAGAGAAAAGTACAAGGGTATAATAGTTATTTTCTAACTAGTTTAAACTCATATGACATGCTTTATTGATTTATGAATAATTATTATAAATATTTGATTGATTATGTTCTAAAAGAAAATTGAGCACTGATATATGGCTAATTAGTAAAGATTTTATTAACCTTTAGCTAAATAACCTATTTTGGGAGTAACAGGGTCTTAAGAAATTTTTAGATTATATAGAAATATCTTTAGATTATCTACTAAATATTTGTTAACTGTTTTTTTTTTTTTTAGTTTGAGTAATCTTAAGTAAGTTGAAGTTTGATGACACCAACAATTATTTCTTAAGAAGCAATCAACTATTTATTAAGATGCAGTCTGTTACGGAGAAATAACTATGCCCAAACTTCAACTTACAATATTGCCGTGAAATTTTAACTTATTTATGATATTGTTATCGTCTCTAAATTTCAACTTATTCACGATACCATAACTACCTCTTCATTTGTCATTGTTATTAATAAAAGTTTGTTAAATATTTTTTATTAGAAAATTCATGAAAACTCTCTTAATTTAATCATTTTGAGGGAAAAAGGAGAAGGAAAAAAAACCATGATAATACGAAACGTCAAAAGTAATTCGACATGATACACTAACAAGAAGATGCGCAATTTAAAAGGGGCAACCGACATCAACTTTAATAAGTAAAACGAATAAAGAGACCACCATGTCCATGTGATTCGACTCGATCACATGAATGGTGATTAACAAAGAACATGGCTTTATTATGGGATCCACTCTTGATTGAACTTCACTTATCCAAATTTTACGTTGTAAATCTCGATTTATACATTATTCTTACAAAAATTTAATTCAATCCAAAATCATTTTTTCATTTAAATGAAATTTCATTGTTTCTTAGACCATATTGTTGGTCAATGTCTTTGAACTCAATTAGATGTATCAAATATTTCCGATTTGGCTAATATTTTGCAATATGGTATATGAGGTGCAACTTGAAAAATTAATGGTTCATATCATTGAAGTTTGATGTCGTTTGAACCAACAACTAATCCCCATTTAAAAAAAAAAAATGTGATCCTTTCTCTTAAAGGCTCTGTGTATGTTATGTAAAAAATAACTTAAATCTTTTTTTCACAAAAAGTTTGATGGTATTTGTGAGGACTTACGTGAAACAAATTTATCGTCACACAACTTTTCAATTC
Source organism: Pyrus x bretschneideri (assembly GCF_019419815.1). Taxonomy (NCBI): domain Eukaryota; kingdom Viridiplantae; phylum Streptophyta; class Magnoliopsida; order Rosales; family Rosaceae; genus Pyrus; species Pyrus x bretschneideri. Next base: position 1,568,628 of record NW_025999801.1, read on the forward strand.
AATAAGGTATTAACTAGTGTATGCCCACACACACTAAAAGAGTGTGTGAAATGTTTTATTTTTGTTTTTAAAATTGAAAGAGAGAGGAAAAGAGTGCGGGAGAACAAGAGAGTGGAGAGAGAAGGAGAGATGTTTTTTATTTTTTTTTATTTTATTTTTTTTTAATTTTAAAAATGAGGAATGTTAAAATCACTTGTAGGTAATGCTTAAACAAAAAACAACAAAATTTTGTTTTGTGTAATTACGTTACTACCCTTAACTTTTTTGTTTTGATAGAAGACTAAATAGTTTTTTCACCATTTTTTATTCACAAAAATATTTTATTAATATATAATCTTTATTAATTGATGAAACTCTCTTTGTCAACCAAAAGAAGGTAAAAAGATTACTTAATCTTCTATCACACACAAAAAATGTTGGGTAATAATGTAATTTCATAGATCTAAATTTTACTGTCTTTTATTTAAGCCTCACCACTCCCCCCATGTTCAATATTAAAAAAAAAAAAAAAATCCAAAAACAAAAGCCTCCTACTCCCTCCACATTCTCTCTCTCTCTCTCTCTCTCTCCTGTCCTTCTCATTTTCTAAAAAAATATTTTTATACATATAAAGTGTGTAGACAAATGTTAATTTAGATAAAAATAATTTTTTTATATATAACAAAACATTATTAGATCAAGACACTACGATAATAATAAAAAGTAAATTCATTTCATAAAAATGGTTCTCGTGTCTGTGGCTCGTGGCACATGCTTTATGGCTAGTGGCATGATGTTGTGGACCAGAACAATAAAACGATTTGAGAAACAAACAACACGCGAGTGAAAGGCTCAACTGTTTACTCCGAATGGTGATCCTTCAATTATTTGGTGACCCAGATCCCTGTTTTCGCTGTCAATTGGCATTATTTATGTGCAGACAAATTGCTCTACCATTTCAGACTTTAGCTGGCTGGAGCCTGCCATACACACTCAAACAAGTTATGACCATGTCAATTAACATGTTGTTGTTTTATTTGCTGTCTTTTTATTTGCTAATATATTGTGAAGGTCCGCTTGAATAAATCGTCGTCGTAATGATATAGTAGTTGGAAGATAGTTTTTGCTATAAAAAAATTGAATATAAATCTTTGTAGTGAAATATGTTAGAATTTAAGACTGAAAAACAGATGCTAACGGCTAAAGAGAAACACAAGAAAAAATAATTCATCGCTTTGTACATCTTTACCATATTTTTGCTCTGAAATTTTAAGTTTTATTCATGAAAAAAGCAGAAAAATAAATTCACATGGATAAAGCAAACATGGAGCTACGAGACAGAGACTGGGTAGGAAATGAATGGAAAATTCGATGACTCAAGCCTTTCAATTTCACTAGCAACCAAACTTGGTGTAAATTATTGTACTATAGTACTTTTTGTTGCAGCTGTGAATTTTCACGTGCCATTTGATTAGAATCTTTAAAAATATTTTGTGCCCATGACTACTCGATATGATGACAGTAGCTACCACTTTGTTGTAATTGCTTTTAGAAATCAAATATCATAAACTGTACTAATTGTGACTCCAAAGTTGTTGCTTGTTCTACATCGAAAAAGAAAATTTTGTATGAGTGATTAAATAATGTTGGATCTTTTTTGTTGTCAGTTGATTTTAGATCGGATGTTCATTTTTTAATATTTTTATACACATTATTTAGGAAAGGAGTACGTGACAAATGTTTTAATCACTTGAGTTACAAATTTTTTTATTTTTAATGCTAATGATATACTTTCAAGTCACGTACATAAATGCTAGGTAAACCATACTTTAGTAAACTACATTGTACAATATTTCAATTGGAGGCGGAACTATTAGACCCATCGACAGAAGCAGGTCCTACCATTGTTGGAGAATATAATACATTTATTAAAATATAGTCTACTTAGTATTTTTCTATCACATTAGTGGAGCCTACTAGTACAAGTAGTGTCCATTTTTTTTAGAACAACTTATATGATACGAGTTCACAATCATGTGGCGTCACATATTTATATAAAGACACAAGTTTTTATTTCATTCCCGCAAGACACAATAATGACAGTGTATCTGTTTCATATAAATAATTTTCTTATTAAAGATAACATGGTATATCTAGTATTTTTATGTCACAGTAGAACCTCTAAAGGAGATGTCAATGGCAAATAAAATTTAATAGCCCACAAGAAAATTTGACATATTGCTAGGCTACGTATTCCAACCCATATGTCTTATATTAATTAAAGCGAACTTGAATCATTATAAAGGATGAAATGAACGGCCAAGAAGCAACATGAGGTGATCTATGGTTGAAGAAAAGCAAGAAGACGTTGCTGTGTCAGGTGACGTTTCTTCTTGCAGGACCACTCTCCTTTGAGCGGCATTTCCTCTTCTTTTTTTCGTTTCGGCAGAACTTCCACTCTCCTTATAAGTTCTTTTTTATAGCCTTACTCTAATTTTGAATTCCTCTTCAAATATGTTAATCCACATAAATTTAAAACAATTCAGCTGGACTGAATGTTAGTGTTTATTTTAAACATTTATAACTGCTACATAAGAATTAACGTCTCTTTTAAAAATACGTATTGGTTTTTTTTTTTCTTTCACGTATTAGAGGAAAATTCGAAATTGTCCAGTACGTAACAAGTGAGTGTGGCGTTTTAGTAGTGAATGATTGACGAAGTAAACGAGCCAATTGTCAAGCAAATATTTGGGAAGAGGTTGAGTTTCGCCACTTCATCAATGAAAGCTCAGTCCAACAATCAAATATTTGGGAAGACGTCCCTACTCCGCTAATTACAATCCTAATTGTCTTTTGCTTTCTTTCCTTAACACAAATATTATTATTTTATTCTGATATATCTACACCTTATATTTTATTTCTTGGACTGGAAAATTTTGCAGGTTCATGGATCTTAATCGCATCTCATTATTAATAATACTATTTCGTTCGTATTTATATTGTCACATTTTCCATGTTGGTCTTCGTCCAACGCCTTTAATGATTATGATTTATTGCAAGGACGAGAATTTTTATAGTACAGATGAACCATGTTCGTCTCATATATCATTAATATTTGAACTGATTGTGTTGTGTTAAACTCATTATATTAACAAGCTTTTAACACTTGATCCGATAATGGTCCAATTTGTCAACGGGTTGTGCCATTTCGTTATCGGGTTAACAAGTGGTCATGCAAAAATTGTTGTGCATAATGTCTGAGATCTGACAAATAATATTTTAACAGTTTCTTAACAGCTGATCCGATAGCAGCATCAATTAATGTGTTACACGGTAACAGTCTAACTTGTTAAAAGAGTTAATTCAAAATCTATTATTTTTCGTATTAAATTAACCGGTTGTGCAAAAACTGGTTAAGCTTACCGTCATGTGGCTTGCCGTACCAATGAACTCGCGAGCATATATGTCCGTCTCCAGTTGACGCATGCAATGATGTCAATCGCAAGGCAAGTAGCCAACTGCGACTCAAAACATGATTAGCAATCGGTGCTATTAATTAACTTTTCATCTTAAATATTAATACTGACGCGTACAAAACCCAGAAGTTTTACATCTCCTCCTCCTGATCCTCAGTCAGCTTCTGACAGAATCAAACAGATTCAGAGAGCCATTTTTCGGGTTTAGGGTTCGAAGCGATTGATCGTTCGAACCATGGCTGAGGAGTGCAGAGAGACGCTGCTGAAGAAGGTTTACTATGACGAGTGTCCCGGCTGTGTAGTGGAACAGCGTAAAGAGCTGCAGAGAGGTCTTCCTATTAAAATGCTTGTTTCTGTATGGCTTATTGTTCTTTCAGCTGGTAAGAAAAGCACTTCAGTTTTTTCTTTTTGATTTTCTTTATCGTTTTTCTTGAACCGATTTCGAAAAGGGATTTCAAGTTCATCCTCATTGTGTTGCACTACAGTCTACAGTTCAATTTTCTTGTGAATGATGTGACGTGTATGTATGACTATATAACTCTGCAATTGATGTTGAGACTAAAAACTTGGAACGGAAATTCAGAAATATGATGTTAGAGGTTTAAGCGGTTATAAGTGCTTTTAGAATAAGCTATACCAGGAAATTATGAGATTAAAGAAAGACTTGTTGCTGCATGTAAATTGGGTTGCTGATCCTACAGTTTGATTGCTTTGTTACACTCCAAATGATTGAACAATTTTGTTAAGTAATGTTTATATCTGCACTGTCTTCATACTTTTTTTTTTAAATGTTTAAACCCTGATCTATCGTTTGGTGATCGTTTTGCAGCGCTGCCAATATCATCTCTCTTTCCATTCCTTTATTTTATGGTGTGTGCATACTTAATAATTCTGTTGTTTCTTGTAATTTTTAAATTTTTTGCAACCTTTAAAACCCTTTGAAGTCTACTTTTTATCTCAAGATTCCAAATATTGCTTGCAGATTAGGGATTTCCATATTGCTAAAAGAGAGGAAGACATTGGCTACTATGCTGGATATGTAGGTGAGTTGATGATTGTCACTACTATTACCTTTCGTTTCCTTCACCATTTCGTTCCTTAACAACTGTCTTTACGAACTTTGTTACATTGTGAAGGGTCTTCATATATGCTTGGCAGAGTTCTGACGTCAATTCTTTGGGGAATGGTGGCCGATCGCTATGGTCGGAAGCCTGTCATAATTATAGGGACTGTTGCAGTGTTAGTAACTTCTGTTCTGCATTGGGTTTCACTTTGATAATTTGGCAATAAGCACTGGCTCTTTTCTTCAACACTCTTCTCTGCGTATTTATAAATTATTTTTTACTATTTACTGGCTCAGGGTTATTTTCAACACTCTATTTGGACTAAGTGTAAACTTTTGGATGGCTATTTCTACACGATTTCTTCTTGGAAGTTTGAATGGTTTACTTGGGCCGATTAAGGTACTATATTGTGTCATATATTAATGATGTCATTGCAAGTGTACGACCACATATGTAATGTCCCGGTTACTTGGAATATATGATTTAACTGCATGACCAGGCATACGCAAGTGAAGCCTTCCGAGAAGAACACCAAGCTTTAGGCATGTCAACAGTAAGCCACGTTGACCTTTTGATTCTGCAACTTCTTATAATAAATGTTCTACTACCATCAACATTGAGAGTTATCATCTTTTTTTTTCAGGTGAGTGTAGCCTGGGGTATCGGATTGATCATTGGCCCAGCCTTGGGAGGTTTCTTGGCCCAGGTAATTCTACTTCTTGTACTTTCATGCTAGAAACCACAATTCAGAAAATCCCTCAGATGCGTGTATTTGTCGTGCTAATTGTTTAGTAAGACCGTTCGATGGTACTTTTGTGACTCTGTACATGTTAAATGATGGAAGAGATGTTTCGTTCATGTGTCTTTACCTAGACAATTTAATTTCTTTAAGCCTCTAAAAGGAACGATAACAGCAGATTGTGTTTTGGTAGATCCCATTCCAAATATGATACTTCGGACAAGTCAGAGAATGTTTCAATGTATGTTCTTTTGTGGGGTTTTCAAACCTCAAGAACTAGATATGTTTAAGACTAAATGATCAACCGTCATCATAGCACTAGAGCAACCTCACATGAATAATTATACAACCATTTTTTCACATACATGAATAATCTACATGGTTACGAAAGCTGTGCAACTTGCTGCAGTGAAAATCGTGGGGAGCAGATCATTTTAAGCGCATATGGTATCACTAACACTTGGGAATTAATTTTAAGGCTTAAAGCAAGCCTGAGGTGTCACAGTGGTTCTGAATTAGTACAGGGGTTAGAGTGTGAGAAGGTTGGTTTTTGAAGGAATAGGCTAAATAGAGCAAATAATGGCTCACTGTCGGGTACACTCAGTGAAAATCATGGGTTAGCAGATGATTTTAGTATTTTTCAAGGCTGTTTCCTGCGAGTGTAAGGTTTTGGGATACCGAAATGGTCTTATCCTGCGCCAGCATGTCTATACTATGATGACCTGTTCAGAGCTATTGGACACTAAATGAGAATTTATTCTGTTTCCTTGTTATCTTTTCCTGGTTGATCTCTCTCTCTCTCTCTCGTCTCTCTCTTGATTCGCTTGGCGTTTTGTCTTTTAGATTATTAATGGATGTTCCTAACAAATTTTATGCAGCCAGCAGACAAATATCCAAGTATATTTTCCAAAAGCTCTATATTTGGGAGGTAAGTTTGGCTACTTATGTAAGTATACTGCAGTGGGATTGTCAAGTTTCAGCAGTTTTCTTATTATTTATTTGTTCCACAATGATTTTCCAAAACGTGAAATTCTTCTGCAGGTTTCCGTATTTCTTGCCTTGCCTATGTATATCGGCTTTGGCATTTGGAGTAACCATTACTTCTTTCTGGCTTCCGGTACAGATCTTAGTATATATTCCTTTATGTTGACGAATCTCTTTTATTTTTTCCTCCTTGCTGTCTGTGGCCACTTATATTTTTTAGCGTATCACAGACATAACTTGCTTCTTGGACCGAAAAAAAAAAAACATAACTTGCTTATTTTCTCATTTTTGTTTGTGTACTTGTTAACCTAAATTTCTCATCACGTAGCCTCCATGAAATCTTGAATGCAGGCCTCCGTTACTGTCCTGCATTACATATAGACGCAGTTCCTAAATGAAAAGTACCTGTTCATACCAAGTTCCGTTCTCATATTATCTAATCATATACTCCATGCGTTTGACACTCATTCATCCTAGCATGCCTCAACTTATTTTTACGTGAATGAGAAGATTTCAGACATCTTGTCCTTTATATTTCGTACTTGTTTTTCGTACCCTTTCACTCTTTATTTGAATTTAACTTGAGGATCCCCCCAAGAAAAGAGAAACTAGTAATGCTTGGTTCATTTTTAGCACACGTTTACATTAAGTACTCTTTGAAACTTTGAAACTACACGTATTAACAGAAAACTTCCGTATCTTGATGGTTGCAGGAAACTTTACACAAGCACAACGGAAAAGCTAGATTAGACGATGATTCTTATGAAGCTTTGGAAGCTGCCAATGGTGGGTCTGATGCAAATGAAAAGCAAAAAACTGAAGAACAAACACCTAAAGAAAACCTTTTCAAGAATTGGCCCTTAATGTCTTCAATCATTGTTTACTGCGTTTTCTCACTTCATGACATGGCTTATACAGAGGTAACTTCTGTTAACACAGTATAGTATAATTTGCAAATTCTTCCCTTTTCCTTTTGCTCTCTTTTACTCGAAGTTATATATTATGTGTTTCTTATGATTCATTCAATCAAAACAGATATTCTCATTATGGGCCGTGAGTCCTCGGAAGTTTGGGGGTTTGAGCTATACAACCGAGGACGTTGGTGAAGTTCTTGCAATTTCTGGTAATACTTGATATTTCCACATATTCCTATGTTAAACACATTATGATCTACATAACTTGCTTGCTTTATATGCAGTCTCTGTTTGTTTCGATTTGTACCTAACGACGTATGCAGAATAATGGCTGATAACTTAATCAACTTGTAGGTTTTGGTCTTTTTGTCTTCCAAATTACTCTATATCCATATATTGAAAGGCTGCTTGGTCCTGTTATAATTGCTCGCGTTGGTGGGGTAATGTTTTCCGCTCCTTCTTCCTGTGCATTATAGTACCTTCTGCATTTTAGTTCTTTTTGCAAATAATTGTCCTTTGACCTAATTCCTGGTGACCTGATATTAATTTTAATCTTCGTGTTTTTTTTTTTCACTCATGATTCGCGTGCAGATTATATCCATACCTCTGTTGTCAAGTTACCCGTTTATAGCAATGTTAACCGGGCTCTCCCTTTCCGTGCTGTTAAACTGTGCATCTGTGGTGAAGAATGTCTTATCTGTATGTGCATCCATGACTCTAAAGCTCATTGTAACTAACACACTGTATGCACCATTGCACTACTGACGTATCATTAATTATGAGAAGCTGATATGAAATGTTTTACAAGAAACATAATCATAATACAAGCTACGAAAGCAGAACTCTACTTTTATCTACTCCATCGAAATTGATAGTTTGTCAACTTTTATTTCCTTTTCTTTCGAGGGAATACTCTCTGGTACCGACAAAAGATATCGAGAGGCTTCTCAATTGCTTACCATGCATTATCTTCTCTTACACGTTTTGTGCTCTAACTTTCAATTTTTTTGTGTACAATTAGATCACGATTGTAACTGGCCTGTTCATCCTTCAAAACAGAGCTGTGGTAATTTTATTCTCGAATTAACTGGTTTAAAATTTTCCCCTTCTCTGAGTGATGAGATTATTGATCTTCAAAAAAGAATGTGTCGTAACTTAACTGTGATTGAACAACAGGACCAAAAACAAAGAGGCGCAGCGAATGGACTTGCTATGACAGCAATGTCTCTGTTCAAGGCAATTGGTCCAGCTGCTGGTGGTGCATTGTAAGTACGCCAACTGGGAGCTGAAGTGATTTTTGTTATACGATGTTTCTTGTTGATACTGTTCAATTGCAAAAGTTTGTGTATATCTTTTACGTACGGTTTTTTCTGCATAAGGTCTGTAGATTGCTAGTAGTATTGCACATTGTAAATCGGAGAAGGCGAGTTTACAAGCCTTACAAATAGTGTACTTTTTTCGGTGCACTTGTATTGCATGATCTCATAGTAAAGAATTCAAAATTCTTTCTTTCCTAAGCTAATCATGATTTCGTCTCTAACAGGTTTTCTTGGGCACAAAAACGTCGGGATGCTGCTATCCTACCTGGTATCATACTTGACCAGCTTTTCATCCCGGATTTACTGACAGCTCGCACGGTTTAGAAACATAACCGTTTCAATTTTCGATTGCAGGAAGCCAGATGATCTTCTTCATCTTGAATGTGGTTGAGGCAATCGCCGTTCTGATGACATTTAAGCCATTTCTTACTCTACATGAATAGATCGAGATCAAGGTAAACGGAGATGGAATTTCATGCCAAACCTAAGGAAATAAGGAAACTCCCTCAACATAATTACGGGGAGATCATTGTATGCATTATGGTTGTTCACACACTGTTGCAAGGATATAGCTTATTAGGAATATTAGATATGATCTTCATTATTCCAAGGGTAAAGATTCTTGGCATTGGTGTTATCAAGTTCGAGAGTGTATTTACATATTTTGGCTGTCTGTCGAGATTGAAGATTAAGATGATCAACATTCTTATGGTATGCAAAAAAAGACTTGAATTGCCACACAAGGAACCATTCCTGCGCATGTAAACAGAAAGCAATCAAGAAGACCCGAATCGGCGTGGCACTTTGTATGACTAAATTCCCCAACATTGTATTTGGTTCTTGTTTTGAACAGAAACCGAAAACAGCTCGTCGTTTCGGTTTCGGGGTCTGAAATGTCCTGGCAATTGTGTATGATGTATGCAGCACCAAACCTGGAGAATAAAATGAAAGAGTGGATGCATGAGTGTATGAATCAAAAGAGCAAGGTTTGAGGGAAGAGGGAAGTAGTGGGAACGTTGGAAAACATGGAAATTGGATAAAATCGTGAAAGCTAGATGGGAAATGCTTTTAAAATAATTAAAAATGTTTTCTTAAAAAAATAATTTTGGATTCTAAAAGTACTTAAATGCTTCTTACAAAAAGTACTATTCATGTGCTTCTTGTATGAAGCACTTTAATGCTCTTCAAAGATTCACTTGTATTTTAACTAAGGATTGGTTTCAAAAACATTTTCACAAAAAACTCGTTCAACCATTATAATAAGGTTATCCAGACATATTTTCAATGCCACTTGTCGTCTCCGGATTCTTTATCTTAATATAATCTCGATAATTTTTCGGATAAGATTTTGAGTGATAAGTGTCGCTAAGTGAGCAACTCTCTAAATTTCTTAATTTTGTGTAATCTTAATAATTTTTCGGATAATATTTTCGAGTGACACGTGTTGAGATGTAATTGGTTATGCAAATTTGTAAAAAAATTTAAATTGAGATTATTGGAAGAGGTAAGAGAGGGGTGTGTATGAAAAGAGTGTTTGAGGTGAATAGAATGTGAAAATTTAGAATAAAATGAGGTAAGAAAGTATGTGAGGGTGAAAAGGATGTGAGAAATGGTGTAGATATGCCATTGGTCTTTATAGGAAAAAATTAAAATTTTTAATTTCGTCTTAAAAAAAATAAAATCCAATGACTAGATGACATCATCTATCTGTTGCTACTGATATCAGTGCGCCGGAGGTAACAAATTAGGCCCCAACAAATGGGTGGCTGGAAGTGGCTAGCCCGATAGCCAAAAGACCATCCTTTGGTGAGATGGGTTCCACTTATTTTTGGCGCAACCCTCTATAGAAGTTGGGTTTTTTTTACCAAAACGGGCTAAAAAATGGCCTTTAGACTTTTAGCCATCTCCAATGAAGATGATCTTACATGACACAAGCACATCTTTATATAAAGTCTCATGCCAATAAAATAAGGACATGTTTTTATTTTGTTCGCGCACTACATTGTTAATAAATCATTTTCTTATTAAAGATATATCATGTTTACAAAAATATGATATATCTACGACTTTTCATGTCACGGTAGGGTTTTTATTGTTCTCAATCACATGTTAGAGAAAAACTTGAATTTGTCCATTATATATAATAAGTTCGTTTGGCGTTTAGTAGTACATGATTGACATAAGGGAAATTTTATTTAAACCCATTTAACCTCTTTCTACACCCAACTTAAAATTTAAATGTTAACTGTCTGTTTTATCATCTTGCATAATTACCATCAAGTACAAGATAAAATTAATAATAAAACTACAATTTATCAATAAACCCACACATTAGAATTAAACGTTACCATCACTCCTTATTTATCCTATGTTCATTCCGACTAAAACTCTAATAACTCTTATACAAAAAAAAAAAAGTTTTTTTTATCGATGGCTAAAACCTTATTTCTAGCAAGGATGGAGGTGTTGGATGAACCAACATCTCACTCTCAAACCATTCGAATTAAATAAACAACATATAAAACAAGCAAAAGCCTTGAAGAAGTACCTGAGTTACAGGTCACATCCTTTATGTCAATTGTCAACAACCTTCTATAATCATGGTTAGATGATGTGCTCTGGACTCAAATCTTCAAGGAGTCCCTCAAAATAATAGGACTTGCATGAAAACAAGGAGGGAATTTATAGGCAACACGAATCGAAGTTCAGCACTGTGTTCAACACTGCCACCCATGAACGCTCTATAGCTTCGTGAATTTTTTCCTCCTCTTTCTTGCCTCAAATACTGCAATTGCATCTGCGAGCAGGTACATAGGACCTAGAAAATTCTTGACTTTCGAATTTCTTTGAAAACAAAACTACTTAGTTTGAAATTTTGTTTTATAAATGGGTGTAAAGAGAAATTAACATTTTGAATTGGGTATGGGAGGACATTTTAGGTAATATATTTAGGTTTACAGAGAGATTAATTATTTAATTAAAAATAATATGAGTGTATAGAATAAGTTAGGTGTAGAAAGAAGTTACATGAGTTCAAATAAAATTTTCTTACCTAATTGTCGAGCAAATATTTGGAAAGTGGTTGAATATCGCCACGTCATCAACAAACTCCAAAACTCAGTCCACAACAGTTCCTACTCCGCTAATTACAATCCTAATTGTGTTTTGCTTTCTTTCCTTGTCGTATCAGTAACAACAAAACATAAATATCAATATTTTTTTGTTCTGCAAAATCTACAACTTATATTTTATTTCTTATATTGAAAATTTGCAGGTTCATTGGATCTTATATACTCACTTTTAATAATGATGACCTAGTATATGTTTTATTGAAAAAAAATACGTTAATTAAATACTTAAGTAATATGTATTTTTTGTTCTGAAATAAAATACGTCAATTGCAAACCAAGCAGCCAACCCCCACTCAAAACATGATTAGCAGTCCATGATATTTTTTCAGTTTTCATCTTAATATTAATTCTGACGTATACAAAGACAAAAAGTTTTACGTCTCCTCCTACTCCTCCTCAGTCAGCTTCAAACAGATTCAGAAAGCCAATTTTCTGGGTTTCGGGTTCGAAGCGATTGATCGTTCGAACCATGGCTGAGGAGTGCAGAGAGAGGCTGCTGAAGAAGGTTTACTATGACGATTGTCCCGGCTGTGTAGTGGAACAGCGTAAAGAGCTGCAGAGAGGCCTTCCTATTAAAATGCTTGTTTCTATATGGCTTATTGCTCTTTCATCTGGTAAGAAAAGTTTTTTTTACTTTCTGATGTTATTTATCTGTTGGAGTGGAAAATTTTGGATACTAATTCTCCATCAACAAGTAATCTTAAATTTATTGAGAAGATTTAGACACCATTTTCGCTTGCCGATGAGGGAGGAAGGGACCTGCAAAAAATCACTCTAAAGGTCAACTTAGTATTTGTTCAGAATGCCCTAAAATATACGATCTCACCTCTATCTTAGGGATGCGTAAATACCTATTGGTTATGGGTAATTGCGGTTATCAGCTTATTTAAATTAAACGGCTACGGTTATGAGTAATCGTTTAGATAAATAAACGGTTATAGGTAACCGTTTACCCGCGAAATTTAAATAGGCGATTATGGATATTAACCGCGGTTATAAACGGGTAACCGTTTACCTATTTATTTTATATATGTAAAATTAATACAAATCATGTTCTCGATCCACTAATACTTAGCACCTAATAAATTAGCAAGGAATTCATTGGTCATTCTCTCAATAACACTGCTACAAGAATGATGATTCTCATCATCAAGGAATTAGCCAAATTAATTTAAATTCCTTATGGGTAACCGTGAAATTTATAGAAATGCTTTGATAGAAATGTCTTCTAAACAATTTTTGTAACCCAATAATACTTAGAAAATATTATATTTACCTTCATTGGTAACAGTTAAAAATATCGTCTGTAAACAATTATTTCAATTATTGGAATGGTATAAAGACTTAAAAAATTAAAATATGGAAATGTATGATGGATATACCTATAACGGTGTTTAATTGTCAAAAAAAAAAGAAAATTATGACAATTTTTTTTTAATTTTCAAGTTGTTAAAAAGCATGTAGACGAGTGAAAAAGTGATAATGATAAAAGAAAAAAAAGATAAACGGGTTAAAAAAGGGTAAATAGATAAATGGGTATTAAACGGTTACGTTTAAATGGGTATGCAGTTATGGGTATGGTTAACCGTTTATAAATGGTTATGAGTACAATATAACCGTTTAGACAATTACCCAATAGATAAACGATTATGCAGATATGAGTATAAACGGTTATCGATAAATAATCATGGTTACCCGCCCACAATAACCTTTGCCCATCCCAAATCTTCAACCCATGCTGGTGTGATTGTTGTATTAGGTTGCTTGATTGTAGCTACACTGCCCATTTTTGGCATGCTAGTGACTTGTTTAGTGGAGTAATTTTTTTAAATGGTTTAACCCTGATCTATTGTTTGGTGATCGTTTTGCAGCGCTGCCAATATCATCTCTCTTTCCATTCCTTTATTTTATGGTCGGTGCATACTTATTAATACTGTTGTTACCTGTATTTCTAAAATTTTATAAAAAAATGCAACCTTCAAAACCCGTTGAAGTCGATTTGGTATCTCAGGATTCCAAATTATTGTTTTGCAGATCAGGGATTTGCATATTGCTAATAGAGAGGAAGACATTGGATACTATGCTGGATATGTAGGTGAGTTGATGATCGTCGCTAAACTTTCGTATTCTTCACCATTTTGTTCCTTAGTAAGTGCCTTTACGAACTTCTGTACGTTGTGAAGGGGCTTCATTTATGCTTGGCAGAGTTCTGACATCAATTTTGTGGGGAATGGTGGCTGATCGCTATGGCCGGAAGCCTGTCATAATTATAGGGATTGTTGCAGTGTTAGTAACTTCTGTTCTGCAATTGAGTTTCAATTTGATCATTTGGCAATTAACACTGGCTGTTTTCTTCAACACTTTTCTCTGCGTATTTACAAATTATTTTTACCATTTATTGGCTCAGGGTTATTTTCAACACTCTATTTGGACTCAGTGTAAACTATTGGATGGCTATTTCTACACGGTTTCTTCTTGGAAGTTTGAATGGTTCACTTGGGCCGATTAAGGTACTACATCGTGTCATGTACGATTATTAATGATGTCATTGCAACTGTACAACCACGTATGTGATGTCCCCGTTACTTAGAATATATGATTTAACTGCATGACCAGGCATACTCATGTGAAGCCTTCCGAGAAGAACACCAAGCTTTAAGCATGTCAACAGTAAGCCACATTGGCCTCTGGGTTCTGCAGCTTCTTTTAATAAATGTTCTACATCATCAACATTGAGAGTTATCATCTTTTTTATCAGGTTAGTGTAGCCCGGGGTATCGGATTGATCATTGGCCCAGCTATGGGAGGTTTCTTGGCCCAGGTAATTCTACCTCGTGTACTTTCACGCTAGGAACCACACTTCAGAAAATCCCTTAGTGTGCGTGTATTTTGTCGTGCTAATTGTTTCAAGACCATTCAATGAAACTTTTTTGTGACTCCGTGTGTGTCAAATGATGGAAGAGGTGTATCGTTGATGTGCCTTTACCTAGACAACTTAATTTCTTTAATCCTCTAAAAAGAACAATAATAACTAGCTCCATTCCAAACATGATACTTCGGAAAAGTCACAGAATGTTTCAATGCATGTTCTTTTGTGGGTTTTTCAAGCGTCAAGAACTAGATATGTTTAACACTACATGTTCGACAGTCAACCACATACATGAATAATTCACGAAAGCTGCAACTTACTGCAAAAATCATGGGAAGCGTATGTGGTATCACTAACACATGGGAATTAATTTTAAGGCTGAAAGCAAGCATGAGGTGTCCCAGTCGGTTCTGAATTAGTACAGGTGTTAGAGTTTGAGAACGTTGGTTTTAGAAGGAATAGGCTAAATAGAGCAAATAATGGCTCACTGTCGAGTACGCTTAGTGAAAATTATGGGGTAGCAGATGATTTTAGTATTTCAAGGCTGTTTCCTGCGAGTTTAAGGTTGTGGGATACTAAAACGATCTTATTGCTGCGCAAGCATGTCTGTATAATATGATGACCATTCAGAGCTATTGGACACTAAAGAAGAAACTATTCTATTTCTTTGTTAGTTTTTCCTGGTTGATCTCTCTCTCTCTCTCTCGCTTAGCGTCTTGTCTTCTAGATTATTAATGTGATGTACCTAACAATATGCAGCCAGCAGACAAATATCCAAGTATATTTTCCCAAAACTCTATATTTGGGAGGTAAGTTTGGCTACTTATTAAGTACACTGCAAGTGGATTGTCAAATTTCTAAAGTTTTCGTGTTATTATTTGTTGCAGTATGATGTTCCATATATAATGTGAAATATTTGTGCAGGTTTCCGTATTTCTTGCCTTGCCTATGTATATCGGCTTTAGCGTTTGGAGTAACCATTATTTCTTTCTGGCTTCCGGTACACATCTTAGTATAAATTCCTTTATGCTGATGAATCTCTTTTATTTTTTTCTCATTGCTGTTTTTGGCCTCTTATAATTTTTTTTCTCAATTTTCTCAATAGATGCCTCCATGAAATCTTGAGTGCAGGTCTCCCTTACTGTCCTGCATTGCATATAGACGCAGTTCCTAAATAAAAAGTACCTGTTAATACTAAGTTCCATTCTTATATTATATTATCTAATCATATATTCCGTGCGTTCTATACTCATTCATCCTAGCACGCCTTAACGTATTTTTACGTGAATGAGAAGATTTCAGACATCTTGTCTTTCACTCTTTATTTGAATTTAACTTCTTGACAATCTCCCAAGAAGAAAGAAACTAGTAATGCTTGGTTCATCTTTAGCACATGCTTACATTAAGTACTCTTTGAAACTATACGTATTAACAGAAAATTTCTGTATTTTGATGGCTGCAGGAAACTTTACACAAGCACAACGGAAAAGCTAGATTACACGATGATTCTTATGAAGCTTTGGAAACTGCTTCTGGTGGGTCTGATGCAAATGAAAAGCAAAAAACTGATGAACAAACACCTAAAGAAAACCTTTTCAAGAATTGGCCCTTAATATCTTCAATCATTGTTTATTGCGTTTTCTCACTTCATGACATGGCTTATGGAGAGGTAATTCCGTGCGTTTTTTCATTTTAACACAGTATAGTACAAATTTCAGCAGTCTTCCCTTTTCCTTTTCCTCTCTTTTACTTGAAGTGATACTATGTGTTTCTTATGATTCATTTGAAACAGATATTCTCATTATGGGCCGTGAGTCCTCGGAAGTTTGGGGGTTTGAGCTTTACAACTGAGGACGTTGGTGAAGTTCTTGCAATTTCTGGTAATGCTTGATATTTCTACATGTTCCTAAAACACATTATGATCTGCATAACATATCTGGGATATTTTATATGCAGTCTCTGCTTGTTTCGGTTTGTGACTAACTACATATACAGAACAATGGCTGACAACTTAATCAACTTGTAGGTTTTAGTCTTTTTGTCTTCCAAATTACTCTATATCCACATGTTGAAAGGCTTCTTGGTCCTGTTATGATTGCTCGCGTTGGAGGGGTAAGTTTTCCGCTCCTGTTCCCCGTGAAGTATACTACCTTCCGCACTTCAGTTCTTTTTGAGAATAATTGTCCTTTGACCTAATTCCTGGTGACTGATAATAATTTTTATCTCCATGGTTTTTTCATTCGCGTGCAGATTATATCCATACCTCTGTTGTCAAGTTACCCGCTTATAGCAATGTTGTCCGGTTTCTCCCTTTTCGTGCTGTTAAACTGTGCATCTGTGCTGAAGAATGTCATCTCTGTATGTGCATCCATGAATTTAGAGCTCATTTTAATTAATACACTGTATGCATCATTGCATGAATGCCCCTCATTCAGTGTATTAATCATAATACGAGCTACGAAAGCAAAACTCTACTTTTATCTACTCCATAGAAATTGATACATAGTTTGTCAAATTTTATTTACTTTTCTTTCGGGGGAATACTCTCTGGTACCGATAAAAGATATCGAGAGGCTTCCAATTGCTTACCATATCTTCTCTTATACGTGTGTGCTCTAACTTATAAATTTTTTGTGTACAATTAGATCACGATTATAACCGGCATGTTCATCCTTCAAAACAGAGCGGTGGTAATTTTCTTCTCGAATTAACTGTTTTAAAGTTCTCCCCTCGTCTCAAGTCATGAGATTATTGGTCTTCAATAGAAAATGTGTCGTAACTTGGTCGTGATTAAACAACAGGACCAAAAACAAAGAGGCGCAGCGAATGGACTTTCTATGACAGCAATGTCACTGTTCAAGGCAATTGCTCCAGCTGCTGGTGGTGCATTGTAAGTTCAGCTTTCTTTTACTTATGGGCGATGCTTAAATCCATATATTCGTTCTACTAAGTACGCCAACTGGGAGCTGACGTGATTTTGTTATACGATGTTTCTTGTTGATACTGTTCAATTACATGAGTTTGTGTATATCTTATACATACGTTTTGTTCTGCATATAGTTTGAAGATTACTAGTAGACATTAGTATTGCATGCTGTAAATCGGTGAAGGTGAGTTTACATGCCCGAGTTTACAAGCCTCACACTTTACCAACGATATGAAATTTGTATTGCATGATCGCATCGTAAAGAATTCAAAAATCTTCCTTTCTTATGTTAATCATGATTTTGTGTCAACAGGTTTTCTTGGGCACAAAAACGTCGGGATGCTGCTATCCTACCTGGTATCATACTTGACCAACTTTTCATCCTGGATTTACTGACAGCTCGAATGGTTTAGAAACATAACCGTTTCAATTTTTGATTGCAGGAAGCCAGATGATATTCTTCATCTTGAATGTGGTCGAGGCAATTGCAGTTCTGATGACATTTAAGCCGTTTCTCACTCTACGTGAATAGATCGAGATCAATGTAAACGGAAGTTCATGTCGATGTCTAAGGAAACTCCCTCAAGATAATTATGGGCAGATCATTGCATGCATTATAGTTGTCCACACTCTAGCAAGGATATAGCTTAGTAGGAATATTAGATATGATCCTCATTATTAACATAAGAAAGGACTTGGATAATAGGGTTGCGATCGAGCGATTTTGAGTGCAAAAGGCACTTGGATTAAAATCGTATGCAAATGGGACTTAGATTGCCACACAAGAAACAGTGCCTGCATATGTAACTTCACTGTCAAGCAACAAAAACGCCGTGTTTATAATCGGAAACATAAAACAATAAAGAAGACCCGAATCTACATGAGACTTCATGAAAAAAGTCCCCAACATTGTCACGATGGAGCTCTAAATACCATTATCGTAAACAGCTCAGCTAAATTGTTCCTAATATCTGTTTTCAAATGCTACTTCCAAAGTTTCTTTTCATTTGATTTTGGCACTGCACGACCACTAGGCTTAAGCTTGATAAGCTCGGAGGCTTGGAGCATCGCAGTAAGGTAATCTCCAACCAAGGGCTTGTTTTAGCCTTCTGGCCCTCTAAAATATTAATATTTTAATGAACCATCAATGGCCATATTTGCCTCCGTCTCCAACTGAGGGTCAAAGGGTCATAGAGCTCGTTTTAGCCCTGTCACAAAAAACCGTCTCCAACCGAGGGCCAAAAGGCCAAACATAATTTATTATTTAAATTCAAATCTAACAACTTAAATTTAAAAACTACAACTTATATTTAAAAACTACAACTTAAATTTAAAAACGACGAATTAAATTTAAAAACAATAAATTAAATTTAAAAACTACATTAACTTGAATTAAAAACTATAACAACTTAAACTTAATATCCATAATCAACATCATCTTCATCATCCGCCATTGTTGGAGTATAGTCAGAGGTAAACAACTGCCTCCGGGTCATAATTTCTTTTTTTTTTCTTCTATCAAAATAGGCCTTACTCATTGAAGTGTAATTCGAAGTGTTCATTTCCATATTCTTATCATCCATCTCTTCTTGTATTTATTTGGCCCATTCTTCATGCCTACTTTTCCTTTCTTCCGCCTCAAGGGCATTTTGCTCCGCCATTAATTGCAATGAGGCCGCCACTTCATGTTGAGCAGCGTAATCATCATTTGCCTTGCCCTTTTCCTTCAACCTTCGCGCCTTGTTTCGTCCCATAGCTCTAGGTATGGAACTTTCACTCCAAGACGGATTTTCTACCCTTGTTTGTTGAATGGTTGGAGATCCATTTTCATCCATATCTGCAGCTGACGATGCAATTTTGAACTCCGACGTAGGAGCTCTATGTGGTGGATCTTCAAATAACACCCACCCTTTACAAATTTCCCAACAACTGTGAAACTGAAAGGGTTTCGAGCTGCTCTCCATATACAATTCTTTCGCTTGGCGTACCTAGAAAAAAATTAAAAGAAATTAATTTATGAAATTAAATGTAATATAATTAAATATTTAAAATAAATTATGAAAACACTTACTTCGTCGTAGTAATTAACGCCGCTTTCATGTCTACTTGCGGCTACTAACCATACTTGATGCCATTTGTTCAAACTTGGCTGAAGATATTTCTTCCATCTTGAAGAACAACTCTCGTGGTTTCAACTATTCACTGGAGTGGTGCCTTCATAGAACTCTAAGTATTTTTTGGACACACGAGTCCAAACACCATCATTTGTTTGACAATTCCCTCTCACACTATCTTCCGACGCCCATCTATAAGCTTTGCGAAGAGCTTCATCTTCTTTTCGGGTCCAAGTCTTACCTTTCATTGCAGACGAGGTCATTTGAAAATTATTGAAAAAATTGAAGAACAGATTTTTGAAAGAGGAAAGAAAGTATAAGAATTGAAATGGTGTAGGAACGGTGAAAATTTTGTGACAAATGGTGAAAATTTTTGAAAGATGATTAATATTTTTTCTGGCCAGCCCGCAGCTAGCCCTCCAGCCCTTTGGCCCTTTTAGATTCCGTGGGACCCTCTCAGATTCCACTAGCCCTCTGGCCTAGCCCTCGGTTGGAGACGGTTTTTGAGTTATTTTCAACCCTCTGAACCCTTCGGTTGGAGATGGCCTAAGGTTCTTACTGTAATGGCCATAACATGGCTGATGAACCTGCATTTACGCTTTCAGTAAATCGTGCAGGAGTCTTATCACGTCGAGAGTGATTTGAAGTGGCTTTACCGCCTCTCAATATGCTTCTGCTTTTAAAGATTCATTGATTGCGGAGATGAAAAAGGATTTGGTTTCCATGTGGAGACACTTTTATACTTTGCTTTAAGGTTAGCACTGTCATTTGGTATCATACACTAGGGTAGGGGGTTGATGCTGCAATTAGATCTCACCTCTATATTAGAAATTTAGAAAGGCGCTACAAATATGATTTCACAGAATAACAATATTCCTAGCATTTTCCTCCAACGAATATAGTAAACTTTTCCGAAATTGGATGCCAATTTGTTGATGGGTAAAACTGGTCAGTCAACTAAAGATCATCTTTAAAAGAGATGTCAAAAAGTTCACATTAACAATAACAGTAAAAAAGACAACATTAGTTTTTCCTACCGAACCAATTCTTATGTGACATGACATGGATCAACAGCAAAGGTGGTTGCTGTAAAATTTGATAGCAACTTCAAATTCATTTTTAAATGATTAATAAATGTTTTTTTTTATCATATTATTATTGATTTTTGTTCTAAAAGTATTTGTTACAATTATGAAAAATTAAATTATTCTTTAATTTAGTGAAATTGCCTAAAACGACCCATTCTCTTAATCTTAGAATTGAAATAGGACAAACTGAATATACACATAGTATGCACATGCCATCCACATCAATAGGACAAAAATAGGATTTTTCTAAAACTTACAATTACCAAATTGCACTCTCATTTCTTAAACTTACAATTACTCAAAAATTCCGACCCTCATTTCTTATTTTGTAGAGAGAAATAGAGAGGAGAAAGAGAGAAAGATGAAGACAGATAGGGAGTTGCTGGACAGCTGAAGGCTTGTGGGAAGTGGTGATATAATTTTAATGGGTGGTACTAGGTTTGTGGGAAGTGGTGATATTCTGCTTGGAGTGGCTGGTGCTCATACTCGCCTTCTTCTTGAGTTACTATGCCTGGTGGTGGTGGTGCTGCTATGAGGAGCTCCAAGGTGCAACAAGCAGCTGACGAGGATTTGAAGGACCATCCATAGCCTTTCCAAGTCTAACATGGAACATCCAACATAGATCGATTCGATTCCTAGAACATCAAACATACCCCGCAGCCATGGCGTCCCTATTTGCTTCCACCACTAGAACAATTTCTCCCTCTCTCGATTCTGTTACTTTTCTTAGCGCATCCTATTGATGCAATGGGTCATTTTTTGAAATTCGAGTGTCGCGACAAAGATCAGAGCTTTTAAATTTTAATTTGAGATTTTTGTTTTTACTGTGAGAAATTAGGGTTCTTGATGCAATATTTAGAACGTGTATCAGTTTTGTTGTAGACATATATCGTGCAATAAACGGCATTGGGAGATATGTAGAGGCCTAGATTTTGGAAATCCGTAAAGATTTGTAATTTGTTGTTTACAAATCTTTGACCCGAACTTAGATTATGGAAATCCCATTAAAAATCATTTATTTCCAATGACATGCACACTACATGTACACGACATGCACACGATATGCACATGATATATGCTCACAAATCTAAGAACCTAGCGCTCACAATTCTTTCTTCAAAAAAAAAAAAATGACATCATCACTTGTGAAAGTGAAATTGTACATTTTTTTTAACAAATGATATTATCTACACTAAGTGAAGGGGGGTTAGGCTTAGCCTTTACATTTTATATGTGGGTATTTTCGTCATTTCGCTTTTGTACATGTTGTGTGCATGGCGTTTTGTCATATTTCAATCCTAAGATTCAGAAACTGAGTCATTCTTGGCAATTTCCCTTTAATTTAACATATCGGATGAATGATAAAACTTTAAAAGATTAAAGTGCTAGATAAGATTTTAAATTTAAATTTAAATTTTAAAATTTGACATCTCATTTGAAAATGCTATCAGAACATAATAAGTCAAATTCGAACATTTCATGTGAAACAAAATACATATTAGCCATAATATTGTATTAATTTGAATCTTAACAGCTTAAAATATTTTACCAAAAAAAAAAACAGCTTAAAATATTTCACCTCCAAACAGAACCAAAATACGGTTAAATTAGAGAGACTAAATTTAGAAACTAAATTTTGGAAACTACATATAAGTTGATAATTGGTTTATTATTAAATATTGATAGACAAACTCATCTCAGTTGGTAACATATAATTTAGTTTGCAATTTTAGTCTCTAATTTAGTGTCGCTAGCATTATTGTAACCTATTTTTTGTCACCTCTGCCGTCTTTCTTACTCTCACCATCCACCTTGAAATCATAAACACACACGACACGAGTCATGACAAACACACTCTCCCTCCGGGATCAGATCTGCCCACAGGCCCTCTCGCTCCCTCTCTTTCTGCAATGGAAATTAACTCATTACTTCCCCCAAATTGAAACCCTAATTCTCCATCCAAAACCCTAATATTCCAACCCCCAATCATCAATGGAGCAGCTCAAGACCATCGGCCGGGAGCTCGCTATGGGCTCCCAGGGCGGCTTCGGCCAATCCAAGGAGTTCCTCGACCTCGTCAAGTCCATCGGCGAAGCTCGATCCAAGGCGGAGGAGGAGCGCATCGTCCTCCTCGAGATCGAAACCCTTAAACGACGTCTCTCCGAGCCCGAAATCCCCAAGCGCAAGATGAAGGAGTACATCATCCGCCTCGTCTACGTCGAAATGCTCGGCCACGACGGCTCCTTCGCCTACATTCACGCCGTTAAGATGACTCACGACGATAACCTCCTCCTCAAGCGCACTGGTTACCTCGCTGTTTCTCTCTTCCTCAGTGACGATCACGATTTGATCATCTTGATCGTCAACACCATCCAGAAGGATCTCAGGTCTGACAATTACCTCGTCGTTTGCGCCGCCCTCAATGCCGTTTGCAAGCTCATCAACGACGAGACTGTGCCTGCCGTTTTGCCCCAGGTCGTCGACCTCCTCGCCCATCCCAAGGAGGCTGTCAGGAAGAAGGCCATTATGGCGCTTCACCGGTTTTATCAGAAATCGCCCTCCTCTGTTTCGCATCTAGTGTCGAATTTTCGGAAGCGCCTTTGCGATAACGATCCGGGCGTCATGGGTGCCACGCTCTGGCCGCTGTTTGATCTCATTACCATCGATGTGAATTCTTATAAGGATTTGGTGGTCAGCTTTGTCAGCATTCTCAAGCAGGTCGCCGAGCGCAGGTTGCCCAAGGCCTACGATTACCATCAGCTTCCGGCACCCTTTATTCAGGTTTTACTTACTATGATTGGAGCTGAGCTACTTTATGTGTGAATTTATCTTTTTTGGTATAACAAAGTAATTGAAATATAGCTCTCCTAAGTGTAAAGCGATGTAATTTAGTGATTGAATTTGACAATGCAGATTAGGTTGTTGAAGATTTTGGCATTGTTGGGGAGTGGTGATAAGCAATCAAGTGAGAGCATGTATATGGTAGTCAGCGATATATTTCGGAAGAGCGAATCCACAAGTAATATTGGAAATGCTGTTCTTTACGAGTGCATTTGTTGCGTTTCTTCCATATATCCTAATCCTAAGTTGTTAGAACAGGCTGCTCAAGTCATCTCAAGATTTTTGAAGGTTTGAACTTTTTGATCTTTTTTGTTTTTCAGTGTAATTTTGTGCAAATTATGGTCTACATCTAGACGTTTAAGAGGGTTAAACACCAATTCATGTTAGTTATTTTGTGGACAGAGTGACAGTCACAATTTGAAATATATGGGCATTGATGCCCTTGGTCGACTGATAAAGATTAGTCCAGAGATTGCCGAGCAACACCAACTAGCCGTCATTGATTGCTTAGAGGTATGAGATTCTCATTTAGTTTTAGGTATTCTGTTTTAGAGTTGTGCTTGTAACGTTTTAAGTTAAGTGAAGTTTGATGTGCATGATGCAGGACCCAGATGATACTCTGAAGCGAAAAACGTTTGAATTATTGTACAAGATGACCAAGTCCTCCAATGTGGAAGTAATTGTGGATCGTATGATTGATTACATGATTAGCATTAATGACAACCATTACAAAACATACATAGCTTCTAGATGTGTGGAGCTTGCAGAGAAATTTGCACCAAGTAATCAATGGTTTATCCAGGTAAGTGTAATACATGCTGTAATTAAATTCTAGTTCTGTTAGGGAGCAATTTTGTTAATGCTTATTGAACATCCAATGTCATTGTCTGATATGTTTTCACTGCAGACCATGAATAAAGTCTTCGAACATGCCGGGGATCTAGTGAATGTTAAGGTGGCACATAACTTGATGAAGTTGATTGCCGAGGGATTTGGAGAGGATGATGATACTGCAGATAGTCAGTTGAGATCATCTGCGGTATGTAACTTTGATTTTGCACTTAGGTTTATAACTGTTTCATTCAATATTAATGAAAATACACCCTCCTATAGTTTTATTTGATTTCAAAGGTTCCCATTAAACTCTAAAGGATAATTTGTCCCTTTAATTGTAGATTCCTCGAATAGTCCCATAAATACTCAGACCATCTACAATTGATGGGAAAGCATGGACACATCATTTTAGAAGGATGCGTTACTTCAAAAAATTTGATACATTAACCTACAAGGGCCATGTGTTCTAATTTGTATGAAATTATGTAACTTACCCTCAAGCTTCTGTCTCTTTTTACTCTCATTTCTCCATTATTTTTTAATCTTCATCTGTCTCCACCACACTACCACCACCTCCTTGTCTACCACTGAACTGATAAGGGGAAATAATGAGAAATTAGTGTATACCAACACCAAATTATGTATAGGGGCAATGTGGAACACAACCTGCAATTCAGGGGCATTAGCAAACTTTCTCGTATAATGTATATTGTAGCCAACAATAGGCAACCTGATTTTTGTTGCCAAAGAGTTTGTTCTTTGAACTATGTTGTAGTTATGATGTAGAGCGATGGTGGGTTGTTTTGCAAAACCACCACTGGACCTATGTATTTTTTATTCTGACCTTTTTCACCTGTCTAATGCATATCTCCTATTCTTTTGAGGCCACAGAGGTAGATATTTCTTTGTGATTTAGTTTACCTCATTGGGAAAGAAGCATTACTTGTTACTGCCTTGTTCATTGATTGGGATGAAAATTTTTGGGGTTGCTAAATCACTAAGTTTTCGTTTGTTTGCCATTAGTTCAACAATCCCCATTAAACTCAGCAGAGAAGATATTTTGCTGCAGTTACCTTTTTTCTTTACCTTATCTAGCTTTAAAAACATTGGAAAATTATATCAAAGTAGCCTGTTTACGATATTTATGCATTGCTTGCTTCTGCACTCTGTCATTCACCAGTTCCTTTATTTTTCACTTATTGTGTATGGTAAAGAAAAAAATTTCTTTGTGTGCAGGTGGAGTCATATTTACGCATAATTGGTGAGCCAAAGCTTCCATCTGTATTTCTTCAGGTACATTATCTCCTCTTTACTTTTTTTCTTCTTTTATGTTAATTTTTTAGAAAGAATTTTCCTGTCGATGTCTTAATTTTAGTTGATCTCAGGTTATTTGTTGGGTTTTGGGGGAATATGGAACTGCTGATGGAAAATATTCTGCTTCCTATATCACTGGGAAGTTATGTGATGTTGCAGAGGCATATTCAAATGATGAATCCGTCAAGGTATTCTTCGAAGTCAGATTTTCGTAACTAGAGTTTGCATTGTCTGAATTTGTATTTTAGTTTGAATGGAAGGGATTTCCATGCTTCTTAAATTTGGATATTAAGTCATGGTACCAAATATTTAAGATGCATATTAGACTATGACTTCCATTTCATTTCCTTTTCCAAAAAATATGTATTTTTAAATTGTTCAGAATAAGTTATACATGGCAGCAAGCTGTTAACATCTACGAAACTGAATGATTTCGTAATTCAATAACTATTCCCTTGTGAACATTAATTTGCTTTGAGTTTTAGTTAGTTTTCTATGATGAATCTGTGAGCCATCTTCTGCTTATGATTTTGAATTTTATTTTTCTGCTGCCTTTTGGTAATACGTTTCAATTCCTAATTGCTCAATGACTGCATATTTTGAGTTTTGGTTTCCATTTGGTAACCGGATGGTGATTCTATAGGTTTTCACTTGGCTGGGGAAGCAAAATGCTCAGTGAGATGAATTAGTTATTGATTTTAAACTTGGACATACTATTGGCGCTTTAAAGTGGCATATAGGATATGCTGGCTTCCTTTATAAAAAGCCATTGAACCTCAACTTTGTACAGTCTTTCATGTTAATTTTGTATGTTTAGCATGTGCATGAAGTACAAACATCTGCTTATGTTCTTGTGTCTTCCCTTAGTGGCTTAGGCATTTTGATTCTATGATTATAAATATCATACCAGAGCTCATCAGACAAGTATTAGATGCGGACTCTCAACGCGATTTTGTTTTCCTTGATTTCTCTCAAATTAAAATATTTATTTAAGAAAAAGCCATCAAAAGTACAATTGTGGACAAGAAATCCACTCTCAAATTACATCAGCTAGAATTGTAATCCTCTATTTAGATTTTCATGGGCTGAATGGTGTTTCTGTTTTTCTCTTATCCTTTTTTTGAAGTTATAACAAAAATTAAATGCAAAAATATTCTATCTTGTATGTTATCTGGTTGAACTTTAATTCTTTCAATTCATAGAAAATGCACCATCCTTGTTGTGTTTATTTTATATGTATGCTTATTTCTTATTTGTTGAAACTGAAGTGAGCATGTTCTTCTTTTACAGGCTTATGCTGTTACAGCAATCATGAAAATATATGCATTTGAAATATCCGCTCAGAGAAAAGTCGAGATCCTACCCTGAGGTGCATTTAATGAACTCTTTAATCCTAACTTCACTTTTACAACAATATCAATTTCCATGCTTATAGTGTCTGCTTAGATTTAAACATCTTCTCATAAGGATCTTCATTTGGTAGCATGCTGTAGAATTAAGGATGCATGTAGTCATACCTTTCCTAACCTTTTAACAATTGAATGCCTATCTGACAAGAAACTGAATCAGTGTTGGATTTTCTTTTCTAATCAATGTTTTTTTTTCTAAATTTATTTAAATTTTGTTGTTTAAGGATGGTGTACTCCTTCTGTTTTTAAGAAATTATAATTTGATGGCTGGACTTGGAAAAGTTCGAAGATAAATCTAGGAGAGATGTTTTAGAGTTGTACTGATATGAATAGTTGTACATTGAAATTCTATGGACAGAACTTATAAGATCACATTCATCTATCATTGGTTAGCTGTAGTGTTGTCATGTTCATTTTGTTTTGGCTCTTCATGGAGGTACTTTTCGATTGATAAAAATCTTTATTCCCTTGCAGTGTCAGTCTTTGGTGGAAGAATTATCAGCTTCTCACTCAACAGATCTACAACAGCGTGCATATGAATTGCAAGCTGTCATTAGCTTAGATGCTCCTGCTGTTGAGAGTATAATGCCGCTAGACGCAAGTTGTGAAGACATTGAGGTCATATTATCTACTTGTGCTATGCTTTTATGTCTTATCAAGTATTAAGAATTACAGCAGTCTTACATTAAGATTGTTGAGCCTTTTACTGTCTTATACAAATGATTTTTTCCATGTTTAGAGTCCAATTCTGATAGACATATTTTCTTTTATTTTGCAACGTCCATTAACATACCCTAAAAATAGGATTCCATTGATAGTGTCTAATAAGACAACTCAAAGACATTGTATAACTTTCATTATTTTCAGGTTTGTTGTACTAAATTATTTGTTTGGTAAGAATTTTTTGAGATCTAATAGATTTAACCCTTAATTATTGTAATGTTAGTATATGAAAAGTGAACTGATGTATTTGTCTCATAAAAATGTATTTCTCAAAGCTTATTGTAATGCGACATAATTCACTTTTCCAATTCAAATCTCTCATGTTTAAAAATCTTGATGAAACGTAGTTCAATTTTTCACATCGTGACGATGTATGTGGTAGTGTTTCATGGATGCATTCTCAAAAATCATGATGCAAAATTATTCATGTTAGACAAGAATATATAGATTCTGAAGAATGTAACGCACAATACAAAAACTAGGAAAAACGAACATGGATCCAAATGAGACTGCTTGCTTGCTTGCTTGCTATTCAAATATGCCCCATATGTCTTTTATACATCGAGCAATCAGCTCCCCCTCCTTTTCCATTTTCATTTTTGTATATTTTCAAGTATATGTATGGAATGGATCAATATAAAGACAGTCATCTTCAGGTACCAGTTGCGATGATCTCAATTAATATTATTAAACTGTACATTGGAAAACATTTTGGAAATCTTGGTGTAAATGAAGAAAACTTCACAATCGGTTTGTGATTAGAATTTCTTACCTTACCAACATGGGTGAAACTTGGTTGGTACTACCTGGATGCTGAGCAAGTGTTTCAACCAAGTGTTTCACAATCGGTCTGTCCTTCCTAGTCCTTGCATCTTATTTCTTCCCTTTAGTTGTGGGTGTTTTTTTAAAAGGTTTTGCATATTTCTCCGTTATTCTGGAAAACCTTTGATTTGGGATTCTGATCTGCATATACACCTTCTCCTGTAGAGGTTATTTATTTATCTAAAATAAAGATTACATATATAATTATATATGTACTAATATCTTACTAATATCTTCACCTTCTTTTGCAGATTGATAAAAACCTTTCATTCCTCAATGGCTATGTCCAAGAAGCACTAGAAAAAGGCGCTCAGCCCTATATTCCCGAGAATGAGCGCTCTGGAGTGTTAGATGTCAGCAACTTCGGAAACCAAGATCACCATGAAGCTTTAACCCATAGCCTTAAGTTTGAGGCGTATGATCTTCCAAAGCCAGTAGTGTCATCAAGAGTTCCCCCAGCTGCAGTTGCTTCCTCAACTGAGCTTGTTCCAGTGCCAGAACCATCTTATGCTAGGGAGATCCGCCAACCTGCATCATCGCCATCTGTCTCAGATGCAGGATCGTTGGAACTTAAGCTACGACTTGATGGTGTACAAAAAAAATGGGGCAGGCCAACATACTCCTCTTCTGCATCACCGAGCTCGAACTCTTCAAGTTCTACTTCCCACAACACAACGAATGGGGTCACACAAGTAGATAGCGTGGGCACTTCAAATTCAAAAGCACGTGACACTTATGATTCAAAGCGGCCACAGGTTGAGATTTCTCAAGAAAAGCAGAAGCTTGCCTCTTCTCTGTTTGGAGGCTCATCAAAAACTGAGAAGAGGCCATCTTCTACCAACCATAAGGCGTCTAAGGTGGGTAGCCATGCTTCAGAGAAGTCCCAGGCGCCAAAGGCTGCAGTTGTACACACTGAAGTTAATCATGAACCTGTTCCAGACTTGCTCGACTTGGTGACTCAACTAGTTCTGCTCTGTCTGTAGATCCTTTTAAGCAGTTAGAAGGGCTTCTTGATCAAACTGATGTTGCGTCAAATGTGAATCATGGTACAGCAAAGACACCTGATTTTATGGGACTATATGCAGATACATCTGTCAGTGGGCTCAGTAGCAGTGTTGGGGATCTTTTGCCGACCAACAGGGATGAGTTTAATCTTACATCTGAGTTATCAAGTGCTACAAGGACTGCTCAAGGTGGGGTAACACAGATTAATAAGGGTCCTAACCCTAAAGATGCCTTGGAAAAGGATTCACGTGTAAGGCAGATGGGCGTGACACCAACAAGGCCGAATCCCAACTTGTTTCGAGATCTACTTGGCTAAACTGTTCAAACAGCGGAACTTTGGTCATGATTGTTCGTGAATATTTTCTGTGGTCTTTTGGAGCGGCTGCCTGTATATGATAGGAAATGCTACTCATTCATGAGTTTCAAAGCCAGATGCAGAATTGTAGAGACACCCGTATGGAGTGAAAACCAAAAAAACCAGGTAGAGGCATCATGTATTTCCTTGGATATTGTTTTGAGCCAAATCAACATGGAGAGTTTTCTTTGCGGCAGCGTGGAGGGGTTGTGGCGGGTTTTTCAAGCACCCGTAGGAATCCAGTTGTGTCGTGCATGTGTATTAAGTGAGTTTTTGTTGCGAGTTTTACTTAAAGTTGTAGACTCTAGTAGTTGCCCTTTTGACATTATTGAGCCCCTTTGTATTTTTTGGCGGATGGAATTGAACATTCAAACACCTAAAAGCACCCGGTCAAATGCAATGACAGTGAGTAATAATGCTCCTTGGAGAATTCAGAAGCTATACATCCTCACTCCTTTTTACACCTCTTATCCAAACTCAATCGCATCTTAACTTTCCTACAGAATGGCGACTAATGTGCGTACGTAATACTTTTTTAGAGGAAATTTTTTTTGTTATGTTAATTGCTTAGGGCGTAAGGTCTAGTTCTCAAGGTCCTCGTAATGACATTCTAAAACTCTAAACTCAAAATTATCAGCCCCAAACATTAACGGATATTCAAATACCACAAACCCTCAGAGTCAACCCCGGGCTCTGAAGGGCCTTATAAAATCTTAAAAAGAAAACCCCGGGCTCTGAAGGGCCTTATAAAATCTTAAAAAGAAATAAGCTTGAGGACGAGATGGTAATTTCACACGTCTTCACAATACATTGGGAAGTATTTTTCCTAGAATATTTAGTTAGACATGGTATTTTTCTTTAAATATGATAATTTTCCTTAAAATATAGGCCCAACTTGATATTTAATATGAATTTACCTTTTAATAATCATATTGGTTTCACATCTTGTTTAATGGATGGATATACTTGTTTACCTTTTACTTCTTCGGTAATCATACTTTTTTTTAAGTACAACGATATATTTTACACTAAGAGGATGATGAAGTTCGGTTAAGCCACATAATAGGTAACTAATTTGATATCGAATTTGTCATTCACAAGATTCGAATATAAGACCTCTCACTTACACGTGAAGATGAATATTATCAGACCGTAGTATTGAATAGTCCTTCAGTAATCATACTTGTTTCCTTATCACCAATGATTTTATTAGGGCCAGACTTGAGATTTTTGGGGCCCTAAGCAAACCATTGTTACGAGGCCCTTCAATTCATTGATCTTTCAATGCATGCATAACAATCATATAATTTGTCTTTTTTTGATAATTAGTTCTTAAATATATTATCATATCATCATTTATGAATATCTATACTGAAACAAAAAAATAACACGCTAAACAATATATCTACAACAATATACTATAAATTCAAGTTTACCTAATTAAAAAGGATTAAAGTCATAGTTTCTATATGCTGACCTTGAATTGCAATCTTCTAAACCTAATTATATATTTTGATTCGCTTCTTCACTTGTATAGAGAGACTTAGAATTTGAAAAAAAAAAGAGATAGAGAGGAAGTGACACTACTACAAAATAGAGCTTTCATGACACTTATTAAAATTTTTAATGACATTTATTTATTAAAAATGTTATTAAAATAAATGGATGACGCAACTTAAAAAAAATCCACGGAAGCATTTAAAATTTCAGAAGAGAGCGAAGATCCCGCAACTCACAACTTCCTCACGACTCATTCACTCCACTACCCAACCCCCATTCAGCCAACTCCCAGAATGCAAGATCAAAGCTCTCATTCTCCTCTCTTTCTCTCTCGCTCCGCAGTTCCAACCCCGATTCCCTCCGCTCTTCCTCACCCTCCTCCCGTCGCGTCCTCCACTTCTGGTAATTTCTCTGCCCCGCTTTTGATTTCTCTGCTTCTCGCCTTTGTTTCTAGTGTGATTTCAGTTTTGTTCTGGTTTTTAATTTCAGTTTGGGAATGTAGGGTTTCTGGATTTTTCTAGAAGAACAACAGGGAATGTAGGGTTCTGTCTCACTCTCTCTGTCTCTCTAGGACGCCCACAGTTTTCATCAACCAGATTGATTGTTTTCCTCAAATTTCCCTCAAAAGCTAATTGTGTAAGGTAAGTTTGTTGGAATGGTTATGGGTTTTCTAGCAAATAATTTCTATATTAATCTGTTTTGTGAAGTTATATTGATTACTTTGAGCTATGTGGCTGGATAGATTTTAGTTTAGCCTTGTCATTTGCTAAAGTAGTTTCTGAACAAATTGATTACTCTGAGCTGTGTGCGCATGTGTGTGTATGTGTATGTGTGTGTAGAACGCTATTTATATAGAATAAAGAGACCCTAATTAATCCAGTTAAGCAATTGTAGTATATTGTGCATGCACATGCTATAATTAATCCACTTGAAAAATGGGGATCCGAGGGTTCGATAAAACTCCTCATAAGCTCTGCTTCTGTTTATAGCACACCACGTGTTTGATAAAACTCCTCATAAGCTCTGCTTCTGTTTTTTATCTTTAGCTTGCAATAGTTTATATATTGTGCAATCTCATTATATGTGTTATTCTAATATCAATCAATATAACTATTTTAGAATGGATAAATCTTGGATGTCTATGGATAGAAGGTCACAAATGTATTCTGAAGGGGTTGAAAACTTTTTGAATTATGCTATGCTTCACGCTACTGATATTAACTACATACGTTGTCCGTGCCTAAAATGTGGTAACATCAAATCAAGGACGGTTAAAGAGATAAGAGAGGATCTCTTTTTCAATGGTATAGATCAAAGTTATTGTACATGGTATTGGCATGGAGAAGCTGTTCCAGATAGTAAGAATGAGAAAATGAGTAATCGGGAAGAAATAGTTGAAGATAACATTATCGGGATGGTGGAAGCAGCTTATGATCATTTTGCTTCAAATCCTGAACAATTTGAGAAGTTGTTAGAGGATGCAGAGAAACCTATATACCCTGGTTCAAACTTCACAAAGTTATCAACCTTGGTCAGATTGTACAATATAAAAGCAAAGAATGGGTGTAGTGATAAACTATTTGCAGATTTACTAGAATTTTTAGGAGTATTGCTGCCACAGAAGAATGAAATACCCCCCTCTGTGTATGAAGCAAAAAAAACATTGTTTATTTATGCTATAATCCCGACAATAGTTGATTAATGAAATATATTTTTTTTAAGGTACAACAGTGCAAGCTTGCTATAGACACTGCTAAGAACATTGTTGCATATGGATCAGTCATCCCATTAGACGGGCCAATACATGGAATTCCACTTGGGCCTAAGAACCTACGTGTTTCTATTGATTTAGCAATTAAAGAAGATGCTCTTCTTCCAATACCTAGTTGTGAAGCTGTGAATATCAAACAAGCAATTGGGAGTCACGTAGCTTGGCCACGACATCTTGTCGTGATAAATGATGAGGTACTCCTATGTGATTTTCTTATGAATATGTGGAAAAATTAATTATAGTACTAATATGTCTCATTTCACTATATTTATCTATCTATGCAAAGTTGAGAACGAATCCACCCCTCAGGCAAAGATCCCAAAAACAACCTTTGGCTTTGCGTTCACTTATGCTCATAGCTCAAAACATGCATAAGGATGTTACTGTACCTATCATTATGGAATCTGACCTATTCGGAAATGAGCACACAACATTTATTGGTGGAGATGACATCATTCAATTTTGTTCCATGGCTGAAATATCGACTGTTTGCATTTCAATTTACATCAGGTTTGACATAATCTTAAATTTATATACAATACAGTCTATTGCATGCACCCACATTGGGTAATGATAAGATACTAATTGCCACATTTTTTGTAGGCAACTTTGGTCAACGTTGAAGAAGAACAATCTTGATGGAAAGTTTGGATTTGTAGATCCTGGCAGAATTTCTCAAAAGGCTGGCAAAAAGGAACAAAGATCAAATGCACTGGCTCTTAGATTACAGAACTGCAAAAAAGGACAATTAATTTTTGCTCCGTATAACAAAGGGTTATTAGTACTATGTGTTTTGAACTTTTGTTCCTAACAGATCAGTAGTTGACCATTGTGTGATAAATAATGCAATTATTTATGTTTTGTAGGTTTCATTGGTTGTTGGCTATTATTGACCCCTATGAGGAACTAGTGTATTATATGGACTCGCTTAATTGGATACAGATAGATCCTGTAATGAAGAACATTGTTGAACTGTAAGTATTTGGATATACGTTTGTCTTTATTTAATGCATTTCAAGATTTGTATATATTTCATGTGTTATTATCCTTTACGTGCAGAGCATTGAAGATGTTTAAAGCTCAAAAGGGAATAAAGGGTCGAAAAAATATTAATTGGAAAGTAGTACAGGTAAGGAATCTTTGTCTCACGGGATCAGCATGCCTGTAAGCTTCTCATTATTCTTGATAATATTTTGGTGGTGTTCTGGAATACTGAATGGTTTTTAAAGTTACGCCAAACGATATGTGGAAATGATTATTTGAATTGCTATGGTCATGATATGCAGTGCCCTTTGCAAGAAGGAACTGTAGAATGTGGATATTATGTGATGAAATACATGAAGGAAATCGTTGATGATCCGAACTGCTCAATTATTACCAAGGTTAGTACTACTGTTACAAAGAGCACTTAAGCGCGTGTATTCGCTTGACATTTTATTATCTCTATATCGAGTGAAAAAAAAAAAAAAAAGAACACATCAGTGAAAAATACGAGTACAGAGCCCT
Source organism: Pyrus x bretschneideri (assembly GCF_019419815.1). Taxonomy (NCBI): domain Eukaryota; kingdom Viridiplantae; phylum Streptophyta; class Magnoliopsida; order Rosales; family Rosaceae; genus Pyrus; species Pyrus x bretschneideri. Next base: position 1,603,311 of record NW_025999801.1, read on the forward strand.
TGTTCTTTTTGGGCTAGTTGATGCTAATTGACCACTTCCTTATTAGTTAATGATTGAAATTAGTTTTTGTTGTAACATGTTCTCTTTGGTTGTGATTTGTTGCAGTTCAAAGAAAAAGCTACATACACTCAACAGGAAATTGATGCATTAAGAATAGAGTGGGCTGAGTATGTTGATGACTTCATCCCAATTGATGAAACACTAGATTAGCTAGTTTGGGAAATTTTAAATTAAGTGAACTTATAGTTTTATTTTAGTAGGAAACTCTACACATTATATTGTCTTTTGTAATACTTCGGTACTGGATGACGTTGGAGTGCTATAGTACATGACGCTATACAGATGTCATGTTTACTGTACCATGACACTTATTCCTCTGTTTATGACACGTATTTTGGTCTCCAATTGAAATAGATGACACACTTTTTTAATTCAATGATCCTTGTTAGGTGTCTCTAAATGCTATACATGACATTGTGCGTATGTCATGATTAGTATACCATGACGCTCATTCCTATGTTTATGACACTTATTCTGTGTCTTAAATGGTAATAGATGACACAAGTTCTTAATTTAATGACACTTATTGGGCATCCTTAAAAGTAATACATGACACTCTTTCAACGTCATAAAAAATATCTTTAATGACACCCACAAAGATGACGCTAAACCCTTGTGTCATTAAACTTTTAACATGACCCATAAAATGCGTCATGTATGTAAAAATTTGTAGTAGTGTGAGAGAGAGAGAGAGAGAGAGAGAGAGAGAGAGAGAATTGCAGAGGAATGATGGTGAATGCTAGGGTTCATACTTACTTTAGAGAAGAAGCCAAGCCAAAACAATTACATTTACAATTCGTTCCTTTGTGTTATTAGGGGTTGTTTTTGTCTGTCTTGATTAAGTAAATCAAGGCCTACAAAGCAAATTCCTAAATTGGCATGGCCCTCTTAAAGGTACATGGTATGGCATATTCCTAAATTGGTATGGACCCTCTTAAATGTACATGGTATGGACCCATTTTTTAACATAAAAAAATGTAGAAAGCGGGGTACGTACAGAGGGTTCAAACCATGAACCTTGAGGGAAGAAGCTTGCATATTTTCCACTACACTACTTGTTAGTTTGTAATATTCTTTCTACATTTACTAAGACGAAGGCGAAGAGTCAAGGGTTTCTGGACAACGGTCTGGGAGCCATATCTTCACTGTGGATTTTGATAGTCGTTGGCGATTTGGAGGAACTAACCTCGTTTCAGCTGTGAAGCTTCATAACGACAACCAAGAGGTTGTCTTGTTTCAGCTTTGGAGCTTCATAACTCCCAGAAACTGAGCTTCAAACTCCCTTAGAGCTTTAATCGAGATCGAGAGGTCTTGTTTCAGCTGTGGAGCTTCAAACGAAACTTCAGACCCAATTCTACCGATACACTCGAATCGTTACAGCCGTTCGATGTTGGTAGGCACAAGAGAAACGCTCGTTGTAACTCTACGTTGGCATTGTTTGGTGCCTATTGTGAAAAAACTGTAAAATGTCCATACACAGAAAGTCACTGAAAATGTGTTTTATCCAGACTTAAAAATTAGCTGCTGCGGGAAATTCCAATCCACTCCCTCCACAACATGCAGGCAGACTTTTGCTATGGAGTTCGATCGTTTGTAAGGGTGAGGTTTAATGATATCTTGTGGTAGTTATACAAATAGGTACAGTTATCACTTACAAATCAAAATCAAATGTATTTAGCACTTCTCTGTTTTATTTTGACTCATATGTATCCATGTTGTGCAATCAATTAGATTTACACACAAGTATATACCAAAAACGAAGAAATAACGCTTTTTTTTTTTAGCGATATTATTAGTGGGTTAAATTGTTACTTGTTAGGGGAGAGAGAGAGAGAGAGAGAGAAAAATTAGTTGGGATTGAACTTACGCCGAGAAAATAGGTATGAGTTATATTGGCATAAGTATGATTTTTTTTGGTGGTCAATGCGTTAAACTACCATGTGCACGAAGAAATACCATTGAGTGAACCCAACAAAATTATGTGACAATATCTAAAAACTTGTAAAATGTAAGAAAACTGAATTACGTTCCGAAAATTCCAGCAAAACACTGATTCCTAAAAAAGCGTGATTAATTTGAATATTCGAACTTGGAAAAAAATAAAAGTTATAATTTCAAATTCAACAAATTAATTACCTTTTATAATTACAACAAAAGTTATAATTCCCTTTTACATTTTCATTTTTATTTATTTGAAATACTCTGTTCTTACCGTCAGGTGGCTGTCAATTATTACTAGTTTCACAAGACCGTCAAAATAAAAAGATAAATAATTTACCAAAAAATAAAATAAAATGATAAATAGGAGAAGAAATTAGTAGCCCTAGCCAAAAAGAAGAAATTAGTTGCTTGATGCTCACGTCGTCTCTGTAGGTAGCTTCAATTCAAACCCTAGACGACCGTTAGAAGGCAGAATATCACCGACTACACGTCTTCAAAACCCTAAGCCACCCAACACACACGCACTCATACACTAGCTTGTTTGCGTTCACCACTGATTCTCCGCAACAAGTTCGAAATCATGAAAAGGAAGGCCGAAGAAGAAGAGCTGGGGAGGTTGTGGGGCGACGGCGAGGAGTGGGAGAGAGGAGATTTGCTCGGAGAAGGCTGTTTCGGGTCGGTTTTTCTTGCCTTTTCCAAGAAAAACAAACCCATTGTTAGTGCTCGTCCACCACTGCCTCCGGTCATGGCTGTCAAATCTGCTGAGCTTTCCCATTCCGAGTCGATTCAGCACGAGACGGAGGTTCTCAGCGAAGTAAAAGGCTCCGCTTTTGTGATTGATTGCTTGGGTGAAGAAATCACAACCAGTGAGGATGGCGATCAGATGGTCTACAATTTGCTGCTCGAATTTGCCGCAGGGGGAACCCTTGATGGCCTGATCAGGAGATTCAAGGGCCGGGGTTTGCCGGAATCCGATGTCATAAGTTACACAAGGTCAATTCTCCGAGGGTTGATACACATTCACGAGTGCGATTACGTCCACTGCGATTTAAAGCCGGAGAATATTTTGCTTGTGCCTGTTGCTCATACTGGAAGGTTTGTGGCCAAGGTTGCAGATTTGGGATTGGCTAAGAGAACCAAAGAGGATGTGGGTGGATGGAGAGGCACTCCGAGGTATACGGACCCGGATGCTTTGATGGATAACGTGCAAAATCAGTCCTCCGATATCTGGTCTGTTGGTGCCATTGTTCTAGAGATGTTAACAGGCAGCCCCCCTTGGGATGTGAAGCCCGGCTCCGATCTTGAAGACTTCTTAGACATGGTTTCTCAAGAAATTACCCCCAAAATTCCTCCCGGTATCTCAAGTGCGGCAAACGATTTTCTCAAGTGTTGCCTAGCCATCAATTCTTGGGAAAGGTTAACTGCTGAACAATTGTTGTTTCATCCTTTCATGGCTGAGCCACAAGTATCCGAAACATGTCATTCTTCTCTGGGCTATGCCGTTGTTCCGAAAATTCAGCCCCCAGTGGGTTTAGTAATACCAGCCGGACTATAGAAGCCCTCTGTTATGTCACAAGTGAGTACAAGTCTGATGTTCTGATCTTTATTGTTGTAGTTCTTATTTCAAGTTTATAACCACAGAATTGCACAGATATTGTAGTTTTTTTTCCCCCTAATTTTGTCTACTTTTATTAATCCTGATTGTGCAATTGTGCAGCCATGGCCATGAATGGCTAGTTGTGGTGATTATGTTTTTTCCCAATTGTTGATTGATATTCTGTGTTTTGGCGCGTTACTAGATTTGAAGCAGAAGTTTCCCATTATCGACCTCAAAGCAGCAAAACTACATCCAGGCCCAAAATTTTGGTTAGTATGCTGTTGTTGGGAAAGTTACCATCGTAGTTTTTATCTATAATTCTTCGCTTGCTTAGGCTATAGATAGCAGAGAAGTGCCGGCAGCAAGCAGAGGCACATTAATCACATAGGACTAGGCGTGAAAAGATGATTTGAGATGCTATGCACCAGTAAGAGTGAAAAACAGCAATCTGAGTACAAGGGTTAACAGTTTCTACTTTTTTTAATTTGTAAGTCAGTTCTTTATCTACCAAGAATCAAATGTAGAATGCTTTTATACAAGGAACTAAGAGTGTATTTTGTGGAATAACAGAAGATACATGAAGCCTCATTATCACAGAATGAAAGTATAATTACGTTGCAGAGCAGGGCTAGATACAGTGTTGCAAAAGAGGACGAATAGACACCTAGATTTTGGTAGGTCTTGCTTCTAATTTTCTTTGGCAAGCTAGTCATAACTCTTGTTTGTGTTTACAAAAACCCAATTTTTGTTTTAGCTTGCTAGTTCTTGTATTTGACTAGTGTATGTTTGTTATTGGTCGGGTCTTACCTATGTCTTAAACTACCCCAATTTTTGCGTATTTTACTGAGAGAAGGGGAATATAAACTTACTTGTTCTTCACTTCAAAAAAATAAACTTATTTGTTCTAAATCTTGAAATGTTTCTAAAATTTAAATGCTTATCCGCTTTTTTAAACGTGATTTGGTTGATTCAAAAGATAAAATGAGGATCACTTGTGATATTTTCGTGATGCTTAAAGCTTAAAGCTTTTGGTTCTTCCTCTGTTCCTTCCGTTGCTTCTTTTGTTTGGTGGCTCTCTATCTGCAGTGTAGTAGGTGCCATTTTCTCTGTTTGGCTTGCAGATTTCAGTGGTCTTCTCTGTTTTGTTCCTTCTAGTTCAGCATTTGATCCTGACATATGGTAAAACAATTATTGGTCATCACCATAACTCTCATCACTCTTTGGATACAGAGAAGGCTGCTATTCTGGAGTCCAAGAGGACTGTTACGTATGATCCGTATTCCACACTATCTTATTGGAATAAAGTCACTGTTATCTGCAATTTCACCAATGTCAGCTGCAATAAACTGCATTGTCCTGCAGAACTTCTTCTGCAAGGGTTAAGAACTTGTAGGGCAGCCTTCACCTGCCATTTCTAAATCTAACATTACTTCTCAACTTACTTAATTTCTTTCGCTAGCTGATACTTTGTTACTGACTTTTTGACTTGTTTGGTTGGGCACTAAACCTTTTGTTCAACAATCCCAAGTTAATTTAGCACATTTTGCAGAAAACTAAATCATGAAAAGTAGCAAATAGGAGGAGGTGAAAAACATAAAAATGATAAGATTATGTAGCTAAGAGCAGTTGGAATTCAGAATGCTGTTATAGTTGGAGCCCCGACCCTCATTTTGAAATTAATCACTAAGATTTGATGAAACAAGGAATATTAACATATTTGGTGGTTGAAAATGATTAAAAATGATCGATTGTGGTGTTTAGTTACGTCATGTTTTGTAGCAAAGTTTTTGACTTCTGAATGCAATCATAGTTACTTGTTTCTCAAAATAGAATCAATGAGATTAGATGAAAAGGTGGTTTAGAAGAGTTGGATTATAGAAGCGAATCTGCTTTCTTTGCTGAAAGGGTAGCTATCGTATTGTTCTGCACTCCAGTAGTTTTAACTTTTAACTTTTAGTTCCTTTATTTTCTCCAGCTAATCCATGGATTTGCACAAAGGATTCAAAATTTTGTATCCGAAGTTTGTTTAGTTTTTGTGAGTCTTATTATTGCAGGCACTATTATGGTCTTGCCTAACTATTGAATTTTAGCATTCAAAGTGGAGCAGTTGGTTCATTATTTCTCTTCCATGTTGTTGCTTGTGTCCTAAATCTTCCAATTTGTTGCAGTGTCCTTCTACCAGATTAGTTTTTCCCATGTTCTTAATTACTGACCTTTTTTTTGGCTGTGCAGGATCATATGGACGCCTAGCTTTTGGTTGGTCTTGATCCTAACTTTCTTTGGCAAGCTAGTAGTAACTTTTTCTTTTTTTATCTTCTATTCCGTTTTCAATGACCCTAATTTTTGCCTACTTTGCTTAAAGAAGATTATACAATTGTTTGTCCTAAATCCCGAAAGGTCGCTAAAATTTAAATACTCGTCTACATTTCTTAAAACATGATTTAATGGATGGAAAGTTAGAGGTGGTAAAAGGTGCAGTGCAAATGATGTTTTTGAACTTTTGAGAGAAATTATATAGTTAACCTCTTTATTAAAACAGAACCGCTGAGATTTGATTCTACAGGTTTTGATCTCTGTCTCTCTAGCGTGCACAATAGTAGGTGCTATGCTTGGAGTATGGTTTTTCATGATGCTTAAAGCTATGATCTTTTTTGTTTAAGTTGTTAGAGAGTATGAATCCCACATCAAGGAAAGGAAGAACCTTGCATGTGCTTGTAAGTAATTGGGCTACTCTCTATATTGTCAATTGGTTTTATCGTGGATCCTCAACTTCTTTCATGAAAGCGACTCACTGTCTGCAAAATAGTAGTTTTAATTCATTCTTGTGTTTCCAGATTGCAGCAGTCTCCTAATCTATTGGCTTTCGGTTCGCTGCTAATGTGATGTTGTCTCTGTTTTGGCTTGAAGTATCTCACTTATATGTATTCAATCTGAAAAGGTAATCCTAACTCTTGTTATTGTTTTCAACAACCCAACTTTTGCCAATTTTTGCTTTAGATTGCTGGTTCTGTATTGACTTGTTTACATCTGTCGTACGTAGGTTTTGTCTTAAATCTATATGTATTTTCAACAAACCCGACTTTTGCTTACTTAGAGAAGAAGAGTATATAATTCTTTGTCCTAAATCTTGAAAAGACTACAGCTTGATAACGCATCTGCTTTTTTAAAACGTGATTTGGTGTTTGAAAAAAACATGATTTAGAGGATGCAAACTATAAAAAATGATGGATTTAACGTTAATCAAGGCATATTTTGTAGCAACGTTTTCGATTTGAAGTCTCTTGAGTGATTACGGCGATTGTAGTGATGTCACTATAATGTTTGATCACGTATCTAGTCCCAAAATCCCTGCAAAAATTTCAAGTGTAGTTAGGGACCTTCTTAAGAGTTGCCTTAGCACGAGGTCTTGCGAAAGGTTAACTGCTGAGAAGCTATTACTTCATCCATTTGTTGCTCGACCGCAACCATCAAAATCAGCTAGTCGTACGAAGATGGAGGTGGTGAGATCTTTGAGCCATGCAGGTTTTTACAAAAGCTCCGTCGTTGTTCCGAGAATTCCGCTCCACCGGCACCGGGTTCTGAGATAGCAGCTGGTTTATACAAGTTTGATTTGAGAAAGTAGAATGTGTAATGGCTCCGTGTACCACCAGCTTGGTGTTATTATTTTGAACTCTTGAGTGTGAGGAGGGCTTGCTTGTAATGAGGGATGGTATTGTGAGTAATGACGGTGCTGCGATCATGATTAGGATGAATGAATGAATATTATTCTTATGTATTCAAATTCTTCACTTGCTGTTAATGAGGTTTGGCTGTGTAAGTGAAAGGTTATAGGTTCGGATTTCTTGAATGATAAATTCGATAACAACTTAATTGGTTGACACATTATTTGACTTACCCCAAATTTCTTCGCCAACTTAGGGTAAATAATATAGTTGTATTGGAAAAACAAGAAAGTAAAATTCGGAAAAATTAATAAGGGTAAGATACATTTTACACGTCAATTTTGGGTCAAATAACAAACTCATATCTCATTTTTCAAACATTGCAATGTCATACATTAGCTTACGAAATAGTTACAATGTCAAACCTCCGTCCCTTTCTTCATCAATTTGTCTGTTAACTACTGATGTGGCAGGCACCCACTCATAAATTACAATTTGTTTGATTAAAATTAATGAAAAAGAATTTATCCCCGAGAATTCCTTCTTCTTTCTCACTTGTCGGGATGTTTTGTTAGGGTTTTTGATATATGTTTTTTTGGTTTGGGAACGATAACGAAGGCTGCAAAAACATTCTTAATATATTAATATTAATTAATTTCTCAATGCAGTTGGGTGAAAGTAGGCCCACGATTGCGATGTCAGCAATTAACATACCAACGTATAAAGAGAAGAAAGTCTAACATTGCAATGAACTCGTAAGTTGATACGTGACATTACAATGTTCAAGAGAATGACACTCTCAAACTGGGATATCAACTTCCCCTTCCAAAAACCTGCATCTCTCTCTCTTCGAAAGCATACCGCATATGGTATATTTTTTGCAAAACTTCTAAACCGCTATGCTGGGAACTACACCAGCCCAATTACCCAGAAAGCTAAACTGAGAAACAATCTTCACCTAATTGTAACCATTCCTCATTTATGGGCAACGCCAAGGAACTAGCAACCGCCACTCTAGAAGATGACCAAACGTCGTCGAGGTCAATCTCGAAACTTCTAATAGTATCATTGCAGAATGGAACTAGAACCTCCTGCAGAACATAAAACATATCACTGCTCTAGGGATACTATAACACACCAAATATGTAAACCCAGGGGTATAACGTCCACACATCTCTTAAATTGATGAAGGGCTAACATCTAAACGGCCAGACGAAACTAAACTTTGATGAACAAAGTAGTTGCCTGGTCATGACTCACCCGAGTCATCGCCAGAAATCATAGGCAGATCAATTAGTTTGGTTTAGCTAAAGCTGAATATGTCATGAAAAGAACTTTTGGGTCCGGTTGTACGAGGGTTATATAAGTAAGGAAACGTCTAACTGTGTCTACATGGACCTCCAAACTTCAGTACAACAAATGGGTTACGATCAGAGCAAACGTTAACAATGAATAATCAAGAAGTAACTAAACTATAATTCCATCCATTTGTTTCCTAACACAAGTACATGACTTGCCCACTAAAAACAGAGCAATACCATCCTATAACAGCATCTCATGATATTATTTATTAGAAATTCAAGCAGATTCCAAATACGACGTTTCATGAATCCGTAGCATAAGCATCTTCTTACACATATATCCTAGATTGCATTTCTGAATTGCCATGCAGAGAGTTTTTATATAAGAAAAAAAGATGGGAACTTAAAAGTAAGCAGGCATGCCTCCCCTAAAGATTGAAAGATAAACAAAATCACAGTCATGTTAAGTTCAAAAGCATATAACATGATGGAGATTCCAGACTTTAACCAGGATCATGTTTGTCGGCACCATGGTAGTCTGTTGTTGGAACCTAAACCATCGACCAGAAATTGAAAGACAAAACAACAAACTACAGCTATGCTACATTCAAAAACATTTAAACAAGATGAAGTTCCAGTTATTCGAACCAGGATCATGTTTGTTGGCACTGCATCAGCCTGTTTTAGAACCTACACGATCAACCAAAATAACCCCGGCATTTTGACGATCCACATAAGCATTTATTCTTCCTGTTGGGTCCACTGTTACTGCCAGCTTCATTAGAGCTTGAACTCCCATAATCATATGTCAACTCTGTCATCGGGGGAACGTGTCTGATGGCATAAAAAGCAATATGGACAAAAGACTGATTGTTGTGCTCATATACAACTGGTTGCCAAAAAACATTTGGTGAGCAGCTGTGATTAATGAACCGACCTACATTCCCAACATTCTTGGCACTTATGATCAGGCGATATGGAATGTTATACTCCTCAACATCATTAGGACTCTCCTCTATTAATCCAGGTTCATAACTCCACTTGAATGATTCATAATCACGGCCTGTGTCAAAAATATATTCATCATTTTCCCCTCCCTCCTCTTTCTGTTTTAACTTCGCTTCATCTATAACCTCACCAGCATACTCACAAATAAAAGCACCAGCACGAATAGAATCCCATGACCGGAGGCCCCATCCCCTATCCTTTGTCTTAAACACTTCCAGCCGCAATTTTACACCAGTTTGGGATACTCGGTTTTTGCAGTTGGGAGTGCATGGACACGTAGGACCACATTCATGTAACAATTGTTTACGGCTGACTAGAATCCCATTGCTAGTATAAGGAAAATCACCTCCATTTTTCTGAATGCAAGAGCAATTCGTATCACCTGGCTGGCATGCACTGCGGCAATTGCATCCAAAAGAAGGTGGCATTAGACTGAATGACTTAGTATATTTGAGCGTAGGGAAATAAGTGAAAGAAACCAGCGCCTTCTCATTATCAACCTCATTTACAAGGGAAACAGGTACAGGTTCAGTCCCTGAAGTGAGGTCTTGAAGAACAAGTCCAGCCCTTGAGGAAAAACCATCCTTCCACTTACGAATAGCTTGCCAAACAGCAAAAGCTGGTGGCTGTCCAGGCACCCTCAACAACTTGTACTTGAATATATTGCAACCAGCTTTCCCCCTCTCTGTCCATGACTCATGAACTTTATATAGGCCATCATAGACATAGATCTTTATTGTTGAACTAACATCATCTTTCACGCCCCGAATCACTCGTACTTCATTTCCATGATGCAAGCTTCTCTGAAGAGCAAGATTACCCCTTTCAAGCTTCTGATCAGCAACCTCCCTATCTTTGTCTTTGCTGTTGCTATTTCCACCCTGACCACTGTATATCAAGACATCGCTGGCCTCTGCCTCATCATCATAGCCCCCTGAAGATACAATGCTTAAGGCCACTGGATCTTTGTCACCATCACCATTGCCAGTCATGTAGTCAATTCCAGCCATAGATGGAGCATGTAATCCGACCGCACACATTTCCATTCGGAAAAAGAAAATGTCGCCAATCTCAACTCCAGGGATAACCCCAACTCTCCTCCTCATGTTTGTCCGAACCTTTTTGCTCATCACGATGCCACCAGCTTTCAAATCTGCACGCTTAATAACGCCAGTTTTCGATTCCTTGTTATCTTCAATCTGGCATATCCTTCTCCGGAGTGCATCAAAATTCATGAGCACATAATTAACCAACTCCCTGTTACCATCTTCAATTTGAAATGAACTCATAACAGAAACAAAGGTCACACCTGACCCATTGTTTGTTAACGAATCACCATCTCCATTTTTCTTGGTCTTCTTCCGATATGAACTAGCTTTTGTGGTCTTCTTTCGAGACGAACTAGAACCTACATGAGGATCAAAGTACCCATCTCCATTGGAATCCTCTGGAAAGTCATCGGCGCCAGATGAGGCTGGGGCTCTATATGACCGGATAGGAGCGGGCATGGGACCGGTTGGCGTCCTCATCTCACTATTTAGATCAGGTGAGGCCTGGTAGCTTGGCGGTAAACCAAATGGGTAAAATGGAGGAAACCCATTAGGGGTATTGCCAAAGGGAGGCATGCCCGGAAAGGATGGGGCCTGAGACGCAGCCGGGAACACCGGCATCAAACTACGCAAAGGTCTAACATCCAAAACCCTTGACTTATCAAACCCAGCTGAAGGAGGAACGAAGTTTTGGCTGGACCCTCCTTCCATTACAAACCCTTGTTCACAAATCAACACAAAACCAAAGTCTTTCGCTTTTTCGACAAACCCGAAAAGCCCTTTTCCTTAATTTATCTTCCTTCAACTTCTGGGTTCTTGTGATGGTTCTCTAAATTTCAACTTCTGGGTTCTTGTGATGGTTCTCTAAACTCTAAGCCCCAATTTGATCATCTTTTTTTTTTTTTTTTCAGAGAAAAAAAATAGAAATTTTCACTTTAGACATGGATCTCTGCAAGACAACATCACAAACGACGCTACACATTACTGAAAAGTTTCATAATTTAAAGAGTACAGAAAAACTCGAGCTGAAATCTACAGAAAGTGAGATCTAGAACATGGTACTGAGATGGGTATTTGGCTAAGATTTAAAATATTGGCCAGAAATATTCAAAATTAAGCATCAGATTTACATGCATGAATGCTTCGGTGGGAAAACAAGAATTGTAAAACCATTGTCACTCACCTCTTTTGCATTTTCAGTTGAGAGCTGGGTATTTCTCCGTTGGCGACTTTCACTTTCAGAGTTAGAGAGAGAGAGAGAGAGAGAGAGAGAGAGAGAGAGACGCACTACCTCAGTTCCGGTTTCTACCTTTTTTACTGGGTCCAACTTTAAACCGTCGTATGTTGCTATGTTTTGCCAAATGGTGTCCATCTAGACCAGTTTACACTTTTAAAAGTTTCCTCATTTTTCGCTTTCTTAAAAAGTAACATAAAAAAAGTTTAACTGCATCTAGACTAAAAAATTTGGGATCATTTGTAAAATGAGTCATTAGTTGCGGAATCATACCAATTTAAGATGTTCGTCAGTTTTAATGTCTAATTAGAGGTTAAGTGTTGATGTAGCATATACTGAATTCACATTTTAAGTACACGTTGATCGTCAATTTCATAAAATAATTAAAAGAGTAAAGCATTAAACATTAAAGTTAACAGTTGACGAGTGCTTAAAATGTGGGTCAAATCTATGCTACATAAGCATATAACGTCCAATTAGATTGTAAAATTGACAGAGATGTTAAATTAGTGCATTTCAAAAATCACATCGTGTAAAATACAAAAATTGGAACCTCATGACTCATTTTGCAATTGACCCCTAGACCTTCTGGTGTATAATGTAGTTGACCCGAAAGCAAAATCATGAAACTAGTCAAATTTATGTGGCTTCAATGCTATGTAGCACTCAATGCTATAGGTATATTAGTCATTAGATTTGATTGCCACAACTGATGAATCTTCTATTTTTTAACTCAGTCATTCATTCTTCATATCACTTAATGCTACACGTACCATTGAAGAAAAATTGTAAAGTTAGTATCAAAATTAACTCTTGTATTAAATTGTTGATTTGGTCCCTAAAATATTACATGAGTAAAAATCAAGTCTCCAAACTTTTTTTTTTCAATAAGTTCTTGAATTCATTGAAACCTGCTACTTTATTCCCTATTAAAAGATTTAAATGAATTCTATGCAAATTTCCATCAATAGAGGTCACGAGACACATTCTAAAGCATAATAATGTCACTTCATCACCCATAAGCTCTTGACATTGCACATAGTTGCGAATCCACTCCTCTTTCCCCCAACTATTGAGTTCCGTCGACCATACTCCACTCTTCTCCTCCAACATTGGGGGTCAAAAGACTCAAAACTCAACTTGACAATAAAAGTATGTGCATTGAAGATAATTGGAGTCAAAACTCAAATCTTAGTTTTCTTAGTTGGCATTTGGCAAAAACTCTGTATTGGGTTCAAATCTCATATTGGAACCCAAATTTGGTCTCACTTTAGTTGAAAACTTATATGAGTTTCAAGTTGTGAAACCCAGTCCCTGATTTATCATATTTTGTATTATCGGACTTATGAAATTACCAAATTACCCTTGAGTTGACTTTCGTTGACCATCTCGTTGAAACGTGTAGTCTTAAGTTAATTAATTTATTCGTATCGTACTCATCGTCACGAACGCGTAGGTGCAAACGGATTCTAAATCAGATGTATAACTAAGGTTCTACGTTCGAACCATTGAACGTTTTCGAATATTTGTGTTTCATTTTATATGTTCTTAAATTGTGAACCAAGGCGGACCCACTTGAGATTCTTGTCCCCTTATATTTTTACCCAATCCAGATTCCCCTTCCTTTTTGGATATTTTCTTTATAACACACTCTCTCCCCATCACTTTCTCTCCATTTTACCTTAAGACTCCCCTGAGCTTTCTCTTCTCTGCAAACTCTCCCTATTCTCTTTGAGCTTTACTCACACAACAACAACCACAAAACTCACTGGTTGGATGTAGACCTCGAAACCCCAGGCCAAAACTTGATACTTCAATCGTGACAGTCACGGTGCACCCCTTCTCCGACGAACTCTGCAATGATTTTTCCAACATGGGTAAGTTCCTAGAAATCTTTAGGATGTGTTTTAAGGTTAAATCGAGGCTCATTTTAAGTTGTACACACTTGTTAAACGCAGATATAGCTCGAAGTAAGCTTTTCCCAGTTTTTCAACGAGCACTGCCACTTTCGAGGCGTTTTTCAGCCAGACCACAATGAGTTAGTCGTCGTGCAAGGTACCATTCTTTTCATCTCGTTGAGAACTATGTTTTTCATTTTTTAATCACTCGATTTGGTTAAGTATTAAAGAAGTTATGAGAGTTTGAAGGTTTGCCCATAAACCTAGCGATCCACGGCCTAAAACCGGGTCGACCCAACCTGATACCCTTAAACTCATATCCAGAACCCAATTACTACCCGGGCTAAATCTTAGGCCATGCAACCAAGCCCAACCCAGAAACAAACCTAACCCATAATTAAGCCCTAACCTAAAACCAAGCCCTAACCCAGAACCAAGCCCAAACCCAACCCAGAACACAACCCAGAACCCAGAACCAAGCCCAAACCCAGAACCCATTCAGTGCGTGGGTTCGTGTGTTAACTTGCGCATGGGCATACATAAGTGCATGTCTTAGCCAGTGTGTGGAGCACACACGCCTCCACTAGAGGTACCGTGCTCTACCACCATCCACGATGGCGACCGCGACAGCTGTGGATGCAAATTTTCGCCATCTTTAGTCTCGACAAAAATGCACCTGCAAAACAATCAACGCCTTTGATTAGAGACCTAAGCCTCATGCGCCCACGAGGTTGGGGGGGGGTTAGGTCAACGGATCTCCGATGCCTAAGCTAGTTTCTTTTAGAGAGTAAAGTGTTTATGCTTTTTAGGGTTGCAACAAGCTCTTGAAAATTGGTAGAATATGGGGTATTTTTAGGGTTAGGGCCGACCATATAATGTTTAATAGGGAGATATTCTCTAAATATTCCCATGATATTTAATAAGAAATAATCTCTTGAGATAATGGGGTAATTATCCCTAATTGACTTAAATTAGGATTACTTACTTGATTGGAGCCAATTTTCGAATGGGAATGTATTAAAGATAGGATTTGGGTAATTAATCCTTATCTTTAATTCCTTGCTAAGGGCAGGTGAGCTGTAGGCAGTCGTAGTTAGTTGTTGAGATCTCTAGGGATGTGAGCTACGCATGGGAACATCTGAGAAGCCTGCCCATTTATTGAGGGCTATCTTGTATTTCTTGAATAAATGTCCACATGTCACCTTTAGAATTTTTGGGATTATTTTAGGCTCCACAAATACCCCCACACCTACTATGCTGCATGCAAGAAAAGGATAATAGGTGTAGGAATCCCAAGCTACTTAGGCTTGTAGAATTGTTTCCCAGTTTGAACTTGATCTTCTTTCTTGATTTGGAGATAGACTTCTTCTAGGAAAAGGAAAATAATTATTCCCAATACCTGTTTAATTCTGCCTTAAGCAGAGGATTAAATAAATTTGAAGAACAATTATTATCACAACAAGAAAGAGAAGCCAGAGGAAATTTTTATTCCCCCTCCCCTAGCGTTTTTCTTTTCTTGCCTTTGCAAAGAGTTGTTTCTCGTTGTTCTTCTTATTCTTCATGCCGCACCAAGGTAAGAAAATTTTTAATTTTCTTCTTCTTGAATTTTTTTTGGAGTCTAGGGACTTGAAAAATTGACTTGGTGGGTGCCAAGGAGGTTGATGACACACAATATGGAGGTCGTGGGTTGCTAGGTGGCGCGACACAGGTTGGCTTGGCTTTGTCAAGGTGTTGGCGGCGTGGGCCAGGTGGCACGATGTGCTAAGGCGCAGGGAGACCAGTCTGGGCCTGGTCTTCATGGCTGCAGGGTTGGAGCCTGGGCTGGCGGGAAGAGAATGAGAGGGACCGACATGGGCCGAGCCTCTTGTGCTTGTGACCTGATCCGAGAATCCTAGGTTACTCCTTAGGGTGCCTAGCGCGTGAATGAGAGGAGATGAAAGAGGCGTGGGTCTCCCTTCCTGTTGGGCCGAGTGACTTAGGCCATGTGTAAGGAATGAGAGAGAGCATGAGGGCCATGAGGCCTGGCGTGGGGGCGCTGGGCTTACGGTCCTCCTCCTTTTTTTTATTTTTTTTATTATTCTTTCATCTCGAGCAATCTTCTAAATATTTTCCCTTGTACTTTTTGCAGAGACTTTAAGATATCTTCCTCCTATCGTAAAAGTGACGAATATCCTTCACCTTTGTACCGTCAAGGTGGTTCTTCTGGTAAGGGGGTTACTTCAAAGTTGTGCATGTCAAGATTAATTCCGACGAGCTATTTCGGGATTTTCTTGAGGCATACAAGCATGCGATTTTGTCTGGGGTTAGCATCAAATGGGTGAAAAATGATAACGGCTATGAACCATGCAGCGAGAGTGCCTTTGCTAGGAAGAGAGCTATCAAATTCCATCCGTACTACTTTGTGTTGGGATTTACTTTTCCCATGCCGCATCTTTTCCAAGAGGTGATATGCTCCTTGAAATGTGTGCCTGCTTAGTGTTCCCCAAATACAGTTCGTGTGATGGTGGGATTCTCAAACTTGAGCAGGTTCTTTGATCTTGGCTTGACCGTAAATGAGTTTTGGTACTTCTTTGAGATCAGCCACAAGGAAGGTCTAGGACAGTTGAGATATCGCCATAGGCTGTTCGATGCTTCTAGCAAATGTGATCATGAATGGGCGAGAAATACCTTGAAGGTGAGCGGAGTGTAAGAGTCTGACTCTTCTCCTGAGTTGCGTGTGCCGACTACCTTTATTAGTGGTAAGTGAATTGCTTCATTCTTGTCCTACTTGATTTTTTGTTGAGATGCTCCATGACTTCAATTTATTGATCGTCTTTCTTGCTTTGCGTATATTCGAAGTTTGGCTCAACCCCAAGGACTTCGGCATATATGAAGAAAGTGCACGTTGCCTTGGGCATTCCTACTGAGTACTGTGAGTGACGCTGGCTGCTCAGCCCTCTTCGTTGAGAGAAAGATGGTTTGCTGCAGAAGGAAGAGATAAAGCGGATAAAGGGTGAGGTGTTGGCTTGCCCGATCGCTGCTGTAGAGCCTGCTGCTAACGACGGTGGAAGGAAAAGATCTTCCTCACTTGCTTATGAGCCTTCGACCGAGAAAAAGCCAAGGACTTTTTCTGCTACTCGTGGAAGCTCGTCTGCTGCCGAGAAGCTTATTATTGATCTAACTTTCCCTAAGGGAGCGAAGAAAACCGTGGAGCCTGAGCCTGTGAAACTTGTTAATTTGAAGGTGATCGCATCCATTGCTGAAAGACTTGCCTAGCGAAAGAGTTCGGTGGTGCCTCCGGTGTCCAAGTTTGTATTGAAGCGTTCGTCGGGAGTTAAGTTTGGATCGGCTTCCGAGAGGCTCGCCGCTATGAAGAGTGAAAAGGTGGATTATGTTGCTAAAGTGGCGTCTGGGCCTACTCTTCCTTCTGTCGTGATCGACTCGTCTGCTGAGAAGGGGAAATCTGTTCGCACAGGTAGTTGTGAGAGATCCACCGAGTTTGAGGCTGGAGAGTTTCCTGATGTTTGTGCGCTGTTGAAGGTTGACCTGCTTGAGGATGTCGATGCATGCGTCAAGTTTGTTGACAGCGTTGGGAAAGTTGTTATCTGCTCAAACTCTTTTACGAAATGTCTCATCTACTCGAGGAGGTCATCCCTGATTATTACAATGCATAAGACTTTAATCATAGCAGCTGAGTCTATGCGTGTTGGTCAGGATGCTGTTAAGTGTGCTAAGGAGGCCGGAGTGGCATTGATGGCTCAGCTTCGCTAGGCTGCTGAAAAGATCGAGAAACTTGAATCTGAACCTGCTGTTTTGAAAGGGTCTGATGTCTCTGCCCCTACTTCTTTGCAGTTAGAGATCGCTCATGAGGAGGCCTCTTATTTAAATGCTAGGCTTAGTGCGACTTAGGCGATGTTGAAAGCTGCAGAGAAGGAAATCAGTCGTGTTTCTTCATTGGTCGAGGACTTTGAGCGTGTCAATTTGGAGCTACGATCTGCTTGTTTTGCCAAGTACGAGGAACTTATCTTCATGCATGTTGAAGTGTCTCATCTTAAAGAGATTGCCAGTAAGCTTGAGTCTAAGGAAATAAGTGTGCAAGGTGTGTTGTCTGCTAGCGTGAACCTGAAAAATGAGCTGCAAGGTGCTCACACTGGGCTTGTTGAGGAGAATGCACAGATGAGGAATAAGAAAGTTGGTCACGAAGTAGCGCTTGCTTCTTGTCAGGCCAATTTCTACAAGCTTGGCTATGTATACCATCTTTAGGGCAGGTTGTCAGATTATGAGTTTTTCCGAGAATAACTTCGAGACTTTCTCCATTTCTCTAGTTGACCTGCTTGATTTCTCGTTTAAGGCTACCTTTGGTGGAGCAGCTGAGGGTCAGGCAGTCCAAGCAGAGAGGGTTGAGGATAAGCTGATGAGAGCTTTAGTTGCTGGGAGTAGAGCGGCTGCAGAAGGAATGGCAGTCGAGGAACCAGTGGTTGTGCAAGCTGCCAAGGAGTAGTCTTTTTGCTTAGACTTAGGAGTTTTTCTTCTTTTCTTTTTTGTTCTGCTTTGCTTGAACTTTGTTGGCCTTCAAGCCGGTTTATCAATTTGCTAGAAATTTAATGAACATCTTTCTTTGTTTTTGCTTCATCCTTATATTTTGCCATGTCTTTTGCGAAACTTTACCATATGACAGGTGGTTGGGTGAACTGCTTCAACAAAGCAGTCGATCCCACGTTGTCACTTAGGTTTTAGTTTCAGCTTCGGGCCTTTGCCTGCTTAAGGCGTCTTGCAAAACTTTGATGTAAGAAGGGTGGTTGAGTAGGCTACTCCGATGGAGCAGTTAACTCACGTGGTCACTTACTTGACTTATATTAGGATTACTTACTTGATTGGAGTCAATTTTCAAATGGGAATGTATTAAGGATAGGATTTGGGTAATTAATCCTTATTTTTAATTCCTTGCCAAAGGCAGGTGAGATGTAGGCAGTCGTATTCAGCTACTGAGATCTCCAAGGATGTGAGCTGCGTGTGGGAGCATCTGAGAAGCTTGCCCATTTATTGAGGGCAATCTTGTATTTCTTGAATAAAAGTCCACGTGTCGCCTCTAGAATTTTTGGGATTATTTTAGGCTCTACAGCGGTGCCGGCGACTTTTCTGGCCAACTTTCCGACGACCTAACTCGGTGCGTGCGGTGGCAGGTGGGGGTACCCGAGGTTCCCCCTTAGATTTTTCAACGTCCTGAATCCTTTTATCACGTCCGTTTCCTGATATTCAATCGTCTTAGTATAGTTTTATTAATTAGTCCCCTTATGTGCTTAGGTGCATTGTTAGTGACGTTTACGTCCTCCCTAGTTCGCATGGCTCTTTGACGAACGAGTATTTGTGAATGGACCACTTCCAAAATGCATGATTTTATTACTAGAAATGCATACATGAAAAGCATGATTTTATGACTACGTTTTATGAAATGTTTATGAGTAAATTGGATTTACGCTTTATGAAATATCATGCTTCACTGGATTTATATTTATTGAGATATTCACGAATATGAGTTAAGATATGATGTTTGAGCTATTGAGCTCCATTGAGATATATACATATATTTTGGAAATATTATGTTCATGTTTTTATGTGCTTATTCAGTGGGTATTCATACTATGTGTCCTACGGGCGAATGATATCTATACATGGCTTTGGTCGGGTGATGTAGGGGCCTACGGGCGAATGAAAATTTATATATGGCTTCGGTCGGGTGATGTAAGGCCTACGGGAGAATGAAGATTTATATATGGCTTCAGTCGGGTGATGCAGGGCCTACGGGCGAGTGACGGCCTTTGGGCTATTTTAATACGACTACTAGCACACTATATATGATATATGTTTTATGAAGTTTTATGGCATGCTAGGGTTTTGGGAAAACCTATTATATATTATGCTATTGAGATTTCTAAACTGGGGGTTAGTACATTGATGAATAACTGTTTTAGTATTACTTATATATAAACTTGGTCCATTCATGTTTTGTTTTGCGCCCCCTCAGGACCTAGGAATGAGGCATACAATCTGAGTTACGAGGCATTCCCATACCAGTGAGCTTGTGTCCTCTCCGTGTTGGACATCTCTTGTAATAGCACCTTCTATTATAACTTTTGCTCGTATTCTGAATTAGCAGTATGCTTTAAACATGTCATGCGTTATCACTATTATTTTTGTAAGGTTTGTATTTGAATATTACTTTGTGTAGTCATGTGCGAAATTTATATGCATGTTTCTCATGTTCTCGGCATATGCATTCATAAATGCCTTGCACCATCCTCAGGTGTCAGCCAGCACGTGGCTATCCTGTTGTCCTTCGAACACCAGGATCGGGATGCGATGTATTAGGGAGATTTGGACTCATATTTAAGCTCAATTGTAAGATTTGAGTCCAAATTGTTAAGTGCATTGAAGATAAGTAGTAAAGTGACATATTGAATGAAGAACGGGAGAAGAACTAAATGAGAGATTATTAGATAGAATAAAGAGAATTTACAGACAGAACTAAGAAGGGCAGAGCAAAAGGTGAAAAAGGAAATCAAAACACGCCCCTACAATGGTCAGGATTGTTTGATCCCCTCGCCAGGGAGGAGGAGATCCGGAGAGGATCTCAACCCCTACTACTTTTATACAGGCAATTGGGGTAAAAATTTCAACCCATCAATCAAGAACCATAAATTTATCGGGCTAATTAATCTCGAGTCGAGTTTGAGATGGTCCACTTCACCTTGGCAGAAGTAGCTTCAGCTTCCAATTGTTTGATCTATATATTGGCATAAAAAAGAAAATGTGCGGTCATGCAAAATACTTGTTCGATCTACAAGATTATATCAGATTCGAACTTGAGACCTCTTCTTCTAACATGCGAAAGAGAATCACCACTAAGACCAAGAGCTAATTCCACTTTGCAAAAACAAACTTTACATAAACCAACTAGCTATTCCACTTTGCTGGAATCACGTCCCAAAAAATGAATCGACAAATATTGCTAAATCGACTTAGATATAAGATAGAAATAATGAACTATTCGCATAAATCCTTGCAGAGACAGCATATACGAGTAAATCAGCAAGAATCTAGTACCCAGAAGAAAGAAGAAACAAAAGTCTAGCAAGTCTCTCTAGCACAGAGCACAACATTCCAAAATTTAGATCGTTCAATCCAAAACAAAACGATGAAATATGAAAGGCGCAACTTGAAACACTGTACGAAATCTTAAGAAACAACGTTAAGTTTCAATATCAAAGTAAAAGATGCATTTTTTATGAAAGTAAATTCAAGTGCCTCACTTGAACACGGACATCCTGCCTAATTGATCAGACCAGGAAGTTGATGAAGGTGCACAAAATTAGTCCTAAACCATGAAATATATAAACGGTTCCCAAAACTAGCTTACTATTCATGTCTATCTCTCTCATATGTCCGTCCTACAACTTATATCAAAGAGAAACTTCTACGATAAGGCTAACTCACCACAACCTAGCTCAGAATCCATATCTTTCTCGTTGAAGCCCTCTTCCTCCTTAGCCAACTCTCTCTTCGCTTCCTCAAGCTCTGCCTCTGTGACAGCAAGGGCAGCACTCCGCCTCTTCTTCTCATTATCCAAAGCTTCAACGTCTTCTCTCAACCTCTTCACTCTCCTAGCCCTTTCCAGAAACTTCTTCATACCCAAAGCAGATTGAACATGTGGCTCCAGCCAAGCCAAGTCAAATCTGAACATCTCGACATCCTCCCATAAACTTTGAAGGTGAGCAAAGGCATCCCCATTCATATCCTTTACCTTTGTTGTTTTAAGAAAATGCAAGAGCCCTCCGAGCACTGTCAAAGCACATTCAATAACTTTACGATTCTTCTTACGTACGCACTCAATCAACAAAGGATGCAATGAACAAGCTTCCTCCAGCAGCGGAAAGAAAGCTCTCTCTATTAGTCCCAACCCACGAAATTCCAAAAGCTCCCCCGTTGGCTTGGTGGGAATTTCCTCAACCTCCTTGACTAGAGAAGGGTCAGGAAGGCTTTCAACAATAGCCTTAGTGCAAACTTGTTCAGGACCTGATGTTTCTTGGAAAGGAGTCAGCGGTTCTGAACTTGGTGTCTTAGGTGTCGGAGAAGATTCTGGAGTATGCACTGAATGCACATGTGAAGGTTCCTGCCCACCACGCTCTTTCATTTCGGGCTCCATAAGTGCAGATTCTGCAAAACCATTAGCTCTTTGGTATATTGGAATATGGACCTTCACTTCAACAATGCATTTATCATTCACAAGATAACCTGCAGTCTCGTCATAAAGTTCACTGAGCAGCATGAATGAATTGAAGCCCCATTCACTTGTGGGTTCTTTGAACTTTTTATAAGAGCCTGTGAATAAAAATATAAAGGAATACAAAACTTTAATCAGGTACGCAAAGCACATCAAAGGTAATACGGAAAAAACAATAAAAGAAGTCCATTTGGGAATTTACTACAGAAGCAAATTGTCAACAAAGATGACCTCAATCAATGATCAAGAACTCATGCTAATTATAATAACATATTTGGAGATGGACTTCCTTCCATGTGTAAACGTACTTAACCCAGGCATAAATCCATTAGCTTTAAAACCAGAAAGTTTAAGAAAAAATAAAAACTAAGCTGCCACCAGTGTCCCAAATCCATAGCAAATCTCATATAACATTGACAACCATCCATATAATTATGCAAAACAAATCAGAGTCTGGGATCCAATAAATATTATCACCACCAAAGCTTAAAGGAAGAGAAATTCTAAATAGTTCTTGATGACACATCCAAACTAACTGATCCGAAAATCAAAATTATGGTTTCATTGATAAAGATCAGCTACTCAATCTATACTAGAACCTCACTCCAAAAACCTTGTTTGAAATCTTTATATCCAAATGCAACAAACTTGTTCCAACAACCAACAACGCGTGTCGCATGAATGAGATAATGATCATTTAAACAATTTGTACTAGAAACTCACTCCAAATTCTTTGTTTTCAATCATTCAATCCAAATGCACCATAACTTATTGCAACCAACAACGCATGCCACATAAGTGATCAGTATCAGTCAAACAATTATGCTAGAAACTCACTCCAGATCAATCAGTTAAAACAAGTTATACTACATATCCAAATACACCTCATGTTGTATAGATGACAACGCTCAGCAAAACAATTTACAATCTTATACTAGAAACGCACTCCAAATCCCTTGTTTTAAATCTCTCCATCCAAATCCACCATAACTTGTTACAAGTAACGAACGATGCGTGTCACATATAAACAACAAACAACAACAGAATCATGATGGAAAGCACAAGGAAATCCATTCAATGAGTTTCGATTGCCAAAACCACAAGATCACATAGAAAGAACATAAACATGAAACGGTAAAAGTTATACCCTTTGTAGCCCTTGTAATTGTCTTATTGCTGTCCAGTTGATTGAGCACACTCAAGCTGAAGTGGGCAAATCTAGTCCAACCAGATTCCAGAGTTGAAGCACTTGGGACACACAAGTACATGGAGAAGTGCATTTCAGAATTTACTTCGTTGACCTTCGGCCATACTAGGATCGTCCTGACCAAATCAAAATTATCAAACCAAAAAGGTGATCTTGAAGTGTTCACAATCAAAAAAAAAAAAAAAAAACCAAAATATTAGAGAATAATTTTACCATTTGAAACCAGCGATGGTGAAAACGTCAGAGTAATGCCTTTCGTTCTTGAGCTTAGAGAAGTTTTCGATCACCCATGTGAATGTCCCAGACACCTCTTCTTCTTCCTTGTTCTTGCTCTTCATCTACAAAACAGAAAAATTCAAATAAATAAAACCCATAAAAATGGTCACCCAACCATCATAGCAATCCTAACCATGATCAACGGTGAGAGAGAGTGAGAGAGACAGAGAGAGGGGAGAGAGAGAGGAAAATACTCTCCACTCCCCAGCAGAGCACACACTAACACTGCAGCACGGAATCTCTGAGTACAAAACCTCCAATTATATGATGGCTCAGTCAAGCAATGTCCAAAGGGGTCCCACGCTCGTGGTTTTATTTTTTATTTTTTTTATTTTTTGAACTTTAGTTAAAAAATCATATTTTTATGCTAAAAAATTAGTCTTAGTACTATTTATTTTACTTTTTATTTTGTCTTTATCGTTAAAACTCAAAGTCAATCTTAGTACTATTCATTTTACCCTTTATTTTATTCTTATTGTTAAAACTCAAAGTTTCAAACTTTTTTATTAATTTTTTTTAGAAAATATAAATATATTACCAACAAATAAATATTACACATGAAGAGCCCAAATATACATTGAACAAAAGAAAAAATGGACCCTTAAAACACACATTAAAACATACATTGAACCAAAGCCCAAGAAAGCTTTAGGACCCAGCACAAACACACCACACAACAGAAGAAACCCTAAACCACATTGGCTACTGTAGCAGTTCCTCTTGCCATCGAAACTCCCCAACGAGTCGAAGCCATCTCCGCCATAAGGACCTGCCATCACACCATCTCGAGTCCCAAAGTTAAGGAAGAAAAACGCCGCTCCATCATCCACGAACCACCAAAATGATCGTCGCTCCATCCTCCACCCACGCTCTTGCTTTATGTCTAACAAAAGGGGCGGATATTGCCATCCCAATGTCTTATTTTTTCACCTATTTAATAACATATTTATCCTTTTGTAAGAAAACTTTTAAATCCTTATTTAATTAATTACTAAAATTTGGAAAATATTGTTATGTAATTTGTGGATGGCCCACGAATACTTTGTTACTATTCATCCAAAGAAAAATCAGATGAGTTATCATTCATATGAAGAAAGTTTGTAAAGCAAATAGTCTTGGAACAGTAATCTTTTGCCTATAAAATGAGAGCATACGGAGGAAGAAAGAAAGAGATAAAGAAAAGAAGAGAGATGAGAGGAAGAAGAGAAAGAAGAGAGATACAGAAGAAAATACCAGTAAGCTGGGTTAGAGAGAAGAGAGAAAATAGTATGAGTTATCCTTGTACTCCTATTATTTCACATAATGAAAGAAAGTATTATTGCTGCCCCGATGACGTAGGTACGCTTGCCGAATCTCGTAAATATTGTGTCTCATTTACTTTATGTTCCACTGCACACATACCGTTGATTTTATAACACGTTATCTGCACGTGAAGCTCTCGTGTTAGTGAAAATCGTACACTATAAATCTGATGAAGCACTACCTACCTCTCACATTTGTCGGCTGTAATCCCAAAGATAAAAAAAATCTTTTCATTTCATTTTCATATCTCTATATGACTAATTTTCTTAAGGTAAATTTACATTTGTTTATATAACTATTATTATTATTGGCAGAAAATCTGACAGTCATGAAAGCAGCTTCTGAACTCCAACTTGTTAACCTTAGATTGAGATACTTCCTTCTTAAAAGTTGTTCGTCTGCCTAGTACCTATAACATATAAAAAATTTCAGAAAATTCCAACACTGCGATCGTCCTAGATGTTTGAAACACCAACTCAGTTTCCAATTCTGCAGAAAACTGGACAACCATATTATGAGTGGCAAAACTCCATTTTAGGTAGCTCAGATCGAAAATGTCTTCAAGAAAGTTGTTCAATATCCTCTTATCCATATCACACTAAAATTTGAGCCAAATCTAATGATTTGATCTTCTCATATTTTGCAGAAACTACTCTTAACTCCAAAACTTTTGGGAACCATTTCGATTTTTTCGAAACTCACCAGAGGAGGAACACCAATTGGGACTAATTGTTACTTTTACTTCATGGGTGACTAAAAGGACTTAAAATTGTGAAATGAAAATAAAATAAAAATGATGAAATAAAAGAAAAGTGAAATGGGGCTAAAGCTTTTGGAATGGAGTGGTTTTAGTTGCACCATAAGAAAAAGTAAAATTGATAGTGGGAAGTAATAACGGCACCACCACTATGTGAAGAAAAGGTTTTTGGAATGGTGTGCTGACACCATGTGAAAAAAAGAAGAAAAATAATGATATTCAAAATGGACCCGCCAGTACACTTCTTTATTAAAAGAGTCTGATACTTTTGTTTTATGAAATATGTTGGTTTAAAGTCCTATCACAAGTTCTATTTATTTACAGTGGGTAGAATTATTACCCTTTGCTTTAAAACTTTGACATTTATGTGAATGGTGCTGGTTCAAAGCCCTTGTCACAAGCTTTATTTACTTAAAAAAAATTTATTTATCATGGCTGGAATTCCCGCATATTGCTTTAACTTATTTAGTGTATTACATTTTGTTATGATGAGTATTTAAAGGACCCGAAGTTCCTTAATCAGATTAGAACATGGAGTTTCTAGATCCTAATCATATAAAAAGATTGGACCTGAAGTTCCTCGATCAAAAATCAAAACATGAAGTTTTTGAATAAATTGAGAGAGCAGTAGTTCCTCAATTAAAATAGAGTGACGCCCATAAATGCCTCAGTCCACAAACTATTAAATGAGGGCCAAAAGTTTCTTGCTTCATGTAAATGAAGACCATAAGTTTCTTCATCCATGTACAGATTAAGTACAGGTATGAACTCCAGAAATATGAACCTAAAGGTTCTAATGATGTCAATATTGAAAATAAATTTCGAGTACATATGAATAATGTTTTAACTTGAAGTTCAAAATATGAATAATGTTAAGAACTTGAAGTTCTAACATTTTGTGTGGGCATATATTATACGTGGTATGAGTTAATTATCGCAATTTCCGTCATACCTGAATTTCTTCCTTTTGGGAATAAGAAAATGGTGAACGTAGTAAAACCCGATTTTGTGACCATCGTCATCTCACACAAGAGATGCTTTCATGAATTCATAATGCTCGAGAACTTATGTGGAAGCATATGATATTAGAAAATATATATACTTAAAGGCTCATTGAATCATATTCATGGAACCAGAAGTTTCCTTTGGTTCCCATATATAATAAGCCAAAGTAGAAGCTTTCTGACATGTATAAAATCAAATGGGAGAAAAAAAAATTTATATATACACATGAGTTACAACAACAAAAAGTAAACAAATGGGGGGCCTTCATAAAGGTTGTTCATGTGAAGTCTCAGTACTTGGCAGTACCCCAAAAGAGGGAGGCACTGGAGATTGATCATGTAACGCTCTAGTACTTGGCAAAACACCAGAAAGGGGAAAACACCAGTTGCCTTCAGAATATAGCCACAAATCTTTGGTGATCACTTTGAATCCGACTTTCGGATTCCAGCGGCTGGTCGGGCTTTATTTTCATGCTCGTCGAGTAAATATTTGCAAGTTTGTGAAACTCTTTATTCTTATGCTTGAGCCATCTAATTTCTTATCTAAGACTTGCCATCTCAGCCATTAATGTTTCGACTTGGCGAGTTCGAGCAAGTAGACGTTGGCCCATGTTGGATACAGAACTCGCACACTGAACACTCAAAGCCAAAGAGTCTTGAACAACCAATTCATTAGACCTCTTTGAAAGTATTCTATTATATCTGGGAGTGAGAAGCTTACTACTGTAGCCTATTATATCATCCATCATCATAGAGTCTCCAACTGTAAGAGGGCCATTAGAAGATAAAAAGGACGGGCGCCATATATTATCTTAACGTGGCTCATGTGTATCACTCCCGAAACTCAAATCTAAACAAATGTTAGAAGGGCAAGCCATTTTCAAAAATGATTAAAGATAATGATTGGATAGAGTGAAATCTCAGAAATACAACATAAACAATTTTCATAGGCGGGCGACCTTCAAAGCATGTTTTTGGATACAATTGATATCTAAAAAGAAAGGCAACACAGCCACTTGTTCAAAAATCAAGACACTGCTCTCCGAATTTCAAAAGCTGGATTTTCCTAAATAAAGTTCGTCAACATTTCTCAGATGCAATCTCAGCTTTCCGGATATCAAGAACAACTCTATCAAAATATCTCTGGCAAACTTAAAACGCGTAAAGTTCACTATTCTAACTACACCACTGTTGCCGACAAGCATGGGTGACAAGGCCACATCCGCATCATTACCTGATATTAGGAAATCCCTATATATGTCGACCTTCGTCCTCCATGGTAAGGCACACCTCCAAAATTCCTAGCTCATTTTCCTTGCCGAGAATGCATCTACACCCAAACCTCTTAACATATTCAGTCTTACTTTTCTCTGAAAATACCTCTTCAACCAAGTCCCTCAAAATGACAAACTCATTTTCTCAGCAAGAAAAATTTATGATCAAGAAGCTTTACATTAGCATCAAATCCTTCTATTGTTTTCCTTCAAGAGCAAAAGTATTTCATATCATTAGGGTCGAGAGCAAGAGTATCTCATATCATGCTCTTTCCCTGTCTTTTCATTTGCATTTGCTCTTACCTACAAGGCAAAGAGAAAGAAAGCAATTAGTCGAAACTTGAAGTCAAACTTCCAGTTAAGAACCGATTGCCTGGAACCTTTCTTGATTGCTTAACTTGCATTGCTCTCGAGTAGTCATCTTCAACTATTGTTAAAGCTGGGTCTCAAGTCACCAACACCGCAGAATAATTAGTATGTTGTTGGCTCTTTACACTGAAGTTGCCAAGTATGGACAAGTCACCAAGAAGTGATGGACCATATAAGGACAAAGGTTGCACATTAATTCTACTGCGCAAAAGATTGAAGTAGAATGATTAACGATGAGCCCATAGAAGTCCAAAGGGAGAAAATTAATGGTTGATTGAGTGAATAGGAATCCTACTCATATCCCCAACAAACTTTACCAGTTTATATCATTCACATGATGTACAAAAAGGTAATGAAAATTACTAATTGATTACAAGTTACAGAGATGCCGCACGATTAAAGTCTCAATCGGGCTATCCATAGACTTGGCATTATTGAGCTATTGCATGCTTGAAGCATGATAGTCGCTGTATGGATTCAAGTTTCAAAAGGGATAATCCATGGACATGACAATTTTAATCTATTTCATGCCTGAAGCATGATCGATGTGTAGGTTCCAATAATTCAACTCCTCAGAAGTGAAGATTAACAATCCAAGCTCTGTAGCACTCTAGATGAGGTTATGATCCATATTCTCAAACAATTTATCTAATAAGATATGACTGTCCTACAAGAGACAATGTACAGTCTTAGAAGAGGAAAGGATATCCAAAGTAATGAAATGATTATAAATATGCATGCACATGCACATGAGAATTATGGGATCACGAATTGATGATTACCAATGCTAATTTTGGTTTTCAGTAGCTACTAAATTCATCAATGAGCTGTGTTGATATTGAGTCACATTCTTTTAATCGTCGACAAAAAGCAAAATTATTGGCTAAAAATGAAGAAAGGCAATTCCATTACAATTTATCAAGAACGTGGAAAATGGACCTATTGTACAAATCGCCAAATGATGTTGAACCCAGAAGGTTACATATGAGCATCTGTAATATAGTGAACTAAACTCAAACGATATGACACAAGGTTCTTAATTGAAACTTGAAACTGTAATATACTCCTGGAAACATGATTTCTTATTGTGAAACTTGTTCATTTAAATGGAGAATTATATATTACACAAAGCCTTATGAAATGCCTCAAGCATATCTCCACAAGTAAACCCCTCAAGTATACATGGAAGCAAGTTGCTCTGTATAAATTCCAAAAGAAAATGTGTCATGAAGTGTAGAAAATTCCTGAAGGACTTAGATTGCTTGAAGAAAGCCTGGAAAGGTAAAACATAAATTATGTACTCAATCCCAATAGATGAAATAAATTGCCTTAATAAGTACTATCATTATGATGTTGTTGCAACATACTAAATCTCTTGAAAGAGTTGATGATATTAGAGTGAGACTCCTGAAGAGTCTAGAAAAATTATAAAGTGTTGAAAATAATATTGTCTTGAGTTACAGATCGAACAATATGCCAACACGAATCTTACCCATGATGTTTATGTTATTAAAGAACCATATAGATTGAAGATCATGAGTTGAACACTCAAGTGGTTAATTAATATTTAGACACTAAGAAAGATCATTCATCCTCATGAGGGAAATGATGAATTGATATTTGGTCTCAGAGTACCATATCCTAGTGAAGGATGTACCTCACTGTATTTAGCACACTACATTGAATTAGGTGTTACACTTCCTGTGGAGCACAATAGCAACAAATGGGTATTGCAATGAAATAAAGTTTATTTATCGATATCTCCAGGAAATTATAGACATGTGCTTGTTCTATTTCAATGAACTCATTAATAGCCATGGTCTTATTGGGCAAGCAAAATTTGAATACCTTGGTAGCTTGCATACAAATTGCTCTCATAAAGGATTTGTATTTACATATGGAAATACATTGATTCTGCAATAATCAAGGAAGCAAGGATCCTTTGCTGCATCTTCATATCTCTCATAAATACATATCTCCATGAAGCTAATCATGAATGTATTTGGCTAATACTTGGGGCCATTAAAATTTGGAGCCATGTGAACCACTTTCAGAAGCAAACACTCCAACTATCATGAATAGTATCAGATTACATCAACATAGTAGTCAGTCAAATTAAAGAATTCGAAATCAAGGGAAGATACTCATCATGGGAGCTTCCAAAACAGATCAAGGTTTGAACAAGGCAACTAAAATTGACATATGACCATTCAAGGAGGAGTGTTGTAATGTAATATGTGGATGACCCACATGAATAGTTTTTCACTATTCATCCAAAGAAAAATCAGATGGGTTATCATTCATATGAAGAAAGTTTGTAAATCAAATATTGTTGCTACAGTAATCTTTTGCCTATAAAATTAGAGCATACGGAGGAAGAAAGAAAGAGAGAAAGAAAAGAAGTGAGAGGAGAGGAAGAAGAGAAAGAAGAAAGATAAGGAAGAAAATAACAGTGAGCTGGGCTAGAGAGAAGAGAGAAAATAGTGAGGGTTATCTTTGTACTCTTATTATTTCACGTAATAAAAGAAAGTACTAGTGCTGCCCCGAGGATGTAGGCACATTTGCTGAACCTCGTAAATATTGTATCTCATCTACTTTATGTTCTACTACACACATACCATCGATTTTGCAATGGAAAAAAAGATAAAAAATAATAAATAAATAATGGTGGATGGGGATGTGATATTTGGGACGGATAGAGGTTAGGAAAGATTTGAGTTACAATTGATAGAAAGGTTGGAGGAAGGAATAGGTGTGTGCTAGATAGAGGCGAGAAACTTCAACGGATGATAAAGAGACTTGTTGGTGAGATCTGGGACTTTGACGGAAAAGGAGGAAGAGTGGTTTGGGATTCGGGGTCTCTAAGGGAGATCTGATGATGTTCGTCCTATAATTGCCAAAAAATTTGCTGACAACACTGCATAATAGTTTGTTAGTTTTTGTTCTAAGTTCGCGCATAGAAGACACTAACGCTTTTTCTGATAATGTAAGTTAGTTGTCGAGTTGTGCTGCTAGTTATTGCTTGAGAAGTTTGTAAAGATTTGTATTATATAAGCATATAATTTTCCTTTAAGTGACGTTTGCGACTGTGGTTGTGTAATTCATGTTATAATCATATTCTTTTTTGTTCAACAAAACAAAGTTTCATACAAAATATATTAAGGCCATTTTGGAAATAATTATGGGTGGAGAAATAACATTTTACTTTTTAACTTTTTTATGGTAAGTGTGATTATCATGTGGGTGGGATAATAGGACACTAGGGTGAGTCTAGTAGTACTCTTATTTAAACAGTCACGATTAAATCACGTATATATATGGAGTTGACTTCTTTATAGAAGACAAAAGAAAAAGATGAGAGTGAGAAAGAAGGAAACTTGAGGAGGGAAATTTGAAGATGAGATAATCGATCCATAAAATACTTAACCACAAAGATGAGTTTGACTTTCTTTTTGCCATCCAAAGTGCCATGTGTCATGGGTACAGAAAATCATGGCCCATATTCTATGAACCCCCGACGATAATTATTATTATCTTCACTAAGATGATGAATTAAAAAAATATTTTAAATTCACGTAAACGATTAAAAGAACATCTTATTACTCATTGTCTCGCCGATTAGAACATAATAGATCCCGTAGCCAAGGATGGGATGAACCCAAAATGATGGAGCATTTAGTTTGATTAATTTGATGGAGGTCAAAAATAAATTGAAATAGTTTCATTTAATTAATTTGACGTTTATACATCTCAAGGGGCCTTAAAATAGCTTTGGGATTAGTTGGGCCTATAGGGTTTGAACCCATTGCATTTATTAAATTATTATAAGATGACTTGAAGCGCAAATGTGGTCCAAAAAGCCCATTATCCCATTTTCGCCAAACTTTGTAGAGGGAGAGACTTTGTATCTTGAAACAAATTTTTATATTCTCACTCATCTGCTCAGTTTTTATTAAGTGATGCATGCATTTAAAAACGAAGCAACTAGAGAGAAAAAGAAAAAGAGTTTCTTAGAGAAAAGTTCAAGCTCCATCAAACTTAAACTTGAGCATGAAAATCTGACTCCTTCACCATAAAATTGGGTGCACTAGCTTCCACTCTTTCTCTAGGTCTATTATTCATCTCAAACACTAAAAGGTGTAGAGACATTAGAGTTTTTACTTTAGAACATAAAGGAGAATCTAGACAAGGTGGATCCATGTGGAGAAGAATTGGTGGAATAGCTACATAGGTCTTGAAATCAAGATCCCAAGGTTAGTGTTTCTATTCATCTCTTTGCTTTGATTTTGAAAAATCATGTGGATACACTAACAAAATCTTGAAGGGGCTTTAGTTTATGAAACATAGCCTATGCTTTTATTTGCCTTATCTAGCTTTGCATTTTGATTTAATTGTTAGAGCTAGCCATGCATGTTAGATTATATGTTAAAATTCTGAAATCTCAAGCATCCCTAAGAATTAGAATAGTATGTCTTCAAGATTTGCAAATAGCAAGGAATTTATATTAGCTAGAAATGAACTACAACAAATTATTCGGAGTGCTACAAATGAGTAGGTACAATCCTTGCTCCATACATAGATTGAAAAAATTTACAAACTCTAGAGAAATCTGTATTTGAGATTGAGCTTTTATACAGATAGGAATAGATAAACAGAACTGTGTATATGTTCCTGACAAACTGATTCTTCAATTTGAATCGAAAAAGGTTATATCAAATCAAATAGTATTGAACAAAATTTCCATGAACAGTCACACACCAAATGAAGCACAATTTAATAAGAATCAAATTCTCTAATATATATGATACATGCACGCGCACACACCATAGATTTGGAATATTCTTACCTTGTGGCTGTGCCTGGACTTGATCAACCTTCAAATTTAAGTTCTTTTTGGCATGGATCAAACTCTCTAGAAACTCGCTCCAAATCCCTTGTTTTAAACCTTTTTATCCAAATGCACCTCAATTTATTACAATCAACGACGTGTGTGTCACATAAATGATAACGGATTCGTTAAACAATTTATACTAGAAACTCACTTCACATCCCTTGTTTTAACTCTTTCTACCCAAATGCACCATAACTTTTACAATTAATGACGCGTGTCGCATATCAACAACTAACAAAAACAGAAGCAGGATGGAAATTCCATTTAAGAAGTTTCGCTTGCCATAACGACAAGATCACACAGAAAGAACAGAAACATGATTCATGAAGAGTAAAGGAAATACCCTTTGTAGCCTTTGTGATTGTCTTGGAGCTGTCCAGTTGATTGACTACACTCAAGCTGAAATGGGCAGATCTAGCCCAACCAGGTTCCAAAGTTGAAGCATTTGGAGCACACAAATACATGGAGAACTGCATTTCGGATTTTACTTTGTTGCCCTTTGGCCATATAAGCAGCCTCCTGACAAATCAAAATCATCAAACCAAAGGGCACAACGATATTAAAATTGTAGGTCATGATCCTAATACTTTAGGGCATGTATTGGTCTTCTACTAGGGTTTGGCCCTTTTGGGCTATCTATGTGAATGGGGTTACTTGTGGAAGCTTCTAGATTGTTCCTATTTCGATCTCTTTCTTTCATTTTTTATTGGGAATGACAGTGGAGTTTCTAAATACCATGACAAATTTGCAAAACAATAAAATATAAAACTTAATTAAGAAAATAACATATGAGCCTGAAGCTGCTCTGAGGTCGATGGACTCATAAAAAGAAATTATCTTTGGAGTTAGAGAGATATTTTAGTAATTATCTTTGGAGTTGGAGAGATATTTTAATGTACCGGAAACACTGTTTGATATATAACAATATAAGTGACTGGAAATTTTGAAAAATAAAAGTTTAACCACTTAAAACAAAATAAAATAAAATAAAACAAAAACGAATCTTGAGAAAATAATAAAAAATACCATTTGAAACCAGCGATGGTGACGTCGGAGTAATGCTTGCCGGTCTGGAGCTTAGAGAAGTTTTCGATCAGCCATGTGAAGATCTCAGAAAGAATCTCTTCCCCTGCCTTCTTGCTGTTCATCTGCAAAATAATAAAATGAGATTAAAATCAAACACCCACACAAATGTAAACAAACATGCAAATGATCGACGATGACAGACGATGAGAGAGACAAAGAGAAGTACCTTCAGACCATGATTCTGATGAGTGAGAGAGAGAGAGAGAGAGAGAGAGGAATTACACTCCATCAGAGCAGTACGCTCCAGCTCTTGGGGCTGTGCGGACAACCTCCAATTTTTATAATGCCCCGGTCAAAAAATGTTTAAGTTTATCTTGATTGTCTAGCATGATGTGGGGCCCACAAAACACTGGATAAGCAGGATTTGTTTGTAACTGTCCTTTTGAGTAATATTAGGAAGGGTTACATTTTTATATCACATTAATGTACTATATAATATGGTTAATTATTTATATAATCAATATCTAACGAGATAAACTTATTAATTGATGTTTAATATGTACATATCATTTGCTACAGTGCATCATATAATCTGTCTAACATTTCTTTTTTCTTTTTGTTGAAAAAAGAATTTGTTCAATTTAAAGTTTGAGATTGTAAGAGTGTTTAATAAAATTAAATATTCTCCTAACTTTTAGTATAAATATATTATTGTATAAAAAAATAACCTGATTAAAATATTCTACTTTTTCTCGCTACAGTGGTGCAGTGGTTGTTTTGGTGGCAACGGTGATAATAGGAAGTGGTGGTTATGACCATAGAAATGTGATGGTAACAAAAATGGTGGTGGCGGCCACTGCGACTACGTCAATGGTAGCAGTATATATATAATAATGTCTTTCACTTCTCGTTATGTTAGTTTCTAAAAATTACATCACTTATTAATCACTTGTATTTCTTATGCAGACTCTCGTCCCCAGTTCTCGCTTCTCTCCCCTTTGGAAGAACAAACCCACCACTTCCATCTTCCTCAACCCAACCTTACCACATCCCCTTGCTGAATCCAACTCCACCATCACCTCCGCATGTCAATTTGTCTTTCAAGAAAATGACTTTTGCACTATTTTTTTTTTTTTTTCACATTCTATATAATTTTTTGTACGTTCTGCACATTTTTCTGTTTTCTTAACATTAAATTAAACAAATTAAAGGAGAATCAAGATCAATTAAGAACTTGTATGCAAAAAGTGAAAGAATGTGTGCACAAAACCTCCGTTTTTAAATTTCTTAATGGGTTTGTCGATTTATATTTTGATTTTGATTATTCTTTTGATTTATCCTCAACTTGGTCCTTGTTTCACCTCACTTGAAAGACTGTCCTCAATTAATTGTACAGTCTAGTATTACGGTTTTTTTGGAATGCCATATTGCTACCTTCTCTGCTTCCTTTTTTTTTTTTTTTTTTTTTTTTTTTTTTTTTTTTTTTTTTTTTTTTTTTTTTTTTTTTTTTTTTTTTTCTATTTATCTTTCGCACGTATTTGACACGTGTATTTCACTAACAAATTAAACTACATAATTCATGCTTTTAGTTGGATAATTAGAACTATGATTTTAATGCACTAATTATGTAGTTTAATTTGTAAGTGGAATACACGTATCAAGTTATGAGTAAGAAAGATAAATAGGGAAAGGCAAATAGAAAAGATGGGGTGTGCTATCCACACATCTTTCTTAATTTCTGTCCGTTGATCTTCTTCAATTCAGCCGATCCGACGACTGAAAATTGAAAGGGTATGTGAATATCACACCCCAGAAAAGATAGGTATCATTTGTTTACTTTTTTTAACTAGTTAAATAAAGGTTTTAAATTCGACTCATATAAATAACAAGGATGTTTATTATTTGTCTTGAGTTTGATACCTGATTATGGTTGGCTCATGATGTTGCTCGGCCCAATTCCCTTCTCTTAAGCTGCAATTGAAAGAATTTCTAAAAAAATTATTTCCCATGTCTTTTTCTAGGGAAGGAAAATGCCTATATAAGTAACATTTCAATTGTCAATGAGGACATAATTCACATAAGTTTACAGCTTTTTAGCCAAAATGGTCCATGAGATTTGCATAACACATCACTTTGGTCCCTGAGATTGTCCACTATCCATTATTTTGGTCCTTCCGTTAAAAACTCTATTAAGTGTCCCTAAGCTCTTGGCTGGAAGTTTGGGCAATTTTTAAAGCTTCGTAACTCAATCATTTCTTAACCAAATTAGACCCATAATATATCAAAATGAAGATAGGAAAGTGTAGAACAAGATTATAGCCTATTTAAAAGCCCAATGGTTGTCAGAGATGACCTGAAAATAGCCTAAAAGGTAACCGGTTCATGGAAAAACTAGAAAACTTGTTGGAAACTGGGCCAACTTTAAACGTTCATAACTTTTTCAATACTCAACGAAATCAAGTGATTATAAAACGAAAATCATACTTCTCAATGAGAGGAATAGAATAGTTCTTTTTTTTTTTTTTTTTATGGCTAACTCACCGTGGTTTGGCCAAAAAAGGGCTCAAAAGTGGCTAACTCGAGACCAAGGCAGCCATTTTTAAGCCATTTTTCGGGCAAACCAAAGTGATTTAGCCGTCGACAATGGTACCATTCTCTTTGTCTTGTGGAGAAGTATGATTTTTTTTTGAATCACTCGATTTTGTTGAGTATTGAAGAAGTTATGAATGTTTAAAGTTTACTCAGTTTTCGAGGAGTTTTCCTGTTTTCCAGTGGACCAGTAACCTTTCAAGCTATTTTCCGGCCATCTCTAAAAATCAATGGGCTTCTGAATAGGTATAATATTGTTCTACACTTTCCTATCTTCATTTTAATATATTATGGATTGAATTTGGTTAAGAAACAATTGAGTTACGAAGCTTTGAAAATTGCCCAAACTTTCGGCCAAGAGCTCCATGACACTTAACGGAGTTTCTAATGGAAGGACCAAAATAATGGATGGTGGATAATCTCAGGGACAAAGTGATGTGTTATGCAAATCTTAGAGACCATTTTGGCTAAAAAGACTAAATTTACTCAATACTAGCCGCGACCCATACACCATGTGTGTGAGCAGTTGTTATTTATTATTTTTTTTTTCCTTCAATTTTTTTTTAATTTTTTTTTATTTCAATTGACATAGTTACAATTTTTCTCTCATTTGATTTGGTTCATTTTTATTATTTTTTAATATAATTAGAGAGATTTTTGAAACTTTGGTTAGAAGGTTGATAAGGTGGTGTTATTAGTAATGTTCCTTTCCACCGCGCATTTATGTTTGATGGATTGTCCTTACAGTTCAGGTGTATTCTTATAGAGAAATTAAAACAACACAATAAAATTGATAAAGCATGCGCGATAATCACCCTCAAAATATTAAATAAGACACAATTAAGAACTTCAAAACACGAAAATAAGCAAGGTTTGCGCTACATAAACAACAACCAAAAGTTCAGATATGCTACAAAGGAAGGACCAATCAAAAACATATTGTCCAATTCCAACAACCTAGTTAACTATTGCATACCTAAAAACATGAAAATTTGCAACACGAAGTACGAAGGCAAGGCATCATGTGCCGTAGCCGTTGTCTTAGAGAAAGCCTTACAAAATAAGGCCAGCTAAATGCCATACCCTAACGGGCCATCCATGTCAATCCCATTGATGTCTTGCTCTGCCTTTGTCAAGTGTTTTTTCACTACTGCATGATCAATCGTTGCAGCAGCTAGCGCAGCCCTCCTCCTTTTCAGTTCATTCGCCAAAGCCTCCACATCATCTCTCAGCCTCTTCAGTCTGCCTGCCTTGTGTACAAACCTTGTCATATCGAATGCAGATTCAACATGAGGCTTCAGCCATGCCAAATCAAACTTGAAGCTCTCAAGCTCCTCCCACAGAAGTTCAAGGCGGTTACAAGCATCCAGGGTCATATCCTTTACCTTTGTAGTTTTCAGAAAATGCAGAAGCCGGCCCAAAGCTGTGAATGCGCATTCTGAATATTTCTGACTTCTTTTATGCATACAGACAATCAGCTCAGGATGCGAGTTACAGACTCCCTCTAGCAGTGGCACAAAAACTTTCTCTATTCGCCCTAAACCCCTAAAATCCACAAGCTCTTCGGTTACGGTGTTTGGGACTTCTCCAAGTGCCCTGGCTAGGGAAGGGTCAGTAGGGCTAGCGACTGGGGGCTCAGTGTGAACTTGTCCAGAACCTTGTGCATCTTGGAAGGGGGCAAATAACAGTTCAGAGCATGGCGCGTTAGTTTCTGCAGAAGAGTCTAGAGCTTGCTCATGATTCACATATGAAAATTCAATAGTTGCAGAAATACCTGTTCCTTGGTGTTCAACCTTGATTGGGACATTAAGATTGGCTTCAACAATACATACATCATTGACAAGATAACCAGCACTTCTGTCATAAAGCTCGCTGATAGGCATGAATGATGTGAAGCCCCACTCACTGTTGATTTCATTGAACTCTTGGGGAACACTGCCTGCGAACCAAAATATCAAGGAACGAAAAAACAAATATGTAAAGGGCATCACCAGACAATAAGGAAACAATAACAAAGGAGGACCATGTCAAAGTTACTACAGAAGTGTTCTGATACATTTGAATTTAATCAACAACAAGAAGAAAGCCTTATCCCACTAAGTGGAGTCGGTTATATGAATTCTAGAATGTCATTGCCCTCGGTTTTGATACATTTGAATTCAATCAATGATAAAAAATAAAAATAAAAGCTACTGACAACAGTAACCATACATATAACCATGTTGAAAAACTTAAATCACACATGATATAATATTGTAACTGAACTAAGAACTAAAACTACAATTCATTTTATTCTCCAACACCTCCCTCAATCCCTGGAGCATAAGTGGAACTACAACCCACTTACTGTACGACAGAAAGATATATGGAGGTACCATTATAACTCCGTCTTGACTCAGTAGGAACATAGACTCACGTCGTTCTTGGTACAGATATTCACACTATGCTTAGCAAGACACAACGTGCTATGCCCGTTGTAATGGTAATGTTGTAGGGCCATGCAGCACACGTTGAATAAAAATCTCATTTTACAACTCTACTTGAAGCCAAAAAAAGGGCAAAAAAAGGGCAAAAAAAAAAAAAAAAAAAAAATTAAAAAAAGAAGGTGTATTCTACGGAATGTTCCATTTGTCATAGATTTCGAAACGAAACATCTCAAGTGAATGTAGTATTGTCTGCTATACTAAAACTGGATCACAATATATGAACCCTAAAGTTGTAACTACGAAAGTAGCAGTAGCTCTAGCCTGAGGTCTGTACTTCCGTATACTACTATTGCTGGCTAGCCTTGGCATACAAGATAAGACGACATCGGAGAAAAACACAAACATGAATGGTAAGAAAATACCCTTTGGAGGCCATGTTTTGGAGTTCTTGGTGTCAAGTTGATTGACCAGGGTCATGCTAAAATGGGCAAATCTACTCCACTCCGTTGGCAATGTCGAAACATCTCCAACACCCAAATACAAAGACAACTGCTCTGCAAGATTTGTGTTCTTCCACCCTTGACATAAAAGTATCCGCCTGATAATAAACACACATCCACAATTATATTACGGGGTGCAACTCGAGTGAATTGGGCAGCTTAGAATAAAATCCTAAGTACAGAGAAATATGAACTTGGAGGAAAGGGAATCTACTAGCTACACTAGTGACCAAGAAATCCCCATTCACATTCCCAAGCCAACAAAAATCTCTGCTTTGCAAGGGGACGGGGAAACATCACACCAAAAATCTGAGTATGCATGCAAGTGAAGAGGAATAGGAAATGCTGAAAACAAAAGCATACGTACCACTTAGAACCACCGACGACAAAAACTTGAGAGTAAAGTTTCTCCTTGTCCATCTTAGAGAAGTTCTCGATTCTCCATTTGAATGTCCCAGATACAAGTTGGTTCTGATTCCCCTCTCTAATCTTATCCATTCTACTAAAAAATCCAGAAATAGTAATTTGATATTACATGCAGTAGCAAACAATTAGTTCCCATCATACAATGGTTGACTCTGAGAGAGAGAGAGAGAGAGAGAGAGAGAGAGAGAGAGAGAGAGAGAGAGAGAGACCTACCTTTGGATATCCGGTACGGTGATCAGATAGACAGCTAGACAAGTTTTGATAGAAATAGAGGAATATCACAAGTCCTGCATTTTCCGACCAAAATCCACAAAGAATTACTACTGCAGCATTTTGGCGCGTTATAGAGATCAAAATTTCAGCTTTGTATAACATATTTGATTATACTTGTACGCAACACTAAATTAAGTTAAGGGTAATAATGCTAGGGAGACTAAATTTGGACACAAAATTTGCAAACTAAATGATGTGTCACCAATAGAAATAAACACGTTTACGAACGCTTAATTAACAAACCAATCATCAACTTCCATGTTTTTTAGTTTCCAAAATTTTGTCTACAAATTTAATTTTCAAAATTTTGTACAAATTTAGTCTCCCTTACATTACCCTTAAGTGAATTATGCACTAAAAATCCACTTATACACTTTCTTATTAGGTAATGTTAGGGAGACTAAATTTGTAGACTAAATTTTGAAAACTAAAGGATATGGAAGTTGATTGGTTTATTACTTGAGAGTTGATAAACGTGTTCATTCCTATTAGTGACACATCATTTAGTTTGCAATTTTTGCCTCCAAATTTAGTTTCCCTAACATTACCCTTTCTTGTTATACAACATAAAACTTCTATTTTTTTTTTTTTGGCAAACATAAAAAATTCTTTTTCAAAATAGATAATTATAATAAAGTTACTAATTGTTGTAAACTTTCCTAGTTTAAGTGTGATTGTGTAAATCTTAGATTAGATTTGATTCTAGTTATTCTTTCCTATATGGACTTGTATTCCTTAGGGATGAAGGAGTTCTTGTCCCTCTTATAAATAAAGGCACTATGTAGGAGGGAATAACACACACATTCCTCCATACAATTCTACAAACACATCTCTCTCTTTTCTCTCTTTGTCATTGGCCTCCTTCCCCCTGTTAGATAAAATAGGCCACGACACGTTATCAACACGCTCCTACCGCTGGGCTTAGGAATCTGACGTGGAAGCTTTTTGCATCAAACCAGTTTATCGATATCCTTACGCAATCAGGTTCTTCCAAAACAACGGTTTTTATCTCGATATTTTTGCAACCCAGATAGCATGAACATTCACCATAATGCATGATCCAACTTTATGTTATTTGATTTTTAGATTCTACATAAATTGTGTATGCATTATATTCATAATTGTTGAATTATATGAATTTGATATTGCCATGAATTGCATCAAATATGTGTTCATTTATTCAAGTTATACATGCAATTGAATTGAATTTTTTATTTTTTGGATTTGTTTGAACCCAAAGCCAAGACCATGGAGCCCCATAAGTCTCCAAACCCAGAACCTGACGCCATCATCGGTGTCACCATCGATTTCTAACATAAGCATGGTCTGCAACCATGCCTAGCCACCACAGCTGCTTTCTCAATGATCTAAAGTCATCCCCATCGAAATCATGGCTGAGATTTTTGAAATCTCGTCTGAGTTCAAAACCCTAACTCGAACTCGAGGGTTTCTTGGTTCGTTGACATCGAGTTTTGACTCCCCGTCACCTAGGAAAAGGTTTTACGGTGAACCATACCCCTCCGACTGCCCCAGAAGTGACGAGTCCGACATTCTTCCTTAGCAAGCACACCCAAAACACGGCTGCACTGTTCTTCTGATCCAAAAACCAAGCCTTTTGGCCTTTGGCTCTTCTCGGCCCAAATCTAAACTCGGATTTAGCGTTTAGATTTGTTGTCGCAACTCCTATCTCTCGGCCTACTTGTGATGTTATCCCAATTGGGCTTTGGTGTCACTGTGTCCTCACTACAATAGAACCAAGCCCTTGCAGGGCTCTAGGAGTTCCCTACACCCAACCACACCTGATCCCAGCCTGTAGCTAATGATCTGGTACTTCGGCTTGCGACATAATCGATCAGTGCCTATCTGTCTTGGGCCTGCAACCCAGCCTAGCCTAACGCAGCCTAATTTTTAGGCTTGGGCTGTACGTTTCACATTACTTAGCCTACCCGTGGGCTTTGACGTATCATTTTAGGCCCCGACTTTAATTGCCTAATTATATTTAGGCCCGTTGGGTTTTATAAT
This sequence comes from Pyrus x bretschneideri, assembly GCF_019419815.1. Lineage (NCBI taxonomy): Eukaryota > Viridiplantae > Streptophyta > Magnoliopsida > Rosales > Rosaceae > Pyrus > Pyrus x bretschneideri. The sequence goes on from NW_025999801.1 coordinate 1,645,663, forward strand.
TATTTCACCCACACTTTAAATTTGTTACAAAGTCTAAATAATTCATTCAATTATAATTATAGACCTGAAGTTCTATTTGCATATTTTCTTGTTACATATTGTTGTGTATATATTTGCGTTTGTCTGCAGGAACATGTGAACCTGAAGTTCATAATTATTTCGAAACCTGAAGTTTTTAGAAACATGCCTTATTTGAAAACTTGAAGTTTTCCTTAAAAACATCACCCATGAAAACCTGAAGTTTTTCATGCGAATTTTAACCAATACATGTCTATTTGAACCTGAATGTTCTACTCCTATGTGAATGGATTGATATTTTTCTCTATTACACTAGCCACATCTTGTCTATCTATTTTGTGATAGGAACATGTCGAATTTGAACAAACTCGACTTCATCGCTTTGGAGGTCTCTGGAAGGAACTACCTCACTCCACCTCACTGCAAAGAATTTATGTCCTGCCATTAAAGGTGAGACAGACAACTCGGTTGGCGAAGCTGAGAAAGCCATTGCATGATCTTCATGCAAAGACATATTCATGATTCCCTACAAACTGAGTACCTTGCTGAGAATGATCCATGAGCACTATAGGCCGCTTTGGCTGATCTCTTTGATCACCAAAATGACATCTTCTTGCCTGAAGCAAGATATGACTGGAAGTATTTGGGCTTCCAAGACTTTAAATATGTGAATGAATACAATTCTGAAATTTGTCGAATCTGATCACTTCTCAAGTTTTGTAAGAAAACTTTGACCGAAGAAGATCTCTTAGAGAATACCTATTCGACCTTCTCTGCTACTAATATTGTCCTGCAAGAACAATATAAAGCTCAGAAGTTCACTAAGTTTTCAAATTTGATCTCTGTTTTACTTCTTGCTGAAAAGCAGAATCAGCAGTTCATGAAAAATCATCAAGCTTGACATATTGGGGCGACTACTATGCCTGAAGCGCACTATAACACAAACCAACCCCCAAAAAGCCAAAAGAGGCATGGTAGGGGCTGCCAGAAGCCACCCTGACAAGGTCGATAGAGTCAAGGCCAATATAAAGGAGGAAACAAAGCCCAAAAGTGCCCTAACCTTACTCCTAAGGCTCCAAACTTCAAGAATAAGGGCAAAGCCCTTGAAACCATGGATGTATAAATGTCCTATCATTGTGGTTCAAAGGACCATTGGTCTCGTGTTTGCCAAGCTCCCAGAAGGTTGTAGCTAAATATCATTCTCGTCGTAAGAAGTTTGAATCAAACTTTGTGCAAATAGACGAACCGAAGAGTACCAAGATGGAGGTTTCTGACTTTCAAGAGGCTGTTACCGTTATGGAAGATTAGAATCTTAGACATAAACTATTTTTCTAGTTGAAATATAGACATTAAGGCCGAATTCCACAGTAGTGGCCGAACCTCACCTTGTGTTTTTTGGGTTAAATTTTGAACAATTTTCCTTTATGTTTGGATTATTTATTGGTGATTGTTTGTGGATATTAAGTTTTTAATTAATTACCGTCCTTGGATACTTAAATTTATTTTGAATGCATATTTAATTTTTAGAACTTTTATGCATGTGACCGATTCAAATTAATTTTTCATTCTAGGTATGACTAGTGGGAAGTTAGTTGTCTGGCAAATAGTGCAACCACGCACATCGTTTTGCATGAACGCATCTATTTCACTGACTTCATATCTAAGAATGCACCTCTGACAATCCTCTCATGCCCATCCAACCTGATCGAAGGATACGGTAAGGCACATATAATGTTGTCCAATGGTACAATTTTGACCATTGATGAGGCAGTTTATTCTCCGTGTTCTGGAAGAACGTTGTTGAGTTTTAAGGACATTAGAGATAACAATTACCACGTTGAAACCCACATAGAAAATATAGTTGAATTTATGACAAGATTCGTTCGAATCCTGCTCCACTAAACAGACCTTAGTTGCCATTTCGTTTAACTATGCTAAAATTATCGCCTTACATAAAGCAACTCGGGAATGCTTTTGGTTGATAGAAGTTATGGGCCACATTCGAAGCTTTTGCAATCTTTACCCCATCGTTGATGTCCCGATGACGATCTATGAAGATAACGCAGCATGCATCGAACAACTCAAGAAGGATTATATCAAAGGAGACAACACTAAGCACATTGTGCTGAAGTTCTTCTTCTCATATCAACAACAAGAGCATCAGAAGATTGAAGTCACGCAAATCCGTTCATAAGACAATCTGGCTAACGTGTTCACCAAATCACTACCGTATATGACATTTCAGAAGCTTGTTTAAGGAATTGGTATGCGTAACTATTTGAGTTGTAACATTGCTAGTTCTCTTTAGAATTATGTCAAACTCAATCTTAATGTACTCTTTTCCCATATGATTAGGAGTATCTTTCCCATTGGATTTCTATTACCTAACTAGGTTTTAACGAGGCACCCACCCTGGGTTGATCATATCCCTGATGACATCCCGTAGACGTTTCATTTGACTTTGCATTTCTCATGCATTTTTCCTTAGACTATAGATTTTGTCCCTACTCAGGTTTTTGCCATAACCTTAAGGTTTTTTAGTGAGACTTACTTCTTTATGCAAGTTCCTACCTTATTGAGAATAGCATTGTTCCCAGAATCAGTGCTGACGAGTCTACTTCCTCAACTTCTACATCATGCCGAACCTATCTTGAGTATTTACACACTCAAGGGGGGATGTTGTAAACTTTTCTAGTTTAAGTGTGATTGTGTAAATCCTAGATTGGATTTGATTCTAGTTAGTCTTTCCTATATGGACTTGTATTCCTTGGGGATGAAGGATTTCTTCTCTCTTTTATTACTAAAAATAAAGGCACTGCATATGAGGGAATAACACACACATTCCTCCATACAATTCTACAAACACATCTCTCTCTTTTCTCTCTTTGCCGCAGACCACCTTCCCCCTGTCAAATAAAATAGGCTATATTTTAATCTTTTTTAGGTCTTAAATTAGAACAGACAATGATCCAGTTTAAATATGATAAGCTATCGGATATGCATAAGCAAGTTATATTGAAAAAGAATTCTACAATGATGAGAGAAGGAACTTTGCATGGTCTTATGAGTAAGCTGGGCTACTCTCCTTTTTGCCTATTAGATTTATGGTGGAATTTCAACTTCCTTCAAATTAGGTTGTCCCACACTTGAAGCCCAACAACCACACGTGTACCATGTCACATCATTTGTGTTCTTCACGTGTTTGGCTTGAAAATTCGCCACACGTGAGGTGGCGTGTTGAGAATAAATATCATACTGATGAGAGAATGAACCTTGCATGGCCTTATACATAAGTTGGGCTACTTTACATATTACCAATTATATTTGTGGTGAAACTTCAACTTCCTTTATGGTATTAGAGTAGGTTGTCCCACATGTGAAGCCCAATGGCTACATGTGCACCATCTCATCGCATTTGTGTTGTCCACGTGTTTGGCTTGAAAATTCGCATTAAGAGTTTGACATTATTTATTCATACCCTAATAATGTGATTATGAGTATTGTGATAGAGAGTGATCATACTACATTGCAACTCCAATTGTATAGGTTCTCCAAATATTTTATATCGACATGAGGCCATGATATGCAGTTAGGTGTCAATCATGGTCTATGTTGGAACTAAAATTGCGCACATATGTTAATAGAGGCCAAATTCATCGAAATTGCCCATGATCTCTTGCAAGGGGAGAAAGGGGTTAATTAGAGGTGTAGTTGAATCTACGTTGACTGCCTACATATCTCCGAGAAGGAGAATCAAACCACTGGTGTAGTTCTGAGAAAGAATAATGTGATGTTTAATACATTGAGAACCATCCTTGTTGAATAGCTTATGACAGGGCATTAAGGAGATGAGTTCTCCATGGATGTATCTACGCGTAAACTGCGAAGTGTATAGAACACTAGCCTCTGTTCGACTTAGAGAAAATATAAGAGAGATGTATCTGTAGTTTTCATTAATTGATTTATTCTAGAGATAAATGCCCAAGCAAGGGTATTTATAAAATCTTCAGAGTCCTTGTAGGGAGAGTAGTCCCAATTAAATTGGGAGAATATCTAGAAGGGAATCTAGGATAAGATATCCAACCTTTGTTGGATCATGACTACTTGCCTAACCTCCAAACTATCATAATTTGACTTGAACTAAGGTTTCCTTACTTGGGAGACAAGTAATATCTTTAACGTGCTTAAGCCTAGTTTGTCTAACTACTACTACCTAACTTCACTTGGTATTCTAATTTCGTTTGACTAGTCCGACCTAACTAAGGTTAGTCTGATCTGACTATGACTATTTGACTAAGAAGGCTAGCTAGTCAGACCTGACTAATATGCCTATAAAAGTAACTTGTTCCAATCCACATCAGTCTCTCAGCTTGTTCGCTTGAGTGTCACGTGCTATGAGCATTTTGGTCCTTTTTGCCACCCAAGGTGCCACGTGTCATGGGTATGGAAAATCGTGGCCCCATATTCTATAAGCCCCCAATGATAATTATTATTGTCTTCACTAAGATGATGAATTCAAAAAATATTTTAAATTCATGTAAACGATTAAAAGAACATCTTATTACTCATTGTCTCGCCAATTAGAACCTAATAGATCCCATAGCCAAGGATGGGATGAACACAAAATGATGTAGTAGTTAGTTTGATTAATTTGATTGAGGTCAAAATTAAATTGAAATAGTTTCAATTAATTAATTTGACATTTATACGTCTTAATAGGCCTTATAATAGCTTTGGGATTAGTCGGGTCTATAGTGTTTGAACCCATTGTGTTTATTTAAATTATTATAAGATGACTTGAAGAACAAATGTGGTCCAAAAAGTCCATTTTCCCATTTTCGCCAAACTTTGTAGAGGGAGAGACTTTGTATCTTGACACAAATTCTTATATTCTCACTCATCCGCTTAGTTTTTATTAAGTGATGCATGCCTTTTAAAAAGAAGCAACTAGAGAGAAAAAGAAAAGAGTTTCTTAGAGAAAAGTTCAAGCTCCATCAAACTTGAACTTAAGCGTGAAAATATGACTCCTTCACCATAAAATTGGGTGCACTGGCTTCCACTCTTTCTCTAGGTCTATTATTCATCTCAAACACTAAAAGGTGTAGAGACATTAGAGTTTTTACTTTAGAACATAAAGGACAATCTAGGCAAGGTGGATCCATGTGGAGAGGAATTGGTGAAATACCTACATAGGTCTTGAAATCAAGATCCAAAGGTTAGTGTTTATATTCATCTCTTTGCTTTGATTTTGAAAAATCATGTGGATACACTAACAAAATCTTGAAGGGGCTTTAGTTTATTAAACATAGCCTTTGCTTCTATTTGCCTTATCTAGATTTGCATTTTGATTTAATTGTTAGATCTAGCCATGCATGTTAGATTATATGTTAAAATTCTGATATCTTAAGCATCCCTAAGAATTAGAATAGTATGTCTTCAAGATTTGCAAATAGCAAGGGATTTATATTAGCTAGAAATGAACTACAACAAATTATTTGGAGGGCTACAAATGATTAGATACAATCCTTGCTCCATACATAGATTGAAAAAATTCACATACTCTAGAGAAATCTATATCTAAGATTGAGCTTTTATATAGACAAGAACAGATAAACAGAACTGTGTATTTGTTCCTGAAGAGACAAACTAATTCTTTAATTTGAATCGAAAAAGGTTATATCAAATCAAATAGTATTGAACACACATTTCTATGAACGGTCACATACCAAATGAAGCACCATTTAATAAGAATCAAATTCTCTAACATATATGATACACGCGCACACACACACACCATAGATCTGGAAGATTCTTACCTTACTGTTGTGCCTGGACTCCGATCGACCTTCAAATTTAAGTTCTTTTTGGCATGGATCTCGTCTCAAACCTCAAAATTTAAGTCTTAGATAGATTCGACTCAAGGTTTATAATGGCTTGAGAAATTTTGGTTGCAATTTCTTCCCTTTTTAGTTTGGTGTAGGCATGTATGACGGTGGAGAGAACAAGAAATCTAGAGAAAAAAATTTCTCTGTTTGGGGCAGTTGGAAAATCTCAGTACATGATGATTATATAGTGTCTCAGTCACTAAAAGTTTTCTCCAAAGACCCTAGCTAAAAACCCCTTCAATAGTTCATTAATTGAACTTTTTTCATTTTACTTAATTGTTATCTCAAATCAAGCCCAAAACAATAAATTAATTAGTATGTGGCTCCACTTTTGTTGACTGTCGTGTCGAGTCACGTAAGACTCTTTTTCTTGGCATATTCTCGTAGTACTCATCGCTACGAACGTGTGGCGTAAACGGAACGTAGTTTAGAGTTATAATGAAAGAGTTATTAACAAATGAAGTTAGCACTAGATGGTCATTTGAACATTTTCTGGAAAGCTCCAGATTTTTGGAGCAAAATCTGGAAAGCCACGTGTGTGGCCCAAATTAAAGGAAATGAGAAATGGACGAATGAGAGAAAAGATAAAGGAGAGAATAAGGGAGAGGTGAGGACGAATGGAGAGAAGGGAGAGGGTGAGTGACCAATTAAAGAGGAGAGAAAGGAGCAGAAAAAAGAGAAGGGGATGCATCGAATCACCCTTAACCCGGTTACACCCAGCCAACCCACGCAACCCAGTTTTGACCCTGGGCTAATTTCGGCAGTTCTCTTCAATTTTTTGACAAATTGTTGCCAATCAACTTGGCGTCATCCCAACTTCCATTCCCACCTAAGTTTGATGGCTAGTGGTTGTGATTTCATGGCGAACACTCTCGTCTGCTCCGAAAGCGCCCACGGCGGTGAATCCACCATTCCTAAAATGATTTCGTACAATTGCCACCGTCAACATACTTCCCTTAAGCTCAAGAACAATACCCAATCATTGGTTGGAGAGTCAAAGTAGATTTGAGGACAAATCAAGAATCACCCTTTTTAGGGTTTTTTACGGGTTCAAGTGAAATTGGGGCTTTTTCCGGCCAAATTGGCCTTAGTCACAGGTATGAAGGTTGCTCCACTCATTGAGATCTTCATTCCTGTAAAATTTGGGAATTTTTGGAGTTGTTGGATTTTCCGGTTAGTCAGGGCGACTGGCCACCATGTGCGGCAGCGTGTGGGGGAAAAACTCGAGGTCCCTCTTTAGGTTTTCAACTTGCCAAATCTGAATCCGCCATCTGTTTACCAAATTCTAATGTTTTAATAGAGTTTTACTAAAAGGTTCCTAACTGTGTTTAGGCGCGTTGGCGGGAAATGATCACATATTCTATACTTAGAGCGGCTTTTGGGCAATGGAAAACTTGTGAGTGGACCCCTTCTTAACTTTATATTTTTATAAACTATTAACCTAGCATGCATTTCATATTACATGCATTGAATATGCTTTATATTATGTTTTCCGAATTTTTATAATTATGATTTATTGAAATTACGTCTTACTAAAGAGTATGAATTATTGGATTTGCATATATTAATTTCTATGGTTTTCGTATATAATTTATATTACAAATTTACAAATATGGTGGATTTACAGATATGGATTTATATGGTTATGAAGATAGTTCGAGCTTTGATACAATTTTTGATATATGTTTTTAGTACTTACCTATTGGGTTATGATACATCACATCTGCACACCACGGGTATTGTCTATGGCCATAGGACACAGATGATGGAGGATTGAGATATGATATATTATATACCCCCAGCTTCACTGCCGAAAGCGGTGTCGAACAGCTTCACTAGCCACGGCTAATGTCGGTGTGGATGTATGCTATTTTATACAGCTTTACCTTTGGGTGATGGATATGTTGTACAGCTTCGCCTTCGAGTGATGGACAGGTACTGCCTTCGGGCGACTATGATACCCCTAGTTGAATACTTCACGGATATGATTTACAGAGGTTTTACAAATGTTTTACATGGCATGCTAGGGTTTTTCATAATACCTATATGTAGTATTATATATATGTTTTCAAAACAAGGGGTTACTATGTTCATAAAGAAAACGGTTTTTCTATTATTAATAATATTATTATTATTATAAACTTTGGTCCACTCACCTTTTCTGTTTTTGCGCCCCTTCAAGAGTTAGGATCGAGGCCCATGGTCCCATTGTTAGGGTACTTCGGCTTAGTTATCCTTGAGTCGTCTCAGTGTAGGTATCATTTCCTTGTTCGTATTTTTTTTTATAGTCACTCTTTCATATTATTCTTAGTTAGTTGTATGCTCTAAACATGTTTCTGCTTTTGTTTAATCTTGCTAATTACATATCTTTTATTGATGAGCATGTTCAAAATGGCTTCGTCACCCTCGGGTGTTGGCCAACACGTGCCTACCCTGGTACGTGGGAATATCTGTGTTGGGGCATGTCAGTTTGATATCAGAGCATACTTAGGATTTCCTCCTACTCTAGTAGTGTCTCGGCCTTGATATCATTTGGATGTCACGGCTTCTATATGTTGATGTCATTCGGCACGATTGTGCAATCCTCATTCTGTGTGAATAGTCATATCCTACTTGAAATATAAGAAATTCATGTTGGGATCGTGCCTCAAGTTGATGAAATTGTTTGATGAACGGCTTTCAGCATCAGAACGATACTCTGCAACATGCGTTCCCTAGGAATGGCAGGCAGAGTCGGTCCCACATAGAGATGATGTGGGTTAGAGGAAACCTCAGTGGGATGAAGTCTAGTCGGGATCGGTTGAAGATTGGGTGCTATGTTAGTACTCTGTGACATGTATTATTTTAGAATGGCGGTAGATTTGTACCTGTTAGAAGGTTACACATGATAACCAATGTTCTTGTTAGAGAAAATCTGAAAAACACCAGTTGTAGGCAAAGTTAGTAGGTATCTGTGGGGTAGATCGAATCAGTTCTTTAGACTTGTTATTTCCATTGAAGGAATTCGTGTGAACCTTAAGCAAATTTTTCAGTGATTGTTTTATCGATAATATCTCTACCAACTCCAACCACGAGGTCAGTTAGCAAAGATCAACATTCAGCTGTATACCGAATCTCTTAAATGTAGACCTTGTTTGGATTTTGTATCTTACTTGGGAGACATGAGCGCAGCAGAAGATATTCTTATCAAATCAAAGGTTGTGAAGGTTGCAAATCGAAAATCCTCTTGAGTGTCGTGAATTATGAAATATCATTAGTTTTGTCGATCCTATCGACAGTTACCAGTAACTCTTTGACCATAGTCTTATTTCCATTTCCTTTGGTTAGGAAAACAAGTCAGTTTTGTTTGAGATGTTACCTCATCCTACCATTGTTCTTATACTCTTCGTTGCCACTTATAAGTTTTGAATCTTACGATGATGTTTTGCGGAAGGGATAGTTGTGTACTGATACAACATATCGGGTAACGCATTTAACTTTTGATGGTTGGGACCACGTGATGTGAACTGTCCTATTTATGACCTTGAGTCATCTATTATCATCCTGGTTTAGAAATTCGATAACACATCTTCTTGGAGAAACGCGTCAGATCATTATTAACCTCACAAACTTTCCAGTTTTCCTCATTGGAAAGTAATTAAATCTCAGACTACGGCATTAGGTAGGATATAGCAATGTCTACGATTGCACCATTGTGTACTACCCCGATTGTGCAATTGTAGTTACTAACAATCGTAGTAGAAAAGCTCTTAGGCACCAAATGCTGTTCAATCAATTCTATTTTCAAAATTGTCAGATTCTTTGATGTTTAGGTTTGCATCAGCTCTGTTCGTAACCTTAGTTTCACCTTTTACTACTAAAAGATATCTTAGCAAATCTTGGGTTACTCTTATATTCTCCGTATCATTTTTGAATTAAACATATTGTCCGGGAAGACCACTTAGATGTTGAAATTGTCAATTGAGGTCAGCAATCCTTAAATCACCCAATCAACACCCTTTTGAGCGAATCATCACTGTTGGTGATTTAATATTCGTGAAGCTACCTTGTAATGCATTTTTGTAAATTTGGGTCAAGGAAAAATCTATGTCTTCATTCGTTAGTTTTCATTAGACTATCATTTAAGTTGAGTTAGTGTTCGACCATTTCAATCCCTATCACATGATCAAGTTAGATACTTACACGCATTTAAGCATCGAAATTGTATATTCAATCTAGATATATTGTACTTTAGATATAATGAACTTGTTCTGACTTTCAAATTCTTTAATGTTCTTTTAGCCTTCTCGACATGGTTTCTCGCTCAATCAGTGACAAATTCACAATCGATCAATTTGATGGATGCGTGTACCCAGTTTCATATTGATACTAGCAGGTACATTTGAAGAATAATCTTCTTACGAGCCTACCAGACTTATCAAGAAGAGTTTCATGTGATCCTGAGGATGTTGAGCAGTAGTTCAGCATGGTATCGGCGAAAGTATAAATGTAGGTTTTGAGCTTGGCGATTGTAGCGTTAATTTCCATTGTGGCTCAAGACTGCAACTATCATTTGCAGAATATGGTTAGAGTTATGGTTTTTCTAATTCAGGTATTCAGACCTTATACCTTCGATTTAGAGAGTGATCATCGTAACTAGTCCTGAATGAAATGTTTTATAACAAGTGTTCATCCAAATGCATTTCCCACTACTTCACTCTAGGACTTGATGGCTCAGGCGTATGTGGATGGCGATGCACTCCTAATAGCGTTGATTGGTACACTTTGGGGCAATACGAGAGCACGATCGAGGCTTGAATCGGATGATCTAGGTATATTGTCACATGAAGGAAAATTTGGCAGTTTGGCATCCTTGGAAACTTCTCACTCACTTAACGAGACAACAATGAGTTATCGGCATTACAGGTTATAGACTGTAATATCAACGGCTTAATTGTTGTGTTCACTAAGCAAGTGGGCAAGTCGGCTAGTCTACGACACAGTTGCTAATTAATGATGGTTGGGATTCGACTGATAACACACACGCTCATTCACGAAGTACTCAACAACGCCCATTTTCGTTTTTGGTCTTCACTTTTCATGCAAATATTTTAAACTATATTACTTTATTTATATGTGTTTCCGCATTACAAGTTTTGGGTGAGTTACTTCCATTTTTAATTTTCAACTTCATACAAGTATTTTAATCGTATGTTTCTATATATCTATTTCTTGTTGTTATCATATTATATGCATATATTTTTGACCTTGTGCTATTATGTATTATTACATATTTTCGACTCTACATTTTAGATTATAATTATACTACTCTATTATCGAGGAAGGATGACGGTATGAGCTTGGAGGCATGAAAGAGAAATAATTGCAATCCGATCAAGACAGAATGTCATTCTCTTTTATGCAACCGTGCTAACTTGATACACACACACACACACACACATTTTCTCTCTATTTCCAAGTATTTTACATTTAGCAAGTTATTTTAAATTTCAGGGATGAAATTTTGTTAAGGCAGTATATTGTAACGACCCGTTCCCAATTTTATGGTTTTTATGATTTTAATAAGTGAATTTACGAAAATGTCCTTCGAGGCAAAGTGTTGACTTTTGTTGACTACCGTGTCGTGTCACGTAAGACTCGTTTTCTTGGCATATCCTCGTAGTACTCATCGCTACGAATGTGTGGGCGCAAACGGAACACAATTTGGAGTTATAACGAATGAGTTATTAATGAATGAAGTTAGAGACTAAATGATCATTTGAACATTTTCTGGAAGGCTCCAGATTTTTGGAGCAAAATCTGGAAAGCCATGTGTGTGGCCCAGATTAAAGAAAAGGAGAAATGGACGGATGAAAAAGAAGATAAAGGAAAGAAGGAATGAGAGGTGAGGATGAATGAAGATAAGGGAGAGGGTGAGTGACCAATTAAAGATGAGAGAAAGGAGGGGAAAGAAGAGAAGGGGATGCACTGGATCACCCTTGACCTAGTTACACCCAGCCAACCCGCTCGACGGTTTTGGCTTGAGGCTAATTCTGGTGGTTTTCTTCGATTTTCCGACAAATTGTTGCCAACCAACACCACCAATCAACTTGGCGTCATCCCAGTTTCCATTCCCACCTAAGTTTGATGGCTAGTGGTCGTGATTTCATGGTGAACACTCACATTGGCTCCAAGGGCACCCACGGCAATGAATCCGCCATTCGTAAAACGATTTCGTGCAATTGCCACCATCAATGTACTTCCCTTGAGCTCAGGAACAATGTCCAATCATTGGTTAGAGCATTGAAGTCGATTTGAGGACAAATCAAGAATCACCCTTTTTAGGGTTTTCGACCGGTTCAAGTGAAATTGGTGCTTTTCCGGCCAAATTGGCCTTAGTCACAAGTATAAAAGTTGATCCACTCATCAAGATCTTCATTCTTGTAAAATTTGGGAATTTTTGGAGTTATTGGATTTTTCGGCGAGTCGAGGTGGCCGGCCACCACTCACGGTGGCACGTGGGGGAAAAACCCGAGGTCCCTCCTTAGGTCTTTCAATGTGCCAAATCCGAATCCACCATCCATTTTCCCAAATTCTAATGTTTTAATAGAGTTTTACTAAAAGGTTCCTAATTGTGTTTAGGCGCATTGGCGGGAAGTGATCACATTCTCGATAGTTCGAGCGGCTTTTGGGCAATGGAAAACTTGTGAGTGGACCCCTTCTTAACTATATATTTTTATAAACTATTAACCTAGCATGCATTTCATATTACATGCATTGAATATGGTGGATTTATGACTATGGATTTATTATGGTTATCAAGATGGTTTGAGCTTTGATACGAGTTTTGATATATGTTTTTAGTACTTACCTAGTTGGTTATCATACGGCACATCTACACACCACGGGTATTGTCTATGGCCATAGGACACAGATGATGGAGGAGTGAGATATGATATATTATATAACCCCAGCTTCACCACCGAAAGCGGTGTCGAATAGCTTTACTAGCCACGGCTAGTGTCGGTGTGGATATATGCTATTTTATACTGCTTCACCTTTGGGTGATGGATAGGTTGTACAGCTTCACCTTCAGGTGATGGACAGGTATTGCCTTCGGACGAGTATGATACCCCTAGTTGAGTACTTCACGAATATGATTTACAGAGGTTTTACAAAAGTTTTACATGGCATGCTAAGGTTTTTCATAAAACCTATATGTAGTATTATATATATGTTTTCAAAACAAGGGATTACTATGTTCAAAAAGAAAACTGTTTTTCTATTATTAATATTATTATTATAAACTTTGGTCCACTCACCTTTCTGTTTTTGCGCCCCCTCAGGAGCTAGGATCAAGGCATATTGTCTTGTCGTCAGGGTACTTCGGCTTAGTTATCCTCGAGTCTTCTCAGTGTAGGTATCATTTCCTTATTCGTATCTTTTTATAGTCACTCTTTCATATTATTCTTAGTTAGTTGTATGCGCCGAACATGTTCCTATTTTGGCTTAATCTTGTTAATTACATATCTTTTATTGATGAGCATGTTCAAAATAGCTTTGTCACCCTTGGGTGTCGGCCAACACGTGCCTACCCTGGTATGTGGGAGTATCGGGGTTGGAGCGTGTCAGCAACGGGTTTCGAACCATTGGGCCACCAGCTCGTGGTTGCTCCATTTTAATTTCGTATCTTCAATCTTAATTCTTTTTTAATTTTACATATATTAAAAAAAATTCTTCTCTTCTCATCTTACTTTTATGGCTTGTACCTTGAATACAAACCTATTGAGCATAGGAAACAAGTTCTTATTAAGAGGGAGACGGACAGAGACGGAGACAGGTCGCGATGGAAATAGAGCAATTTTGTCTTCATGAGCTTCGTTGGTTTTCGGTAAAAAGCCCGGCCCTCAGTCAGTCCCTTAGTGAGTTAATTACAGTTCTACCCATCAAAGATTAAAATCCAATGGTAGGGATGGTGTATCAGGAAGGGTAATTTTGTTCTCTAAGTTTTGAGCGAATTAGGGGGTAGCCGGGTAGGTTTGCATTTGTTGTCATTCAATGAGGGTTTCGGGGATGGAGGCTCTGAGATAGAGAGGAGGCTCTAAGATAGAGAGAGAGAGAGAGAGAGAGAAGGGGGAGGGAGACAAACAGAGATGGAGATAGATCGCAATAGAAAGAGAGCAAGGGGGAGGGGTAGGGGTCTCAGTGTCGTTGCTGCAGATGGATTTCACAAGTGGCAGAGTGAGGATGGTCTGAGAAATATAGGGGTCGTTAGGATTTGAGAAAGAGGGGTAGGGGTCACGAACAAAGACAACTGAGGGTGATGTGTGCCGGATCTTGCGTTGCATGCTAGGATTTCCAAAGATAAGTTCGTTTTTTAAATTCAATTCTTTATTGTTAGCTTAGATTGTCAACATTTCTGCCTTTTTACTGTGAATTATTTTCGAATTTTTTAGTACTGTTAGGTCAGGTTTTGGGGGATGGATGTATCTCTATTTATTCCCTTATTTGTTTCATTTTCTCTCGTTTTGGGGATTCATCTCTCTGTTCTGTGTATTTGTTCTTTGTTTTAAGGTCAATTGTTTTTTTTTTTTTTTTGGGGTTTTTTTTGTGATTTTCAGTTCGTTAATTTGTGACTTTATGTTTAGATTTTTCGTTCTTATATGATCAAATCAGTATTGGGTTTTGGTTGTTGCAAGGGTAACAGAGAACCCTAAACTCCCAGAAATCGGTATTTTCATTTGTATTAATGAATTTCCATTTTCTCTTCCAAAATAATTTGTTAAATGGAAATTGTTTTCTTTTTGCTAAAGGTGGTGCAGAAATTGGATTTACATCAAATTTCACTCTTAGGAGAAGCCAAATAAGTTATATGCATCATCTACATCAGGTTAATTAAATGAAATCAAATCAAATTCCCCTACTTTATCATGATTTCTCAAGAAAATATCAGTATGCAAAACTGTTGTTTGTAAGAGAACATTACCCTCTATATCTATATACCATTATATGCATCATATATGCATATGAAGTAACTTAGAAATGAAAGACACACAGCCAGTGTGTCATGTGCGTGTCTTACAAAAAGAGAGACATTGAGAGAAATAGCTTAATTTGAAACGATCCAGGAAGAATATAAATGAAGATTTTGTATGGGTTCAAACAATCATCATAGGTTATGTTCCAACTGACTGATGTTGCAACAGATACCTAATGCCTTCTATATTATTGTCCGAGTGGGAAAGTGTTTTTTTGTTGAGGTAAATGAACCATACTAATGCAAACAGAATGAAAATTAAAAGCCTTTAACTAAAATGGATGGGTTAGGATTTTTAATGGAAAAGACATTTAGCTAATGTTCACTTGCACTTTCTCAAGAACAATGCCCTCTGTGTTGGAAGCGCGAAGGATTCGTATTAATGAATTTCCATTTTCTCTCCCAAAACAATTTGTTAATTGGAAATTGTTTTCTTTCTGCTGAAAGGTGGCGCAAAAATTGAATTTACATCACAACAAAGAAAAGCAAAAGGCTTTGAAAGCAATCTCCGGCCTTATAGGTATCAGTTATTTTTTTTAAGCATGTTGGCTTAATTTGGCTCTATGAAAAACTTGAAACTCATTCATCAACATCTACTGAGTTCTTTGTATTGGTTGAGAAACTCTCTTTGAAGAGAATGGATTGGAGCTTGGTTTTTAGCCATGGTTTCAGGCACATTCTTCAAAATAGGACTAAATGGAAAAGAAAATTTGTCCAGTTTTATGTTTTTATATCAGTCTACTTCTATGAAAAAATATGAATGAGTTGTCAATTAATAATTGAGGCTGAGATAAAGAAGGCCTTTCTCACCTTTGATGCAGGGCGGACAACAAAAATATTTTTCCGTCTCTCTGTGCCTGATTTTTATTTTTTTATTTTTTTTATTTTTTTTATTTTTTTTTTTGGGGGGGGTGGAGTGTTTGGTTGCCGGATTTGATTTGTTTTTTTCTTTCAGGAAAAGCTGGGGTTCGAATTTTGGGGTTTTTGCATACAAGATTGGAAGCCCTTTCTTATCAAGATATATAATTTCTGTTTTTCTTATTATATCGTTTGTTGAACAAATTTAAATGTTTTGGGGTCCTGTTCCATTTGTACATCCGTTTTCTGTAAATTTTTTATTTTGTTCCTGCGTTTGGATATTGAGTGTAGCTGTAGTTTTTTTGTGCTTTTGTGTGTAGGCTTCCAAGCTTTTTGTGCTTGGGCTATATAATTTCAGATTTTCCTTTTGATTTTTCTTATTTATACCCTTATTTGTTTCATTTTCTCTCATTTTGGGGATTCTTCTCTCTATTATGTATTTGTTGTTTGTTTTAAGCTTAGTTGCCTTTCGTTTCTTTTGTGGGTTTTCAATTTGTTAATTTGTGACTTTGTGTTTAGATTTTTCTTTCGTATGTGATTAAATCGGTATTGGGTTGTTGAAAATATTATTTTTTTCTGCTTAAGCTTCTTGCTCATTTTTCTGGGATTTTAGGCTTTTGGTTGCAAGGGTAACAGAGAACCCTAAAATCCCAAAAATCAGTATTGGCATTTGAATTAATGAATTTCCATTTTCTTTCCCAAAACAATTTGTTAATTGAAAATTGTTTTCTTTCTGCTGAAGGTGGTGCTGAAATTGGATTTACATAATGACAAGGAAAAGCAAAAGGTGTTGAAAGCAGTCTCCACCTTACAGATATCAATTACTTTTTTAAGTATGTTGGTTAAATTTGGCTCTGTGAAAAATATTAGAAAATAATAAAAAAGTAAAAACAAATTCTGAATTATTTCATTCATCATCACCTAGAGTTCTTTGTATTCATTCAATCTGTTTTTGTAATTGTATTACAATTTTACCCTTCAGTACACATGGGAAAACATATGAAATCTACATCATGTTATGCATAATTTAGTCCAAATGTCAAACTTTAAATTTTCAAATCTATTAAATATCTAAGTTTGTTACTTTGCATGATTTGCTCCATGTGTTGCTCTATACTATAGTCATCCAAAAGATATTTTATACATATTTTGCTATGTGATTTAATGCATTTTTTGCTCCTTTAATGATCTAATTTTGTTTTTCCCACTAAAAGGGAGATGCAATTCAAGCAACCATGAAACCCTAGGACATCCGATTCTTTTTGGAGCGTCTAAAAGTTGGATTCGGGTATGAGATAGATAAATTTCGTGTTATCTACAACAAGACATCAAGCAAAATTGTCCTTCATGATGTCATGGTTGAGTTGAACAAAAACACTTCCATAGTCCCTGTTGAGAAGCCAAATCAAGTGATCCCGATGCATTGGTTTAATTTAATTGAATTTGATGAGCTTCATAAGAAAGTCAATAGAGATGTAAACCTCACAGGTAAAGCATCTAATTTTGACTATTTCCAATACTCTAAAATCATTATTCTTAGTTTTTAACTAAATTTAGCTTAAACTGGTTCTTACAACTACATCATATGTAGATGTTTTTTTGTTGTTTGATGGCTTTACAACCGATTGAGAACATGACTGTGCAAAATATCAAAGTTGAGAAAAAGCGAGACCTCCAACTTCAAAATAATAGGTGAACTATACTTCTCTTAAACTGTGATTGCATATTTTTACATATATAGCCATATGAAAATTACATAGAAAGTTCTTACTCCATTTTATAATTGTAGAGGTGAACAAGTTACAGTGACCCTATGGGCAAAAACTACAACAAGCTTTTAAGAGGATGCATTGCAGTCGCTTTCGCTGCCTGTCTTTGTTGTTTTGACTTTACTCAAAGTGAAGCAATACAAAGGTTATACCTTAAGAATGTCTATACGTGATCACTTTACTTTTGTGTTTATAATTGTTGTTATCTTTATATTTATAGGAAATCCTATTATGGAGAGCATAGAATGAAAAGTTTGTATTCTCAATCCTAATATCCTACAACTTTCATAATATAAACAAGAGTGAGTGTAACGTTCCGTCCCGAAATAATTATTTCGGAAAATAATATCGGTGATAGGCCCCCAAACCGAACTCTTGTTTAGTTAATTACCATTAAACACAATTCTTTATGTACATTTATTAATCACACACCAAATCTATAACCAAAGTTTACTTACCAAAAACATAAGATGAACATTCATCTTATTCACCAAATTTCTTTTCATAATTCAAATTCCCTACAAAACAAATTATTTAAGAAATTCTTAATTTCTTTCAAAACCTATAGCTAAATTTATTTGACCAAGCAGAAGTTAAATTTATACTAAACACCCAATCCCTTTTCTTCTTTCAAAATTTCGATAAAGGTTTATCTTAGTTACTTTTAAGGCTGCATCTAACTCCTGTTAGACTACCTACGTACCCTTGAACGAGATCAAGTCTTTGGTAGTTCATCATTCAATCTTAATCCATTTCGAATTATATTCCAAATAAACGAAATATCCAACATTAGTCTAATGATTGAATCACCTCCAATGGATACCAAATTCATATTTAGAATATCCAAATTTGTACGAAATGGCAGCGTCGGCCCATTGGCCATGCGCCATCGTGGGTGGCGGTTTCAGGCGAGCGGAAACCCCAAATTCCGACCAACACTAAAAATTATCAAATTTCAAAGGCAAGTAGATCTCAGTGAGGAGAGAAATTTTCATACCTATGCCCAAGTCCAATTTGACAGGGAAACACCCCAAATAGTCCTCAAACCACTTGCCCTAAAAATGGGTCGTTTCAATCCATCACTTCCGGTGCTCTGCCGCCCCTAAGGTGGTTTGGGCTTTGTTCCTGGGCTCAAGGGAAGTTCAATGGTGGTGGAGATCGAAGGAATCTGTTTCCAAAATGGCAGATTGAAGATATAGGACCCTCGCACCCACCAATACAGGTTTCACCAAATTCAAACCAATTTCATAAATTTTGGGGTGGAATGGGTAGAGGGAAAGACTAGGTTCAAAGTATGGATCATTTTGGCATCGGTCCCTTCATCAACGGTGGCCAGAATCGGAAAATCTGATCGAGTCAAGTCGGCGAGTCATAGAGGATCCGGTTCTCTTTCTTTCTTCCGCCTCATTTCCCCTCCTTTCCTTGTTTTCTGATTGGGCGGTCCCCATCCCTCCCCTCTCTCCTTTCTCTCCTTCCCCTTTCATGTCAGCCACCCACGTGGCATTCCCATTGCTCTAGATTTTCTGGAGCCTTCTAAAATAAATGGCAAAATGAATATTTTGTCCTCAACTCTAATCGTTAATAACTTCTTCGTTATGATTCTGTTTCACAAACAGCTTGCGCCTATGTGCTTGTGAGATCGAGCTCTATTCAAAAATATAAATGGTGACCTCGAACGGTCTACGGATTTTAATTAATTAATTTCCAAACTTCACTCTTCGTAACTAATTTAATTAAAATCTAAATTCAAATAAATTAATATAAATTCTCGAGAAATAACATAAAATCTCAATAATACAAATACGTAAATTATAATAATTTCTGGAAACAAAATTTTAAAATTCCTCAATTAAAATTTTCATAACCTTAAATTGATTTATTTTCGATTTTCTCCACATATTCATAATTATGAATATCTAATTCGTATATCTAAATTTTCAAGGTATTATAGTGAGTGAACAAACCTTATTTAATGTTTTTTATTTTTTTCATTTATATTTTTACCGTCTATATTCTTGGACCTAAAAATGTGAAAATCAAGATTGAATACCTCAAAACACCCATTGAAATTCTACCGACTTCTGCTGAAAAGTACGGAAAGGCTACTGTTATGACTGATTTTGAACAGAAGACAATTGAACAATTGCTTCTTCTTGATCCAGCATTAAACAAGGTCAATCCACCATCACTAAATTATCTCTTGTTTTATCAATTGTATTTTGCAACTGCTTCGCAATTAATTGTTTTTTCTAATTTGGAAATGACATATTGTTTCTTAGTCTATATTGTGTTGTGCATACAAAGTGTCATGTTATTTGTTTCTTTGTTCATTTATAAGCTTTAGTACAAAAAATTAAACAACTTATCTTTCACGACTCAATATAAATTTTCCAAAATGTAATCTCATGTCCAAAATTTGTATTCTATTTTATAATTTGGGTGGAAATACATTTTCTGGGGTGCAAGTGTCAAATTTGGGAGTTTATTCTTAAATGTCTTTTGTATTTGAAAATTTTATATCATATCAAAATACAAGTTTCATATGTCCAACAACAATTGTCAGTTACAATCTGACCAAGGGATGGTGGTACAAGTCATGCCCGTATTGCCACAAAAGTATGAAAAACACATATGGAACCTTTCAATGCTTTGAACATGGGCCACTCAGAAAAATGCCTGAGCTATGGTAATTTCCTAATTTATTTTTTCTACGTTCTTTATATCTCTTTGCAATAAATATGGTTTTTATTGCAAGCATTTTTTTAAACTGCTAAACTCACGTCATAATATCTTCGCCTTTTATTTAGGTTTAAGATGAATTTTATTGTGGATGATGCCGCAAATTAATTCAAATTCTTAGTGATGGGAAGGACTGCTAAAAAACTTCTGGGTATTTCTTGCCACTCTTTGGTCATAGAAGAAGGCCATGATGACTCTTCTGTGTTGCCGCCGCACTTCCAAAAATTGGTTGGCAGCATCAAAAAATTCTAGGTCCGTTTTGGTAATCAAAACAATGAGTTTGGCAACACTGACTTTGTTGTTCATGGAATAGTTGAGGAACAAGCGTCATTTGACCCAAAACTTAGTTTGATTATACCGCGTACACCTACTAGCAACACTGGGAAACAAGTCATTGATGCAGCAAACCCTCTCCCTTTTACGACCATGCAATCGCAGACTCAAGAAATCCAATCAGTTGTGACAAACAAGGTTGTAAAAAGGACACTATTTGTTGAAAATGAACCTTCAAAAGCTCACATGTTAATTTTCTCTTTCAAATAACGTTGGTATCTCATTTAACAAAAACATCATGCATGCACTTTACAATGTTCATTTCCATCCTTTTTAAATTTGACATGTTTTCACAGCAAACATGATGAGGGGAGCCAACCACCATCTGCTAATTTAGCTAGAATCTCTGCGAAATTCTCTGACTTGGTTGTCCCAAAAGTTGAACTTGCAGACAAAATTCCTATCAGTGCATTAAGAAGTAGATCACATACAAAGAAAATCAAGGACAGGTATAATGAGATATTGTTTACAATAATATATGCCAACTTGGACCATTATTGAATTTTTGTTCTGGTTTGTTGCTTCGTGTTGGAGATGTTCATTTGCAAAAGAAATGAGCTATAGAAGACTTCATCATTGACTGCTACAAAGGATCAAATATTTATATTTTTTTTGGCCATTCCACTACTATAGATATGTACTTTTTGGGCATTCCATACTAAAGCTACCTAATGCACATACCATAAGAACATGTCTTATTATTTTTGCAACTGTTGGAACGGCATCAAGCCTTGCAGGACATGTATTTTGTCATGTTTCATGCACAAACAAAATATGTGTAAACTGCATTGTACTTCAGTCTTTGATGCAAAGACACTATATTTTGTCATTGCAACTTTTGTCAATGTAAACTTTCCTTCAAGTAAGTTTGATTGTATATTGGCTCTCGATGTCAACTTAATAGAGTGGCAATGTAAACTGAACTGCTTATTTTATGTATCAATGCACTTATCTCTTGCTTTTTCTTTTATTTGGAGATAATTGTGTAAATTTGTGGATATTATTCATGGTTTGAAAACCCACAGCAAAGCACAGGCATTCCTGCTAGTTGTAAACAAAATCCCAATATTGGTCCACCTAGGAAACCAAAGTTCAACTTTGAACAATCCAATTACAACAATCTTCACCGTAGAAAGAAACTAATGTTGGAAGATTAGGAGATTTGAGGCCTCTTGATGATAGTGCTTGAAATGTTTTCGATACGATCAATATTTCTGTGAAAGTAATGAAAAAATAAAATAAAAGCATAAAAAGGGGCTGAAATCTAAACTTCAAAAGATATCAGAGAAACACTTAAAATTCGTTTAAAATCGACAAGATTTAGCGATATTTCCGACATAGCAGTTAAGTATCGACAAACTGTCATATGACATTTCATAAAGTTTCATTTTTAATTCCATAAAGTTTCATCTAGGGCAATCGATACCAATATCAATATTGACATCTAAATATCCATCAATTTTTCATAAATTTGCGTATTGATATTTTCATCAACGACATTTAACCACTACCTGATGGGCATCCTTAAATTTTCCAAAAACTTTACCTTTGAAAGAGGCCACTTCTGTCAATGAATCTCAAGTGAGAAGTTGACCCGCTTATGTCTAGCTTGTAGTATGCCAAAACTTACTCCTCGTGAAGATATATTCCGCTTTGCATCTATTCTCCGACGATTTAGTCCAAAAGCGTCCTAGTAAGGGTGATGTAATCGTGCATATACAACGTACTTATCTTCGACGTCTTGACTACATTAAGTAAAAAAATGCGACCCAAGTAGACAAAAGACCCACTAAAGATGTCAGACGGTTTGTCCTTGGGTTAGTTGTGTTTGAATCTTGTTTTCATTTTAAAATTCAAGTTAGTCCAGTTGCCATAAAGAAGAGAAAACTTATCTTGGAAGTTTGAGCACTCTCACTTATCTTTTCAGATATAAGAGAAACCTCAAATGCATTCTCACTGAGGAAGAGAGAAAGGTGAGAGAGGAGATCACTGTTCTTGTAGAGAAGAGCAATCATCTTTAGAGTGAGAGGAGTGAGTTTTAGTTTTCAATAGAGAAAACCACAATATCACACCACCACCAAATTGGCCACCACCACAATCCTGCATGTTTGAGTAAGTGTTAACTAGCTTCACACACTTACTAATCACATTCCTTCACTCATCTGATACTAGAAGGTGTCGACAGCAGTTAGAGGGATTCTATACTTTGGAGCCTAAGAGGAAGAGCTATACAATGTGGATTCAAACTTTGAAAGAAGTTGATGGGATTGCTAAATAGATCGGGTTTAGAGCACACTGTAAAGGTATGTTTTCTACTTTCTTCTACTTTCACTTTTGTATAAAACAAAGGGAATTCTTATTAGCACTCCAAAAATTTCATTTGGCACTCCAAACTTTCTATAATTAGAAAGAAAAATACATTTGTAAGGAGTGTAGAATTAAAACTTTTAAAGTGCTAATCACAGTTCCCAAAACAAATGAATACATTAATCATATGATTAGTGATCTTGAAGGGGTTTGTATTAAAGAGTAATTAGGTTTCGGTTTCTATTCACCAATGTTCATTGACTCAAATCTTATTGATTTTCAATTTTTAATCAAAATCTAGCCTTTTTCCATGCCAGACTTTTATAATATATTTTTATATGTTACCAATTGTAATACTTCATCATAATGTTATCTGTTGAAATACTATATGAAATATTTTCTGAAAGATTCTGAATACCTTGAACATGAACAAGAATTCAAGCTAAAATAAAAATAATACTGCCGCAGAAATACTGTAAATAATAGTAAGAAAGCAAGTATATATCTTGCATTGAAAATGAAAAGCAGTCCCAAGTTTGAATAGATATATACTGCGTACATATTAAAACTGTCCATCGCAGTCATATGACCAAAATAATAAACGATGAATTCCAAAATTAGGCTAATGCCCCCCATAACCTAACTCTCTATCCATATCTATCTCCCTTAAATTCACCGAGTCACTTTCTGCTACCCGATCAAGATCTACCTCTGCTTCAATTAGCTCGGTCCTTCGTCTTCTTAATTTGATCTCTAAAGCATCCACATCTTCTCTCAATCTTTTCACTCCCCCTGTCATTTCCTCAAATTTCTTCATACACAAAGCAGACTGAACATATGGCTTTAACCACGACAAGTCAAATCTGAAGATCTCAAGCTCTTCCCATAAAAGCTCAAGGTGGTCGCAGGAGTCCTCAGACGTCATATCCTTACTTTTTGCAGTCTTTAAAAAAGGCAGGACTCTTCCCAGAGCTGTGAATGCACATTCAGTGAACTTACGACTCCTCTTTTGTTGGCACTCGATCAATGAAGGATGCCCTGAGCAAACCTCCTCTAGTAGTGGAACAAAAGCTTTCTCGATCCAACCTAAACCTTTGAAATCAATGAGCTTACTAGCTGGAGTAGTGTAGGGTAGTTTTTCTTTCTCAGGTAACTTGACTACACGAGGGCCAGTAGGACTATCGGTGCTATTGTTACTGCAAATTTGTAGAGAACTTGGTTTATCATTGGAGGGAAGCAGCTGTTCACAATGTGCTTCAGAATTGGGTGCTACTGAAGAGTGTGGAACTTGCATAGAATTTGCACTTAGTGAGTGCTCCGTACTCTTAACAAGAGAAGATGATCCTTCCTCGTTTTCATCCTCATCGATTTCAGCCTCAAGGACATAAACCTTTACTTCAATAATACATGTATCATTCACAACATAGCCTTCAGTACAGTCATGGAGCTTACTACAAGGCAAAGTAACAAATCTGTAACCCAATGTAGTCACCTCTTCTTTGAACTCGTTCTCTTTATGAAATTCTACCAAAAAAAATATCAAACGATATCACAAAAAAAAAATAAAAAATAATTAAGAATGCCTGTGTACATCAACAATAAAGAATTTTCAGACAGTTGCAAAAAAAAAAAAAAAAAAAAAAAAAAAAAACCAAAAAACCATGATTCAATAAACAAAATGTTCGTCAGGAAGGGAAAAATATTATTGCAGCAATGTCCGACTTCCAACTCATCATGCTTGGCTATATTCGATAACCAAAAAAAGAAAAATAGTTACCGTTCACTTTTGCATAGCACAACTCTTAAAATTGTTCAAAGAGATGCAACCACCACTTGACTAAAACTATACACCTATTGGGGTTAGATGATAATTGTCTTTTTACTGAGAGACTTGATAAGATTTTACATATATACAAACTTCTTCAAAAATATTCACAGGTAAGGAATTAAGTTTGATAAGATAATGGTTCTTGCATATAAGCATGTACATATCCTATTGCTTTTCAATACATCAAAATCAGTCAAAACCACATATGGAGATGCAGGAACCAGTTTTGACGTGCAATTTCACCAAGCCATTCATGGCCAAATTATAGGTGGCTTCATTTAAGTTATCAGAAAATCAACCTTAAGATCTACCATTCCTCCGATGCCACTCATACCAAATGAGCTAGCTAATTAGTTTCTATGCCATTAAGTGCTAATTAGAAAGAAAGAAAAAAAAAACTAAGTTTGAGATGAAAAAAGATTTTATAAATAATATCATGCAAGGGAATAAGAACAAACTGCCATCAAGCAGGAATAAAAGGCATGATGTACCAATTAGTGAATTTAAGCTATTTGTTTGGTTCACTTTGAGAATTTAGAAAACGGATTACAGAAAGCTGCAAGAATACTTTCATGTGTTTGGTTATTTACAAGAAATGCGCGGGGAGTAAAGACGAGAAAAACACTGTTAATTGCCTTTAGAGTATGAAATTGCAATCTCTCAAGAGTCCAGAGTTTCCTAGAAGGAAGAGAAAAACAAACTCAACAATAAGACACTCTCCCTGCATGTACTTTTGTATTCTTTTAAATGGATATACACGAATTCTTTTTTTAAAAGAAACAAAGAAACTCATTTTACGCTCCTAACACATCACTCATTATAACTCATTATAAACTAAAGAGTGAGAATACTGCCTGAACTCAGTCAAAACTTGAGCCTCTATATATATATATATATATTAGTTAATGGTTCGTAGTCCAAAACAACAATCAATTACATGGTTTGGTCCTAACATATTTATATTATCACGTGGAAGTATAGAAGTCACACTTACACCATTGGGACCAAACGATGTAATTAGTTGTTGTTTTGAAATATGAACCATTGATTAAGAGAAGCCAAAGCTCCATGATGACTAGTTTCGGACTATATTGTGCAATTGTGGGTACTACGTTGACACATAAGTGAGTCTCACAATTGTCAAATCATCCATTTACTGAAAGACAAACAAATAAAAGACATAAATTGATGCAATTTCAAAACATACTGAACGGAAAGAAAATACCTAGTGTTTTTGACTTATTTCTGTTTAGTTGATTGACCACAGTAAACATGAATTGAGCACAAATACTCCACCCAGATGGCAATGTCGAAGCATCTGCAACATTCAAATATATAGCCAAATAGCCGTCTCCGCGGCACCCCTTTGGATACATGAGGATCCGCCTGATCCAATCACACCAAGTTTATGCAGTCCAACTAACGCAGAGCAGAACAAAAAAAATTCCAAACGCACGTATCTATATAGGAGATAACTCACATTCAAATACGTACCATTTAAAACCACCAATGATGAAAACGTCAGAGTAATGCTTGCTCTGCAACTTCAAGAAGTGTTCGACTCTCCATGTGAAAGTCCCCGAAAAAATATCTTTATATTCTTCAGTATACTTCAAATATTATACTCACTCAATCAGGTTAAGATTAAGAATAAAATATATGTGAAGAAAGAAAGATACTGT
Organism: Pyrus x bretschneideri; assembly: GCF_019419815.1. Lineage (NCBI taxonomy): Eukaryota > Viridiplantae > Streptophyta > Magnoliopsida > Rosales > Rosaceae > Pyrus > Pyrus x bretschneideri. Next base: position 1,672,098 of record NW_025999801.1, read on the forward strand.
CAGCAACCCTAGTCATTATAATCGAGAGACTTACCATTTCAACCAACGAATCAGAATGAGTAGTTTTTTGTTCGCAATTTTCGGTTGTCGCTGAAGACATTTTCTTTCTGTAATTCTCTTTTTGCAGTCTTTGTTCTTTCTAGTTGTTCTACTGTTTGAACCACATCTTGTCTTCCCTGGCTTGTATGTGTAGGTGCCGTGGAGATCCAGCCCACGTTAATCTGGAATTTGGTGGAGCTTTCCACCTCGAGAATGGTAAAGGCCGTAACATTGGTAAATGAAAAGCTTGTTGGCTGGTGCATGAATTCAGATTTCAGAATCATTGATTCTTGCTATGAATGACTTTTGGTATTTCAAAACAATTTAGGGGCATTAATATGCCCACTCTTGAAGAAAAATGGTGATTTCGTATAAAAGTAAGGCTAAAACGTTAAAATGGTTTCCATGTTTTAGTCATTGAGTCAACTTAGTCCTTATGTTTCCAATTTGACCAATTTGGTCCTTGTGTTTATCTGTAACATCCCACATCGCCCAAGGGATTGATCCTTAAATGTATATTCCCATCCCTACCTAGCACGAGGCCTTTTGGGAGCTCACTGGCTTCGGGTTCCATGGGAACTCCGAAGTTAAGCGAGTAGAGCCTGAGAGCATTCCCAGGATGGGTGACCCATCGGGAAGTTCTCGTGTGAGTTCCCAAAAACAAAACCGTGAGGGCGTAGTCGGGGCCCAAAGCGGACAATATCGTGCTACGGTGGTGGAGCGGGCCCGGGAAGTGGTCCCCCCCCCCGGGCCGGGATGTGACAATTTGGTATCAGAGCCTAACCCTGGTCGGGTGTGTGCCGACGAGGACGTCGGGCCCCTAAGGGGGGTGGATTGTAACATCCCACATCGCCCAAGGGATTGATCCTTAAATGTATATTCCCATTCCTACCTAGCACGAGGCCTTTTGGGAGCTCACTGGCTTCGGGTTCCATGGGAACCCGAAGTTAAGCGAGTAGCGCCCGAGAGCATTCCCAGGATGGGTGACCCATCGGGAAGTTCTCGTGTGAGTTCCCAGAAACAAAACCGTGAGGGCGTAGTCGGGGCCCAAAGCGGACAATATCGTGCTACGGTGGTGGAGCGGGCTCGGGAAGTGGTCCCCCCCGGACCGGGATGTGACATTATCTTTGTTAGTGACATTTCCATTTAATTTTTGTAAATTTTTTTTATAAATAATTATAAAATTATTTATTTGATTTAAAATATTTAAAAATAAATTTAAAAGAAAAATTATTCTCCTCCCAACTCTCCAACCTCCTCCTTAACATATCCCCCTCTCTTTTCTATGTCACAACCTTATGTGTTATTTCTCATTGATTTTCATTTTTCTGTAAAGAGAAAGGTTAATACCGTAATTATATCTCATTTAATTTTTCTTATGATTTTTTTAAAAGAGATTGAATGAAATGTCCTTAATTAGCTAACATAGACAAACACAGGGACCAAATTGGCTATGTGGCTATAACGCAGGGACCATTTTGACATTTAGGCCTAAAATCAAGGCTTAATAATTGGTTTGCCCCTGAAACTGTCATTTAATCTCACTTTACTTTCTGAAATAGATTTTGGCTCACTTTGCCCCGTCTCATTTAGTCTCAGTTCACCCCATTTTCGTCAATTTTGTCAAATAAATGTTAAATTAAAAGGTAGCATGGACATTTTGTTTTGACACAATTCTTTGCCTCCAACTTGTCTTCTAAGACAATCCCAATTCCATTTTTGATAAGTCTGATTCAAACCTATGTCTATCTTTCTTATGGATTGATATGTAGTTGCAGTCGCAGCTGTTGGATTAAATGAGTAGTTTGAATTAGATTTCAAAACACTACCTATTATTTTCTTTTGCCAACGGCCAAGGTTCTAAAAAACGTTAGGCGCTAGTTGGGCGGCGGGCTGGCACCTAGTGCGTATGCGGCTAGGCGGGGTCTAGGCAGGCACCTAGGCGAATTTAGGTAAATTTCTTATTTATCTTGTAAATAAGTGCATATTGACACTTACAAAAAATTATACTTGTATGAAATCCATGGATAAGATAATAAAAGAATGATAAAATGCAAAAAGAATATCCAACAAGTCCAAAATTTAAAAACACATTAAGCATATATATGCCATATAACCATAGTGAGGAGTATTGTATAAACATGTACAACAACTTCACAATTTTAAACCACTTAGACTTAGATAGGATTTTTTATTTTATTTTTTAATTTCATTAAAATAAAATAAAAAAACCGCCTAGCACCGCCTAGCCTTGCCTAGCTCGCGTAGGCGGCCACCTAGAGCCTTTCCGATTTTTCCCACCGATTTGCAAGAAAATGCCTCGGCTCACCACCGCCGAGTGCCTAGGCCGTTTTTTAGAACATTGCAAATGGTTGTGTCATGCTTCAGGCCAACCAGCGAGGCTCAGCTGCACTTGGCGACTTTCGGCAGCGACTTAACCGCGATATTCTTTTTTCTTTTTTTTTTCCTCGGTTTTCCTAGATTTTTAGAACCCTATTCGTGCTTCTATTTTCTTTATGTTTCTTTGACTCACAAAATTCACATAGCAATTTCATCATCAAGATATGTAAATATAAATTGCGTAGGCATAAATATGCTTATATATTTACAAATATATGCAATACGCAATATGTAATAATGAAATTATGAAATAGATTGAGAGTTCATGCATCATGAGAATGTTTTTAGGCAAATAGGGCTGATAAATATCAAGTTTCTGTTTTAGAAGAACCTAATTGGCATAAAATGAAATTTGAGCCCTTGAATTTGTACCACGAATCTTCAGTTCCTTAAAGTCAACAAGAGCATGCTGATAATGTGTATCGTAAGCCTGTTTAATTGAAGAATTATATAGTGAGAGGGAGTGAGGTGCGACACACAGAGAAAGAAAGAGATTTGGTGAATTCTGAGGTGTGTGTTATCTCACCTCATTGTGATTTTATATTCCTTAATTTTTAGGCATTACAACCAAATTAGGACACTATTTAAAATATAATATAGAATTCCAATAGGGTTTACACAATTATATGCCTTGCCTAATTAGGATGGTAACAGTTATAAAAATTAAAATTTAAAAAAAAAAAACTATAAATTTAAAGAATATTTTTATAAAAAAGTCACCCGCCATGAGCTCGTTTAAAAGTACTTTTAAAATAATTAAAAGCTTTCTTAATAAAAGTGCTTTTTGAAGTGCATTAAAAAACCACTATTTATATTTTCTTATGGAAAATATGTGAAACCCGGTTCCTGGTTTTCACTATTGTAAACTACATATTTGTACTAACGAGATTTTATAGTATTTTCTGGAATTTATATTAATAAATAAAAAAAAAGGACTAGAAGCTGCCATATGGTAGCAAGAGAGGGGGAAAATGAGAGATGCAGGAGAGAAAAGGAGAGAGATGGGGACCAATCAGAAATGGGGAAATGAGAAAAATGAAAGATGAGAGAAGCAGGAGATCCGTTTCCAGACCCGACGACCCAGTAAGATTTTCGGCAATTTTCTGTCTTTTTTTCCGTGAATTTCACCGAGCCACCACCTGGAAACTTCACACCGGCCTTCCCTCTCCCTTTTCATCCAAGTTCGACAAGGTTTTGACCCCGTATAGCGAAAAATGACGGGATGAGACCAATAGTGCCACCAATGGTGATCCGTTGATCTTGCAGGCATCACCACCATCCACCACCCATTCTCGGCTCTCATTAAGCCCAGGAACAAAGTCCAAACAAGTTTAGGGATGGCGAAGCATCGGGGAAGACGAATTAAGGACACTAATTTCTAGGGATTCACGTTGTTCATGGCGTTTTTAGGCCACTTCCTGGGCAAATTGGACCCCAGCCTAGGTATAAAACTTACTCCTCTCTTCAAGATCTTCATTTTGATATATGTGAGAAATTATGGAGTTAGGTGTATTTTTTGGCAAATCGAGGCCACCGGCCGTTGGGTGGCGGCGGCGCGTGGCTAAGATACCACTTGGTCTTCCTAGATTAATTTTGATGCCCCGATTCCATATTTAACATCTGATTGACGAAATCTTATCGTTTGAACATAGTTTTGTTAGATTACACCACCTGATCGTTATAATCATTGATGATCCAACCGTATGATCGTCACCAAACCTAGTACGTTATGGTACGTAATATTTGAGTACATACGGATCTTCCTAAATTGAATTTCTAAGTTTGCAAAACTAATTGTTGATCACCGCTTAAGTTTAGCGATTGGCGAACATCCAACTGCTGGATCGTCTCGAAATTTTAGGATATTGTTCTAGAAGAGTAATGAGACCTTTGGGAAGTTATGGATCAAAAATCTGTTAGGCAGATATTCAGGGTCAAATAACATAGGGTTATGGACCCTACCGTTGATGGTGAGTTGACTTTTGGTCAACATGTTTCGAATTGTTTTTAAATACTAAAATTAATATTACTAGAGAGTAAGTAGAGTCTAGTGGGCCTATCTTGGTTAGCAAGCTATCCGAGTTAATGTATACCTCGGTGTTTGTGAAATTGATGCCTTACTGTGATATATATGTTTATTGGATTTCTAGATAATATAAAAATAGAGGGAATTGTTATTTGCACTTCAAAAATCTCATTTTGCACTCCAAATTTTTCTATAATTAGAAAGAAAAATACACTTATGAGGAGTGTACAATGAAATTTTTGGAGTGTTAATATCAGTTCCTATAAGAGATATGGCCACTAGTATGAATATGAGAGGGAACCTTGTTAGAAAAGTTCATAGAACTCGTATTTCTGTGTGGCTAGATATTGGGTAGTTAAGGGGAATCGGTAATATGTATATTTGAAATTGTGATTCATGATGAAATGACGTAGGTTATAAAATGTATGTTATGTGATTCGATATTCGTTTGTTTTGTGGAATCGATAGTTTGTATGTTAGTAATTATAATTTATTTATTTTGATGTATGTTGTGTGATGATGTGATTGCACCATGTAGCAATGGTACATGGATGGTTACGCCTAGTTAATCTGCATTGGTGAACCATACTATATATGGGTTGCACCTGGTTAATCCACATTGGGCAACTCTAGGATTGTGCCTGGTTAATCCGCATTGGGCGATCCTCGTTACCTAGGTATGGTCATACATAGTTTAGGGGTGATCACACCTGGTAAATCTGCATTGGGTGATCACTGCCTATTAGCATGTATAGGAGTGACTTTGCTCGGTTAATCCGCATTGGGGTGTCACTATCTGCTTGGTTACTTATTATATGTTTCGACCGAACTGTGTCATTTTAGCCTTAGTTTTTAAATGTATTTATGAACAATGGTTTAGAGAATCTTGTGAATTGAATTAGAAAAGTCGTTGGACGTCTAGGTGACTTCTTCGGGATTTCCAACGATTCAATTTATAATTAAAAACTTAAAAATAAAAAGATGATTGTTCATCATCTTCTTTCCCTCCCCAAAAACCCAACCCAACTCCTATAGTGACACAGCCATCAACCCAAGCCCTGTTATAATGCAATTACCATATGCATATACCCCCACACCCACCCAACATTGATCACTAAACCCTCCACACTCTCACCACCAATGTCTTCCTCTTCCTCCTCTTTAGCTCCCAACCTCTCCCCACCATCCAATGAAACCACCACCACCTCCATCGTTCTAAAAATTGACCTAGGCAGCGCCTAGGGGTTGGACAGTGACCGACCGCTCCAATTAACTGTTAATCAATTGAAAAATCGGAAAATGTATTAGGTGGACGCCTAGGTGGGATTAGGCAGGTTTATGCGAAGCTATACAGGTATGGGTGGGGCTGGGCGGAAGCTAGCGGGCCTAGGCAGGCGTATGAGAAGGTGTCGGGATCTGAAAATGTTTCTGGAAAAATGATGTTGCTGGTCAAAAGGAAGAAGATGAAGGGGTGGGGACCACCATATTAGCTTCAATTTAAACGAATGGGCAGGGTGAATTCTTTATGCTCCCACCATCTCCTTTCTTTTGAGTTTTGATTGCACGGGTCTTGGTCCAATTACTCTCTTTACCATTTTTTATTCTTTTATTTCTAGTCCAATTACTCTCTTTGCCAATTTTTTTATTCTTTTATTTCTTTTAAGACCATTTACATAAACTGGTAAAGGTCTATTGCTTTATTATTCTTTTTTCTTTTAAGACCATTTACATTAGTATGTATTTAAATCTTAACATCACATATAATATTTTAAAAGAAAAGACATATTATTTATATATTATATAGTAAATTTAATTAATTTATATTAAATTTACATAAATCCGTCTAGGCGCTACCCCTAACTCGCCATCCGACTAGTGCCTAGTGTCTTTTAGAACATTGATTTTATCATTCTTTTATTATCTTATCCATGGATTTTATACAAGTATAATTTTTTATAAGTGTCAATATGCACTTATTTACAAGATATACAAGAAATTTACCTAAATCCGCTTAGGCCGCCTAGGTGCCCGCGTAGAGCCTGCCTAGCCACTAGGCACCAGCTTGCCGTCCGACTAGCGCCTAGCGTTTTTTCAGAACCTTGCCATCCTCACCCGTTTGATCACTCCAAGCCCAACCTACATCTCTCGTCCCGCGATCATATCGACACCTTCTGCTCCAGCCAATCTAATCGATCGCACCCCCATTCTTGCAGTCCTCGTGCTCTCCGGTGCTGATAATCGAGCTGAAACCTTTCTTGTGTCGCTTGACCTAAAGTTGTGGTCAACAGGGTGGTGTGGGGCTATAATGGTTGCTCGGTGGGAAAGGAAAGAGGATGATGAACAATTTTTTTTTTTTTTTTTTTTAATTTTTTGTAAAAATAAAAGGTTTTTTTTAATTATTATTTAAATATTTTAATTCACATGGTAATATTTAATAGATTTGTGGGACTTAGTTATGTGCCACATCAATACTTAATGAAATTTTTAACGGAATTCTAACAAAATGACCACATTGATTTGCGACACTCATTTTCAAGAAATACATTGATAAATTTTCAATTTTAGGAATCATCTTGATGGGAGGGGTCAATTTTAGAGACTATTTATGATAAAAACCCTTCATTTATATATATATATATATATATATTTTTTTTTTAACAGTACAACCACATGTATTAGTATCAGACTTTTTTTTATTTGAATAAACAATATTATCTATACTAATATATATAGGGAATTGTTATTGGCACTCCAAATTTCTCATTCTACACTTCAAACTTTCTATATTTAGAAAGAAATATACACTTGTGAGGAGTGTAGAATAAGATTTTTAAAATGTCAATAACACTTCCCTATATATATATATTTATATTTTAACAATACAGTCACATGTAGTAGTATCAGACATTTTTTTATTTGAATAAACAATATTATCTATACTAATGGAGTGTGGTTGGGAAAAATCGAACTTGTCTCATAATAAACTAGTAATAAAATGATTATAATTCGCGGAAGGATCGAACCTAACAACTCTAATGGCACGTTTACGTACCCGTAATCGAAATCAATTTACGGAATTGGATTCCGATTACGGGATACACCTTTGTTTATGTAATCTTGGGAAATCAAAGTACATATGGGGTCCACACACATTAAGGAATTCAACTCCTAATTTTGAAAGAATTGGACTCTCTACATGAAGGAGGTATTTCAATTCCTTGATACTTGAGGAATCCGGAATGGATTTCTTCTACCAATTATGCCCTCACTTGTTTCTAATTATTCCAACATTGGCCTTCATTTGACACTCATTATGACATCTTTTAATAAATAAATAAAACCTTTTTATATATTTTTATATAGGTGAATTTTATTATATAAATTTAATTAAGAATTTAAATTAATTAATTAGTATGAAAATAATTTATTTATGTAAGGGCAATTTAGTAATCAAATCTAGTTTTCATTGCGATTAAAGTAAATTAGTAAACAACTTTTATGAACTCAACATCATTCCTACCATCTTTTAATAAATAAATAAAACCCATTTATATATTTTTATATAGATGAATTTTATTATATAAATTTAATTAAGAATTTAATATAATTAATTAGTATGAAAATAATTTATTTAGGAAAGGACAATATAGTAATCAAATTAGTTTTCATTCCGATTGAAGTGAATTAATAAACAATTTATATAGACTCAATATCATTCCTAGTCCGATTCCAGATAGTTTTACTAAACAACTTAAACAAGAATCTGATTCTGATTCCACCCAATCCAATTCTTCCTCAATTCAATTCCTTTCAATTTGATTACGATTTGTAAACGTGCCCGAAGTCGCAGAATGAGACACTTGTGATTGCAGCTAACCGCAGTTGTGAAATTGCTCTCTCGTTAAACCCCTGTTTCACTTCAAATTTTGCCCAGAACCACAACCAAGCAACCATATTCAACACAGAGAAACAATGGAGTGCCTCGCAAATGCGTTCTCTGTGCTGGAGCTCGACGCGGAAGACGACGATCCAATGCGATTCGCATCTTCTGCTTCCAATGACACTCCTAAATCTTCAGGTTCATTCACTTTCCTTCCATCGGTTAGGGTTTAGGGTTAGGCTTATTTGGAATGCTGCCTTTTGCTTAATGCAAACCCTTTTCTCTATCTTTTGAGAATTGCTTTAGTGTGTATGATTATTTTGCCAAAAATGTGAAAAATTGAAGAAAAAGCCGTCTTGGGGTCGCTTGATTAGTTGATTGTGTATGAATTAAGCATGCCTACACTTATTTTGTTACTAGTGAAGTTTGTTGCTGATTTAGGCTATAAACCCCTTGTTTGCTTTTGATTTTGGGACCATTTCTATGGCTACTGATTGAGCCTGTAAATTGAGGTGATTTCGACAATATCCGGATCTAAGTCGTTGGGAATGCTTTCTAATTACTATTTACTTTTGTTATTTATATGTGGATGCTGTATACTTGCATATTCAATGCAACCAACCGAATCAGGAAACACGATTTTTAGGTTCTTTTTCTTAATTTTTCCCTCAAAGAAGTTGTAACTTTTTGAATGCGTGTGTTTTTCAGAGTGTTTTCTTGTTGTGAGGTTTTGTTGGTGATTGTATTGTACAGTGGAGATCTTGTCCAATGCTTCTTGTATAATTATGAAGCTGTAGTAAAATTAATGTTATCTTACAGAAATTAACTTATTTTCTTAACATTTCTTACCTAAATGTAAACCAGATTCATGATCTTAGGCTAGACTTGGGCATATATTTAGTAACAATATTTGGACCACTTTAGATGAATATTGGTCGACAATCTTTCTCCATATGGAGATTGAATATCTGCATTCTAATAATGCATCTTTTGAAGCAGGCAGCGATAAGAAAGTCATCAACTCTGATAAAATGTTGCTCATAAACGAGAAGCAGAGTCAACAAAGTACAGAGATGCTTCCAAAAGAATACAAGATGCCCCTGGTATGGATTGACTTGGAAATGACTGGTGAGGGTAATATTGTTTGGTATAATATAAGAATGTCTGACTAAATGATATTGATAATTGAAGACCCCGGCGAAAAATAGCATTGATGATTTCTTTGATAGTCTTGGCGCACTAGCCATATTTTTGGTTCTGGTAGGGGAATTTGTGTATTGGTAATGGGATAAGACTGATTTTTTGCTTTGTATTGAGCATCAAGTTAAGCTGCATTCTTTGACTTCCTTTCTTCCTTCCAAATTGGATGTTGCTGCTTCCTAGGCTTCATGCTTGTAATTGTCTGGTTCTTCTGTTCTATGTGGATAGGGTGTCTATCTTTCGTGCTAAGGATGTTCTGTAGGTTAAGGGTTATTTATATATGGACAACCGGTCCACCTTAGTTGTCCTTCTCAGTCTTTTTTATTAATAAAATCATTCTGTTTTCTTTCTGGAAAATAAAACAAAAACGCGCATTTAATATGTAGGAATGCCGGACAATGTAGTTTTTCAAACTGACATTCTTATGTTTTCACTTCAATTGATATTGTCTATGATTAATTTCTCTAAAATGTGATGACATGAAAATCTTCTCCTTGACTTCCATGGCCATGCAGGTTTAAATGTTGAAGTTGATCGAATACTGGAGATTGCTTGTATAATCACTGATGGAAAATTAACCAAGTCAGTGGAGGTATTTTCAGCATAGTTTGTTAATGTTTGGGTAGTCAGCTACTTTATATATCAGCACCATGTAATCTTCTAGTACATTTGAATCTTATCCCTGATTGCAATTTAAAAGATTACATGGGGTGAACTCAGTAAGTATTATAAATTTTTTTATGTTTTGGCATAATTTTGGCTGTTTCATATATGTTATATTTACTTTATCTAGAATATGTACATTCTTGCACTTTATTCCCCCTGGAATTCTGTAATGAAATCTTGTCTTGACATGTAAATCCCTGTCTGTGGAGCATCATATATTGGGACAGCTTCTGAGATTCTGTGAAAGTAGTGGTTGGTATTGAAAAGAAAGAACTAAGAAACTGGATTGCGTTACAAATTTACAAGTTAGTAGAGTACATTGGTGTTGGTGTTTATGTAGAACTCTAAGACAAAAATTCAGTAATACTATTAATCTAGTTTTTAGGAATTAAGCTGATCAATCAACAATTAAGGTAACCAAGAAAGTCAACTCCTCAAACAGATTCATTTGAGGCTGAAACTAGCCTATACTCCACCAGTTATAGAAAACCAATTCCATGTATACAAGGACCTGAATTTTCTTTTAGTAGAGTATTCATACATAATTACTTTAGGCTGCATGTACGCCTTATTGAAATATTTGTGCTGCACCAGTTTATGGTACTTGATTCTGAAAAAATATTTAGTTAATAGTACTTAGTGAGGAAATTACCTTTTTAGATATAGCGTGTGCACTGCTCAAGAGTTGGTCAGTCAATCAGTTCTCTCCGTTAAGTTAGTTCGATTTTGTTTTGTTATTCATATTAACTCTAGCATATCTGTCAATGGCTTGGAATTGATCTTTTGTGATTTTGGTGGGGTTTTCAAGACTCAGGATATCTTATAGTGGGTGCTATATAGCTACATGAAAATATCTCCCGAAAAGAAAAAAACAAGATTCAAAAGTGAAGAAGGGATCAAAACGTCTCTGATAGGTTCAATTAGTAGGTTTCCAAGGGCAGGTCAGAGACTGAGTTTTCTCAATCGTAAAGAACATGTAGGACTGATAATCACTAGTAGTTTAAATATTACGGAAACTTTCCAAGGCTTCTTTGTTCTCACATGTCCTCCTTATAATATGGAAATGGGTTGTATTCATCAACTGTATTCCCTCTTCTCAACTTGTGAAATGTGGATCGCCTTTTGATAATTTTGAACTTGTAGCTGTAATGTGATAGCATCATTCCAAAAAAAGAAACCAAAGAAAAAAGGTTAGGTAGCACCAATGGTTCACATATCCATGAGATTGGGTGACTGTTTCAACTTTCTCAGTGTCATTTTCCGAAGTGCGATTGAGTCATCCTTATTCTATTAGCCTTTAACATCTGTGTAGAGGTCACAAATATGGTGAAATAACTGTGCACTGATCTACTAAATAGAATGATCAGACGTTGATTTCTCTGAGATGATAGTCATGTGCTATTTACACTAATTGTTGACTTTGGAATTGTAAAGCTACAGCATTTTTCTAAACTTTTTTATTTATAATCTTGTAATTTGAGAAGTTAAAGAAACAAAACCTGATTGAGTTAAGGATATTTGTTTGTCGAAATACCCTGAGATGTTATCTTTTTCCTGATTCTTATTGTGGTGTCTTACAGTTCACTTGCTCTTTTATCAATTGCACTCAATTTCAACATGCATCTCAGTTGACTAACTAGCATTGTCACATGGATACCCAACCTGTTATTTTCCTCCCTTTTTCCCCTTTTATGTTTCAGGGCCCAGATTTAGTTATCCATCAAACTAAGGAGTGTTTAGATAGAATGGGAGAATGGTGTCAAACTCATCATGCAGCTAGTGGTAAGTAAGCAGGGTAATAAAATTGTCATCTGACATTTGTACTTTGTAGGAACATATGAATGAAGATTTTGTCCTCTTTATCTCCATGTGTTATTTTGTGCACAAGAATCTCTTGTCATTTTAGCATATGATAAAGGATTTCACGACTGACTAACTTTAATAATATTAGGGTTGACGACAAAAGTGCTCGAAAGTTCGATTAGTGAAAAAGAAGCTGAACAGCAGGTGTGAAAGAATTTTTTTTTTTTTTTTTTTTTTTACATGAGATTTCTTGTCAATATTTTTTTTATCATATGCACATTTGTTAACTGTGCGGCTGCTATGTGGTCTTGGTCCTGTTTAACACTCATCATCTGCATATCACCAGAGATGGGGTAAAGCTACACTGTCATCTTATGAATCCTCTAAATGCTGCTGTTTCTGTTGGTATCTTTGTGTCGCTGGAGGGTTCATGTTTAGACATGTTTGCTGACCTCTTTGCCACTTAATAGTATGATCAGGAAGACTGAAAATTTCTGCTTGCTCCATCCTTCCTCATAGTTGAGTAATTTTCTCTAGAATCTGCTGCTTTTGTTGAAAGTGCTGTTGTAGACTGTATAGGTTTTCTCTAGTTATAGATCCATAGAAATTGCATGCCTAAGGTGGCTGTGGTACCACTTAATGTAAATGGAATTATGGAAGAAGTTATAGTTCCTTCTCTGAAGGGGAACCTGGGAAAAGCTCTTTATACTTCATCTTCTAGTAGACACTTCTATTCCATAAAAAGAAGGTTTTGAACTCCAAAACTGCATCAATGAATTTCTCTTATCCTTGGGGCCTAAGTAACACTTGGTATTTCTACATATTCGTTATTACTTTATTAGAGAAACTGAATGGCTACCTAAACTGTGACTAAATCTGATAACTAGACACCAGAAATAAAAGAAACAAACGGAAATGCATGATTATTTGCATCAGGGTATAATTAAGACTATGATGCACTCATGAACCTTCAGTTTGGGTTGGTATAATTAATTATTGTTCTGTCGTTTGATGTCTGGTATTCTTTTAATCAATATTCAATGTGATTTTAATAACATGTGTTTAATCATAGGATTGAATAAAAAATTTAAACAATTTCAATGGAATTATTTTTAAAGAATTCTACCTCTGAGTTTCTCGATGTCAAAATAACAAACAACCTGGAACTTTTGGTCATTTCCTCACGTAGAGAAGACAAATTCGATATCTATTGTACTTTCCCTTAGTTGTTTTGGATAAGAAAATTCTCCGACCTTGTTTTGATGAACAACTAGTTAATTTAATTGTTACATACACATTACTTATAAGTAATCATCCTTTTTTCACTTCATTTGTGATCTTTTTGTATGTTCTAGGTGTATCTGTTTGAGCAAATTTAATTGTTGATGATATTATTGTCACATACTTCTTTCTTTATATTTCTGGGCAAGTAAATATGTACTTGAATACTGCAGGTCATAGAATTTGTAAAGAGAAACATTGGAACATATCAACCTGTCTTAGCAGGAAATTCAGTTTATGTGGATTTTCTGTTTTTGAAGGTAATTTGAATCACTTTTCCTGGATTTTATTCGTAATTAACTTGAATTGCATAAAGGTATAATAGGAGGTTGACTGATTTTGATGTATTTTTTTATTAGTAGTACATTGGTATTATTTCATAAGCCGATCAGCATGCAAGGAGGGACCTCACTGTGCAGCACATCTGTTTTGCGTCCGCATTAATGGACATTTTTCACTTATTTGGTTGTTTTCCTGTTATGTCGGAAGCAGATGCTTGGAGTAGGGATTCTGGGAAAATAAGGATAGAAATACAAATTAGGTATGATTTTAATCACAAGCTTCTTCAGAGTAGGAAACTAAATAAGAACCAAATCACTTACTAGGAAACTAAGTTGCACCCTTAAACGAACCAGGATACCAGATATTTACGTAATCAGAATCCTAATTATAGCTTTTTTTTTTTTTTTTATCTCCAAAAAGAATTGGTGGTTCCAGTTTTGAAGTTACAGTTAAGGATTACACCATTCTAACTAGAAACATCTATATTAGACTTGGGAAAGTGTAACGTAAAATGATGAGTAAACTCTTCAAGGGAGTCCACACCTCAGTTTCCTGATGAATGCTTACATTCCATCTAGGTTACAGTTCTGCTACAAGGTTTTACTATATTAGGTTACAGTTATGCTGCACAGTGTTATACTGTTGTCTAGTAGCTATAATAGAGCAGAGCCAGAGTAAGCAATAGGATCAAGTTATAAATTGTGCAGTCTGACATTTTCCACAAGAAATCTAATGGAAGAAGGGTGACAAGAAGCATGAGGAATTTTAATGATTTTACAAGGGAAACAAATTTGTATGATCCAGAGTTGCACAACATCTTCTGTACATTGTAAAAAATGATGGAAACTGTGATTCAGGGGAGATTGGACAGATTTAAATTCAGTAGAATGGGAAGAGGAATTTCCTCATTGAGGCCATTAGCGCTTACTACTTACTAGGATTTCTTCAGATCGTTGTCCTGTTGTGTTTGATCTGAAACACCACTCGAGAAAGTGATTTGAGGAATGGTGGAATGATGAGAAGATTCAAGTCTGGGGTGGGAAGGTGACAAGCTTATGAGGAAATTAAAAGGGATGAGGAGGGAAGATCAAAAGAAAGTAATAAGGAAGATTTTGGAGATGTAAAAGACAAGGGGCGTTCGTAAACAGGGACCATACTATAGATGTAAGTTTGATTGCAAATGAGGTTGTGGACAAAGTGAGGAAAAAAATAGTAGTAGTTTGTAAAATTTCTTTAGAATAGTCCTAACCATGTGGATTGTGGTTTCATGGTGTTTTCTTTGGACAAAAAGGTTTATGGGGCTTTTGGAGGAATTGGAATATTGGACAAGGGCATATGTTTGAATTCAATTTAATTGTTCAATTTCTTACCAAAAGAAAATGTCATCTTTGTGTCTGTTGTGGAAGATAAAGCTCTAACCTATTCCCTTGGCTGCCCATTACTTTTCCTTGTCTTAGAATGAACGGTTGTACTTTTTTGAAGATTCCGCAAACATCTTCCTTATTTTGTTAACATTCCTTATTTACATATGAATATAATCAGCTTGGTTGGAGTTCTTTAACTGGTTTCTATCTGGCAGAAGTACATGCCGGATTTGGCTCGCCTTTTCTCCCATGTATTAGTGGATGTTAGCAGTATTAAAGCTCTATGCATTCGCTGGTATCCTAGAGGTAAGAATTCTTACATAACCTGGTACACTCTAATTTTTCTCTACCAACACCTTTAGGCCATCCGAACTGAGAAAACGGGTATATTGAACACGAGTGTTTACCCGGAAGCTTTGTTGTACTTGCACTCCTGAGTGAATTTACTTGGGACATGTATCGACTAGTTAGTTAATTTGTATGGTGGTTGTTTAGCAGATAATCAGAAAGCCCCTTCCAAAGAAAATAAACACAGAGCCTTGGACGATATCAGAGAAAGCATCAGAGAGCTCAAATACTACAAGGACAATATATTCAAAGCATTTAGAAAGAAGTGACTCAAGGCGGCCTCAAACCCCTTTACTACTTCATTACTAGCAGTTTGTGTATTACTACTATAATTATGCATTAAAATTAAACAATGGAGATGATTTGTATTGGGACTACATTGATGTTATGCCGACCTGTCAAGTTATATAATTATGTCCGACTTATCTGGTGATTGTTTTTAAACTTAAATGGACCTCGGGTTTTCTTAATTTTTGTAGATCTTATATGTTTTGTTTTTTTCAAGTACAATGATATATTTACAGTAAGGTGAGGGGGAAGTTCGGCTAAGCGACACAATGGACAACTTAATTTGGTATCGAATTTGTCATCCACGACATTCGAACCTAAGCCTTACACTTACAAGTAAAGAGGAATACAACCAGATTGTAGTACTAAGAGCATCTCCAATGGGAGTTCTTATTTAGGGTTTCTCATCACCACCTTTGAGTACTTATATAAGTACTTAAAAGGGAATCTTTGTGTTCTGAAGGAATATTATCTCCAATGGAAGAATCCTTATAATATAATCAATCTTAAATTTGAGGTTTTTACAATTTTATGTGATAATTTGATTAGGTACACATTTTTTGTTTATGTTAACATTTTTTTAATTAATTTAACATTACGTTCTTGTAAAATATTTTTGTGAACATTTTAACAAAAAAAAATTCAAAATTTTTTTCTTCACAAAATCGTAACTAGAATGAGTAAATGGAGTACGAGTGAACTAAGTATAGGGGATGACGTTGTAGTTAGATAATTTGGTATTTATAAGAATGATGAGAGCACAACATGAGAGAGTAACCCAAATTGAAACTATTAATCTTTTAACGGATGCAATATGAATAGAGAAAAGAAAAAATTGAAAACCAACATGGGAGGGTAATCTCAATTGAAACGGTTATTTAATTGGAACCAAAGATCCCAATGGTAAAAAATTTTGAAAAGTAAGAATCAATCTGGACTCTTCATTTTAAACGGTTGAAAAGAAAAAAAAAAAAAAGAAAAGAAAAAGAAAAGACAAGGCCATGTGAATGGGATCCACGCCTACTTTTCCACTTAATTAGTCATTTTGGGTCTACCATTTTAGTCCCTATAGAGTTTCTATATGTGGATACATATACCAAGTGTTCGGCGAGTCTTTATAGTTTAGGGACTTACTTTTTGACTCATTTAATTCCTATATTTGTGTATATTCATTTTATAAGTAAAAAATAATATCAAATTAATCATTGAGGAAACTAAAAATCAATATTAGAATCAGTTTTATTTGGGCCTAAAGCCCAATTCTTTATGCCTCCGTATTTTTTCAACTTTGTTGGTCAAAGTATGCCAAAAATATTTAAAGTAAACTAACATTAAATACCACATTTTTTATACAACGATATATATATATATATACACTCACACACGCACATACACATATGTTAAGACGAAAGGAAATAAATTAGTTAATAACTCATTCTTAATATCCCAACATAAGATTTCTTATGAATGGAGAAAGGTTTTATGGAAAAGTATCAAGCTCAACCCATTTTATTTGGGTTAAGCCATAATCTGTGGGCCAAGATATTTATAAAAATAAAGACGCTATATTTTGCCCCCATTGCACATGATCTATAAGCCACTTCGCACAGGTGCTAAAAATTGCATCAAAACTCTTTTCTAGTACTTGAACTTTTACCGGACAACATGGTGGGATTGACAATTATGTAATTATTTTGAATTATAGCAGTATTTATAGAATGATTTTTGTTGACTTTTTCATTGATGTCTAAACTAAAAACATGGTAGTTGCCCTTGCTGCACCGTCGATCCTTCAAACCCAAAATTTTTATCAATTTGTAAATGTGATACTAGTCCTTAGATTTGTATAAATTATTAGGATTTTAAAAAGCCTGGTATAAGCCACTTAGTATTACGTTTTGAATTACTATTGTACCCTTTATTCATTCAATGTAACTTTTGGAGTTGTGGTTAAGTAGGGGCAATTTTTTGTATTTTAATTGTTTCACAAAATTGCTCCTCTCACTATATATTGAGATTACAAACTTAAATATCAAAGTCGACATTGTGGAGAACATCCAAGAGATCCTCAATAGACTTAACAAAACATAAAACCAATTTGACCAAACTAGTTGCCACAATACTGATGGATTTGAGAGCAATCCACACCCAAATTCAGAGTACCGAGATGGTTTCCAAGCCCAAGAGAACTCTATTCTTGATGTAAATATCAAGTACTTCGCGAACTAGCATGTGAGAAATTACTAAAACGAAGAATAAATCCCTTGCAATCTATGAGAAAAGGAACGAGGAAGCAATGAAAATGCGGAGTGGGGTTGCACCGGCCCCAAGCCGGAGCATGGGGCCAGCAGGTATGGTAAAACTTCCTTTGCTGGTTATTTTTTCCCCTAAAAGATGATAAAACAGTGTTCACATTGATGATCATAATCATCCAAGACATGCCTGCGTCAACTATAACCCAACTTAGGTTGTCAAGTTAAAAGCTTTTTGTACTTCCTTTGCTAGCACAGAAGGATTGTCTTTGTGCCCTAAACTGATTGTGTTTCACTAACATAAGATAATAACTGTGAAACACCCCCACAACCATTTTCTTTCTTGTCGTAGATTTGCGAGTATAAAACCAATCACACTTGAAAGGGAAATTAAGAATGATAGCAACATAACAAGTTTTGTAATCCCATAACATAATTGCAAAGTTTTCGTATTCTTAAAACTAGAAGAAACCTAAACCGAAAAACAAAAAGGATGAACCAGATTAAATTCAGAATTAGTGTTTCAAAGTTAAACCTTCAAGTTTTACTGCATAACTTTTTCAGAAAGACTATCTAAGAGAAAATTCTCCAAGAATTAAGACAACGGATAGCCTAGCTCACTATCCATATCTATCTTGCTGAAGTGCTCTTCTTGTGCCTCTGCCAAATCTCCTTCTGCTACCCCAAGATCGGCTTCTGCCTCCGCTAGGATAGCCCTTCGCCTCTCTATTTCGTTCTTCAAAGCATCGACATCTTCTTGCAGTCCATTCACTATTCCTGCCCCTTTCTTCATAGCAAAAACAGATTGAACATGAGGCTCCAGCCAAGCCAAGTCAAATTTGAAGGCCTCAAGCTCCTCCCACAACAGTTGAAGACGTTGACAAGCATCAATGTTCATATCCTTGGCAGTTGTAGTCTTCAGAAAATGCAAGACTCGGCCCAAAGCTGTGAATGCGCATTGAACAAGGGTACGACTCCTCTTCATCTGGCTGTCAATCAAGGAAGGATATGACGAACAAACCTCCTCTAGAAATGGAACAAAAGTTTTCTCTATTCGCCCTAAACCCTTAAAATTCATAAGATCACTGGTTTCTTGGTCTTCTAAATCCTAATACCGGTAGGAACTTCAACTTCAACTTCAACAATACACACATCATTCACCAGATACCCATTATCAAGACAGTGGAGATGACTTAGAGGAACAAGTGTTGCAAATCCCCAGTCAGCTGTATTTGCCATAAACACATGTTCCGTTTCTGTAAAATTAGAAGTATACATAATGTATCCATATAAACTATAGAAGAGGACATTTCGATTGTAAAAGTTCTAATGGATCCACAGAACAGGTATGAAACACAATTCAAACACATGTGAGACAAACATTCTAATTAAAACTTGAAAACTTATCTAAATTACGCTATGGACTATATATAGTATACTTTCAAACCTAATTACCATCAGCTGGAGCATAGATTTTATATATGTTTAACTTGGCACGTAGTTTTCTTTTTTACACTACAACTAAAATTTTAATTTATTGTACCTTATCAAACTGGGAGAGGGAATTCGAAGTTGGAACTTTTCTAGATGTTCCTAGAGGAAAAGCTAGTTGAGACACATAATTCAGAACTCAGGAACATAGGGACAAAGTGATGGTCTTGTAAGTAATTATCGCTGCACCTGAGGTCCTATGTTTGATTCTTCCCCTTGCAATATCGCTCATACAAATAAAACTAATAGTACAAATGATGTTCAAAGTCCAAACGCTCTTCCCTCAAATTATCTAGTAGAGGATAAACATGTAACATATTTTGAACAAAAGCTCAAACTTATATGCTTATCTTAGAATTTCTCCAATATCTTAAACTTTGCACTAAAACTTAAAGCATCAAATGTATGCTTTGAAACCACCATGAGTGAATACAATCTTCCGATGGAAACAAAATTTCACGACTACATGCACGCACAAACAATCACACTCATGTTTGCTCGCCCGCACATGCTCACGCAAGCATGTTCGCCTGCCCACGCACTCACACACCCCAACAAAATGACAAAAATATGTAGTAAGTAAAAGAAAAAACTAAAAAGCAAGAAGACACGCAAAAATGACAAAGCTGTGTGGTACCACGTTAAAAAGAAACTAAAAATATGGGTAAGGATAAGAATCACTAAATTCCATCTAACAAATTTTGCCTTGAGTGAATGGCAAGACCATTAGGTTAAAATTCGAACTGCTACTAATATGATAAGTAGAGAAGATACCCTCTTATACTGAGTTGCTGGTATCAAATTGATCAACGAGTGTGATGGTGAACTTGATATATCTGTTCCACCCATATGGCAATGTCTTAGTCTCTGGAACGTCCAAAAACATGGACAAGTAATCGACGTTGTAACCCTTTGGATATATAAACATCCGCCTGCAGATCAAACCAATTAACCCTAAACCCATCAACCAATTATACATATAACTAAGCTTAAAAGTTCAAGATACCCAAGTGTACCATTTATAGCCACCAATAACGAAAACGTCAGAGAAATGCTTGTACTTTTTCAACTTAGAGAAGTTGTGAATTCTCCATGTGAATGTCCCACACATAAGGTCCTCCTCTTCCACCTTCTTGATCATTCTATTTCTATATATACCAAGATCATCAAATCCACAAATAAATAAAAATGTATTATGTATAAATATAAACAAGTAGACTATAGCCGATACATAATTAACAGAGACTATACTTACCTAGCACCTAACGAATCTGTCATGAGATTCTTGAGAGATATAACAGAGAGAGAGTGAGAGAGATTGTCTTGATAAAACCAGTGAATAAAAATAATAGAATTTGACACACCTTATATACTTCGCTAAGTCCTTGTTTTAAATCGTAATAAAACCCTAGGCCGTCCACAGTGGGCCCAAAATTGCTATTTTGATTCATGTAAGTTAGTGGTCAAGTAGATTTATAGACATAGAATCTGCATCACGGTGCATAAGCTTCATTGCTTTCAGCATTGAGGTAAAGCATCATCCTATTTAATTTAATAAAAAAGTTGATTTTAGCCCAATTCTTATAGCGTAATTGAGGGTTAAAAAAAAATCGGAGTGAACTTTTCATACCTATTTTACCCTCCACAACTAGTTTGCACACAATTTACTCATAATTTATGCCTTTAACTCTCTTCTTATTGGTTTCTATATGTTTTTATTGGTTAATTTTAGTTATTGACATATATTGGTGATCCCTACCTTTATTAGAGATGGTACAAATATGTAGTAAAAATAACATTACTCTTATATTTAAAGTTGTAAATAGTGGGGGGGGGGGGTTTTTTCTTGTTTTCTTTATGCCATTGACTGGGTCTAAATAAAAAACTAATATAATCATCATCTCGATAATCAATTGGTGATTGTAATTAAAATTATATTTATATTAATTGTATATGACAATTGAATGATAACAATACAATAAAGTCTAACCCTACTAAGTGGAGTCGGCTGTATGAATCCTAAAATGCCACCGCGCTCGGTTTGGTGCCAAGTTTTCATAAGCTCCAAGTACTCCATGATCTTTTCTTAAAGTCTCTTTTTAGGGAGACTTTGGATGCAGTCCCTAGTTATGAAAATTCTTTGACTGAAGCCTTGTTGGTTTTCAATTTTTTATCGAAGTCCCTGAAATTAATGTGATAATTTATTTTATGTACGTTACTATATTTTTTTAAATTAAAAATTGAAATTTATAGTTGTTTATATTAATGAGATTTTACATAAAAAAAACTATAATTTGTGGGATTAAAAATATTAAAATATAAATATAATATTGTGTGTGTGTGTGTGTACATACACATAAACATGGGCACACCATTGCCTAAAACTCATGAGACCCTACTTAAAATGAGATGAAATAAAAACAAGGGTTTTTTAGATATAGACCCTTACAACTCTTATTTCCTAAACAAAAATCCACCTAGTTACAAACATCAAAATAAAACCCAAATTTGAAAATGACTGCCAAGTAGAGAAGTAATTAACCTATTATTACAAAAGATTTACAACTTGTACCACAATATTCAAAATAAATCAATAAATGTAATTACTTACCTTAATTACAATAAACAAATAGTTATTGCACATGTTATAACCCCTAACACACACACACACACACACACACACACACACACACACATATATATATATATATATAGGCCCTTTAAGGGAAGGGATCTCCATTTTTTTTTGAAAAATGGGGACACCCTCTTGACCATTAGATTTGACTTTAATGAAATTATGTGGCTGAGATTAAATCACATGCCACAAAATCTCAACCACAGGATTTCATTAAAGTCAAATCTAACGGTTAAAAGGATATTCCCATTTTTTTTGAAAAATGGGATCCCTTCCCTTAAAGGCTTCCTATATATATATATATATATATATATATATATATATATATATATATATGTTCAAACATGTTAACTACTTAATCTACCTATATGTAAATTTAGGATGAGCAATAACGTATATTTTGTAGGTATATTAATATTGAATCAAATAACATTATTTTATTTTGTAGGTACGTAATATATTTTCCATGTATTATTACATATATTTGGCACATTTTATTGTTATAAGATATATGTACAAATAATAGGTAAACTAATTTTGAATCAAAATAAAATTGCTTTATTTGTAAGTAAATTAATTTTGAATCAAATAACATTTTTTCATTATGTAGGTATTTTATTTTGTATGTATCATTGTTACATCCCACATCATCCAGGAGAGTGGATCATGTAAGCCTTGTATGTATATTCCCATCTCTACCTAGCACAAGACCTTTTAGGAGCTCACTGGCTTCGAGTTCCATGGGAACTCTGAAGTTAAGCGAGTAGCGCGCGAGAGCACTCCCATGATGGGTGACCCACTGGGAAGTTCTTGTGTGAGTTCCCAAAAACAAAACTGTGAGGGCGTGGTCGAGGCTCAAAGCGAACAATATCGTGCTACGATGGTGGAGCGGGCCCGAGATGTGGTGGATACCGGGCCGGGATGTGACAATTTGGTATTAGAGCCTAACCCTGGTCGTGGTGTGCCGACGAGGACGTCGGGCCCCTAAAAGGGGTGGATTGTTACATCCCACATCACCCAGGGGAGTGGATCATGTAAGCCTTATGTGTATATTCCTATCTCTACCTAGCACGAGGCCTTTTAGGAGCCCACTGGCTTTGGGGGTTCCATAGGAACTCCGAAGTTAAGCGAGTAGCGCGCAAGAGCACTCCCATGATGGGTGACCCACTGGGAAGTTGTCGTGTGAGTTCCCAGAAACAAAACCGTGAGGGCGTGGTCGGGGCTCAATGCGGCCAATATTGTGCTACGGTGGTGGAGCGGATCCAGGATGTGGTGGATCCCGGGCCGGGATGTGACAATCATCATATTTATTGGGCACATTTCATTATTATATGTACAAATAATAGGTAAACTAATTTTGAATCAAAATAAAATTGCTTTGTTTGTAAGTAAATTAATTTTGAATTAAATAACATTTTTTCATTATGTAGGTATTTTATTTTGTACGTATCATCATATATATTGGGCACATTGTATTATTGTATGTCCAAATAATAGGTAAACTCGTATTGAATAAAATAATATTACTTTGTATGTAGGTACATTATTTTTCATGTATTTGGGGATTTACTTTATTATGTAGGTAAATTATTTTGCATGTACTTTACATTTATTGGGTAAATTATTTTTCTTTTGTTTTTTTTTAAGCAATCTAACATTTTAAAATTTGAAATCTAACATCTTTTTCAACTAAATAAAAAAAAAAAGTATTTTAAAAGTTCTTGTATGAGTTCCCAGAAACAAAACCGTGAGGGTGTGGTAGGGGCTTAAAGTGGACAATATCGTGCTGTGGTGGGGGCCCAGGTCGGGATGTGACATATTAGGCATGTTTTATTGTTATTATATATTAGGCAATGAATTTATTATTTTTTTTATTTTTGTAAAATCATTAATTCTCCTTTATAATCCGTATGGAATTAATTGTGTACATTAAACATTCAAATAGGGGTATTTTAGGCATAAAAATTTTAAATGTGTAAGTCAAATATAATTGATGTGGAAAACTTCTGTCGAGTTTTATGTGGAGAAACTAAAGTCATATTTTCAGTAAAAACAAAAAGACGAAACAATTCATAGTCAGATCTGATAACCGTCCATGTTTCACTATGTAGTTGTATCAAGTGAGAGACTACTGTTGATGGAAAATCCAAGGATAAATTAAGCTAAGGGATACCCTAACTCACTATCCATATCTATCTTGTTAAAGCACTCTTCTTCCGCCTCTGCCAAATCTCTTTTTGCTACCTGAAGATCGGCTTCGGACGCAGCTAGCATAGCCCTTCGCCTTCTTATGTCGTTCTCGTTCTCCAAAGCATCCACATCTTCTCTCTGTCTATTCACTCTTCCTGCCCTTTTGTTCATCACAAGAAAAGATTGAATGTGCGGCTCAAGCCAACCCAAGTTGGACTTCAAGATCTCAAGCTCCTCCCACAACAGTTGAAGACGTTTACAAGCATCAGGAGTTGTATCCTTCACTTTTGTAGCCTTCAGAAAATGCAAAAGTCGGCCCAAAGCTGTGAATGCGGATTGAACAAACGTACGACTAGCACTTCTCTTCTTGAAGCACTCTATCAACGAAGGATAAGACGAACAAACCTCCTCTAGCAACGGAACAAAAGTTCTCTCTATTCGTACTAAACCCCTAAAATCTAAAAGCTCGCCAGATTCTTGGTCATCTAAAATCTTGATACCATTACGCACTGAAACTTCAACTTCAACAATACATAAATCATTCACCAGGTACCCCTTATCAGGATCATGAAGCTCACTTAGAGGCATGAATGATTTAAAACCCCAGCTTTTATTCTCTGCCACAAACTCTCCACTGCTATCTGCAACATTAAATTGGATGCATAAAACATTAACCAAGCAAGAACGCAAAAGAGGCAAAAAAAAAAAAAACGCAAAAAAGATGAATCATTCATAATCCCAAAAATACCACTAGCTAATTAGGGTTTTAAAATAAAAACAATTTAATTAAAATAAATAAATAAATAACCCAAACTAACAGAACAAAAGCACCGTAGCGGGCAGTTTTGGTTCATTTAGTTGTTTAAAATTTTAAATAAAAAAATATAAATTACAAGTAAAGAATAAAATGTGTAAGAGATGCTAGTCAAAAGCATGCATAAAAGGTACAAGACCAGGTAAAAAAAGAAATATTGGTGATAGACAGAGGAGGCCAGCCGAATTGTAAAAACGGAAAAAACATTCGATTATGTTGTCAACCATCAAATATAAATATGTTGATGAACAAAATCAAATCGATTTTAGACCAACTAATTTGGATCATAAATCATACATACGCGCAAACACAAAGATATTTCGTAGTTCACCTCAAGTTGAAGCTACATCAGCACTTGTGTAGATCCAATTTCATTATGTAAATTGAGAATTACAATATACATAGAAGTTTGTTTCTAGAGGCTAGGGTTTGCCCTCCTTTCTAAAGTGAGGGTGAGATTCCTTTTATAGAATAAGGTTTTCCCTCTCTTCTCACCTATGTCATAGGCTAAGTAGTGGGGCCCAAATATTGAGGCTCAATATATGGTACAACAAAATATATAGCTAGGTAAGAAAATCACAATTTAAACAGATTGTTGGGAGATATTTTAGCTGATTACAGACCTAATTATAATATATTCAAGACTATAGAGTACATTGTCAAGACTTCACAGTCAAGCCATCAACCCATTACTAATCACACTGATAAGTATTCATTTATAAGTACGTAATAATATATTTTGTCAAGTTTCTGATAGGATTGCACACTTCAACATACACAGTCTTATTTTTTTTAATACTATGGCCTTGTTTGATAGAGAAGATAGACTTGTATAGAATTATTCATTATATTAAATGTATTTTAAGGAAAGAAATGAATGACAAATTTTTTTTTGTCCAAGTTAAAAGTTACTTATGAAGAATAGTTCTCCTTTTTCATCCTACCACATGAGTAGCCCTTAACTTGGACAGAATAAGAAATTTGTCATTTATTTCTGCTTTTAAAATGCCTTCAATATCAAAAGTTACTTATGAAGAATAGTTCTCCTTTTTCATCCTACCACATGAGTAGCCCTTAACTTGGACAGAATAAGAAATTTGTCATTTATTTCTGCTTTTAAAATGCCTTCAATATCATAAAGAGTCATACCCAATTTACACACAAAATATACTGACAAAACAGAAAAAGAAATATTTTCAACATAGAAAAAATTTGAATGCGTGAAACAAAACAATATTGCTCTAATGAATAATGATCTTCAGAACACCAAATATATAACTTGTTTTTTGTTAAAAAACTAAAAATCAATTTCCTTAAATAATCACGGGCACATCACAAAAATTGGAAGTAATGACGAAGACACGAGTGATCAACCAAACAATCTATTCTACGAAATAGAAGGGAAGAAAACGAACATAAATTCCAAGGTAAATAAACATTTACATGATCAGTAAAGGAAAGTACTCTTTTTTATTGACTTGTTGCTATCAAGTTGATGAACCACGGTGAAGCTGTATTTGGCATATCTACTCCACCCAGATGGCAATGTTGAAGCATCAGGAACATCCAAATCTAGCGACAAGTGCTCTTCTTGTCTATTCTGTAAACAACTAACCTGCCTGAACAAAGCAAGTCCACAAGCATTTACCTATCATCATTTATAATTAAGCACAAAAATCTTAAGCTTGTAAATTGGAGAGACCCGATTAATTAATTATTAAAACGTGCCACTTGTAACCACCTATGAAGAAAAAGTCAGAGTATTGCCAATGGCTCCTCAACTTAGAGAACCTGTAAATTATCCATGTGAATGTCCCAGACCAAAGATTCTCCTCTTCTTCTTTCTTCATTCTCCTACAAGCTTAAGCCACCAAACATATGAAAAAAAACACACACAAACACACACACACACATACACACACACACACACACACACACACACACACATATATATATATGTATATTATACAGAGCATATAATAGGTGATGCAAACCACCATGGTCCAGAAGACAGACGGTCAGTTTATTCAATATATTTCTTTATGATATCTGCCATTCGACTCATTTGGGTAAAGGGTGAATTCTAGCCTCCTTTTCATTTACTTTTTCATTTCTACCTCTCTAGGAACTCTCCGCCATCTTATTTTTTTCGCACAATGTTTTGTAATGTTGGCATGTAAATTGTGCCAAAAACATGAAGTGGCGGAGTGTCCTTTGAGAATCTCATTTCAGGAAAGTCTCTTTAGCATTTCTCAAAAATCCAATGTAAAAATTAGTGCAAAGGTTGCTAGCATTTATCAATACTGATTTTGCTAATTCCAACTTCTGTTCCTCATATTACATAATCCAATGATTCACTCAAGTAAAATTTTAAATGAATGAACCAAATGGTATTATGGTAGGGAGGGAATGTTCCTCTTCCTTAAACAATGAGAAAACAATTCTGCTTCCTTTCTAATTAGTGGTTTGTCCTGAGCGAACAAAAAAAAAAAGAAGAAACGACAAATGTTAAGGGGACTCTTTGTCATCTTATATGTTTAGCACAATGTTTTATAGTGTTGGCACGAGAATTTACGTTAAACTGAGAGATGACAGAAAGTCCAAAAAAAGTCTCACTTTTGAGAGAGCTTCATTAGCATTTCTGAAGGAGAAACCCTACCTCTCAGTTCTGTATATTTCTTTATGATTTATACCAAAGTTGTTAATACATTTCGTATAACAGTAACGGAAGTTACCAATTAACTATCCACTTACTTCAACACACAACCACTTCATTAGTACATAGTAGCAGTAACAGTAAATCCATGCCATGTATTCACACACACACACACACACACACACACACACACACACACAAGTAACTCAAATATTCATGGCTGGATGTTGCAGAATGCTACAAATTGTCTCCAAGCTCAGTTTGAGGTCCTAATGATGTCGTAGTATGGTATATGGCTGGCACACATGCAACTCATTGCTTTGGGAGGGTACGACTCCAGATCCCATTCAATTTATACAGACGACTGCTTCTCATCTCCAGTAATTTCTACAATCCTAGCCATCCCCCTCAACCGTGATTCTCTCCGTCCCCTTGATTTGGTCTAAACAGGCTTGTGGTTGGTTAAAACTGAATACAGATGGAAACTTCAATGCAATGGGTGACTTTGTGGTTGGTTTTTCTCGTGAGTAAATTGTAGCAATGGTCTTTTAACTTTAATCAAATTGGAGCAATGATCCCTCAACTAAAATTTCATTACTATTGGTTTCTCAACTCATCAAAATGTGTAGCTATGGTTATTTTCGTCAACTTCGTTAGAATTTTATCAAAATAAGTTATGTTGGAATGACCATTGCTACAATTGGGGTCCTTTAACTTGTCAAAACGTGTAGCTATGGTCATTTTCGTCAACTTTGTCAAAATTTTGTCAAAATGAGTTATGTTGGAAAGATTATTGCTACAATTAGGTTGAAGTTGAGAGATCATTTGTCCAGTTAGATTAATGTTGAGAGACTTTCAGTTGAAGGACCATAGTTGCACGTTTTGATGAGTTGAGAGACTAATAGTAATAAATTTTTAATTGATGAACCATTACTACAATTTAATCTTTCCCATGTGACTAGTCCTGTACTAGTTGAAGCTTGGCTGCAAGGGAAGGAATCAGCTTAGCCTTAAGCAATGATGCTTCCCATACACCCAGTGATTGAAGATGTGAAATCTAGTTTACGATCCATTTCTAATTCCCGAACTTACGGACGGTCAGCTGATTGTCGTGCATCATAGATTGGTCAAGTTAGCCCTAGTAATTGAGGTTCCAATATCATCGATGATATTTTTTTGAAGATTGTAATTATTTTTTAATTTATTTTTAACAAACGATATTATCTACACTAAGAGGATGGAAAGTACTTAGCCTTACAATGAGTTTGCAATAATGTGGTTTAAGTTAGCTTTTGGCAAAAATCAAACATAAAATCTCTACTCATAAGTGAAAAGGAATACATCTAGATCGTAATGCTTATAAGTGAAAAGGAATACATCTAGATCGTAATCCTAACTACTAAGTGATAAGGTTATAATTATTAGTTATCAATAAATCACTATCGTTTCGTGTAAAATTAAAATATATATATATATATATATATATATTAAACATTGTGCTCAATTCCAAACAAGAAAAAAAAAGAGAATTCCCACTTGCTCTAATAGTCTTGGAATATCATAAAATACTAGAACGCAAGTGCTTAATACATAATAGTTTGGAATGTGTTGGAGATATTGCACATCACTTGTAATATCAACGAGATGTTTCTCAAATGAGGTTCAATGCCTCCCATAGCCTAACTCCCTGTTCATATCGGTCTCGCCGAAGCCTTCGTCTACCTTTGCCAAGTCTATTTTTGCTACCTCTAGATCCAACTCTGCAACCGCTAGCCTCGCCCTTAGCCTCTTCACTTCCATCTCCAACGCATCCACACCATCTCTCTGCTTTTTAACCTACCCCTGCCCTTTCCACAAGCTTCTTCACGTCCAAAGCAGATTGCACGTAAGGCTCCAGCCAACACAAGTCAAATTTAAAAGTCTCAAGCTCCTCCCACAAAAGTTGAACGCGTTCACAGGTATCTGGGGTCATATCCTTCACCTTCGTAGTCTTCAGAAAATGCAAAACTCGACCCAAGGCTGTGAATGACCATTCAATATAAGTACGGCTTCTCTTCTTTTGGCACTCAATCAACGAGGGATGCAATGAACAGACTTCCTCTAGCAGTGGAACAAAAGCTTTCTCTATTTTCCCTATACCCATAAAATCCATGAGCTTACCATCTGTAGCGGAAAGCACTTCCTCGTGTCCCTTCACTATGGAAGGGTCAACAGGGATATCAGTAGGCTTAGTGCAAACTTCTCCGGTACCTGGTGCAACCTGAAAAGTAAGAGCCTGTTCCGATTTCACGTTTGCTTGCACCTGTTCAGATGTAGGTGTTGTAACTGGTACAGATGAGTGTGGAACTTGCACTGAATCCAAACTTGAAGGTTTCGGGACTCGAGCTTCTTGCTTTGAAGGCTTTTCGGGTGCAGAACTGCGAGTTCCTTGGTTTTCGAAATTCTTTATGTCCACCTTACGGACTGCAACCCTGGCTTCAATAATGCATTTATCGTTGCGAACAAACTTTTTCCCGTCAAAAAATTCATTTAGAGGCATGAATGATGTGAATCCCCAATCACTCTCACTTGCATTGAACTCGTGTTCAGTCTCTGTAAAATCAAAATATGAAGGATCACAGAAACACTTAATTAATAAAATATTCATAGCAAACCGAGAACTAATAAAAAAAAACAACAACAAAGGAAGCTTATTCCTAATTGTAACCCAACCAAAACCAAGACCATATATACATGTACAGGTATTCAAACACATAAGAGGAAACATAGAATTTCCTTCTGAACTTAACCATTGAATGAATCCATCTAAAAATTATATTAATTTCTTCAAAAGAAATCTCACTTCTATTGGTTCTTGGACAAAAAAAGTGACAATTCTTCTTTATCTCTAACTAATGGTTTTCCCAGAATGAAAAAGGGAAGCAAAATTGTATACTTCTTCTAGTTTATCTTTCCCTCAAGTCCCTGATTCCAAACAAGTGTAAAACTTTAACTACAACCGAAGCCCCAAATCCTGAAGTGAACTGACTATTGTTTGTTAACAAAGTTGAACGGTAACTATTTCTTTCTTGCAGACAAAACTACAAACAGGGTAACAGGGTGCCCCATTAGCGATCGTAAACAATAATCACGACTGAATCAAAGCAGAGCCTCAATAACCGGATGCAAGAATCGCAATTTCCTGTTCATAAATTAACCACATTCAAGCAGAATTGGGCACAAAATGAAAAGAAAACACACACAAAAAAGCAAACGTAAATGCGAAATCAACCCAAATGAACAATAGAGAAAATACCCTTGGTTATCGACATGTTGCTGCTCCGCTGATTAACCACTGTCAAGCTGAATTGGGCATACCTAGTCCACGGAAATGGTAAATCCGAAGCATCTACAACCTCCAAATACAAAGACAACTGCTTTGCGTTGTTCCCTTTCGGAAACACAAGGATCCGCCTGATCAAACCAACCAATGAAATCAATCAGTCCCAAAACCAACAATAATTCATCTCAAAACATACAAAACCTCGAAGCGATTTAAATATTAGCAGGAGGAGATGCATAAATTAAATTACCATTTCCAATCACCGACGAGGAAAACCTCAGAGTAATGCTTCTGGGTTTTCAACTTAGAGACATTTTCGATTGTCCATGTGAATGACTTAGTGACAAGCTCCCCTGCGACTTGCTGCTGATTCTCCATTGTTGATGATCCAAGCTAAGCTCTCTAATTTAAACCCATAAACAGTAAACAAATCTGTATCGTTAGCACGAAATATCGAACAACGGAGACTAATTTACAAGACCCACAACTCAGACATACCTTCCAATCGACGATCACAGAGAGAGAAAGGGCTCTGCAGGGATGGCACGGCCGTCGGTCAAGCGCCAAGCAGAGGAAAGTGTTGCCAGTAACTTTACCGATTAGAAACTTTATAGCATGAAACTTTTTGGACGGCAGATATTTTGAAGTATTTCTAAGAGGCGGTGCCATAATTGAAAGTTTGATTATAACGGTATATTTATAACAAAGGATGTGTTATCCATACATCTTAAATTATTTTTCACACATTCTTATTAATTTATATCTGTTAATCTTCTTCAATTTATTCAATTTGATGGCCTAAAATTAGAAGGGTGTGTGAGAAATAAAATGGTATGTGTGGATATCACACCCCTATAATAAAAGGTGGGACACACCAGGGCTTGCATAATACTAGCCTTCGTGCATGCACTCAAGCGCATGTAGAAGACATTTTTTAAATCACGGCGTGCTACGTGTGACTTACACGTTTTAAATATATTTATATGCGTAAATTGAAAAAAAAAATCAAATATTTGAAGTAAACGAATAATCTTAGATCATGCTAGAACAAATCGCTCATAAACCAATTAAAGCAGCTGAATCCACAAAATAAAATCTGTCTTTATTGAATTTATATTAAGAATAAAGAAAATAATATTTAATAAACAACTAATTGAATCACATTATTATTAGCCTATTGAGAGGCTAAGGCTATATCCTCGACCTTAATATAGACAATATCGTTTGTTTAAAATAAAAAAAATAAAAAAAACAATCATTTGACAACTAATTTAATCACATTATTATCCACATGCGAAAGATTTTTTTTATAACTAGCATTACACGTCTTTTAAAATGTTTTGAACGTGTTTAAAAATAGAGAAAATAATATTTAATGAACAACTAATTGAATCACATTATTACTAAGCTATTATGAGGTACTAATTATAAAAAAATTTAAAAAAAAACTGTACAAAAAAAATTAATAATTTAAAAACATTTTTAAAATGATGAAAATACCCCTACCACATATGATTTATTATTTTAGGTTGCTTTTGAAGTTTTTTGTTTGGGGGACATTTTTATCCAATATTTTTGGTGAAGCTTGTGACACCTCACTTTAGTGTTGGCTTCATACATAGAGTTGAGTATATCATCTCGATAGCAATATGTGTCACATCCCAGCCCGGGCCCTCACCACATACCGAGCTCGACTCCAACGTAGCACGATATTGTCCGCTTTAGGCCCCTATCACACCCTCACGGTTTTGTTTCTGGGAATTCACACGAGAACTTCCCAATGGGTCACCTATCCTGGAATTGCTCTTGCCCAAACTTTTTTAACTTCGGAGTTCCGATGGAACCCGAAGCCAGTGAGCTCCCAAAAGGCCTCGTGCTAGGTAGAGATAGGAATATACATATAAGGCTTACAAGATCCACTCCCCTAGGCAATGTGGGATGTTACAATATGTGCTAATGAAAGACATGTGTAAGTATTTAGTCTAAATATATTTATTTAATTGACCCAAAATGGCAAGTGATAGTGTACTTGTGTCATGTAAGTTGTTCTTGGGGAGAAGTAAATTAGTATTGAACTTATCATCTACGAAATCAGAACGTAAAATCTCTCACTTACAAGTAAAAAAAAATTACAATTTGTTAGTATGCAATAGACAAATATCAATAAATCAAAAGCAAATTAACGATACTTATACTATTGTAACAAACTTTACAAAGTTACATCAATGAAAATCACTAGAACAATAAGAAAAATTGAATCAATATAAACTGACTTCATACATAGATAGAGACCTGTTTAGTCATAATTTAGTATATCCTAAAAATAGAATTTCGCTCCTTTTAATTGCTTGAAGTTTAATGGACGTCTATCTCCCAGAATTCAGCTATCTATAAACAAAAAGTCCAACACCAGATCGTTGGTCTCTAGCGAACTTATATGTGCTTCTCTCTATATACCAGAAAAAAAAAATAAATCATGAGTATTGCGTGGTAAATATATAGAGTTACTGGCACCCTTTTAGAAAGTAGATAACTTTTGGGATCATTTAAGTCTGTTACCCACTCAAATTCAAACGATGCATTTCAAAAGCTTATTTTTAGCTATGCCCAAACTCAAATTTCATCCAACTTTACTCCCTTAAAACTCAAAGTTCGCTCAACATCGCCTTGTTTTCTTTAAATTTTCTTATGTGGCTATAAAACTGTGGCAACATGTGTGGGACCCACCATCACATCCAAAACAACTAAGGCCATCTCTAATTGAAGCCATATAGCCCTGCAAGAAATTAATATTTTAACGAACAATGTCATACCATATTTTATACCATCTCCAAACGAGGGGGCCAAGGGGCCATAGGCCGAACATAATTTATTATTTTAATTGAATTAATATGGTTACTTAAATTAAACTACCGCTTGTTGTCAAATGAATAACCCTTCGGATTTCTTATCTTTATATAATCTCAATAATTTTTTGGATAAGATTTCGAGTGACACGTGTTGCTAACGTGAGTAACTCCCCAGATTTCTTGTCAAGATGTAATCTCAATAATTTTTCAAATATGATTTCGAGTGACACGTGTTGCTAACGTGAGTAACTCCCCAGATTTCTCGTCAAGATGTAATCTCAATAATTTTTCGGATATGATTTTGAGTGACACGTGTCGCTAACATGAATAACTCTCCAGATTTCTTATCTTTATGTAATCTCAATAATTTCTGACACGTGTTGCTAAAGTGAGTAACTCTCCATATTTCTTATTTTTATGTAATCTTTAAAAAATTTCGAATAGGATTTCGAGTGTCACGTGTCGAGATGTAATTGGTTGTGCAAATTTTATATAGGATTCTTGACACACCCCAATCACGATATTCCCTGAATACCAGGATAGGCACGTGCTGGCCGACACTCGAGGGTGACAAAATCCATTTATTGAGTGCAAATGCTGAAAATAAGGAATAGATAAAACTTATAAATATAAAAGAATAATAAATATGAATTTAAGGAACGTGTTCAGGGCATACAACTAACTAGAACACTAAAAGAAATAATATAAAATTGAATGAATAAAAGAATGGGTCCTACACCGAGAAGACTCGAAGATGCCGATGCAGAAGTGCCTGGACACCGGATTGTACGCCTCAATTCTAAGTCCTGAAGGGGGCGCAAAACAAACATGAATGGACCAAGTTGATATATATATATATATATATATATAATAAAACAATTATCAAAAGTACTAACCCCCAGGTTTTATAAAAACATATTTATCCTCGGAGTACGTAACGTTTCTTATGCTTAGGCGAGACCCACTCTTATTTTCCAATTTTGAATTTTCAGTATAGGTATTTTAACTTCCTTCCTTTAGTTATTTGTTTTTGGCGTTACAAATGTTTTGGGGAAAGTATCTCCGTTTTCAGTTTTAAGTTAAGCACGAAGTTTTGACCTATATGTTAGTACATATCTATTTTGACACTATATTATTTTGCATGCTTATTTTTGACCTTACGTCAATATATGTTTTCAGCTTTATATTTTATTAAAGTATGTTCTACTTTTACACTGATGGGGAAGAAAGTAAGAGCTTGGAGGCATGATAGAGGATTTTGCAACCCACTCACGACGGTGTGGCATATTCTCTTTGATGCACCCACTCTGACTTGATTTCTCTTTATACATATATTCTTCCACCTATTTTCGAGTATTTCAGTTTAGTAAGTGATTTTAAATTTCTGGACGAAATTCTTTTAAGTGGGGTAGATTGTAACAACCCGTCCCGAGATTTACGAAACAAAAAGAGTATTTTCGTATTTTCACTTTGGTTGGGTTTCTTATGTTTAAAATAATGGTTTTTGGGTCTTAATTGGTGAGCCCAAGGGGCCCACCCCCTGTTTTGTCCCCCGATTCCCTTTCCCTTTTATTTTATTTTTTTCTGAACAATCTCTCTCTCTCTCCTCCCTCACTCTCTTTTCTCTACTCGTACTCTCTCCCCCTGTTACTCCCCCCTTCTCGGTGCTCTTCTCTCCAACAAGATCACACACACACACACCCAAACATACATACACACAGCCATTAGGAGGACTTCACCATCAACTTCATCATCTGAGCTTTACCTTTCCCTCCCTCACCTTCAATATCCATCTCGGCACTGTGCACAATCATTATGCACGAGATCTCCGACAAGGTAAGTGCATAGCACACCTAAATCTCCATAGATCGTGCTTGTTATTGTGTTAGATAGTGTTTGAGTTGTTATGGTACGGTTTAAACACCAAAGTAACTCGGGAAAGCATTTTTCAGATTTTCCAACGAGGAACACCGCCCATTTAGAGGAAATTTCTGGCCAAAACACGGCGAGTTGGCCGGCGTGTAAGTTATCAATCTCTTCGTCTTGCTGAGTACTACAACTTTCCTTTTTGAATCATCCAATTTCCTTGAGTATTGAAGAAGTTATATTCATTTGAATCTTACCCAGTTTTCGGCAACCTCCAAGGCTTTCGAGGTATTTTTCAGCCAAACCACAACGAGTTAGCCATCATGCAAGGTACCATTCTC
Source organism: Pyrus x bretschneideri (assembly GCF_019419815.1). Classification (NCBI taxonomy): domain Eukaryota; kingdom Viridiplantae; phylum Streptophyta; class Magnoliopsida; order Rosales; family Rosaceae; genus Pyrus; species Pyrus x bretschneideri. The sequence continues at coordinate 1,708,091 of NW_025999801.1, forward strand.
TTCGTCTCTTCGAGAACTATGACTTTCGTTGTTGGATCACTTGATTTGGTTGAGTAACGAAGAAGTTATGGGCGTTTGAAGTCAACCCAGAAACCGGCCAAAGGGTGGCCTGAAAACCACCCTTAACCCAGGCCTTTGGGCTGGGTTACCTAGCCCATTTGACCCAAACTCGGAGCCTAAATGTCCAGAGGCCCAAGCCTCGTGAAGCCCAACCCAAATTCCTTTTTATTCAAACCCAAAACCCTTTTAGTTGGACCGGGCTTTCAAGCCCAATACCCTTTAAACCCTAAAGCCCTAAACTTAAACCCAAACCCTAAGGCCCAAACCCGGATCCAATCTTAAGCCCAGACCCATTTGACCCGGCCCGACCCGGACCCACGACCCGTTAACTTGACCCGGTTCGACTCAGACCTATTGACTGTTGACTTTTGACTTTGACTTTCGGGTTGACTTTTCGAGTTTTTGTCCGGGACCTCTCATAGGCTAATTTAGACGTCCTGGACCCATTTTTTAAGTCCGTTTTCCCAAATTCAATCATTTGAGTAGAGTTAACTAAATGTATCCTTTATGTACATAGGTACAATTAATAGAGGCGATTCCGTTATTCCTTTTTGGTACAGTTTTGCACCAACTGTGTACGGTGAGTGGACCCTTTCTAAAAATGCATACATGAAAAGCATGATTTGATGACTATGTTTTATGAAACATTTTATGAGATAACATGCTTGCTGAGGTTAGTTTGAATTATTACTATTTTTCCTATAACTCGTGTTCTAATAGAATATCTGATAGATGACGATATGATATTTAGAACATGGTTAGAACATCTCTTTATAGTATAGATGATGGATGACTTTATACTATGAAGTTGCTTTTCAATATATGTATGTTCAATGGTTTTGTACTTATCTAGTGGTCCTTATTCTGCTACGGGATGTAGGGATAGATTTCGGTCCGTCCCGGGCGACGGTTTGGTGTTGGCATAAGGCCTGAAGTGTGTTTCCTCTGGCTATTAGCACAAGGACGGGGAGCCGACATAGGGCCTGGAGTGTATTTTCCTCTGATTTTCTGCTCAGAGACGGGGAGCCAGCATAGGGCCCGAGGGTTATCGGACATTCACTAGTGATTATTATATATACAAGTTATGATTTGAGACATTGCACAACATGCTAGGTTTTGGAAAACCTATGTTTATCATAATATATGTGTTTTCATAAAACCTGAGGGTTAGTACTTTGATAACTGTTTTATTATATATATATATATATATATATATATATATATTAACTTAGTCCACTCATGTTTGTTTTGTGCCCTCTTCAAGACTTAGAATTGAGGCATACAATCCTAGCGTCTAGGCATATCCGCATCGGCATTCGAGTCCTCTTGGCGTAGGACCCATTCTTTTATTCATTTAATTTTATATTATTTCTTTTAGTGTTCTAGTTAGTTGTATGTCCTGAACACGTTCCTTAAATTCATATTCATTATTCTTTTATATTTATAAGTCTTATCTATCCCTTGTTTTTCAGCATTTGCACTCAATAAATAGCTTTCGTCACCCTCGGGTGTTGGCCAGCACCTGCCTATCCTGGTATTCAGGGAATATCAGGATCTGGGTGTGTCAATTTTTATCTACGTGACACTTCTTATCTTCAACTTCCAATGTTAATAAATAGGTTGGATATTGGGGTAGAATTCACACACCTTCATCTTTGCCCTTTCCAATATCTCTTTCAATTTAAGTTTGCAATGAATTCTAACTTCGGATCCTCTTCGCATTCCAACTAGGGGTCCGATTCCAATTCCGAATTGGAAGATAAATGGGCGTAGATGAGACGAGAAGATGAGGAGTCTGATGAAGAAGATGAAGCATGGCGCAACACAAAATATATGGTAGCAATGGCTAGGGTCATGGCGTGTGAGGAAACTGAAGAACAAGATGATCTAATAGGTCAAGGAAGGGTCGTGCGAAAATGTATGATGGACTTAATTTGCCTTTGGATCCAAGAACTGGTAATATCTCTTCAAATAAGCATATGAGGCGCCATAGGATGGTACGTTCGCGTGCCACAAACAAGTACCTACAATAAGATCTTGTTGCACATCTTTGGACCAAAAGAAGCATGGAGTAGGCGTTTAAGTTTTATTTTGTTTAATGTTGTTTAAGTTTGAATAACTCCCCCAAGTAGTACTAGGGTGGAGATTATGTTGTTTAATGTTGTTTAATTTAAAGAGTACAACGTAAATATTAAAAGCTACAACAACTTCAATTTAAAGATTCAACACCTTCAATTTAAAGATTCAACTACTTAAATTTAAATACTACAACTTAAATTTAAAGATTACAACTTCAATTTAAAGACTACAACAACTTAAATTTAAAAACTACAACTTAAATATTAAAGACTACAACAGCTTCAATTTAAAGACTATAATCATCATCTTTATCCGCCATTGTAGGAGTATAGTCGGATGTAAACAACTCCCGTCGGACCATAATTTCCCTTTTTTTCCTATTAAAATATGTCTTACTCATTGGAGTGTAATCCGAAGTGTTCCTTTGCATGTTCCTATCATCCATCTCTTCTTGTATTTGTTTTGCCCATTAATCGTGCCTACGGTTCCTTTCTTCCGCAACAAAGGCATTGTGCTCCCCCATTAATCACAATGAGGACGCCATTTCCTATTGAAAGGCTAAATCATCATTTGCCTTGCCTTTTTCCTTTAACTTCCGGGCCTTGTTTCGTCCCATAGCCCTAGGTATGGAAGATTCACCTAGAGACGGATTTTCTACCCTTGTTTCTCGAATGGTAGGAAATCCTTGTTCATCCCCAACTACATTTGAGGAAACATTTCCGAACACTGGCGTAGGACCAAATCTTTCTTGAGATGGATCTTGAAATAACACCCACCCTTTACAAATTTTCCAACAACCGTGATGACTAAAGGGTTTCAAGTTGTCCTCCATACACAATTCCTCGCCTAGAAAATATAATTACAAAATTTAAAGGAAAATAATTTATGAAATTAAATATAATATAATTAAATATTTAAAATAACTTGTGAAAACACTGACTTCGTAGTAGTAATTGGCTTCACTTTCATGTCTACTTCCGACCTTTACCACTGCTTGATGTCATTTATTCAAACTTGGATGAAGATGTTTTTTCCATCCTGGAAAACAACTCTCGAGGTTTCGGTTATTCAGTGCAGTGGTGCCTTTGGAGAACTCATAGTACTTTTTGGATGTACGATTCCAAACACCTTCACTTGTTTGAGAACTCCCTTTGACACTATCTTCCGAGACTCATCTATAAGCCCTGCAAAGAGCTTCATCTTCTTTTCAGGTCCAACTCCTTCCTTTCATTATTGATGTCACGCCCCAATCCTGACATACTTCTGGAATCGACACGTGCACCAAATACCCGTATATCACACATACCCCACCTCCGGGATATGGACAAAACAAAACTCAAGATTCGAATTGCGTAGTTTTTTTTTTCTTTCGTATACTTTATGGCTGCATCTAACCTCCTTGTTAGACTGCCTACGTACCCTAAATAGGGATCAAGCCATTCGTAATTCACCAGTTCACTACTGCAAGACATTCCTACAAACATGTAATCGGAATAACTATTAAAAACTGTATGCTTTCTTTGTGCAGCTTGTCTAGGCATATGAGAAATATTTACATATAGCTTCACAACGTGAATCATCAACTTGATTTTGGTTTCAGTATGGGCATGCGGATAGATATTTATGTTTAATGGGACATCATTCTACCATTTAAGCAAACAACATGATACATATAAAGGTGTAGTAATTAATCTTACCAAATTGGGTCAGTCCACTATTGATACCTATACCAGCCACGACATTACTAACCAATACACTTTAGATATAATTGTAATCAACTACTATAAGCATACCCCCTTTAAATTGTATACCAAAATACAAAGCCAATAGTACATATAAAAGCAACAATATAACTATAATCTAATGATAACTAGCTGGACTAGTTATAGCATAATAGAATGGTTCGTTAGAACTAACCCAATTGGAGTATATAATGAAATTGAGTGAGGAAGATACGTTGATTTGATACATAGGCAGATAAAACTAGCTGCATCCATTTTCTCTATATAAGTAGTTATGGATTTAGCATATAATTGTTTGAAAACAACCACCTCACATAGAATCTAGTACATTTATAACTTCACTAAATTTGATAACATTTATTTGCACTAGTTAATCAAATAAGCATGCCAAACAAATCACAAGAACCTGACCTGCCATATTAAATTGGTCTTGAACTCAGAACATAGTCATACTCAATTAGAGAATAGGTATAATGTTTGATATCAAGGAACTAGTTCTCAGGCCATAGAATAACATGCAATCCCTAAACTATAACATTCGAATAATTATTCGTAACTAGTACACCAGCCAAACCATATCGATGATTCTTAATAATTAACACAGAAAACCAAACTGTTTATTCAAGTGCCTCAAAATAAAAATATAAATCCTTAGCAGTCTTAAACTCTTCATCCGCTGAAAGAATGAAATAGTGAACCACCAATGAATTAATGACCAAAACCAAGAGTCATATACTACTCTAGTAACAGCATTGTCCAATCCAGTATTTAGCATCAGCATATGACAATGCCATGGAAAAATATAGAACCACTCACTAGTTTTAGAACTCTAATTATCTACACAAATCTGGGCTACAACACATACAAACTCAGCAATGTTCTTCATGGGTAGGACAAATATGGCACACAAAATATTCAAATGTATCTGGCCTTGATTATGGAATAACATTAATACTTATAAAACAAACCCAACCCTTAAATTTCTAAAGAGAACCGAATTGAGGTTAGGATTTCAATGTTCTTCCCTATATATGCAACCAATCATGACTACCGGGTTCCGATTAAACTCCTAAACAATACAACAAGCATCATCTCAAATATACATGCAAAATATCGAATTAAAATTCGAAACCATGAATTGACCCCAAAACTAAAAGTTAAAACCTTGGGAAAATACTTACGCTAGAGGAGAGCCCACGAGGGAAGAACGTTATTCGTTATCGTATGAGGAAATTATGATGAAAATAGTTTGAAAGGGATCCCGTGAGTGAGGGAGGAAGAAGAAGAAGAGGTTCTTCCCCCCTTCTCCCCTTTTTCCTTTCCTTCCTTGCTTTTCATTTATTCCCGATCCTTCTCCACCTCTCCTCTTTTCTTCTTTCCTTATTATTTTCTTCTCTAACATTAATATTTTAAATCTAGTGCTATTATCTTTTTGACTACTTTAAATAAAATGATTTATACGTGTTTTGTAAAATCTTTCTAGTTCTAATTTTCGCTAGACTTATGATTAATTGTTCATAATAACAAGTGTTGTTAGAATATACTAATTAATATGTCACACGTGTCTTGACCAGTAAGTCAATGAAAGTCGACACATTACCTCTAAGGGCATTTTGATCGTTTCATTTTTTTTTTTTTATGAAACTATGGACGGATTGTAACAGCTGATGTGGCCATTTGAAAATTATTGAAAAAATTGAAGGAAAGATTTTTGGAAGAGGTAAGAGAATAGAACGTGAAGAATTGAAATAAAATGAAGTAAGATAGTATGGAATGGTGAAAATTATATGAGAAATGGTGTAGGAATGGTTTAGGTATTTATAGGGAAAAAAAATAGAATTTTTTAAAAAACAAATTTGTCCAAAAAAAAAAAAAAATTCAAATGCAACAGTAACTTAACGTCAGCTAGCTGGCGTTATGCTAACACTAGGTAGCCATTGCAGTTCAAATTTTTGGCCCGCCTTGGGCTGGTTAGAATGGGCTAGCCGGTTGGCCTGATTTCAGATTTTTGGCCCAGTGGGGCCCACAAGCCCTTTGGCCTAACCCTCAGTTGGAGACCATTTTTCGTGTCATTTCGAGTTTTTTTTAGCCCTATAACCCTTTGGCCGGATCGGTTGGAGATGACCTAAGTAAACTGTTTAACTTCCTCTGCCTCACCGCGTCCGAGCTTGTTGATGGATCAACGTCCATGGCCATGCCGGCAACTTGCCATGTATGGACAACGACGACTCCGGTGAGAAAATCCCTCAAGCGACTTCGAGGACATCCCCGTGTCCATTGTCGACGTCAATCTCTTCCAAGCCACTTTTATCTTCCACTTTTAATTATTTAGACATTATTTGAAAAGAAAAAGGATCCCCTTTAGATCCATTATGCGAGAATTCTAAGGATCCTCACATCTTAACTGTCGACCGTGTATCGTGCGGTCAGAAATCATTTTATTTTTATTATTTTAAATTAAACATAAATAATACATGACGAAAACTGACCGCACAATACATAATAAACGGCTAAGATATAAGGATCCCCCACATAATGGATCCGAAGGGTGCCCTTTTTTATTTTAAAATTATGGTAAAACCAGGAGCCTTTAGACTAAAGTAATGATTAGGTATAGGATTCATTCATTGCGTGTCATATTGGAAGTGTCTGTTTGGTGCAAAGAAAATTTCAAGACTATTTAAATTACTGCTTTTCAAGCCATCACCTATTCTGTTCCCTCCCATTTCCATCCTCTTCCCTTTCCTCCCTCCCTCGTATATTGCTTTTTGTCGTAGAGCCCTTTCTCTCTCTGTGATCGTCGATTGGAAGGTATGTCTGAGTTGTGGGTCTTGTAAATTAGTCTCTGTTGTTCGATATTCCGTGCTAATGATATAGATTTGTTTACTGTTTATGGGTTTAAGTTCGGGAGCTTAGCTGGGATCATCCACAATGGAGAATCAGCAGAACGTAGCAGGGGAACTTGTCACTAGGTTATTCACATGGACAATCGAAAATGTCTCGAAGTTGATAACCCGGACGCATTACTCCGAGGTTTTCCTCGTCGGTGATTGGAAATGGTAATTCAATTTTGCGCATCCCCTCCTGCTAATATTTAAATCGCTTCGAGGTTGTGTGTGTTTTGAGATGAATCATTGTTGGTTTTGGGATTAATTGATTTCATTGGTTGGTTTGATCAGGCGGATCCTTGTATTTCCGAAAGGGAACAACGTAAAGCACTTGTCTTTGTATTTGGAGGTTGTAGATGCTTCGGATTTACCATCTCTGTGGACTAGGTATGCCCAATTCAGCTTGACAGTGGTTAATCAGCTGAGCAGAAACATGTCGATAACAAAGGGTATTTTCTCCGTTGTTCATTTGGGTTGATTTCGCATTTACGTTTGCTTTTTCTTGTCTGTTTTCTTTTCATTTTGTGCCCAATTCTGCTTGAACTGGAGGTTGCGATTCTTGCATACGGTTATTGAGGCTCTGCCTTGATTCAGTCGTGATTATTGGTTGTGATCGCTAATGGGCACCCTGTTACCGTATTTGTAGTTTTTTCCTGCAAGAAAGAAATAGGTACCGTTCAACTTTGTTAACAAACAATAGTCAGTTCACTTTAGGATATGGGGCTTCGGTTGTAGTTAAAGTTTTACACTTGTTTGGAATCAGGGACTTGAGGGAAAAATTAAACTTTTGCTTCCCCTTTTCGTTATGGGGAAACCATTAGTTAGAGAGAACGAAGAACTGTCACTTTTATTGTCCAAGAACCAATAGAAGGGAGATTTCTTTTGAAGAAAATAATATAATTTTGAGATGGATTCATCCAATGGTTAAGTTCAAAAGGAATTTTATGTTTCTACTTACATGTTTGAATACCTCTACATGTATATATGGTCTTGGGTTTGGTTGTGTTAAAATTAGGAATAAGCTTCCTTTGTTGTTGTTTTTTTATTAGTTCTCGGTTGGTTATGAATACTTTGGCAATTAAGTGTTTCTGTGATCCTTCATATTTTGATTTTGCAGAGACTCAACACGAGTTCAATGCCAGTGAGACAGACTGGGGATTCACATCATTCATGCCTCTGAATGAGTTTTATGATGGAGGAAAGTTTGTTCGCAATGATAAATGCATTATTGAGGCCAGGGTTGCAGTCCGTAAGGTAGACATAAAGAATTTCGAAGACCAAGGAACTGGCAGTTCTGCACCCAAAGAGCCTTCAAAGCAAGAAGATCAGGCCCTGAAACCTTCAAGTGTGGATTCCGTGCAAGTTCCACACTCATCTGCACCAGTTACAACACCTACATCTGAACAGGGACACGAAAAAGTGCTCTCCGCTCCAGATGGTAAGCTCATGGATTTTAGGGGTTTAGGGAAAATAGAGAGAGCTTTTGTTCCACTGCTAGAGGAAGTTTGTTCGTGGCATCCCTCGTTGATTGAGTGCCAAAAGAAGAGAAGCCGTACGTATATTGAATGGGCATTCACAGCTTTGGGTCGAGTTTTACATTTTCTGAAGACTACGAAGGTGAAGGATATGACCCCAGATACCAGTGAACGCGTTCAGCTTTTGTGGGAGGAGCTTAAGACTTTTAAATTTGACTTGGGTTGGCTGGAGCCTTACGTGCAATCTGCTCTGGACGTGAAGAAGCTTATGGAAAGGGCAGGGGTAGTTAAAACTCTGAGAGAGGATGTGGATGCGTTGGAAATGGGAGTGAAGAGGCTAAGGGCGAGGCTAGCAGTTGCAGAGGTAGATCTAGAGGTAGCAAAAAGAGACTTGGCAAAGGTTGTAGAAGGCTTCGGTGAGACCGATGTGAACAGGGAGTTAGGCTACGGGAGGCATTGACCTTATTTGTGAAACATCTCGTTGATATTACAAAGCGATGTGCAATATCTCCAACACATTCCAAACTAATATGTATTAAGCACTTGCGTTCTAGTTGTGTTATCAATATTTTATGATATTTCAGGAATATTATAGCAAGTGGGAATTCTCTTTTTTTTTTTTTTTTTTTTTTTTTTTTTTTTTCTTGTTTGGAATTGAGCACAATATATAATGGTTTTTTGAATTTTAGACGAAACAATAGTGATTTATCGATAACTAACAATTACAATCTTGGAAAACAATATCATCGATAATATTGGAACCTCATTTACTAAGGCTAACTTGACCAATCTATGATCCACTACAATAGCTGACCGTCCGTAATACGACAACAGCTGACCGTCGGGCATGAACGATTCGGGATAGAAATGGATCGTAAACTGGATTTCACATCTTCAATCACTAGGGTGTATATTGTATGGGGAAGCATTATGCTGAAGGCCAAGCTGATTCCTTCTCTTGCAGCCAACTCTTCAACTGGTACAGGACTAGCGACAAGGGAGAGCCTGCGACAAAATGCAACCACAAAGTCACCCAAAACCAAATGGTTTCGAATCACACCCGTAGGACCTCGATACCACCCATTGCATTGAAGGCTCCATCCGTATTCAGTTTTAACAGACCAAAAGCCGGTTTAGACCAGATCGAGGGGACTGAGAGAGTCGAGGTTGAGGGGGATGGCCGGGCTTGTAGAAATTACTGCAGATGAGAAGCAGCCGTCTGTACAACTTGAAAAGGAACTGGGATCGTGCCCTACAAGCAAAAAGTTGCGTGCCGACCAGGTACCATAGCGCGACATCATTAGGACATCAAACAGGAGCTTGGGGATAATTTGTAGCATTCTGCAACATCCAGTCGTGAATATTTGAGTTACTTGTGTGAATACATGGCATTGACTTACTGTTACTGCAGCTACGTAATAGCGAAGTGGTTGTGAGTTGAAGTGGATAGCCGGTAACTTCCTTTACTCTTATAGGAAATGTATTAACTTTGGTATAAATCCAAAAGAATGTACAGAACTGAGTCAACTGAGAGGTAGCCTCTCTCCTTCGGAAATGCTATGGGACTCCCTCAAAAGTAGTTGTTTTCATAGACTCGTTGTCATCTCACTATTTAATTTCAATTTTCATGTCAATATTATAAAACATTGCATAAAAAACACGCAATAACACATAATCCCCTTAACATTTCTCTTTTCTTTTTATTTTATTCGCTTTGGACAAACGATTAATTAGAGAGGAAGCAGAATTCTTTTCTCATTGTTTTGGGAGGAGGAACAGTCCCTACCACAATACCATTTGGTTCATTCATTCAAAATTTTACTCGGGTGACTCGTTGGATTATGTAATATGAGAGTATAAGTTGGAATTAGTAAAATCAGTATTGATAAATGCTAGCAACTAATCTTTGCAATTGGATCTTTCTACCTTATCAAACGTCATATGTCATTTTTTAATACAAAAAAAAAAAGAAAAAAAAAAGAAAAAGACATTTAATGCATTTGAGATTATATTTTATGTTTTGTTGAGAGTATTAATGTAACATCACACATCGTCCAGAGGAGTGGATCTTGTAAGCCTTATATGTATATTCTCATCCTTACCTAGCATGAGGCTTTTTGGGAGCTCACTGGCTTCGGGTTCCATGAGAACTCTGAAGTTAAGCGAGTAGCGCGCGAGAGCACTCCCATGATGGGTGATCCACTGGGAAGTTTTCGTGTGAGTTCCCAGAAACAAAACCGTAAAGGTGTGGTAGGGGCTCAAAGCGGACAATATCGTGCTACGGTGGAGTCGAGCCCAGGTTGTGATGGGGGCCCGGGCCGGGATGTGACAAGTACAATAAGAGTGGAAAAGTGAAAGGAAAATTGAGGACCACGTGGAAGGCCTACGTGGCACCTCAAGGGCATTTTATTGATTTCACTACTACTAAGAATAAAATACAATAAATTTCGGGACGGGATTTCACAAAAAAACAAAAACAATATGAAGCGAATTTTGAGTTTCATAGAACAAATTTAGCAGCTTTTTAAATGAAATGATGCCCTTGATTTTAACTCTAAACTCATATGGTCCAATATATTTCCCAACAAACAATCAAACCAGTACAATCAATAACGATTGTGTATATGCATGTGCGTGTGCGTGTGTTAGATCATTGCTGAATAAGAACATCTGAAATTTACCTCATGCAATATGCTTTCCACATCGGTTCGATTCATTTCAAAGAAAAATAGCTAGGAACTGAATACGCAGAAATCACAGAGAGCAAAAACATATGGTTTTCCTTTTCCCCAGGTACGAAATTGAAAAATGAAGTAAACTGTAAAAGTTTTAACATCGAATTTTATTTTCAAGGAAAAAGGAAAGAAAACTAGAAACAGATTTGATGATGACTATCAAATCAATCCACTACAACCAGACTCCGATACTCTCTGCCAGAAATGGCCGCTTCCATGACATGGTCTGGGCGAATTTCCCCGTCATTATCTATGAACAACTTGAGCATATTCTTGGAAAAGCCACTCACCAGCGCCACCCCTGGTTCCATCTCCAACACGGGCGTAGAACTTGAGTGTCTAAGATTCCAAAAGACTATCTGTGGCACCACATCTCCATACCCCTTCTCCTTAAACTTCCTCTGTATTGCCTCATAATCCGTCTCCCACTTATAATGTGGCGAGGACATGGAATAATGTCGTAAAGCCATATCAAACTCCATGTCGCTAAACACAAAAATCCTCTTTATCATATATTCTGGCCTCAAATTCCCATTCACAGCCACTTCGAGAAGCAAATCAAAGACTTTTTGAAAATTAGTGTTCATTCCCCAATCCATATTCCTCACAAACTCATACTTAGACCGAAGGTCATCGCCTTGTATTAAATGCAGCTGAGGCCGCTCATTGAAAGTGATCACCTTCCCCTTTCATGGCTCTTCACTCAATTCAAACACCAGAAGCCCCAAAGCCACCGACACATCCATGGGTGTTCCGGACATACTTGACGATATGTCACATACAGCCATGCAATTCCTTATCTTCCCGTGCTGTAACATGTCATCCACCATTCTCTTCCACTGGAGCTCAGACACTTTTCCACCAAGATCTCCCTCCTCCAAAGAATGTATGATCTGATGAGGAAGCAATGCACCTGCCGCAATCTTGGATGTTCCTGCCTCTACATCCTCCAAGTACTTCTCAAACCTCACTTTATCATGCAACAAAAAGATCTCTTTGTAAAGAGTCATCGCCACAAAGGCCACTCGATTGTATGGAATGGAGCTCTACTGGTTGGAGCTCATATAAACCTTGGGTAACTACAGGGCCTTCCTCAACGGCACCAAAACCTCCTTCCTTAGTCGGTTTCTCACTCTGTATGTGTAATGTTCATCGTCAATCGTTTGATATTCTGTGTACAATTCTTTGGGGAAGACCTTCCTTGCAATGCTTTCGCACAACAATGTGGTGCGGTCATAGGGGGAGTCGAGGGAAGGGCACCACTTGGCCGCCAGAGTGAAGTAAGGACTATTTTTAGAAGACTTCAAATTTGCAATATCGTAATTCAAACACTTGGCAAAAACATAAGAAACTCGCTCGTGTAAAAACCGATAATCTGGATCACTTTAGTACCTTTCAAAAGCCTTCTTGGTCTGGGCGATGAACCTCTCTCTCCTCAAAGAGCTTGCTTTTGCCTTTTCCAATTTCCCCCTCTCTAAATCCTTCATCACCCGAACCTCCGTAGGCTCCATGCTGGCTCTTTTTTTTTCCAGCTTCACCTCTTTTACCCTGTTTAGGACCTGTATCATCACATTCATAGCTGTGGGAGCTACGCTTGCTAATTGTTTTTTTCTGTAACCACTCGGCCTTCTGGTTTTCCCTCACCTCCTGGCCATCTACAAGGCGGTAGAGAATCTCGGGGAGGTCTTTAAAGAAGCCGATTTGCGCGACAGACGTGGCGTTGCACGCTAGGGTTTTGGGGTGGTTCTGGTGGAGCCAAAACGCCGCCTTGTAGAACCCCTCCTTGTCGGATTTTCCAGTGCCACGTACGCCACGAAGGTTGCATATGAGCTTGAGGGTGGTTAGGGCATTGTGTGACCAGGCCAGTGGCAGTTGTTCATTCATATAAGAGGCAGGCGTGTCGGGTACGTCATGGAAGAAGAAATCAAGGCAAGGGTTACCGGAGGACAAGAAGGTGGGGGAGTTATTCTCAGTCAAGCCCATTGGGGGTCATGGCCGCATCGGCTAAATCGTAATATGGCTGAAATTGGCAACCATGAGGTCGGTGAAGGGATCACCAGAAGAGGGCGGTTGGGGCTGAGGTGGCGGCGGCGGCGGCGTGGAAAGTACTCTGATCTCTGGAAGGCCGAGAAGAGTAGTGGGAGCCGTTCTTGTGAGGATTTGTGAAAGGTTGACATTTTGGTTTTGGCATGCTTTGAGAACGGAGAGGGTTTGCCTTCGTTTCATGATTGAATTAGGGTTTAGTATATCACGGAGTATGGGGGGATTTGATGATATGCCTCTTTATTATGTACAAATTTGATTACTTGTGCAACAAGGATTCTTTTTTAAATATGATACGCCTATTTCCTTCTATTTTTTTGAGTTCAAATCTTTCAATAAATCCCTAATTATAAAAAAAAACTGAAAGAGAAGACATTGTTTCTAATAATGATAAAATTGTAAATTAATAATCTTAAAAATCAAACTGAAAAATGATAAGATAAAAAGAGTATATTCTCCAACCACTCATCCATGCACCCCATGAAAATTGGTGAAAACGTTTCAAAGAAAAAGATAAACAATGCAAACATCAGCCGTGGTGGAGTCAGAATTCTATGTTAGGGACGATCCTTCTTATACGTACGGGAAAAAAAAAAAAATTAAACTCATAACATGAGGAATCAAAGCAATCTTCACAAAATTGAAAGACCTAATAAATTATCAAAGAGAATCAAAAGAATTGTGCAATACAACTTAATGGGATGTAGATAGCAGGGTAACCACTAAAAAATTTAAAAAGATAAAAAGAACATACAAAAAAGTTCTGATTTACATCATTTAAAAGGAGGGCAAAAAAGAGGTTCCGCAAATAATAGATGATTAGGTTGATTTAGAGATGATATTAAAATCTCTTTTAAAATCCCCATCTACGTAAGAATTTGTTTATTGTTTTCTTGTAATCCATCTTATTTTGATTTTACAGAAACTAAACATGTGTTCAAATGTGGACGCCATGCAATTTCCACAGGTGCTTGCTTTTCAGGATGCACCGAGTTTTGAACAAATGGTGATTTGTTGCAAGAGGAACTAGGGTTGCCCTGATGGATAAGCCAAGGACTCAGACAAAGTACATCAGACCAAAGGAAGTCGAGGTTGACAATAAGGAGAGTAGCCCAATTCCTTTAAGTATATGCAAGGTCCCTTCACTTTTCCATGCACTTTACATCCTTACACACCCTAAACGTGTGGTGACACGCCAACACTGAAGGCAAACACATGGACAAAACATATTGGGTGACCTGGTGTGTGTGTGGCCATTAGACGTCACACATGACAACCCTGTTCTAATACTATTACGAAGTTGAAATTTCACCTCAAAATCAATTGGCAATAGAAAGACAACACTCCCCATCCTAACATGGATTAGCGAAGCAATACCATCACGATCTACAAGAATAGGTGACCCGAAGAAAAATCTTCGATGTATTAGAACAGTATGTGCAAGTAATGACATCACACTCCCCATCATAAAATTGTTGTAAATATCGATGTCCATTATTTGGTTAAAGTGGATGACATCATGTATGTGCAAGTAATGATATTATGCATGTGTAAACAATGATATTATGTCTGTGTAAGCAATGATGTCATTACCCATTCATTTGCCTATATAATAAAGGTCAAGGCCACTAACAACATAGAAGGAAACGGAGAAAAAGAAAGAAATGAAAGTAAGGTGTTATAAGATCGAACTCAAAGTTTGGCAAACACGAACCCGGCAAAACCAGCATGAACTGAGTCAAATCCAAACCCGAATTATTTGAATTATGATTGTGTTGACCATCCAACCTGCCCAACCTGCCCAAATGGTTATTCTTGATAAGTAGGCCATGCCTGATTGTCTGGATTGCTATATGGACTTTCTCCTGCACTTACCAATGTTAATGTCTCAGTTGCTTGGCTACCATTGACTGGTTTGCTGAATGCTCTAACTAGATCAATATATACATCTATACGATGAAGGTACTAGTTTTATTTTCAGAGTTGTCGGAGCTAAGCTCCAAAATGAGAGATTACACATTCTCTTTTGGGCTGCAGATTACTTGACAACGACAATTAAGGCTCCGAAACCTTGTCATTACCAAATTTAAGTAAACATATTAACAAAAAGGTAATATTCATTGTCCAAATAGATGAGGAAATATAATCAAGTAAGTTATAAATCACAGTAGCAAAAATACATTGTCAAACAGCGGCCGGATGGCACAGTGGACACAAAAAATGAAAGAGACAGAGACAAGGAGATGGCGAAAGGTTTGGGGGATTTGTATATTAGATCGAAAAGGCTGAAACATCACCTCATCTTTTCGCGCTACGCAACACCAATGAGCCTCAGCCTGCAACTCGAACTAGCTCTTTTTCTTTATGTATATTGGGAACGGGTTTGTGATGACATAAAAATACTTATCCTACTTTTGTCTTCCTTTTCTTTTACATTTTACCCCTCCTGACATTAAAGAACTCTATCTTTCAGATCACTCCAAGCAGTTAACACTTTCACATTCCGACTTTACTCAATATTCACACTAAACACAGTACGAACTGAGTGTTGACCATCAAACCATGTTATGGACCCAAAATTGTAGCCACTACGAGCCTCCTTGCCGTAAAATGACACTTGGAAAGACACCCTCCTCACACCCTCAGCAAAAACTAACTTCTCCGGGAGTACACTGACTGTTAAGCCTACAGGAGCCTGAACCTTGGCAATGTACGTAGAATTCAGGGCTCCAACATTGGTCACGGTTCTTTTAATAGCCTTTGCAGGTTGGCGCCGGTTGAGCTTACTAATGGAGATGGACGGGTAGTTGATGTTAGAGATGAGTTCTTCAATGGAGATCTTGGGGCAGTTGAACTTTGTGTTTGACATAAATCTTATATTCTTCTCTGGGTAGCCGTAATAGCAAAGGAATTCAAGATAGTTTTCTATTTTGGTTTCGAAGACAAGTCCCGGGTTAAGAGCTTTAAGTGGGTTTATTTCTCCGACCCCCACCTCGTGTGGATTTGCAAAGTGGTTAGAGTTGTCTGTCAAAGGCATTTTCATGTTGTTGTAAATGGTTGCTGAAACAAGAAAAGAGGTCGATATAAGTATCTCCTGCGTGCCGGTACTTTCAAGTGGAAATAAACTCAAACGAGTATAATCTAGGTTAGGAAACCGTGTAATTCTCGTGAAGTATCTTCCTAAATATTTTGCATTGAAATCAAAGAAAGATTGATGCACACAATATCGTTAACATAGAATGGCTGCACAAGATGTCGAAAAGTCAAAAGAATACCTGTTGTCATAAGGGCTGATTTGATCATGGAAGTAGTCCATTGACGATGCACTGACTTGATGAATGCAGCAGTCCCCGTTACGTGTGGACAAGCCATTGATGTCCCGGATTTTATGGAAAATTTTGATGGCTTCTTCCCATTTGGGACTGTCCCTGTTTCATTCTTGGGAGCTATGGCAGCTAAAACGGCCACTCCTGGAGCCATTATATCAGGCTGAATAGCACATCAAGAAACACGAAAAGTAAATACAGTTAGTTTTGCAAACAAATACTGGTACATTATCGAAACCTGGTAATCCAATACGCTGTGGTTTGGATGAGCAAAGTTTTGATATGAACAACTAAAAATCGACCAGACTTGACTAAAAATCAACCAACTTATGTGGATCAAATTCGTCATTTTTTCAGCACAAGTGAATGACTAGCTTATAGGCAGATCAAACAAGTTCATATTTGTCTATCTGATCTCATCGACCTGGAATGTAAAGCCTTTATGGTCCGATTTCATCGGGTCTGTACACTTGCTTCAGAGTTACAAGGTTTAGTGCGAATCCAACTAAATCATGGTTTCCGACTATATAAATGTTTGGAGAACTGTAAAATTGGGAATGTACATCAAATTAAACATGCACGGATATATCTAATGTTAAGGTGCAGGTGAATTTAAAAAAAAAAAAAAACAAAGAGGTGCAAGCTAAAGAAAATAACCTTGAGAATGTTTTCTGTAAGCTGTGCAGGACCCCTCGATGAAAAAAATGCAACGGCCGGTGCAGGTCTATACTGTGGAACTACAACTGTTGGGAGAATCGTTGCTGTTGGTTTTCTGTTGTTATGGCATAAAAATAGTAATTCGTAACTGATGCGTATGAAGATTGTCGTAATAGAGGCTCAAATTCAATGACCATATCCTTTAGCAAGGAACCACCCTATCACATAGGTCTGACCGGAATTTATCGGATATTTAGCAGCACATAATATCGAATAATGCACCACACGACAAGAACATGCAAACCGAAATACTGAGCTGGTAAAAATGATCCCAAAGCACATATAATTCTTAGCATAAATGGTTTGAATGCTTACGGGGTAGAATTTATGTACTTGAGAATCTGAAGCCCTGCAATATTGCCAACTTCTGTAAATGGGAAAATGCCTGAATCGAAAGGTACACCTTTCTCAGCTTCATCAATCAAAATCAACCCTTTGGCTTTAGTATCAGCAACAACTAATTTCTTGGTTCTCCGTGAAACAGCCGGGTCATCATCAACACAAACGACTATTTTGCCAACTACTTTCTTTTGATCCAATGATCCCGGATAGCAATTTCTGCAGTTAAGTGCCAAACCATATACTTTATTAAAATGTTAAAATTTCCCAAAAGAGAAGAGGCCGGACGATGATGAATTATGATCACCTTGCTTCCGATACAGGCGTGTTAATGCCAGCGGCATCTTTTCCAAATACAAGGGGATATGTTTTTGAACGAGTGAGATTGGAGAAATTGATGGCAGAACCCTATTAGAACCTAGATATTAGAAACTTTTGAATAAGCAAGAAACTAACTGCAGGACTTCAGTAAACATCTTACAGTGAATGTTCTCCCATTTCCAAGAATGATATTAGATTGGAAATCCCTATCAATGTTAGAAGCTGCAACGGTGAAGATCCATGGCGCTGTGTTTACAATAGTGTAAGGATTGGGACCATCATTTCCAGCAGAGCAAATTACCATCACTCCCATTTGCTCAGCGTGAAATGCTCCAATGGCTATGGGGTCATTTAAGTAGTCAGACTGAAACAGTGAGCTCATCCCAATGGAAATAGATATGACGTCTACTCCATCTCTAACTGCATCATCGATAGCCTTCAATATGGTGGCACCAGAGCAACCAACATCCAAGCATGCCTTGTAGCATGCAATCCTAGCTGACGGTGAGCCTCCCTTGCTGTACCTTGTGCCAAGCCATAGTAACTGGCATTGGGAACTTGCACACCGGCTGCTATGGATGCAGTGTGAGTTCCATGGCCGACAGAATCTCTTGGTGAGCCACTGGTACTGGCTAAATGGCTCTGGTCACCATTTGTTGTCACCGGAACATTATAGTATCTTGCACCTATCAACTTTCTGTGACAAAAAAAAATGTAATGAAATCAAGATGTAGTATCTTACCTATCAACTTTCAAAATAAACTCTGAAACATTAATTTGAATTCCTCTCTCTCTCTCTCTCTCTCTCTCTCTCTCTCTCTAATTTTCTAATCATAAGCCAGCTGAAATAGCGATTAACACTGTAAATGCAGTGTATAGATAGAATGTGAGACAATAAAATCACCTATTACAATTAGATTTCTTGAAGTCCGAGCCTTCCATACAGACTCCTTTCCATCTTGAAGGGACTGCACCAATTCCCTCATCACTGAAGCTCGGAGACTCAGGCCATATCCCTTAATCAACACATTGAATTAACAAAACAAAATTATTCTACAGAAGGGAGTTGCTAAAGATTTAACCGATCTAATAATGCAATGTAAAACTCTATCCTTCAACTGGTTTGAAAAAACTGTACGATTCTCCTGATCCGAATAAATTGTTCTTTACACAAATAGGATTTGGCTCAACTTATACAATTAAATGTGGCACGAGAATGCCTAACTCTATATACTTTGTGGAGTAGCCATTGTTATAACTTTTTAGTTAGCTTATAGAAAACAAGAACATACCAGTTGATCCCAAATTCTTCTTCTCCTTAAACAACGTCATTTATACGTCCATTTAATCATTTTTCCAACCTAAATACTAAACCAAACCCGAAACACTTAAACCTTTGAACGCGTATGAACAAAGATCAGCAGAGGATCCAATTTCTATCTACGTGTTCAACCATACTTGTACTTGATCATTATATTTTTTTTTTTTTTCAAAGTAGAGCTAAACATGTAAAAGAAAAGGCAGGAGAGCAATTATGTCTAGTTCTCCTTCATAATCCTTCCAAAATATTCATATTTATGAAATCAAGAATCTTCATTTCCCTTCCTACACAAAGCCGAGCTATGGTTGATCTTTTCCTTTCTCATTTTTGTTGACATGGATAATATTGAATCAATGCATTAATTGCTTACTGTAATAACATGCGAATTATACCATTTTTTCCTTCTCACAAAGCGATTCAAAACTACTCTAATGTGGAGAAGGTCCGAACTTAGGTACAAGGCTACAGGCGCACTGCCTTACCCGTATCTGCGTAGATACCCATTACCCATTCAAATACACTTTTTTTTAGCCAGCTATTTTTCCCAACCCCAACAATAACAACAAAGTCTCATCTCACTAAAGATAGCTGGTTGTATGAATCTTAAAACATCACTTGTCTTGATTTTGTGTTGAGTCTCCCCAACCCCACTCCCATATAAATGAAAAACACCGAAACAAGAAAAAATTATTTGGGGCAAAGAAACTGACAGATAATGGAGTTACCTGTGTCTATCATCCCAATTATAACATCACTTGATGGGTGCAGATATTTGTTCTTTAATGGCCTGGCCAATTCCGTACTCCAAGAAATCCCAAGAACGAGTTGTATGTAGTTGGAGCATTGAGTCCGGAAGATTGAGACGATACCATCATTGCCTGCAACATGTTTAGAAATGTTTCAATACAATGATATTGGGGGTAGGGAGTTTGGCTAAGCAACATACTGAGCTAGCCAACAATAATTTCATTACAAACTTTCTACTTAATGTGCCAATGAAATATTTTTTAAGTTGATTACAAGATGAGTTTTATTCGGGTTTTACCCTTTAGAAAGAGAATTAATACTCCAAGGCGAAACACTTCTCCCTTGGTAGCATGCTAGGAGCTTTTAGTAACATATAAACAAACCGTGACAAGTGGTGAATTGTTTTTTATGGTTAGGGTCTCCTCTCAACTTATTGTATTTCGGGTTCATACCTTCTCATTCCCTCCTCTTAGCGTAAATTAATGTATAATATCGCTTGTACTCAAAACAAAGAAAATGAAGACAATGTAGTCAGGGTCTCAAAAATGAGATTGTCAACGTTCAATACAATGTGGATGCACATTATTATAATTTTCTACAGGTACTGTACAACAATTGTAATAAGAAATATAATCCATACTTGAAATTACCCCATTCAAAAGGCAACTTCTCCAAAGAAAAAGCTAGTCCAGGTCATTCTTGGGCCTACTAACGCCTACGAAACCATCAGCTACTACCAGGCTGCCCATAGGGGGAGGAAGGAGGTCCAACATAACGTAAACGCAAGTTAAACGACATCCTCATGAAAAACAAGCACATCTTCACTATTTTCTTTCTACAAATTTATCATGTCATCGGTTCTATACAGTTATAGTAATATATCTCTCGCATTATCTATCTCTACTAATTAATAAAACACTTATTGTTAACCAAAATTCTATAAAATTACCAATTTAACCCTCTAATTAAAACAAAACATGAATGAGAAATATAGGGTCAGAAATGTAATTTCACACAACCAAATTTTACTTTTTTTTTTCAAAGCCTTACCTACATTTAATCATAAAATATCTCTAAGGAAAAAAAAAAAAAAAAAAAAAACTTCCCACTCCCACATTCTCTATCACTCTTTTCCTCTCTCCTTATATTTCAAAAACAAAAATAAAAAATTTTCTCACACACTTTGTGTGTACCCATATGCTAGTACTATTATTACGAGAACCCGCCTTGTCAACTTTTTGCCACTTTTTTTTTCCTATTTTTCCCTCACTTTGATACACAATATTGACATAAGGAGGGCAAAAATAGTAAATTTGTATCTTTTGAACTTTTTTGCCCTCTTTTTTCCTATTTTGCCCTCACTTTTGATACACAATATTTACATAAGGAGGGCAACATAGTAATTTTGTATCTTTTGATAAAATGACAATCATATCCCTATTTTCCCTATTTTACCCTCACTTTTGATACACAATATTTACATAAGAGGGCAAAATAGTAATTTTGTATCTTTTGAACTTTTTGCCCCTTTTTTCCTATTTTGTCTTCACTTTTGACACACAATATTTACATAAGGACGGCAAAATAGTAATTTTGTATCTTTTGAGAAAATGACAATCATATCCCTATTTTCCCTATTTTACCCTCACTTTTGATACACAATATTTACATAAGATAAAAAATATACACTTATTAAAAGAAATTGTCTCACCATCATTTTTTCATATAGGTAAGTGAAATCATAATGTTTTTTGGATAGTTTGAATGAACTAAAGCGGTTGCGCTTGAGGAGAACGTGGAAGAGGTTGGCGGTTGAAGAGGCTTTAATTTTGTCAATCATATCCCTATTTTTCCTATTTTACCCTCATTTTTTGAGAAAATGACGATTATATACCTATTTTTTCTATGACAAAAAAAATATGCACTTATTAAGATAGAGGGAAGTATTATTGGCACTCCAAAAATTTCATTCTACACTACTCACAAGTGTATTTTTCTTTCTAAATATAGAAAGTTTGGAGTAGTAGAATGAGAAACTTGGAGTGCCAATAACAATTCCCAAGATAAATTATCTCATCATCATTGTCTCATACTCTTTTTTAAAATTTAAAAACTAATCACAATCCTTAATAAAAAAAAAACAAAAAACAAAATAAAATTGTTCACACACACAGAGTTTGTACTCATCTTCTAGTGTAATTAGTAAAAAGTGTGTACATATAAATCTATATATATATATATATATATATAAGATAATAATATAGGCCTTTTGTCTAAAGAATTTTCATTTTTGGTAAAAATAGGGACTAGTTGTGGAGTTCACTCCACATCGAAATTCAACGATTTGAACCGTCTATTTTTCAAGTTGCACTTTTATAGATTATCCTTGCAAAATATTAGCCAAATCGGAAATATTTGAGACATCTAATTAAGTTCAAAGAAATTGACAAACACTATGTTCTAAAAAAACATTGAAATCTCATCATGACAATCAAATGAGTAAATGATTTCAGATTGAATTACTTTTTTGCAAGGATAATCTATGAGTGAAGACTTAAAAATAGTGATTCGGATCATTGAAGTTTGATGCCCTACAACTAGTTCCCATTTTTATCAAAAAAAAATGAGAATTCTTTTAGATAAAGGCCTTGTATAATAATAACCATGATAATAATAACAATAATATTTTATTTTTTCATTAGCATAACAACTCATCCAACATGTGTTTTAGAGATCTTGGATCTATCTATTGTATTTGTTCTATATAAATTTCAGTGGCATAAATCAAAGCGATTTATAAATTTATTTATTTTTAAGAAAAAGCTGGCTGTATTTCTGCAAGAGCTGTTGCTTCTTTCCTTGATGGATTCATCAGTAAAATAATAAAATAAACAATTCATGAAAGGATCTGGGATCTTAATTTGAAGGTCTAGAAAGTAAATATATAAACGGTTTCGTAATGAGTACCACAAGTTGTCCGTCGAATAAGATTCCTAATGAAAAGGGGATATATATATATAATGAAATGGTAGACTTACAAAAGGACTTAATTACCTGATAAAATAGAAGCTTCAGTTTCTGTAAGCATGGCAGAGAATCCTCTAAAAGCATGATTATAATTGTGGATTACAGATATTCTCTCAATCTCATGGCTGGCAGATACAGAGACATGATATATTAATTAATAGGCAGTAAAATTAGATTCCTTGATGAAGAATTAATCCAAAAATTCATTAAGTTTATGCTGGTGTTTATGATGTCATAAAGATAAATTATGATAAGAATAAACCTTGGAATAATGGATGACAACATTTGCAAATAAGCAGATTCTGCAGCTTCATCAGCTCCATTATCTCTTGCATTTCCATTTGAGAATGAGCTTCCCATATAAACCACATGATGCTGCCAAATAACCAATGACATATAATTAAAAGAATTTTGATTTAGATATATTAAATATAACAAGATTCGTATTCATTTTCTCGTCAACCAAACAGAGAACAAGATTAATCAGAAGACAGTTTGGATATGAACCCATAATTCAAAGTTACCTTGGGAATCTGAGTTGAAGTAGTAGTGATGGTGGCACCAGAGAGAGAGAGGAAAAAGCAAGGTAGAGAGAGAAAAGGGAGAAGGAGAATAACCAGGGAATTAGTCATGGAAGCAGCTGAATCTGCGAATGTGAGTGCTTGTGCTTCTTCTTCTGATCAATTAAGTGAATTGGTTTGGCAAAGCAATAATGTATGGTTGAGTTCTTTGGAAAGTTTGCTTATATAATCAAGTTATACATTTTTGTAGCTAGGCCCAGTGTGAAGTGAAAGCTTTTTAATTGACCCATCAAGAAGCTTGAGCCATGAGCAAAGCATCTTTGATATACCTTTGGTGCTTTTAACATGTATACATCATTAAGCATTCATAATTTTTTTTACCAAAAAAAAAGCATTCATAATTTAATTCTCAATTATTAGGTTATTAATATATCATTGAATCCTACTTTTGTACATTCATAAAATTATTTGCACAAGAACTTTCTGACTTGCTCCTACAGAACCAATGTCGAAAAGATTGAGTCATTCACAACCACTGATGAAGAATTCATTGAAAAGTTAAGGATTAGAAATCGCGTTAAAAGTTGTAACAACCTACTTTAGATAAATTTCAACTTGTGACCTAACATTGAAAAGAGAAATACAACTAGACTAGTTAGTTGCTCAACTTAAATTCAATTAGTAACAAGTGAATATAGTCGACGTTCATGTCATGAATAACTACGTAAGCATAGGGGCTTTCTTTAGAAATAAGGATGTCCTTTAATTTAAGAAAATGTGCACTTATCAATCGCTCTTACTCATTCAAGAATTAACTCTAAACCCTATATAAATTCTCTTATCCAAATGTTAGTGTCTGGATTTCGTTGGGATTGTGTGTTTGACTGCTGTTCCCTTGGGCGACCGACCAGTTATATCTTACGGTGTCAGTCACAATTTCCTTGGACTGACACATACTTTGTAAATATTGTTTCGGTTTTAAATCTCATCCTTAACACGGCCGTTTTTTCTTCATTGTATATAAGAACCATGTTAGCTCATATTTTAGGTTTTAGATGCGAGCGTAAAACTCATAGAATTTAAAATATAAATCCTACATCAGTCGATTCAGAATGACAATGTTAGACCTGTCGACTGTCACATATTTTTAACTCAAATTTTTGGTACTCAAAATTAATAACAAAACAGATGATAAAATATCAACCTACTTTATCTACTCTTCCTTGATAGAATTTGCATATCCTCATGGCGCAATCATTTCAAAGAGTCAACAGGATCATACATTGTATTTTATTAATCACTTCGCATGAAGGAGAAGCCATAGAAAATCTTTTTGAAATTAACTGGTTTCTCAATGCTACGTGGTTGGTTTACGAAAGTTTATGTTTATGATCGAAATTATTCATGTTATAAATCACTTTGTGATGATCATTTATGCAAAAAATTAGTAAAATATGAGATCGTTTAGTTATTGAACCGTATAAAAATAGATGGATGAGTTTGGTAAAAAGAACTATGAACTGTTTGCTACAGTTAATGACTAAAACACCTTATTTTTAGTTGATTTTTTTGCAGAGATGATCATTACAAAGTGATTTATAATATGAACAGTTTCGATCATAAACACGAAATTCCGTGAATCGACCACAACGTAAATTATAAACTACAGATTCCAACTCCTTTTTTTTTATCAATATTTTTAGCATTAATAAAAAAAGCAGATTATAATCTTGAATTGCAAGTAAACAATTTTTCTTTTCATGTGCATTGTTTTCTTTTATTTCTTGTTTCCTTTATTCTCTCCTTTTTTTTTTCCCATTATCTCCACCTTTAAGCATTTTCTCCATTAAAATTGTATATAATCCTCTCTTTTTCTTGGTTCTCTCTTTTGTCTTTGTTATTTGATGAATGAGTTTCGCCACAAAGAAAAGAAAAGTGCAGAACAGCCTTGCAAGTGAAAGCACCATTACCGGCTTTAGTGCATCAACTTTGTGAACCAATCTCATGAAACATTATACAAATGAAATGGAAGTTTCTTAGCGAAACCGTAGGGACCGATCACGATGACCATACTAATGTTTGCACGCATAAAATATAATGGATTAGGGATCAACTTAACAAATCTATAACCAACTAACTTCTGATCTAATGAAAGAAGACCCAAAGTTCGAACCTCCCTCCCTGTTATTAAAAGAATTCATGCTCCTATGCATCAGAAAATGAAATCTCAAGAACTATAAGTTGCAAGAGCAGCCACTAAGCTAATATTGGGGTGCAATCCATGTCTTATCTACTGAGGTCTCCTATTAAGGGTTTTTAGTTTGGTATTGTTGTACTTAAAAACAAAAAAAAAACTATTTCTGCTATATTATGAGAATAAACAACTAAAATAAAGTTATTGAGTGTTTGATAAACTTTTTCTTTTTAAATGTACGAGTGTTTGGTAAACTTTTAGATAAAACTACTCTAAATATGTGAAATGATAAAAAAAAAAAAATTGATATGATATTGAATGTGAAATAATAATTGCCAAAAAGAATAATGCAAGGGGAAAGATTATAATTTTGAAAAATATGCGGGGTATAGTTATTATTTAAAAATTTATTAAGTGAGCACTGTTTACTATGCTTTAAAAAAACACTTTTTTAGAAGTATGGTAAACTCTACTTTTACTTTTATATGTTTTTCTACTGTTATTGATAGTAGTTTTTAAAAAATAAAAACATTTTTCTTTTGTTTTACCAAATACATTTGGTGTTCGAGATTTTTTAATAAACTGTTTTTATTTATTTATTTATTTATTTTAAGCATCACAACTAAGTATCTTAAATTAGTCAAACCAAGACCTTGCTGTCACTATTAAGTAATTTGAACATCAAATTACTTACCATGTTAGTAACGGATTGATATCCATTGACTCTTACAATAAATGGCTGACATTAAATATAACAGATTTAAGTAATTATGGAGATCAAATTAAACGATTAAAATACTTGTAGTATACTGTATATACGTAGCATTCCCCATGCATGTTAGACTCATGTTGTGGAAATTCTCACCTTTAAACTCAGTCGCAGAAAGAATAACACAAGCCTATTCCTGCTTCCAATTCTGTCAAATCAGAAAACGGAGATAATTCCAGGTGAGAAACGCGCAATCAATCATCTCTCCCTATCTCACACCAATTAATCCAGATTAGTGATAATCTATCAGTTAGCGTTAGGGTTTCATCTCGCGTTTTTTTTTATTTTTTTTTTCTGAAATTTGGGATTTATCTACCTGAACAGGTATGTAAGCGGTTTCAATTTTTATTTTTTTTAATTAAAATCTCTTTCAGTCAGTCTGTTATGTTGATCATGATGGTTTGATTAGAACACAAATTCTGACCTGCTTTGATTAGGTTTTGATGTTTGAAGGGATCGGACGATTACGTTAGGGCTCGGCAACGACTTCCATACATTTCGAATTCTTCGGCCTTGCATCATCTTTGAGATTGAAAGGAAGGACTTTCTGGTGAGTTGATCGGTTCGGGCTATCAGCTGAAAATATATGGAATCTGAAATTCCAATTTTTAGCATGATATTGAAGCATCTGAATTGTGGATTCTTTCGGTTTTCTCGTTTGTAATTCTTTGAATTAACGGTGATTACTGATTTTGCATAGGTATTTTCTGCCCAGCAGATTAAAGTTAGGTTCCAGGTATCCAGTATAGTTAATTGTTAATTCGACTTAGAAATGCGGGGATATGGTAGAGATGTAAATAAAATTTTAATGTGTGTCTATATGCGATTACTGTTGACATGTCGATTATTAGTATTCATAAGCTATTTTTTTATCCTTTCCTTCTTATTGAAACACATTAGTATTTCTGTTTATCTGGTGGTTGCTTTCGTATAGGAATTCCATCATTCAGTCAAAGAATATGATGATTACGAGGACAATGTGAAATACGGGGAAGCGGAGGAAGGAAAAGAAGATACAAAGCGCACCAAGGTAACAGTGGCACGTCATGAGTTTCGACAGTGTTTGAAAAACAACAAAGAAAGAAGTTTGAGACGGATGGTGGTTCTTCTCGAGACAAGTCTTATGAAAAGAAGAAGCTACCCTATGATAAGTAATTAAGTGGCTACTGTAACTTCCTTCTTTCATGTGTTAAAAAACTCAAGATTTCTTTATAGTATGCCGACGGTGGTATTGGTCTTTGCTACCATTTATTTCATCCCTCCTTTTCTTTTAGAGGGTTTGAACTGTTTTAAATCTATTGTGGTCATTGCGAGGACATTTTGAGTCTTATGTATAACTTTATAATTTTTTTGTCAAACGATAGATTTTGTTAGATTAGATAGATTAATCATCGACGGAGTTTGAACTCACACTGTCATGCAAGGGCTCAACACCTTTCCACCATTATATTGATGAACAATATTTGATCATGTTATTTGGACTATGGTAAAGCAACGAATTCAACCAAATAGTTGCTTTGTGAATTCAACCAAATAGGTATTCTACTTTTATTTGAAACTGCATCGAGTACAGGTTATTTTCTTTTTTGACACGTTATTTTTTTCCAAGGGGTATCTTTTTTTTGCAAGGTATAATTCTAAAAGGTGTTTTAAATTTTTTCTCATTATCTCGCAGTTACCGATCTTTTTTTGGCTCATCTCAACCAGTTTCTCAGAGAGTAATACAAGTGACCCAGTAACTGTCATCTAGGGTTAATCCCCTTCAACTTGTACGTATTATGTTTATCTTTCTGCTTGTCCTGCAATACTTTCTCATATCTTATCTTTGTTGAGATTTAAGCTGCTCACAAGCTTAATATCGAGCTGCAGATGACAATCCTGCAGAAAGAAGTGAAGAGGATTCTGAAATCGAAGAGGTGAAGAACTTGTTATTTTTAGCAAGTAGCCGTTAGGTTCAAATGTGCAACGGCTAGGTTTTTGTTTTTAGAATGCTTACAGTTGGGTTCTTATCTGTTTTAAATTGTACGTTGTATTCCCATCTTCTTCCAAGTGGATGGATGATATCCTCCAATGTCCATTAATGGCTGGAGAAGAGTTCCTAGGCCTCTAGAGTGTAGGTTCTGTTTTTGATCAGAAAAAGAGTGTTATAGTCCTTGTTATCTTTATGTTTGAGATAATGAAAAAAAGAGACTTTTGACTCCTCATCTCCCTCTCTCGAAGAACCTCAATTTTTTCTTAAAAACCTATTACTCAAAGATTCAATCTTTAACGAAGATTATTAATCAAAAACACCATGGCTGGTACCATTTCAAACATGGTATCAGAGCTTCTGGTCTGATTCCGAAGAGGGGCGTAAATCTGTGAGAGAAGTTTTTCCTAGAAAAAAGTCCTAAGAGGGATAAAGGTGGTTCTTTTATTGGTTGATTCACTGATACTCACTAAGAAAATGGTGGGATCAGGTTCTTCTGGTGGAGATTTACGAACTCCACAGTTTGATGGTGCAAACTAAGACTTTTGGGCTGTCAAGATGAAGACTATCCTCATAGCGCATGACCTATGGGATGTAGTGGAACTTGGTGTGCAAATGCAGCAGATTCCCGAAGAGGAAGAAGGTTCTGGAGAGGAGGGTAGTGAGGCTGAGCAAATTCCAGTGGAACCACCCACCATCTCCAGAGAAGACAGAATCAAAAATGCCAAGGCGTTGAGTCTCATACAAGGAGCTATAACAGATGAACTTTTTCCTCGTATCAGAAATGAGAAGACTGCAAAAGGGGCTTGGGACATCCTGAGAAGAAAGTTCAGAGGAGATAAAAAGGTAAGAGCTGTAAAACTTCAAGCAGTTAGGGCTGATTTTGAGTATATGAGAATGACAGATAGTGAAAACCTAGATGACTATTTGGGTAGGTTTTTTGGAATTGTGATCTGAAGTCTCTTGGTGAAGATGTGACTGAACAAAGAATTGTGCAGAAATTATTGATGAGTCTAAGTAGGAGGTATAAATCCATTGTTTCTATTATTGAGGAAACTCGAGATCTGGATGCTATTAGAGTGGAAGAAGTCATTGCATCTGTTAAAGTATATGATAAAAGGGAAGACTTACATGATGAAAGGGATAGATTGACAGGAACTGAGAGGGCTTTTAGTAGTCTCAGAGTTGGAAACAATCAAGTCGCTGGCACCTACAAAGGTTCTCAGAGTAGGCCAAATCAAAAGTGGCAGGGACAAAACAAGAAGGGATCAAACTGGTCTTCGAGTGGGAACTGGAGCAACAATCCTGGAGGAAATTAGAATAACAGATTCAATTCACAGAACAAGCAAGGGAGCAGTAGTCAAAGTTTTGTGAAACCACAATGTCAAGTGTGCCAGAAATATCATTTTGGTGTGTGCAGATACAAAGGAAAACCAAAATGTGGAAAGTGCAATCGTTTTGGTCATATTGCAAAGGACTGTGATGGTCACAAGCAAGTTGCTCACTGTGCAAAGGAAGAAGAAGTAACTATAGGAACCATGTTTTATGCTTGTCACTCATCAACTATGCAAGATAGAAGTGTGTGGTTTGTGGACAGTGCTTGCAGCAACCACATGACATCACAAGAGTCTACCTTAATAAATCTTGACAAATCTGTGACCTGTAAAGTTAAAATGGGCACTGGTGATCTTGTACAAGCAACTGCAAAAGGCACTTTAGTGGTTGAAACTCAGCGTGGGAAAAGATATATAAATGAAGTATTGCTGGTTCCTGGTTTGGATGAAAACTTACTAAGTGTAGGCCAAATGATGGAGCATGGCTACTATGTCCTATTTGGGGGTAATATGGCAGTGATCTTTGATGATAGCAGTCTTAACAATGTTGTAGCAAAAGTGATCATGGCAGGAAATCGATGTTTTCCTCTTTCACTGGAATCCATAACTCCTGCAGCAAGAAAAGTATATATGGTTGAAAATTCATGGATATGGCACAGAAGGCTTGGACATTTGAACTTTAACAGCATGAAAAAGATGCAGCAGAAAGAAATGGTGGTTGGACTACCTGTTTTGACAGAAATGAGATATGTGTGTGAAGGTTGTGTATCAGGCAAGCATCACAGAGAATCTTTTGACAAAGGAAAAGCATGGAGAGCAAGCTGCCCACTTGAATTGGCGCATATAGATTTGTGTGGACCTATGCAAAATGAGTCCATTGGAGGAAATAGGTACTTCATCACATTCATTGATGATTTCTCAAGAATGTGTTGGGTATACTTTCTCAAAAACAAATCTGATACCTTCAATGTGTTCAAAAAATTCAAAGTTTTTGTTGAACTGCAAAGTGGGTTCAATTTAAAGAAGCTAAGGAGTGAAAGAGGTGGTGAATACACCTCACATGAGTTTCTAAATTACTGTGCAAGCATGGGAATGGAGAGGCAACTAACTATTGCCTACTCTCCTCAGCAAAATGGAGTTGCTGAGAGGAAGAATAGATCGATTGGTGAGATGGCAAGGTCTATGATGGTTGAGAAAGAAATGCCTGTAGAATTCTGGGCAGAAGCTGTAAGCACAGCTGTGTACCTTCAAAATAGATGTTTTACAACATATGTTCTAGATAAAACTCCTTTTGAAGCATTCACAGGTAGGAAGCTTGGAATCAAGCACCTGAAAGTTTTTGGTTGTGTCTGCTATACTCATGTCTCGTCACATCTGAGGCACAAATTTGATGAGAAATCCAGGAAAGGAGTCTTCATGGGATATGAGAGCTGTGAAAAAGGATATAGAGTGTATGATCTGCAATCTAAGAAGATAATACTCTCAAGAAGTGTAATTTTCAGTGAAAACCAGTCATGGAATTGGAAAAATGATCAAGTGGAGCCTACCTCAACTCATTTTAATCTTGAAGGGTTTGACTATGAAGAAGAAGTTAGAGAGGAACAAACTGATGAAGTCCAGTATAACAACGCTGGAAGTTCTCATTCAAACACCATTGCTCATGAGTCAGTTGAGGACAATGGTGGAAATCACAGTCAAGGCTCCACACCAAGCTCCACTCCAGTGAAGTTGAAAACTCTAGAAGATATATATATATGCAAGGTGTCATATGTGCATTATAGAACCTGAGACGTATAGAGAAGCAGCAAGTGATTTAGCTTGGCAAGAAGCTATGAATGCAGAATTGGAAATGATTGAGAAGAACAATACTTGGGAACTTGTTGAGAGACCTGTTGATAAACCTGTTATAGGTGTGAAATGGGTGTTTAAGACTAAATTGAATCTGGATGGAACAGTTCAAAAACACAAAGCCAGGCTTGTAGCCAAGGGATATGCACAGAAACCAGGGATTGACTACAATGAAACCTTTGCACCTATGGCAAGGTTAGATACAATTCGAACCCTCATTGCTTTAGCAGCACAAAAGGGTTGGAAGTTGTTTCAGCTGGATGTTAAATCTGCATTTTTGAATGGTGTGCTTGATGCAAAAGTGTATGTTGAGCAGCCTGAAGGTTTTGAGTTGAAAAATGCAAGTCAAAAGGTTTATAAGTTAAGGAAGGCCTTATATGGACTTAAACAGGCACCTAGAGCCTGGTACAGTGAAATTGATGCTTATCTCTCTCTGTGTAAATTCAAAAGAAGTACAAGTGAAGCCACCCTATACAAAAGATCTGATAATGAAGGAGGGTTGATAATTGTCTCAATATATGTTGATGACATTATCTATACTGGAAGCAGTGACAAGATGATTTGTGAGTTCAAAAGGGAAATGATGCAGAAATATGAAATGTCAGATCTTGGTCTCCTACATCACTTCCTTGGTATGGGGATATTACAAATGGATCAAGGTGTATTTATTCACCAAAGTAAGTATGCCAAGTCATTACTTGAGAAATTTGGGCTTGAAGATTGCAAACCTGTGTCTATTCCTTTATCTACTGGTGAAAAACTTAAAAAAGTGGATGGGAGTGAGTTGGCAGATGAAGAGCTTTACTAAAAAATAGTGGGAAGCTTGCTGTACTTAACAGCAACTAGACCTGATCTTATGTATGATGCAAGTCTGTTATCAAGGTTTATGAATGGTCCGACTAAGAAGCATCTGGGAGTTGCAAGAAGGGTACTGAGATATGTGCAAGGGACCCTAAACTATGGCATTGAGTATGTGAAAGATAAGTCTGCAATCCTCATTGGTTTCTGTGATGCAGATTGGGCAGGCAGTGAAGATGATAGCAGAAGCACCTCTGGCTATGCTTTCAGTTTTGGCAGTGAGGTATTTTCTTGGGCTTCTGTGAAACAAAACACAGTTGCACTGTCAACCGCTGAAGCTGAGTATGTTTCAGCAGCTGAGGCAACTGCGCAGTCAATTTGGTTGAGATTTGTTCTTGATGATTTTGGGGAAATGCAAACTGAGGCAACACTTTTATTTTGTGACAATATGTCAGCAATTTCTATGGTAAAAAATCTTGTATTCCATCAGAGAACTAGACACATAAACAGGCGATATCATTTCATAAGGGAAGCTCTGCAAGAGGGATGATCAATGTGCAGTTCTACAGAAGTGAAGAACAACTTGCAGACATATTTACAAAAGCTTTGCCAAAAGATAGATTTAATTAGTTGAGATTGAGACTTGGAGTTAAGCCAGTAAGCAGCTTAGGAGAGGCTGTTGAGATTTAAGCTGCTCACAAGCTTAATATCAAGCTGCAGATGACAATCCTGCAGAAAGAAGTGAAGAGGATTCTGAAATCGAAGAGGTGAAGAACTTGCTATTTTTAGCAAGTAGCCGTTAGGTTCAAATGTGCAACGGCTAGGTTTTTGTTTTTAGAATGCTTACAGCTGGGTTCTTATCTGTTTTAAATTGTACGTTGTATTCCCATCTTCTTCCAAGTGGATGGATGATATCCTCCAATGTCCATTAATGGCTGGAGAAGAGTTCCTAGGCCTCTAGAGTGTAGGTTCTGTTTTTTATCAGAAAAAGAGTGTTATAGTCCTTGTTATCTTTATGTTTGAGATAATGAAAAAAAGAGACTTTTGACTCCTCATCTCCCTCTCTCGAAGAACCTCAGTTTTTCTTAAAAACCTATTACTCAAAGATTCAATCTCTAGCGAAGATTATTAATCAAAAACACCATGGCTGGTACCATTTCAAACAATCTTTTCTCCACCTGTTATACCATTTCAAACAATCTTTTCTCCACCTGTTATGTCGGCTTTTCTTGATGATTTTGACTTTCCATTGTGGTGTCCTGATTCCGTAACAGTTAGGGAATGTACTTTTGGCCCTGCATACTTCTACACTTAGTCGTAGATGTCTATTAGGAAATTTGAGAACTTTGTTCTGAGGAATTGATTTAAGATCTATTTATTTGATATTACTATTAGAATATTAAATAATGCTTAGTGATTTTTTATTTTCTGTTTTGACATATGTAAATCACTTTGCAACCCTCCTTTTTAATAACAGACGAATCCATGAGCTCTAAGCTTCTAAACTATAGGAGATCTCCCTTGTTATGATGTTGTCAACCTAAAGTAAAAACTCATTGTTACTTTCTAAGCATTTGCTAGGAAACCTCTCCTTTTTGTGTACTTAATATTTAACATTTATGCTCGCACTTCCACTGTATATTTTGTGAATTTTGAAGCATTCGTGTGCTTTAATTGATATTTAGATTTTAATGTATTTTGATTGGTCCAACTCACCTCTGCAGGATAAGAAAAGCTCCGGATCGATCTCTTCTAGATAAAATCTGTATCATATGGCCAGAAACCCAATGTCATGAATGAGGTTATGGAGCAAATCGTCCTAATAAGTGTCCTTTAAAATCCGAATTTGTCTTCTAGTTTTCTTATTATCCATTAATGGAATTTCTGGTACGTACAGCAAAAAACTAAGGTCCAAAGGATCAGGGATATGAGAGATTACTACAAATTTTCTCTAAGGATGCGGAGCGTCCAGCTCCTGCCAAGGATTGTCGCCTTCAAAATGTCTCTCTTCCAAATTCTGATGTGTTGATATACTGCATCTGATCTGGCTGTTGGGTATTTTTCTATGCCAGTAACTTTCTTTTGTTCATTGAAGATGTTATAGAGGGTTTTTTATGATGTTGAAGGGGTGAAATCAAATCACATGGCGATGAAAAGCAAACAGCCTTGGAAAGTAATGGAAGGAAACCATCGGCTATGAAAGAACAGATGCATTCTGAAGTTGGGTCCAATAAGTATAACTTACGGTGTTGGTCACAATTTCCTTCGACTGACACCTACTTTGTAAATATTTTCCCCAGTGTATATAAGAACCATGTGAGCTCATATTTTAGGTTTTAGATCGCGAGCGTAAAACTCGTAGAATTTAAAATATAAATCCAATGTCAGTCGATCGAGAATAACAATGTTAGACCTGTCGACTGTCACATATTTTTAACTCAAAATTTTGGCAAATAATCAAAATTAATAACAAAACAGATGATAAAATATCAACCTACTTTATCTACTCTTCCTCGATAGAATTTGAATATCCTAATGGCGCAATCATTTAAAACAGTCAACAGGATCATGCATTGTATTTTATTAATCACTTCACATGAAGGAGAAGCAATAGAAAAACTTTTCGAATTTAACTGGTTCCTCAATACTACGTGGGTGTTTTAAACTTTATGTTTATAACCGAAACTGTTCATATTATAAATCACTTTATAATGATCATTTATGCACAAAAATTAGTAAAATATGAGATCGTTTGCTTATTGAACCGTATAAAAACAGATGGACAGGCCCAGTAAAAAGAATTACAAGCCATTTGCTATAGTTAATGACTAAAATACCTTATTTTTAGTTGATTTTTTGCAAAGATGATCATTACAAAGTGATTTATAACATGAACGGCTTCAATCATTAACATAAAATTCCATGAATCAACCACAAAGTAAATTATAAACAATATATTCCAACTCCTTTTTTTTTTCCTTTTTTTTTTATCAATATGTTTAGCATTAATAAAAAAAAGCAGATTATAAACTTGAATTGCAAGTAAACAATGCTTCTTTTCATGTGCATTGCTTTCTTATTTCTTGTTTCCTTTATTCTCTCCATTTTTTCCATTATCTCCACCTTTAAGCATTTTCTCCATTAAATTTTTTATATATCCTCTTTTTGGCTTTCTTGGTCCTCACTTTTGTCTTTGTTATTTGATGAATGAGTTTCGCCACCAAGAAAAGTGCAGAACAGCCTTGCAAGTGAAAGCACCATTACCGGCTTTAGTGCATCAACTTTGTAAACCAATCTCATGAAACATTATACAAATGAAATGGAAGTTTCTTAGTGAAACGGTAGGGACTGATGATGATGACCAAAATAAGGTTTACGTGCATAAACTATTATGGGTTTGGAACCGACTTAACAAATTTGTAAACAACTAGCTTTTGGTCTAGTGAAAGAAGGCCCAAAGTTAGGAACTCTCCCTCCCCCACACTATTAAAAGAGTTCTCCTTCATGCTGTTATGCATCAGAAAATGAAATCTCAAGAAATATAAGAAAATGAAATCTCAAGAAATATAAGTTGCATGAGCAACCACTAAGCTATTATTTGGTGCATCAGTTGCATGTTGTTTCAATTTTTCTCACTTTATTGTATGCTTTTGCTACTCAACATTTTTCTGTTTTCCGGTCAAAGGAGAATGAACTTTCATTACGAAGCCCAATACAGATAACAACCATAAAGCCCAATGCAAACAGAATATACAATACATGGAGATTCTTGTATTTGTTGTATATATTGATCGAATTCAAACAAAATTACAACAATACAGTACTGAAGCTATCAGAAAATCTTTCGATCGGAAATCAAATCGTATCAGGTAAGTAAAGGGAGTTGACTCTTTTATATACAACTGAGTGGTATGTCTATGTAGGCATCAATTGGTGAAGGAATACGGAACAATAGCGCCAAACATTTTGTTCTTGAATGCCACCACAGCAATCAATCTCCCTCCGAACTTTATTGCTTACCGGGCAGAAGCTCATTTGGATATTGAAGCAAAGCTAACTTATTTTCCTTCATTAGAAACAAGAGAGTCCAGAGGAGTTAGAGGTTGACATTTGGGAAGGTCTAACAACGCACGTTTGCAATAAAAGTCAGTCTGTTTAACTTCTTGCATTGGCCTTTTGTTAAACTTAAAGAGTATTCAACTCAAAACCAATTGCTAATGGGCAGAAAGTTAATGGTAAGGGGTGTGATATCCACACACCTCATTTTACTTCTTATACACCCTTTTAATTTTTGGCCGTCGGATCGGATGAATTGAAGAAAATCAACGAACATAAATTATCAAGAGGTGTGTGAGAAGTAAAATGGGATGTGTCGATAGCACACCCCTAATGGTAATACAAAGCCTAGAATGTCCGGTGTATGACCTGCTATTCCCAACATCTTCTTTTGTATTGTGGCCGAATTCCGCCAAACATGTATTCATATCGGATGACGGAGAGTTTAGAGGTGAAATGGGCCAAAATTCAATGAAATGTAAGTTAAAGTTACAGCATTCAACTGAGAATTCAGAAACAATTGCAATAGTGTAATGGGTAGAAAGGCTTTGAGTTTAAAATATTGCGATGCAGAGCTTAGAATGCCAAACATGCATTCATTAGCAAGTCATAGCCAACGAGCTAAACTAGTATCATTGTATCAATCCATTCCCAAGCACATTTAAATGACATTAATTATAAAAGAGGAACTGTATAGCAGTCGTACAAATACTGTAAGTCACAAAGGAAACCTAATGAGAACAAGCAAATTAGATAGTTGCTGACCTGAGATGGAACATTTGGATCATGCTCAACATCACGTTGAACATTCAACGACTGGAAATAGTAATATAACATCAAGCAACTTTGAGGTCTTCATCATAATATTTTGAAGATCTCCGATTTTATTGTGAAATAGAAAGTGTATCCGTTATTTACATACAAAATTGAAAAAGGAAAAATAACTATATCAGGGCAAAGCACGGGTACGACATAATGCTGATATTAGTATTAGGTTTGGTTTGGATGTAATAACTCCTGATCATTTCTTGTCAGTTTTGGAAGAAAATCTGCACTCTATTCAAAGTAACTGACTGCAGAACCAGCATCTCCTGTAGCCCGACTGCAAAAAAAAAAAAAAAAAAAAAAAAAAAAAAAAAAAAGAAAGGATAAAAAAGATGAGTTAGAGATCCACTCAAGGAAACAAATCAGGGATCATTTTCGAACTCGCCATGAATGTAGTAACAGTCTAGTGTCTACTTATGCAAAAATACACTAAGCAGTTTTATCTACGTTAATGATGTCCTTAAAACTCAGATCAAGTGAATCAAAACTCCGTCTCAGACTTCTTATGAAGAATTTAGTGATCCTCAAATAGGCAAATCTTAATTGTCAGTCTGATGATTGCTTAGAGTGCATACAGACTTGACCATCCACAATGTCATCAGTCCATAGCTTCACTCCTGTGACAACCATATATGCATGATATTCCAACAATAATTTCATTTTTTCCCAACTGATGGGAGAATAAAAAAGCAGTTATTGTAGTTTATGCATACGTGTGCAAACTTTTACATTAGGTTTGTTTCATTTATAAAAATGGGTGTCATTTTACGAAGTGGATCGTACAAAATAGTGTTAAAATGTGTCAAAAATGTGTATCCTCGAATCCTTATATATATCACTAGGTGTCTTGTTCAATTTATTAAGTCATATTTGCGGATATGACTATAAACTAGTGTGGGAAAACCTCGTTTCATCAACATGACACAAAAAGATTTAGTTCTTTTTTCATTCAAACTTTCGACACTTTTTATTTTTATTTATCAAAACTACTTTCAATAATCTAAAACGTAGTTTTTTTCTTTCCATCCACATATTCCTTTTGAATACGATCTTTAAAGGTTTAAAAAATGCTTCCTTCCCCTACTCATTGAATATGTTGGCAATCGCAAGTAATTTTCATGGCAAGAAACTCTTAACAACTATGGATTGAAGAAGAATTGAGCTATGCTGATGAAGAAAGGATACAGAAAATGCAGAAGGAAGTCGAAGAATAACATGAAAGCAAGAGAGAGAAACTGATTATTCTTGTGTTTATTGCTTTGTAACGGTAATGAGCTATTACACATAGGTTGCTATATATAGCATTTCTTACAATTGATGACTCAACACTCTCTCTCATTCCAGCTCACTTAACAAACTAATTCTTAACAACTCAACTAACTTGTAACAAACGATAGCTGACATGGCATGAAGGTACATACTAAGCTATCATACATCTTCAATCACTATCCCCCCTCAATCTCAACTGGGATAGCCTAGTCTGAGATTATAGCAATGTATGAGAAAGGCTGGACTATGTAATCCTTTTGTCAAGATATCTGTAGTTTGGTGCTCAGTTGGTATATAGTGAACTTGTAGATCTTTTCTTATAGTGAACTTGTAGATCTTTTCTTTGAACCTTTTTCCCTTACAAAATGGAAGTCCGTATCTAGATGTTTAATTCATGTATGAAACATAGGTTTAGAACATAATGCTAATGCAGACAAATTATCACAATGCAATAATAGTGGTTCTGAAATAAATTAGATTTCAAAGTGCACTATAACATCTATTAATCTAAACAGAACTGTCTCAGCATAGCAAATAATTTAATCTCAGAAATGACCTTTGTTTTATTACTTTACAAAGCTAATTTCTTCCAAAAGCAAAGAGTGGTTTTCGAAATTAAAATACCACAACATGATGAACACATTAAACAAACAATTTCTCGAATTATACTCAACATCATTTCTCGAATTGCTACCATCAGTCATCTAAATTAATATTGTAGAAATCAATAACTGACAATCATTTATGTGTGCATATGTCATGATCCAAAAAATTGTTGTCCTTCTTATGAAGGAGGGGCACCGAGGGATCGTCAATTGTTGTCTCCTACCTTACAATAATGCTAAGATGCTATCATGAATCAAATGATTGATTGATGTGGAACGATTAGCAATGAAATGGTACTAAAATTACTAAAGCTATAAAATTTATGAATTAGGGTTTTCTCCCCCCTTATTACCATCCCATTCCCTCTCATTCTCTCATACTTTCCTTTTTGTCTTTTTCTTTATATAAAAAATTCAAATAAAGACGTTGACATAGTTTAATCGTAACCATTTAAATAGGAGGAAAGAGAAAGAAGGAGAGATTAGAAGGAGAAATAATCATACTCCAAAATTTATCCAACCAGTCAAAACCTGTTTCTAATTTCACATATTTCCCCTTTTCATTTTTCTGTTCATACCAACACTAGTAGAAAAACATGTTTGCGCGACAGAATCTTGCGTGACGCACAAAATTTCGTCGCGCAAAGTATGTTTGCGCGACCTAAAAGACAAGGCGTCGCGCAAACAGCCTTTGCGCGACGGTACTTTGTGCGACGAAATTCTAGCGTCGGGCAAAACCTCTTTGCACGACCCAGGAACTTGTGCGTCACGCAAAACACTTTGCATGACGCCAGCCTTCGTCGCGCAAAGTACCGTCGCGCAAACGCCGTTTGCGCGACGTTTTGTACGTCGCGCAATATCTTGGCGCCAAACATAGACTGTTTTACCGCTTTTTTGCCAACTTTGCGCGACGCATGTGCACATGCGTCGCGCAAAGTTGTTTTGCGCGACGTACGTACACATGCGTCGCGCAAAGTTGACTTTGCGCGACAAGACTGGTGTCGCGCAAAACAGGTTTGCGCGACGCATGTGCAAGTGCGTCGCGCAAAGTCAACGACTTTTCCTACTCCACTTAATTAGTTTGGGAGGCAGAAACTGCAAACCCAGTTGCAGCAGCTACCTCCCTCCTCCATCTCTCTTCAAATCCTTCTCCAATCAATCCCGTTGATATCAAAGTGAGTCAAATTTCACCTTGTTTTTAGATTGATCCCATTTCTAAGTTCTATTTGTTTGCGGAGAAAATGAGGGAAATTATCATTTTATTGTTTGCTCCTCTCTCTGTTTTGTTCCTCCAATTCCAACAAAACTTAAAAATTTATAGCAATATAATGTAATGATTGTGTTCATTTGTAGCAATATAACTTGAAAATTTGTAGCAATACACACACACACACACGCACGCACGCATACTTTTGTTGAAAATTTGTTGCAACATCATTATAAAAGTTGTCTAAAAATCCATATATTTGGAAGCAAACAGTTAGGTAGCGTAAACATATCCTCATTGCAAATTTCAAGGGTCATCATCTTCAATAAATTTTATTTAAATTGATATATATGTTGACAATGTCCAAACTATCACATAAAAACCCTTAACCTATCTCCCATTCAAAATCTTCAACCCCACCCGATACCTTTTTTTAAAAACATTCTTGTGAAATTAATGGGCCGTTTGGTATTCAACTTAAATCCAGATTTTAAGCTCAAAATTAGTTTTTGAGTGTCATGTTAATTCTTCTTTTGTAGAATTGTTTTCAAAAACACAACTCAAAACTAACTCAAGAAAAAGCCTTACTTCCTTGAAACAGAAAAAATGAGAATTTACGATTTTTAGATGACAACCATCCATCTGCTCTCTCTCTCCCTCTCTCTCTCTCTTGCATTTCTTTCCCCATATCGTCTCTCTCATTGATAACTCAAACAACTTTGAGAGGACGATCTTCGTCGCAATTAATTATTTTTACAACATGGAAATCCAGTTTGCCATTGATATATACTGCATCGAATATAAGTGAGGTATTATTTACGTATATTTTCTCTTTTAAACATATGATAATCTTAGTCTCACGACTTTAGCTAATACCAATTATGAAAGAATTAATCAGCCTTCGCATATTATTTGTGTGGAAGAATTATGTTGCGTATTTTTATAGCAAAGTAGATTAGCATTCACAAGGCAAGTGATTTTAGTTGAAATGCAGATTCAATTAGCTTCCTTTTGCAAAGAAACTTTGAAATGCGAATGAATCTATTGACACGAAAACATATATGGTGTTTCAGTATGAATTTAACCAAGTAATTAGACCAAAAAAGAAGAAGTGCAGAGGCATGGAACTTACATCCCGGACAATGCAAGTATTCCAGTAATTAAAAGGCCTCCAAACTTCTCCCTACCTCTATCCCTCTCAAGAATACATTCATAATTGAGGCGCAATTGATCAATCAGGTGCTGGTGTTGCTACTAAGATTTCATTATCAAGAATACATTCATAATTGAGTCAAATTCGACATCTACACCAAATTTATTTTTGAGGGAACGTGCATAAGTGCCTCCTAGACTTTTTCTGGTTGGGCACACTAGTAGAAAAACATGTTTGCGCGACGGAATCTTGCACGACGCACCAAATTTAGTCGCGCAAAGTATGTTTGCGCAACCTAAAAGGCAAACAGCCTTTGCGCGACGGTACTTTGTGCGACGAAATTCTAGCGTCGCGCAAAACCTCTTTGCGCGACCCAGGAACTTGTGCGTCACGCAAAACACTTTACATGACGCCAGCCTTCGTCGCGCAAATGCCGTTTGCGCGACGTTTTGTACGTCGCGCAATATCTTGGCACCAAACAAAGAATGTTTTACCACTTTTTTGCCAACTTTGCGCGACAAGACTGGCGTCGCGCAAAACAGGTTTGCGCGACGCATGTGCAAGTGCGTCGCACAAAGTCAACGACTTTTCCTACTCCACTTAATTAGTTTGGGAGGCAGAAACTGCAAACCCAGTTGCAGCAGCTACCTCCCTCCTCCATCTCTCTTCAAAACCTTCTCCAATCAATCCCGTTGATATCAAAGTGAGTCAAATTTCACCTTGTTTTTAGATTGATCCCATTTCTAAGTTCTGTTTGTTTGCGGAGAAAATGAGGGAAATGATCATTTTATTGTTTGCTCCTCTCTCTGTTTTGTTCCTCCAATTCCAACAAAACTTAAAAATTTATAGCAATATAATGTAATGATTGTGTTCATTTGTAGCAATATAACTTGAAAATTTGTAGCAATACACACACACACACACACGCACGCATACTTTTCTAGTTATTTAGCTGCTTTTATAATGTAATGATGCTTCTGAGTGTGTTAGTGGTATGATTGTGTTCATTTGTCTGAATAATGTACATTTGGAGCTTAAATTTTTTATTAATTCATTTTTAATTTGAATTTCCACCTTGCTTAGCTGAAAAAGAAGAAAAAACAGTTTTTTTTAGCTTAGATTGGTTGGACGAAGGTTGCGTCGCGCAAACCCTTAGGCAACGATTTTTACTTTGCGCGACGAAAGTAATTTACATGTCAGTTACATAATTTTTTAAAATAAAAATTAATAATTGATTTAGGATTTTAATACTCACACCTTTATTAAACTCCTAACTAATTTTCAATTCAAAACATTTCCAAAATAAATAAATAAATTAGAGTAAGTTTGTACCCATTAGCTTTTTATAAAATGCTATTAGTTTTTTAATCTTATATTACTAGTAGAAAAAACAGCTTACGCGACGATATTTTGCGCGACAAAAAATATTTCGTCTCACAAGACGTATTTTCACGACGGAAACAAAATTTCGTCGTGAAAAATAGATAGGATAGGAAAAAAAATTGTGCAACGAATACTTCTTGTCATTGCGTACTTGCGCGGCGAAAAGGGGGCATTTGCGCAACCAATGATTCATCACGCAAAGTTCCTGTCAGTTTTGACCATTTACTGCAGGTGAATCAGAGGAATCAATACCGCATTTAATACATATGTTTGCACGACAAAGCCCATGTCAAGCAAAGGTCCTAACCTTCCTATAAATATGTGTTTCTATTGTCCTTATTCTTCACAATTATGTTCATGATGGGATGGTGGATAAAAACAAGGATGAGAGTGTACGCGACACTAACCTGCATGATTTGAGGGAACATTTGGAGTTTGCGCATGTGATTGCTATAGTCATGGGGAATAATTGTCCCACTGCTGAGTGCCATTCTTAGAAAGATGTGCCCTGGAATGTGAAAAAGGCTGCGATCAATGAACTATTAGTAAGTGTATTGTTGATGGATCAATAATTAAGTTTGTGAAATTTTTAGTTATATGTTGGAATTAATTATTTTCATGTGTAACAGTGTAAGTATACTCTTGATGATGATACGAACAAACAGTTGATGAAGTTGATGGATGATGCATTAGAGGGAGGTTACAATCGGTGGCGTTATGAAGTCTTGTGGAATGGACCAAGACCATCAAAAATAATAGTTTTAAATTTATGTTTTGTATGACAATATTTAAATTTAAGGTTTTTTTTTTTTTTTTGGTAAGTTATGTATTTGGGTTTTAATTCATGTTGGGTTTTTGTATTGAGACCTAATGTAAGCACCCTATCCTCGGTTCATATGTGTTTTCAATCTTCAATGAATATCGTACTTATGCTCAAAATAATTTTATGGATTAAGGCATTAATTATTTATAGAATAAATATTTAAGGTATTAATTATTTATAGAATCATATTTCAGGTATTGATTATTTATAGAATCATATTTCAGGTATTAATTATTTATAGAATAAATATTTAAAGTATTAATTATTTTTAGAGTAAATATTTAAGGTATTAAATATTTTCTAAATATTTGTTTGTAATTATAAAGTTTACGTAAACATACATATATATGTTTACGTAAACTTTATAATTACAATCATTTCATTTGTCGCTAAATATATTGCACAACGCTATGTTCGTCGCGTAAGATGACTTTGCACAACGAATACATATGCTTGTCGTGCAAAGCATGGTCAAACTGTGTTCAAACCTACCCATTTATTGCGCATTTACGACGCATTTTGCGCAAGAAATAGGTTCGTCACACACCAAACTTGACATTCTTTATCTTTTATTATAAAATGAAAAAACAATGTCATTTCTCACAAATGTCATGTATCCATGTCTTATGTTTGATAACAAATATCAAAAATGCCGCGCAGCTAATGAATCACATGACTTGGTGTTATCTTCGAACTGTCTTCCTTAAGCTCCTATG
Source organism: Pyrus x bretschneideri (assembly GCF_019419815.1). Taxonomy (NCBI): domain Eukaryota; kingdom Viridiplantae; phylum Streptophyta; class Magnoliopsida; order Rosales; family Rosaceae; genus Pyrus; species Pyrus x bretschneideri. The sequence goes on from NW_025999801.1 coordinate 1,752,381, forward strand.
TCAGTCTAATTTGATTTAACTACTTGCCTAGTCACGCTTCTTGGGACAATAGCTAACTTGACAGTCTTAGATAAATTTGCTAAAGTAGCGTTCATTAAACCTCATCTTTCTAACATAAACTTTAGTTCAAAAGGCATAAGGGTGGAATCGTATAGATTCCTTGTGGTTCACACAGTGATTGAAGCAGGGATCAATTCATCACTCCCATTATCAGTCGGTTATAGCACATACAATGAGTGTGTCACATGTCCATTAGACATACATCATACAAATCATAGTCTAGTCGCTACACAAGTGCCTAACCAGAGTCTTCCAGCCTAATCGCCTTCTCAGCACCCACCTAGATACTCATATCCGGCTTTACAAGCTTCAACATGAAACAAATCTCATGTTCGACTTCTGTTAAGTCTCATTTTCGACATTTCTAAGGCGACGTTTACCTTGTACATATTGGTACGTTCAACATACAGGTGTCCGGTCTCGTAGCCCAATGCATTGAGGACACAAATGTCTCATCTTAATCGCTATCTTAGCACCAAGCGAATCGTTCATGTGAAAAATGGATTCTAACTTGGTGACACTCGTAAGATGTGTAAACAATCAGTTCAAAAATAAATAAATATGAAATGAAAAACTTCAATGCCTTTTTATTCAATAATAATGTCAAATACAAAGAAAAACACATCAAACCCTACATAAACCCATATTCTTTACATGAGTCAGAAACGAGTTTCTAATTATAGGTTTGGTTATGGGATCAGCGAGCATATTGGTGGTCGAGATATGTTTCAACACTACTTCACCCTTGGTAACCTTGTTCCTAAAGAAATGATATCATGTATCGATGTGCTTAGATTTGCCATGATACTTATGATCTTTAGTGTATGATAAGGTTGAAGTACTGTCACAGTAGACAAGTACAGCTTCTTGAGCATAAGTCGTAACTTTCATCTGTCATAGAAACCTTTTTAGCCAAATAGCTTGTTGAACAGCTGATCCAAGGGCAACATATTCTGACTCCATTATGGACAGAGCAATACAATTTTGTTTCTTGCTACACCAAGAAACAATTCCACCTCCAAGGACAAAAACATAGCCTAAGGTGGACTTGCGCTTGCCCAATCTGCATCACTATATCCTCTCAACTTCAGATCCCCTTCATGGTAACATAGGGCTAAATCTTTTGTTCCTTGAAGGTATCTCATAATCTTCTTGACGGCTTACCAGTGAGCTTGTCTAGGTTTACTTTGATACCAGTTTACCATGCCCACAGCATGGCAAATGTCTGAACGTTCGCAAAACATCACGTACATCAGACTTCCTACTACAAAGGCATAGGGGAAGTTTGCCATTTGTTCTTTCTCTTTCTTAGTCTTTAGACACTGTTCTAAGGACAATATCGCGCCTCTTTCCATAGGAGTGTCTATGGGTTTGGAGTCTCCATCTTAAATCGTTCAAGTACCTTCTTAATGTAAGTCTCTTGAGACAAACTTAGAAATTTCTTTGAGCGATCTCTCGTGATCTTAACTCCAAGAACATAATGTGCTTCACACATATCTGTCATCTCAGAATGGGATGACAACCATGCTTTCGTTGTTTCTATAGAGGTTTGGTCATTTCCCGCTATTAGGATGTCATCAACATACAGAGAAAGTATAAGAATACTTTTCCCAGATTTCTTAAGATACACATAGAGGTCTTCCTCAATCATCTCAAAACCAAATGAAGTGATTGAATTATGGAATCTAATGTTCCACTGTCTAGACACTTGCTTAAGGCCATATATGGAACGTTTTAGGCGGCAAACTCTTGGCCTCTTGTCCTCGAAGCCTAGAGGTTGATCTATGTATATCTCCTCGTTTAGTTCTCCATTGAGAAATGTTGTCTTAACATCCATTTGGTAAAGTTACAAATCTAGTTGAGCAACAATAGCTAAAATGAGGTGAAAATAGGCAAACCTCACCACAGGGGATAATATCTCTTCATAGTCTACACCTAATTGCTGAGTGTATCATTTCGCCACAAAGGTGTGCCTTATATTTGCCAGTTGAACCATCCACCTTGCATTTGATTTTTAAAACCCATTTTTTTCCAATAGTTTTACGCCCAGACGGAAGGTCAACTAACTCCCAAACAATATTTTTGTCCACGGAGCTTATCTCTTCCTCCATTGCAATTATCCACTTTTCTTTGGATTTTGAAGACAATGCTTCTTTATAAGAAGAAGGTTCGTCTTCCTCCGAAGATATGCAAATACAGGTCTCCCCATTAACCTCAAAATGACATGTGGGAATGTGGCATCTCTTGCTTCTTCAAACTGTGTGACCTTGAATTTCAAAGGGTATGCTCCCATCATTGGGCGTATTCTTTTGAGTGTTTATAGATACATTACTCCTACTAGGTTGTGTACTCCCACATCATATTAAGCGACTATCAGATTGGAAATTAATTCCCCTTCTTCGCTTGAAGATGTTACGAGTTCTTCATCTTTCTTCAACTCATGGAGATCAAGGTTTTTTATAGTATCGCCAAGTTTTAAGAAGTCATTCTCTATGAATTCCACATCATGTGAATCAATCTTGGTTCTCCTTCCATCTAGATGTTCACCATACATCACATAACCTTTCGGGTTTTCATAATATCTTATAAAGATATGTCTATTTGCTCTAGGACCCAACTTTCCAAACTTATATGATTGATTATGAACAAATCCAGCACAACCTTAAGGACAAAAATTACCCAGATTAGGTTTTACATCATTCCAAAGTTCATATGGGGTTGAGGGAACCATCTTTGAAGGCACACGGTTAAGTATATACGTCACAGTCAATAATGCATCAACCCAGAAAGATATGGGGAGATTTGCCTACACCATCATAGACCTAACCGTGTCTAGTAAAGTTTTGTTTCTCTTTTCAACAACACCATTTTGTTATGGCGTGTAAGGAACATAAAGTTGTGTGTGTATCCCCTTACTTTCACAAAAAACTTTGAATTAGTTAGACCAATACTCGCATCCATGATCAGTGCGAAGAGCTTTTATAGCCTTCCCTTTTTTATTCTCAACCTCAGCTACGAAGCATTTGAAACAATCTAAAGCTTCATAGCGATGAGCGATCAAGTACACATAACCATATCACATGTAATCGTCAATCAAAGTCAGAAAATAAAAGGCGTCATTATGGGCCTTCACACTCATTGGTCCACAGATGTCAGAGTGGATTAACTTTAACGGTTGAGTAGCTCGAACAACCTTTCCAAAAGGTTTTCTAACTGCTTTGCCAGCTAAACAAGGCTCACATACAGGCAGATTACCCAACATGCCTTTTCTAACCACCTTGTCATTCTATCTTGCCCTATATGCCCTAGTCTAGCATGCCATGTTTCATAATTAACATGTTTAATAATAGTTACTAAAGAAGTAGAAGAACAAGAATCAATCAAATCCAACAAATAAAATCATTCTTTATTGAACCATATCCAATTTCAACTTGATCCAAATAGATCACAAGTCTAGACAGGCTTAAGTAAAAACAATATCTTCATATAAAAGTGCAGTAATTGAAATAAATTAAATTGCATTCCAGAGGCGTGCAAGACATCATACAGAAGCAGTTGACACCCAGTGATTAGTTGAAGTCGATACGAACCAACTCACAAAGCTTTTGTACGACTTCTTTCACCCACGTACACCCATTGTGACTTTGCTGGAAAGCGTTGATAATTTTCAAACTCCATTTTATCTCGCGTCATATGTTTGTTTGCTCTTGTGTCTACAATCCAATTGTCGGACGCTGTGAGCAACATGTATATGCGAACATACACAAGCAATGACAGATTTAGGGTTAAGGATTACCTTTCTATTTGGCCTAATGCAATTACGAGCGAAGTGTCCCTTCTTTTTACAGTTAAAGCACGTTGACTTGGATTCATCTTTCTTGCTACGTTTACCTCTGTGGGCCTTGATCTAATTAGAATTAGGAGCAAGCTTTGCATCCTTTTTCTCAGACTTGGTTTTACCCTTTCCTTTGAATTGGTTACCCTTTTTGGACTCACCTTGAGTTAAAAGGGCAGTACTCTAGGTCGCCACTCGATGCTTACCTTCCAGTTCAACATAACGCGAGATGTCTTGAAAGTTTTTAATTTGATCATTGTGCATCATGATTTGTTTAAGGGCATCGCACAAGTATGGGAGGGACCTAATTTTTGCTTGGAATTGTTGTTCATCGGTGATGATACTCCCAGCAGCTTTCAAATCTCATATCATGTTGGACATCTTCCTAAGATGTTCAAATACAAAGTGCTTAGGATCCATCATGTAAACCTCAAACTTCAACACTAGACTTCTCAGCCTAGTAGATGAGGTTCCACCAAAAGCAAATTTTAGCTGGTCCCACATCTCCTTGGTGGTCAAATACCCTTCATACTCACCAATAAGATCATCATACTTGCTGCTTAACATAGTAAATCACGCACTTCGATCTTTCTTGAACCAAGATTCATAAGACATTACTCTAGTCGTATGCTGAGCCGCAATGGTTCCATCTCTCTTAAGATCATGCTCATCCACCGAAGCCTCCAAATGCTCCAAGAGCTCTTGTTCATTAAAAAGATATTGGATCTTCCTATGCCAAATATCATAGTTGGTTCCAACCAGCTTTTCTCCTTTGGTCAAATCAGCAACAACATTTTTGGCAGCCATTTCTTTGTACAGGGGTGAAATAATTTTGACATTATTAATTACACATCTTACATTTATTTATTTCAAAAACTCATTAGAAAATATTTCACTTTTTCTCCTATGTTGAAATTGAAAAATCCGCTAAGTCGCTCGTAATTACCATTCAATTCTAAGAGTCAAGATCATATTTTCTAATTATTTTGCGAAATAAATCTTATTTAAACATTATTATGTTTTAAGCTTATCCATTTTTCATGCAACATCCAATTGAGTGCACAATGATTAGGGTTTTTAGACAATGGCTCGACATGTGGGCCTTCGTAAGTACGGCCAGGTCAAATCCGGGAGGGGTGGCAGCGCAAAGCTTTTAAAAAACCGAACCTCTTTGACACCCAAAGTGTCTCCTTAATGATTTTTCCTAGACACCACATCGAATAAAAGGTGACCATTAGTGAACCCCAGTCTAATTTCATTATTTTTTATTAATTAGGTAATCCTTTTTAATTATTCTCCTAAAGACTATTCCTTTCTAATTTAAAATGCTCAATCAACATGAGCAAATTTGATCGACATTATCTCTTTTTGATTTTTCTAAAATCTTGGCATGTGTTGGATATTTTTTAAAGGTTAGTTAAGAACGTTTTAATTAAAAACGTCTCTGATACCAAACCTAAATATACACTTACGTAGGTCAGTGAACCACAATGATTCACTCGTCTGTCGTGTCCCAAAAACACAGCCCATGCGCCACCCAAAGCGACGGTGCAAAATTAATTAATTTTTTTAATAATTAATTTAATATTGTTCGTATCCACTCGCCAGGGGTGGCGTGTGACACACACACATGCATCGTCTTCTGGCGATCTGATGCTATTCTTTTGACCTCCGTTAGATTGAACTCCTTGAGATGAATCCAATAGTGTAAGCTAACATCCATGAAAAGCCTAGCATTGTACTCGTACTTGCTTAGGCTGAGAGTGGAAGAGATGAACCATTGCTCATCATCTTCTTCCAAAAAAAAAAAAAACTGAAATTTCCAGATTTTTCACTCTCGCAATGCCTATTTACAGAGGCCATAACTTAGTGAATATGCATCTATTTTATGCGTATTTTATGTCATTAGAAAGATCAAATTATCATCTACAATTAAGTCTTCGTTGGCGAATTCCAAAAACAACTCTAACCGCATGAAGAAAAAAAAAAGTCTCAAAAACCTTGGAAAAATTCGTTTTTCATACTATTACAAAACTAGGGTTTCAATTATCTATCTAACCACTTGGTTTTTCTTTACCAAATTTTAAACAGTCTCATATGAATGTAAAGAACGTAACCCAGAAAAAATAAGCATGGCAAAAACGAAAATTTTAAAGACAAGCATTCATGGCATATATATCTCTCATGCTTTAATGCGAGGAGTATGTGAGTGGCTCTAATACAACTGTTGGAAGACTATAAATAAATTCGAAACGATGTGTGTACCTTTATGCGGAAGCTTGAATCTCAACACGCTCCTACAAACACGAACAACTGCTCTGACGATTCGTGCACGTCTAGAACCTCACAAGTCATCGAGTTGGCTACTGTATGTCAAGTTGCCCCTTGGTTTTTGCCTCCCAAGACCTAGAGTTGAAAGCGATAGCTCTAAAGACCTAACTAGAATATTTGAACATGTGGAAAAACTTGTGTTTATTTTGTTCTCTCTTCCCCAAAGCCTCCTTGTATAGTGGTTGGGAAGAGTGTACAAAGACTTAAAAGCTCATGAAAATCCCAAGTATATTCTAATATGAATATCTCTTGATTTCATAATATCCTCATGTGAGTGGAATATCCTTTGATATTTATTTATCCCATAAGATAAATCCTACAACAAGCTAGCCCTACTTTGTGGTACACCCAGAGCTGAGAACTGACATGTTCTTTTGTCTTGGTCTAGTGAGCATGAATACTCCATTTTTTCGCCATATCGTATACAAATACAAGTCGAATACACGAGGATACACACTCATATAGGTGATATATATGCGACGCGGAGATATTATATGGGAACACAAAAATTTCGCTAAAAGGTCTCTTGCGTAATTTTTCCTAATCAAATATCATTTTATCCCAGCCTATAGTTTGTAAAAACACGTACTTTACATGCACAGCATATACACATATATACGTTCAATTCTAGTTTATTTACGTACAACTCAAAAAGTAACCTAATATTTTGATTTAAATTCAACGTACAAGTATTGATGATACACCCATATTCTTTTTTTTTCTTTTCTAGTTACATACTTATATATATATATATATATATATATATTAACTACTAATTAAGTGACAAAAAATGATAATCCTGGTTCTTGTAGTAAAAATTATATACAAAGTGTATTAGGGACGTACCAAATTTAAACAAAATGATAATCCAACTACAGTGTTTGTGTTTGTCTGAGTTTCCTTGCCTCCAACGATCCTCGCCAAACCGAAATGTTGCTGGTTTTCAAATCTCTATGAATGATCCTCAATCTGGAATCTTGATGAAGATAAAGAAGTCCTCGAGTGATTCCCAAAATGATGCTAAAACGCATCTCCTTGTTGAGAAACATGCTTTTTGTATGATCTTGCAGAATTTCCATTTTCCTCAATCAAGAAACCATATATCATGCAGTAAAAGCTAATCAAAAGAGGTGTAGGAAAGAACCAAATATAAAGAAGTCTAAACTTTTGTTAGGCATGTACTCATAGAGTAAGATCTTTTCTTCTCCTTTCATGCAATAGCCCTTAAGTCTAACAAGGTTTCGGTGTTGAAGTTTGGCAATCAGCACCACCTTATTCCTAAATTCCTGCAACCTTGTCCTAAAACCCTAGATAGCCTTTTCACCGCAATTTCTTGGCCTCCGAGAAACATTCCCTGGCAACAAAATCCTTATACATATAAATTTACAAGTAACCACAACAGATAAACATTATTGACAAACAAGTGTTGCTATATAAGGTGATAAGAGTGCTAAGAAATGGTAAAACTGTTCAATTACCTGTAAACAGGCCCGTATCCCCCTTGTCCAAGCTTGTTTGCATTTGAGAAATTATCTGTAGCGTCTAGTATTGTTTGTTGGGAAAAATTTAGAGTACACAACTTTAACACAAGTGTTGGAGAGACAATACAAGTAAACAAATTACTTGTATTACACAAACAAAATATTACAACACAAACTATCAAGGACACTCTTAAGAAGCTATGACACTCGCTCACTTTCTAGAGACAAACTCTAGACCACTCACACTCTTACAAGACTACTCTTTCTTCTCACTCTCACTTGGTTGCTTGCTTGCTTGATTGGTTACTTGATTGGTTGCTTACTTGCATTACTCCATTACATATTTATGGACTTGCCAAGCCGACTTTCTAAGTCGGTGGAATGGACTTATTTCATCCTAGCATTGTTCTAGGCTTTTCTACAATCAGCCCACCGAGATGGGCTTTGCATGACAACCTCACAATTGTACAATAGCTAGATCTTTCTAGCTAGTGATCCACCAACATATCCATGCAAGAAGTTTCTAGCATTTGCATGGATCAAACTTTTAGCCTATCATCATGGGCCGGATATCATCTTGGGCCAAGGAAAGATTACACTTCAACACAAACACCAATTGGGCTGGTGTTGATCTTCAACACTCCCCCCTAACACCAGCTCATTCTTTTCTCTATGCTGAGTTGACAACGAAGCTTTTTCTTGAACACTCATTTGCATGTTATGGGTTTCAGATCTCTTCGCTTTGGCCCTAGATTTCAAGCTTGATTTAGCTCTACTGCAGTGACCTCTTTTCCCAACTTTAAGCCACTCAGGTTCAACTGTTTCTTCTTCTATGGCTGCGTTGGCGTATTTAGGATTTTGCTTCCTGATTCTTGTTGACCTCCTTAGTTATGATTGTGGAGTTGATACTTCCACTTCACTAGGTATATATTCTTTTGGTTGTTGATAAACGCCAGCTTGCCAAGGGTTTTGGGGCATTACTTGCTCAACACGATCACCATCAAGTGAATCCCCAGACTCATCTGGTCTCAACTGGATTCGAACAGTTTGCTCCCCCATCTTTTGTTGCAGCTTATCTTCAATCTCTCTTGAATCAGGCAACGCCTGATTTTCTGAGGACCACCAAGAAGATGCTTCATCAAACACCACATCTCTTGATGTGTAACACCTTCCATTCGTAGGATCATAACATTTCCACCTTTTTCTTTGGCTGTCGTATCCCATAAAGATACATCGGACTGCCTTTTTGTCAAACTTGCTGCGTAAATGACTTGGAACAAAGACGTAGCACACACAGCCAAAGACTCGAAAGTAACTAACTGTAGGTTTCATATCCCACAATTTCTCAAAGGATGAGACAAATTCTAACATGGGTTGAGGAAGCTTGTTGATCACATGAGCTGCAGTTCTTATTGCTTCGGCCCAAAAGCTTCCTAGTACATTCTTGGCATGGAGCATACTTCAACATATCTCTGCAAGATGTCAATTCTTTCTTTCCACTACACCATTTTGTTGTGGTGTATTGGCACAGGTGAACTGGTGACGTATTCTACATTCTCGTAGATACTAGGAAAACTCATTCGAGGTATATTCTCCTCCATTATCTGTGCGTATACAACGGATCTTCTTTCCTACTTCTCCTTCAATTGTCTCCTTAAACTCTTCAAATTTTGAAAATGTTTCAGATTTTTCTTTCATAAAGAAAACCCACACATACCTGGAGAAGTCATCAATGAACGTCACCATGTACCGCATCCCACTTATCGATGGTTGCCTGACAAGCCCGAACGCATCGGAATGAACCAACTCCAAAGGCTCTTTTGCTTTAAACTTTGACTCTTCGTATGGTAGTTGATGTGCTTTACCATATTAGCATCCTACACAAACCGTGTATGTTCTCATGTCAAGTTGAGGTAACCCCTTAAGCATTGACTTCATCATCATCACATTTAGCTTGTGATAGCTAACGTGGCCCAATCTTATGTGCCATCAATCTGCTATCTCATTCTTCCTTATTTTGTCTACGTATGCAGTTTCTGCTGACATTACATAGACTGACTGTAGTCACCGTCCTTCCATTGTTGGCGTCCCTAAGATCTTGAGGTGTCGATACACCTTCACATTTCGTGGACCAAACAAGACATAATTTCCCAATAACGTCAGTTGAAGCACTGAAAGTAGATTTTTCTTCATACCTAGAACATGGTAGACATCTTGAAGTGGCACATGATTAGTGTTGCATCGGGGCTCAATTACTGTCTTACCAATGTGAGCAATCAGTAGCCTTAAGTCGTTAGCCGTCACCACTAATCGGCCTCATTTGTACTCAGTCAAACTTTGTAACTTTTTCTCATCACCTGTCATATGGTTTGAGCAGCCTGAATCCACGATCCAATCATTCTGGTAATCAATCGACTCTGGACTTATTGTTATGAGAGCTGACTCTTACTTCTCCACAGTAACGGATGCTTCAACATCCCATTCTTCCTCCAGGGCTAAAGACACAATGGTGTCCCAATCATCTTCACTTTTCTTCTTTGAGTTGGCGATGTTACTTTCTGCAGACCTTTTGAACCAACAATCCTTCGCCATATGGCCTTTCTTTCCACAATTGTAGCACTTGCCCTCAAATCTTTTATTATTCTAGGACTGACCACAATTGCCGTGATACTTCAGAGTTCCCCCTAGCCGAGAACCTTTTGCCTTATCACCATTTGTTTTAGATCCTCCACCAATATGCTGCTTAAAGGTGCCTTTACTTTTGGTGTAGAGCGCTTCCTCCTCACCTTTTGACGCGACCCCTCCTATTTGCTTTGCCAAAGCTTCTTGATCGGCAAGCAAATTCTCAAACTCAACAAGTGATTGTTGGGTCGGCCATCCTTGTATAGCAGTAACGAAGCCTCGATATTCGAGTCTCATGGATAATTATTCTTTTTATCCTGGATTCTACAATGGCAGCACTAGGATCTAATTCAAAATTTTCACGGTAAATAGACTTTACCTTGTGGAAATGTTGCGCAATCGTCATTTCCTTTTGGGCCACTGATAATAGCTCATTCTCGAGAAGCTGCAATCTTGTATCGTTCCTCTTTGAAAAGAGTGCGGCAAAGGTGCCCCACGCTTCTTTCGGTGTCTTGGCCTTCCATATGTGCTCCAACATGTCATCTTCAACTATAGTTTTTAAGGCAAACATGGCCTTACCTCCCTTGATCTTCCACTTCCTCAAAGCGCCGCTAGTGTCTTCTTGTGGCTGTGTAACTTCATTACCGCCAACGACATCCCAAAGATCTTGGCCTTGTAGGTAAGACTCCATACACGTCGCCCACGTGTTGTAATTTTTGTTGTTCAACTTCTTGATTCCTCCAACAACTTGAAGATATCCCATCGTGTCAGCAGAGCGCTGAACAAGATTAACCAATAATCTTGCAAAGTACTAAACTTCTCACTATTCTCAAAAGCTTCAATAGAGATAGTCCCTGATTGTACCGCTCTGATCCCAATTGTTGGGAAAAACTTAGAGTACACAACTTTAACATAAGTGTTAGAGAGACAATGCAAGTAAACAAATTACTTGTATTACACAAACCAAATATTACAACACAAACTATCAAGGACACTTTTAAGAAACTATGACACTCACTCACTTTCTAGAGACAAACTCTAGACCACTCACACTCTTACAAGACTACTCTTTCTTCTCACTCTCACTTGGTTGCTTGCTTGCTTGATTGGTTGCTTACTTGCATTACTCCATTACAAATTTATGGACTTGCCAAACCTGACTTTCTAAGTCAGTGGAATGGACTTATTTCATCCTAGCATTGTTCTAGGCCTTTTCTACAATCAGCCCACTGACATGGGCTTTGCATGACAACCTCACAATTGTACAATAGCTAGATCTGTCTAGCTAGTGATCCACCGACATATCCATGCAAGAAGTTTCTAGCATTTGCATGGATCAAACTTTTAGTCTATCATCATGGGCCGGATATCATCTTGGGCCAAGGAAAGATAATGCAACTACAGTGTTTGTAGCATTCTGGAGACTCTCTTGTGCATCCACCTGAAAAGTCTCCAGAATTTCACTGTTGTAGATACTGGGGTTTGAAACCAGGCAAACATTTACGCAGAAACGGAATATTATTATCATTGCAGGCTGCCAAAGTTGCCGCAAGCATTAAACACACCTGCAGTTATCTCTTGGCGCCGACCAATACAAATTCCACTGCTTTGTGGAATCAATCCACATCAGAAACTGTATCTCTCCAGTAATACTAATCACCAACCTTGTATAATTGTATTCTGATCGTGGAGGAATTCCTATGTTTCTATAAGTGGAGTTTGGACTCGGAGAACTGAAAGTCTTGGGGGAATTTCTAACAACATATTTCTTGCTAAAATTTGATAGTAAGTAAATAACAGCAGGAAGAATTTGATCGGAGCTGAAAAATGTATCACTTGCCCGTTCTCCGCTTCTCAAGTACAGAATCGATTTTGATTTTGAGATGCCATACTGGTTCTCTCCAACTTGATCTTGTTTGAAGATGAATTTCCCGCTTGCTGGGTCATCTTCGCCTCTCCACGAAGTCAACTCCAAGCTTTTATCAATTTCCATCCCAGGAATGAATGTATCGGTTGGACTTTGAAAGCTCTGCCACAGAAAATTCACTGCCAACTTATCATCGCCAGTACTGCTTAGAACAAGGTTCCGGAATCCATGAGCGTCGCAGTCTGCGTTAAAGAATTGGATGTTTCAACCTCCGTTGACCAGTAACTTTTTCCAGCAGCATCCAACACATGGAGGTTACCATCTTGGAGTGCAAGAAATCCGGTACTCGTGGAGTTGAGGACTGGGTTTTCTCTGTTGGCAACCCATTCCACTGTCCTCGGACTCAGTTGATGATACCATATGCCAACATATCTCTGAGTCCCTTGAGGTGAAGGGCTAAAGAATCCGAGTTCAAATCTTCCTCTAGATGAAACAAGAGTTTCTGATTCAACATCGTCGGTAATTGGAGCGTCGTGTGTTATTGTATCTCTAGCACAGCAAAATGGGTGAGATGAGCACAATAAGACTGCTACTGCATACGAAACAAAGATGGAAAACAGCATGCGATTCGCAAACCGTGCAATGACGTAATTTGATGTTCTTAACCTCCCTCTGAGAAACATCATTAAGGAGGCTACTGCTACCAAGATCGTGTCGTGATCTTTTCCATCAGCATTTAGCAAGAAGTACGTAATATATTACCAACATGCAAATAAACTCTCTCAGACTGCAACTTTTTGTCCCATAAGCCATTTTACTAAAACAGATTAACATCAGATTGGCAACTTAATTAACAAATATCGTAGAGAATAATGAATTTACATACGGCCAGAGCAGAAAATGTTAATCCTGCAGCAATCACTCAATGTTGGATGGTTGAAGAGTAGTTGGCCCAATGTGGAACTTTCTCTCGCTCCCTCTTAATTATTCTGTAAATTGCCTTCGTCATATCCTCTTCTTCAAGTACTAATATGGAGAGAATATAGAGCTAAGCTATGTACAATCCAAAAGGCAAAAGCAAAAACTCATAAAGTTAATTATATTTGACTCTAAACGCAGTGGTGTGATGACCCATCTTTAATTTCTTGTAATTTCATTTCTTGAACTTGTAAAACAAAAATGTCCTTGTTAGGTTAAGTGAACCCCTGCGTGCACGTTTGAGCTCAGTGCATAATTTGTCTCTTTTCTTACTATTTTGAATTGTACTCTTCATTATGAACATGTGAGTGCAAACTAAACCCAAATCAAACTTGTAACGAGAAAATTATGTTATTTAAAGTTCAATAACAACTGATAAGTTTGTATTAGGGATTGTATGAAACTCTTGTTAAAACGTGTCGGTGGAAACTGTTTTAGATATGGAAAGCATCTGATTGGCTTTTGAATTTTGTTGTTTCGTGGGACAAACTTTTCTTTAATTAAATCCGGACTTTTCCCTGTGGTGAAAGATCACATTCATATTGCTAAATGGCTATAGTTTAATATTATATAAACTGAGTTCAATGATTGAAAAGTAGCAAATGCAAATTATAGTACCAAAAATAAAAAAAGTAGCCGCAAAGTCCAGGTCGTCGTGCTTTTGTAGCACTCTCATAAAAATGAGAATCACAACAATTTGTATGACTCCTAATTACTCACAAATGTATGAGCCAAACACAACAATTGAAAACCATGTGAATGCTTTTGGTTGGGGCGAGGAAGTCTTCGTTCAAGAGAAGACATGATCACTGCCACAAGCAAAGTTGAAAGAAGGTCTTGACTTTGTGGGTTGCATGCAATTGTGCATGCTTTCTTTTCTATGCATTAAATGGCAAATGGAGAAACCGTTTATAATTTTACAATTTTATTAATTCTAAAGAAGTGAATTGATAAAAATACCCCTTGAGGTGATATTGTTGACTTTTGTTGATCATCTTTTCGTGATGTGTATAAGCTACTATTTTATCATATTCTCGAAGTACTCGACAGTACGAACGTGTAGGAGCGCAAGTGAAATCGAATCGAATCGAAGTTATGATGAAGGTTTTACAAAACTACGAATTGGAATAATATTTTTGTAAAAATTATTGTTTATTATTTTATATATTTTTCATAATTATTATATTATTATTTTAATATTATTTGGGAGATTTATTTAATATTTTAATAATTTTCTAGGCCCGTGGAGCCCACACCCGTGCCAAGCTCTCCGCTCATTCTCTTTCGCATGTCCTCTCCTCCACCTTCTCGCTCCTTCTCTTTCAGCCACTCTACTCGAACTCTCATGTCTCTCCCTTAATTATCCCTCACATCCCTTTTTCTTCTGCAACCACCGAGGTCATCACCAACTTGCCGCACTGGCAAGTTCTTAAACCGTAGAACCACCACAATCTTCAACCATAAACACTTAGGACACCTAGGTCCCTCTCGCGACGGTGGCTGCTACCACTGTTCCTCGTATCTCCAACGATTTTTCTGGTGAACATCGCACTCCTGACCTTGGTAAGGACTTGCACCACTCTGTTTCGTTATAGTTTTTTATTTCTAGCTTGGTGCGGCAAAGGGAAGAGAAAGAAATTGGAGAATAGACTTGAAGAATTGTGTGTTAATTCCTCAGTCTTTGTGTCTTTATTTATAGTAATAAGGAGGACAGAAACTTGCTTTCCAAGTAATACAAAGTATATTAGGAAAGATCTTCTGGATCCCAAATGATTCCTATTCTATCTCTACGTAGGATTTACACAATCACATATTAATAAGAACATGTCACAACAAGTTTTAATTCAAAAATTAGTTTTTCTTCCAAAAGTTTTAGCTTAAAATTTTAGTCTAAGATTATTAAAGAATAAACTAACACTATGTTTGGATGAGGAAAATAAACTTGGAATTTGGATAAAAGTCAAATTTATAAATTGACATGCTCCAATTGCTTTGTTGGGATTCATAAACATAAATTTCTGCTTGGAAAAAATAAATTTGGAATTTGGGACCTCAAATTCTCACATGTGAAGCCAAACGGCCACACTCACTCTACGTCACCCCTATTGTGTTATCCACGTGTTAGGCTTGAAAATTCACCACATAAAGATCGTGTTGAGAATGAGTCTCATGTTGATTGGAAGATGGACCTTACATAGGCTTACAAGTAACTTGGGCTACTCCCCATATTGCCAATTGATTTTATGATGGAACCTCAACTTTCTCATGGTATCAGAGTAGGTTGTTCCACATATGAAGCCAAACGACCACACTTGCTCCACGTCACCCCGTTGTATTGTCCACGTGTTAGGCTTGAAACGTTGCCACACGTGAGGGGCTGTGTTGAGAATGAATCCCACATTGATGGAAGGATGAGCCATGCATGGGCTTACAATTAAGTTGAGCTACTCCCCATATTGTCAAGTTTTATGGTGGAACCTCAACTTTCTTCAGCGTGCGCCGCAATTAATCACACTCTTAAGAGGATGCAATATCTACTTCCTAGATATCCTCTATATTCTCTTGGTTTAATAAGGATTCTACTATCCTAAAAGGTCCTCTCCTTGACTACTACAATCACACCCTTCTAGGGTTCATCTTTGGTAACGCAATATATGTATACTTATGCTCTTACCCACTGCTTGAGTGTTAATATTGCTCACTAACTTAACACTTGGAGAGCCTTTTGGCCTTTGACAGGCAAAGTTTCGGTTTTTGCGCACACGAAACTAAGACAATCATCATCATTGCAATATTGAAGGCACAAGTAACAAGGTAGTGTGTGCGGATATGGGGTGCCTCCATGTCCAAAGATTCACGAAGAATGAAGTTAAGATACCACACATCTAAAAGAAAAAAAAAAGGGTACGTATTCCGACTTACTCCAGATGGCATGGTCTCTTAATATCGAAAATTGACAAAAATTGAGAATCAACAGATTAAGGTTTGGATCTAGTTATTTGCAGGGATCCTTCATGTCATGATCTTTTATATGATACTTATTCTTTATCATATAATATTGTGTAATCACATACGTTTAACATACATAAATGCTACTTAGTACTACGGTCTAGTAGTATTCCTCTTCACTTGTAAGTGAAAGGTCTTAGGTTCGATTCTCGCCAAAGGTGAATCTGAACCATATTATTGCTAGCCCACTGTGAGACTAAGTTTGCCCCTTCTCCGTTAGTGTAGATAATATCGTTTGTTCAAAAAAAAAAAAAACATACATAAATAAATCTAAGATTAACAGCGGAGAAACAATAATAATTTGGGTACAGCATCAGTCGGGACTACTTAAATTGATCACTTAAACACAATTATATAAATCCGGTTATGTACACAACTTGAATGTGAAAGCGTGTACAATTAATGGCCAATCCCACATGTATTCCTTGATCAGTTTACAAAAAAAATTAATGATACAATAAGGCATACCGAAATTTGGTTGTGCTAGATATGAGATTGCTTGTGATAATGTAAATGCAAATTCAATTGTATTTGGCGACTCATGATACGATCTCATTCATATAGTATAAAGCACTGTTATTTTCTTTAATATTGAATCTGCAAAGAAAGCAATATATAATTAGAACAAATATAGATGGCAATAAAGGGTAAGTTACATATATCATCACTATAGAAGTTTGAGCAAGAAGCATAGCGGCAATGATCTCTCAAAAAGGGTTTTCTGCAGTCGTTGTCTCTTTATTCTCCTCAGTCGACATCAAGAGCATCATAAGGTATTGGAAATAAATTGGAAATAAAGTATAAGAAGTACAGAGAACAAGAGAAACAAGATAAATTGGGAGGAGAAAATTGGTGTGTTCATGCCTTCTTATTAGATTACCTATTTATAGGTTTAGGATTTAAATAAAAAATGTCTCAACTATTTACATATTACATGTTGACTCAGAATGCGAACAGCCATATAATAAATATTATTTATAACATGAACTTCTTTTATTTCTTTGTCTTTTCAAAAATCCAAGTTTTCAAATTCCTTTGTTTTTTTAATTCTTGTATTGCATGGAAAACTTTGATAAGCATGATATTTAATGATAACCATTGTGTGAATGCAATTATGCAGGTTGATATCATGACATGCAAGGTGGCCCTAATTCATCCATGATGCGCAAGACAAATATAAGGGGTCTGGATCCTGCCTCCAGTGAGCAAATCATTCATCATAGCAACCATAGCAGTTCTACTAATTGTGAATTTTGAAGCATTCGTGTGCTTTAATTGATTAATAGGTTTTAATGTATTTGGTTTGGTCCTGCTCACCTCTGCAGGACAAGAAAAGCTCTGGATCGACCTCTTCTGGATCAAAATCTGTATCAGATGGCCAGAAACCTAAAGTAAGTAATGAATGAGGTATATATGGAGCAAATCGTCTTTGATTGAACTTTGAAGTCTGAATTTATCTTCTAGTTTTCTTATTTTCCATTAATGGAATTTCTGGTACGTACAGCAAAAAACTAAAGTACAAGGATTAGGGATATGAGAGATTACTCAAAAAATTTCTCTAACGATGCGGAGCGTCCAGCTCCTGCCAAGGATTGCACCCCGAAAAATGTCTCTTCCAAATTCTGGTGTGTTGATATACTGCATCTGATCTGGCTGTTGAGTATTTTTATATGCCGCTAACTCTCCTTTGTTCATTGAAGATCTTATAAAGGTTTTTTTTATGATGTTGAAGGGGTGAGATCAAATCATATTTCGATGAAAAGCAAACAGCCATTGGAAAGTAATGGTAGGAAAGCACCAACTATGAAAGAATAGATGCATCCTGAAGTTGGGTCCATTAAGTTAATTTCTGCCTGCAGAAGAATTGATTCAAAATCAATTGAAGATGTCTGCCTCAACTACTGAGAGGCAGACTTCTGCATCTGGTGCGAAGAATTCCATGTCTGGTTTGCACAAACCACTCCCTCCAAAGTTGCAGTCATCTGTTTCAAAGCAGCACCTGACACAGAACCGGCCCTAAGGGTAGCCCAAGTAGGCACCCGCCTAGGCCCCCACTTCGGAGAGTCACCAAAAAAAAATTTATATTCTGTAATTAACATATAAATACAAAAAAAAAAAAAGAAATATCATAATTCATTTGTTAGTGTAGTGGAAATGTTTGGCGTTGTTAAATTTATTATACTCGTCAATCAAGTTTTATTGTTCTTTACTCTCAATCTTAGACTCTTGACTACAAACATTTAATATATTTGCGTCTAATAATATGATCCGTGTAATGTTTAAGTAATGTTTGTATATTTATCTTCTTTTGACATTAATTTTTAATGATATTTAATATGAAAATATAATTTTTTATGTATTTAGCGAATTCTTTTTTATACAAATCAATATACAAAGAATTGAAGATCAGAGAACTTTAGGGCCCCCACTTCGAAGGCTCGCCTAAGGCCCCCAAATTCTCAGGGCCGGCCCTGACCTGACAATGGCCCTTTACCACTGTTGTGGAAAGATGTTGAACTCTTGCATGGCGTAAATTCAAACCCCGTCAGTAGTTAATATAACAAAATCTATCGTTTACCAAAAAATTGTGGATTTTAGCAGATAAGCATGCAACAATTGCAAAAGCAAACCTCACCCTATACTATGTTGTATGATAATTGGCCCAAGAAAAAAAGGCGGTGTTTCGATGATGAGTATGACCATGAGGTCGGGAATGTTCGTGATGTGATAAGTGTTGGAGCAATATTAGAAAATATGAAAAATAACAATATAATTCTAATGATAATAATCATAAAGAAATTCACAACATCAATTATATATGAGATTAATATAATATCTAGAGAGAAAGTTAGAATAACTGACAAATTTGGAGATTGAGGCTTGCATAAATGCAATGTCCTAAAGATAGAATTTCGCCCTTACTCTTGTGCTTGTAGTTCGGTAGGCATCTATCTCCCAAGATTCAACAATCTATAATCCAAAGTTAAATCACTTCAATCTTCGGACTCTGGCGAACTTTATATATTCCGTACTCTTAAGACACGACTCAGAATTTGACTCACGAAGCATGAGAGAAACAAAGTGGGAAAACCTATTTCTCAAGAGTAAAATTAACTCTAATTCTCTATATTTAATACCAATGGTTTCATGGGTTTATATAGAATCCAATTTCTACTTATTAAAGAAATATAACTTTTCATCTATAAGTATACATCACTTATTAGGGGAATACACCTAAACAACATAACATTTCTAAGAAATTGGTTAACAATATTTTTCATTCAATTATTAAAATTATATATTACAATATTTCATATTATAATATATAATTTCCAACAATCCCCCACATGAATGAAAAATTTGGAAGAATTTGAGAGTACAGGCGGACAAGAGATGCATCGAGAGGTGTCTTTTAGACTTGAACCTACCCTAGTGAATACTTATCGGATTTACTTGGTGACGCAATGAATATAGAATCTTGAACTGTTCACCACAATAGT
This sequence comes from Pyrus x bretschneideri, assembly GCF_019419815.1. Classification (NCBI taxonomy): domain Eukaryota; kingdom Viridiplantae; phylum Streptophyta; class Magnoliopsida; order Rosales; family Rosaceae; genus Pyrus; species Pyrus x bretschneideri. The sequence continues at coordinate 1,772,064 of NW_025999801.1, forward strand.
AAACCGAGACAATAAGCAACACACATTACTAATCCTAATATATTCCGGTTCATACGGTTGTGTTCATTTTGGTCCTAAACAAATCCTGGATTCATGAGAGCTTTAAAGAATTTAATCATACTCATAGAAGCGACTCACTTATATTCTCACATAGGTGATCACTGATTAAGAATAGTCTACTCTATTCCTCTTATTTATAAGATATCATTGTCATTAAATATAAATATACATCCTAAAACTTCTGCAGACAACACATTTCTTCCACCATAGGAATGAGGTATATAGTGTGTTAACTTCTTTGAATCAGGCCTAACCAGTTTACCTATTGAACTTAGATCATGGGATCTCCAATCAACTAAGTTAGGTTTCTGCTCGGTTGATTCATTAGTTATGTTGGCTTTAGCCTCATTCCCTCGATAATCAACTTACTCCCTAGTCTAACCTTTAATAATTGGATCTACCACTAGGTTGACTATCATTAATGGTGTGCACAATCCATCTTATGAAATTATATTTCATACGAGAGTAGTTGTTTGGCATTGTTTGAAATGTCAAGTCCTCAAATTTATATTAGGACTTAATTACTAAGTAATTTGCTAACAATAAGCACTTGGGTAAACTCCCCCACATTTAAGGTATTTGTAAGAAGATCTCTAACCTTGCCATGCCTTAAACAATTGCTCATTACAAGAGATGACATCTTAAATGTCGTTCAATTAGCAAACTACTTTTAACCAACCCCTACAATTCTTTCATAATTGTGGTTTCTTTTAATGCTATCATTAAATCAATCACATTTTCCACTTTAAGAAGTAAGGAACAACTAAGATATGCTCTATCTATCTTTTTAGGCCTTCATGCCTCACTAGAAATTATGAGAAAATCACTTATTGGCTTTTATCCTTTCCTTGCTATGACTAACATGCATGACCCAATGGCCATGGCCATCCATTCATATGCTTACTTAATAAGCATCATTATGTTGAACTCAAATCTGTGAAATGTTTTTCACATTTTTAGTGTGGTCTTGTCCTTTCTAAAAGACCCCCACACTTACATGATTATTTCTTTATATTAATATCACTCTAAGTGACACTCAATATCATCTTGGGCCTCTTGTAATATATAAATATATCACTTCGAAGAAAGCATATAAATGATTTTGCAACATTATTATCACTATATGATAATACATCCAGTCGGTATGTAGAAGTTTACATACCAACCCATGAACACATTTAAATATGTCAATGACCAGTTGGAAAGGTCATACCCTTTCACTATCAAAAGCAGCACTTTCAAATGGCATGCTTTTGCTTTGAATCTCACATGGCAGATTTCAATTTTCAATTCCACCACATCACAAAAACCATCCATTTGTTAAATAGTTGCATCTTTCTGCAACTTCACCGCCACATGGTTTTATATGACTCAAATATAATGGATATAAAACCGCAGGCATGAAAGGCTAGAAGCCGCGGTCTCACGGATTAACACCCAATGATCAATCCTAGTTATGCAACGGTTTGCATTCTCCTATGTATCAATATATGACTTTCCTGATGTAAGAGCAATCCTTTTAATAATGAATTTCTCATAAACTGATATTGCTTATTAGTTTGATTCAGTCCAAGAATCACTTAAGAAACCATGATCCAGTATGTTGGGATAGGACTATAATTTCTCATAATCCAAATCAGTTGAAAGGGATTCAGTAAGCCTCAGTTGCAATTCAAAGTCAGATATTTGTTGTCATGGCGGCTACAAAAATAGTCATGCCTTTCCAGCATATCGCCCTTCCGCCAAGTAATGCATATATAGAGATATATTTTCATATCATCTACAATCATACCAATTCCTATGGGCCTTGACACAAGGATACCAGTCCAATGACTGATCGTCAGTATATACGAATATATGTTTTTTCATGAACAGGTATGAGTTCCAGACTCTGCATGAACCAAGCTCATGAATAACCGTGCTGTTGGGAAGTTATCTACATGCTTTAAGTATAATTGAGTGGCTTATTCCATCTAGATATTGACACTAGTTGAATAAAAATTGCCCCATATATATAAAGTTGTAAAACTAATCACCGAAACATAATATAATTTAACATATATGCTATAAATTACCACAAAACAACCAACGTGCATGGTTCAGTGGTTCCTCAAACGGCCATTTCAAGCATAAAATTGTGTACAACTAGTATGCATATCATGGGTTTAAAGTATCTAATAATATACCGACACATACATATATCAATCATATATAAAACACACAAACCAATTGTGTGACTAGTGAGTATAAGCAGATGCAAGAAACAGCCCATCATATTTCAATAAACTGATTATATATATGAATATCCATCCGCATATCATCATGATTTCTCACTTTTCTTTCTCTGTATTCAAAACCAGCGACAATTCTCTCCATATTAGAGAAGTGTTTCTTTCCTCCAAATGATGGCAAATGATGGCTAGACTTATTATTGAACATATTATGATGTAAGTTTTTCTACATTTTGAGATTAATTTCTCACATCCATATCTTCTAATTGTTCCATAGAAATTTCTATCTTTAGATTGTTGGAGCAATATTAGAAAATATGAAAAATAACAATATAATTCCAATGATAATAATCATAAAGAAATTCACAATATCAATTATATATGAGATTAATATAAACAGCTAGAGAGTTAGAATAACTGACAAATTTAGAAATTGAGGCTTGCATAAATGCAATGTCCTAAAGATAGAATTTCGCCCCTACTCATGTGCTTGTAGTTCGGTAGGCGTCCATCTCCCAATATTCAACAATCTATAATCTGAAGTTAAAGCACTTCAATCTTCGGACTCTGGCAAACTTTATATATTCCATACTCTTAAGACACAATTCAGAATTTGACTCACGAAGCATGAGAGAAACAAAGTGGGGAAACCTGTTTCTCAAGAGTAAAATTAACTCTAATTCTCTATATTTAATACCAATGGTTTCATGGGTTTATATAGAATCCAATTTCTACTTATTAAAGAGATGTAACTTTTCATTTATAAGTATACATCACTTATTAGGGGAATACACCTAAACAACATAACCTTTCTAAGAAATTGGTTAGCAATATTTTTCATTCAATTATTAAAATTACGTATTTCAATATTTCATATTATAATATATAATTTCCAACAATAAGAAAAATGTTTCGGTAAGCTCTATTCTCACCAAACATTTATGTCCATATTTCATTATGCTATGTGGTGAACATTTAAATATATTTGCGTTGGTTAGGAAGTTGTTATTTTTCACATACTCCTGATGATCAATTTCAAATTTCTGCAGTTATAATCTAGATAGATTTGCTGGTGATGCTGAAGACGACAGCGACATGAAGTAAGAAGCGTGTTGTAACACCCTTTAATTTGCAGGAATTAGTCACGTCAACAATTTTCGATGGTTATACATGGTATCCAAATTACAATCGAATTTTTTTTTTCCCCTTCATAAATACGTATGACATGACTGAATATTATTTTGACCTTGTAGCGCACTAATTGCGAGAAGAGAGGATGAAGAGCAAGCTAGGTTGATGGAAGCAGAAGAAGGGAACGGATGGCCAGGTTGAGAAAGCAAAAGAAGCGTTAGCTGGTTCGTTAGAGAGGGAGTGACCAGAGGGAATAAATTTTGCTTCACTTTGATTAGTTCTTTGGTCGCACACACCAATGAAGTGGCACCGGTTTCTCTCTTACTAAAGTGTAGTTTTTGGATAAATTACCTCGCTAATCAAGTATCTATTGTGGTGTCGAACAATTTAATTTAGGTTTTGTTTTGTTTTATCACAAAATAGGATTTGGCTACAATATTTACATGTATTTGATATAATTATTAAGTGATTGTATTAAATACATATGTTTAATTGTATGAATTATATTTGACTGTCAGATGATAATTGCATTAAAAACATTCAAGTATTGTAGTCAATCCTCACAAAAGGTCTCTCAAATTGTCAATTAGTACTACGGTCTAGTAGTATTTCTCTTCACATAAAAATGAGAGGTCTTAAATTTGAATCCAAAAAATGGCAAGTTCACAACTATTTATTCATCACCCCCTTAAATGTAAATATCGTTGGAATTGTCCCCTCCGCATTTTAGTGCTCAATTTCGATATCAATTATCATTGTCTTTGAACTTTACTACTGCAATTCATTGTCGTTCTTCCATTTGATTTCTCAAAAAAACTGTATATGGCACGGGGATAACAAGTTTAGTTAAATGGTGCCACATAGATAAATGATTTAGAGTGGTGATTTAAAATCAATAAAAAAAACAAGATCATAGATCGGCTCCAAGCCACCCAATCCATACGACCTGCTCACTTGCTCAATTAACACGTGCGCCCCAGCAATCTAAAACAGTGTTTGAAATTTCTCCGATACTAGTCGATATTTCTGAACAATAAAGAAAGATATAGAAACTCTTAAATCAGAAAAAGGATATTTCAAGATAGACTTCACCTCATATTGAAGAAACTCTTAAATTTCGACTAAAATCAACAGATTTTGTCGATATTACCGACATGTTCCTTAAATATCGACAAACAGCCATATGACATTTCCTACAGTTTCATTTTTAAATTTTCATGTTTTTTAGTAAACTTCTATCATTTTCATCGAAAACAACCAATATCGATATCGAATGTCAAATTAATATTTTTACAAATTTGCATATCAATATTTCGGCCGATATCTATAATTTAAGCATTGGCTATAAGAAGTATCAGACTAGGACCTTGGGCCCATTTGTCGTTCCCGCCCAGTTGCACCTTGCATACCCAGGTCGAGAAAACTAGGGGCAGTCATGCTGCACCATTACGTACGAAGAGGAAGGAGGAAGAAGAAAAGAATTTCATACCTAAGATTTCTCTGTGAATTCTCTATAGGAAAGCCTGAATTTGAAGTAAGAAATTTGTGAGAATCCAAGCAAAAGTTGTCGCCTATTTATACTAAATCGTTGTGGGGAAATAAAAGGAAACTTTTTCTTTCATGGCTTGAAGACCTACCTTGTGTTGGAAAAAAAAAAAGTCCTATTCAATTACGAAATACTTCTCATTTTGTTTTTTAGAACAAATGATATTATCTACATTAAGGGGTGGGGGAGTGAGTTAAGCCTCACAATGAGCTAGCTATGATGTGGTTCAAATTCGCCTTTGGTGAGAATCAAACCTAAGACATCTCACTTGCAAGTGAAGACAAATACCACTAGACCATAGTACTAAGTGACCCTTTTGTTTCCTACTTCAACACAAACAAATGCGGCAGCATTTGTGGAGATACAAATTAACCACATCGAATAGGAGAATGACACATGGACAATATGCTAAATATGCTGGTTTTACTCTTCATGTCGTGAGTAGACCACAATTTATTTAAAAGGGAGAAGACGTAGTCTATCCTAAGGTAATGGGCCACCAATAGACCATGAACTCTCTAGGCCACCCATGATACGAGTCATGGGCTCTCTGGGTCACCCATGATATATATTACGTGTAAAGAGGGCCGCCCATAATAGGTTTTGTCGTTGGGCCATACCCGGTCCAATGGCGACAAGACACCGACTCTCCAGAGTCTTCCCTTGAGTGTCCAGCTCAACTGCACTTTTACCAACGGGGACCTTCAAGACTACTAGCTGGTTGCCAAAATTGGCTTGCATCATCAAAGATTACCTAGCATAATCTACAACCTTCCCTCCCAACTGCCTACTAGGGTTTAGTCTCTATAAACAGCCAGATGAAACAATAATCATCACTTACTACTCAAAACTCTCTCAATTTCTCTTTTTACTCTATTATTTTTCTGACTTAGACATCGTAGACCCTTTTGGCAGACACCGTCCCTTTTTTCAGGTGTTTATCAATTAGGTAATAGAGTGTCAGTACCAAAATATGAATAAAGCTTTTCTAATCCAATGCATAGGAGATTTTGTGTGTGTGTGTGTGTGTGTGTTTGGGGTTGTGTGTGTGGGATGTTCTCGAAGAGATATGCTCTAATTTTGAAGATAGCTTTTATCCTATAGTGATATACACAAACAAATACATTACATACTACTAAAAACACAGTAGGGATTGTGTGGAAAGCCAAATTCATGCATACGCAATAGATCAAATTACTCATTTCAATGAATAAATGGGTTTGTCATCTTAGCCTAGAAACCTTGTACAAGGAGAGAAACGGATGAGAAAGGCCTGCATTTCTGACAAATATGGCACCATTTGCTTGCAAGTTGGCTTTTGGGGTAGAGACAATCACAATCCACTTTTAGAAAGAAGAAAAAATGAGACGTGTGGGATCAAATTAATTCATCACGAGAAGAAGCTTGCTAGCTAGTACCTACCATACCATACCATACCATTTTTTTTAATAGAAAGGATGCAACATGCTGCCTCTTATGCTTGGCCATGTGAAATCGTTCATTCCAACTCAAACTTTCTCTGCCTTTAATTATATGGAATTGAGATTTTCTCCAGATTTATGTGTTTGTAGCCTCCAGATTATATGTTCAGAGTCTCTGAAACTCTGGATTCGGAGTTTCTGGATCTTTGTGTTTGGAGCTCACAAACCGAGAGATGTGGACTACTCAATTTCAATCCTTTGGCTTCCATTAGCTCATCCTTGTGACCCACCTCACACAAACAAAGAGTTCAAATCTATATCTCTCTATCTTCAACTACTTGGATCTTCGAGTCCTTTGGCTCTGGATACAGAGAACCAAAGAGGATCTCAATTAAATTATATGATCCTAGTTGATGTCTTTTTTTCCTCTAGAACATGATACGATATGGTTTTCATAATGCACATACAATGTCACAACAATAGTGGAGTTATCACCAAGGTGCTAACTGTTAGAGAACAGAGTCCCATATTAGAAATATAAATAAAGACACATTATGCAACTTGTATATGAATATTCTAGCCTTAATATCACCGATTATTTTTGTGATAAAACTTCACACTTAGCGTTAGGTTGTCAAGAAAAGACAATATTAATGATATAAGTGGAGAATCATGATGAGCCTGAGGTCTAAAAGTTTATCACGAACACATTCATATTACATATATATTAACTCATAATAAAATTATTTTCATCAATAATGTGAATTGAATTTGAGATATCTCTCCCTAAGTGTAAACAAATATCATGATACCAAAACTAGTTGATATCATCTATTTTATTGAGTAATCAAAACAGTTGGAAAAATCCAAGGATGGCAATTGTCCATGCATGCTGCGTTATGTTTCTTTCTTTTTCTTTGGCTTTTTGGTTCTACGTACATAATTGCTGACACAAATGGATGAAATTAGTTCTCGGAAAGTTTCAAAATCAATTATATGTTATCCAGCTCACTGATTGGTCAATAGATGAATCGGTCAAAACTTGACTCACGTCCATGGTAATAAGACGCGCCAATAAAAGTTGAATTGGTCGGAAGGTATTAACCCAGTTTTTGCGTCATATTTTTATAGGGTAATGATATACATAAATTTATTTTTATTTCTAATACATTTCTTTTAATTTTTGGTCATCTAGATTGAATGAATTATAGAAGATTAATAACAAAAAATTAATAAAAATGTGTAAAAGGTAAAAATAAGTGTGTGAATAGCGCTATCATTTAAAAAATAGGATGGAAGGAAACCATAAAAAGGGATCATTTTGGGGAGCTTCATAGAAGACGTGTCAATGAAAACTAGCATTCAACATTGGTCTATGTTATAGCTCAACGTCAGTGTTGTTATCACTTAATGGTAGTAGCGTTATTATATAAATTTGGTGGCCTAACAGATATTTATTTTACAAACATTAAGTAGTTATTCGAAATGTTTTCAAAGCCTTTGACTAATTTAAAATCACTGTTAAAGATTTGGTGCTTATTAGTACTTAACCCTAATAACTAATACAAACTTCAAAGAGTATACTACGGATAAAATTCGGGAGGTCCTCCAATTAAAGGGACTTCAACGTAATAGACAAGCCCAGCTTGGCCAGAATAATGGTGGATTTGTGGGCATGAAAAGGCTTGCAAAGCCGAAGAAACTTTATTGTTGATAACTAGAAATTCATTCGCTTCACGAACTAGCAATTAAGAGATTCTATGCAAGACCAGGATTTGGTAGTAAAATTTTGTTGTCTTCGGATTTGACAAAATTGTACATACAAAATAAATTAACACATTTGGTTACAACTAAAGCCACGCGCCCAATAAAACAAATTAAACACTTTTGTTTACAGCCAAAGCCAAGCGCCCAATGAGAGGGGGTTTGGCTAATAAACCTCCGATCCTAGTGTAGTTTCTCTGGGAAGAGAGGGAGATTTAGGTTGGATTGCAAAGAATCAACTTACTTGAGAAGTGTGTAGAATGAAGTATTTATAGAGTATAGGGCATGTCAAATGTGTATGGTTTCTTTCCTAATAATTGTTGTACTTCACAAGTCACATTAATTTGTTGACCACAACATCTTAGGCCCCTAACTACAAGAGCGTTGTAAATATTAGGCATCTTGTCCGATGGAAAAGCTACCATGTCATGTGTCAGCGTCTGATTGGCCAAAGGGTGTTATTCATTAGTTGCAGTAGAAAAGTATCTTTAAGATGTTGAAATATCTTCAAAAGATGCTTGAGAATAATCCTTTGAGATATTATCAAATAAATAATAATATCTAAGAATTATCTTTAGAGAATCCTTAATTGAAATTTGATTGTGCATTCTTGAATAAAGGAATATGTGTTCATTTAGGAAAGCTTAAAGGTAGGAATTAGTTATTGATCTACCTTTAATTCCCTTACCTTATTTCCTTGACATGGCAAGTGGAGCTTAGAGAAATTTCTTGGTGGTTGAACTGCAACAGATATGGACCTTACCAATTTAATGAGGTTATTCTTGTCAATAGCTAATAAAAATCCACATATCAGCTCTAGAACTTTATGAATTATTTTTGGGTCCACACCAGCAACATAGCTAATTGAAGAATGCACCCTTTGGGTACAACCAATCCCAACTTCACAAAGCAACTACGAAATAAATAACTAATGTCTATACCAACAGAGATTCAACGTTCAACCCTATCAAATAACAACTATAAATAACGGATCATACATAGGATGAACCAATAACACACATACATAAAATTAAAACGCTCATTTGGAGTGACTTATACGAACCTCACCAGAGAGGCACTTATTGACAGAAATACAAACCCAACAACACAAGTACAAAATATTAAAAGAAACAAACTACGACGCATATAAATACTCTGTAAGATCCATCCAACGATGCCTTTCACATCAACTCGAATCGAATCAGCCTAGATCGGGATCAACATATAAATCAGGACCACCCTTAGTTTTATTATTGTGCATAGGTTGAGCCAAGGTGTACAACATTCCCAACACAATATGCGACTTGGATACCAATTACTCAAGACAAGAGATCTTCGTTTGGTTGCTAAACCCGAAGTATAAGAAACGTCGATCGACCGAAAAAACACCGGGAGGATGTAGATCTCGTAGAGATGAAAGAGATAGTAGAGATCCGGTCATGAAAGAAAAGAGGTGGAAGGAAAGGTTGAGTGGCTAGGAAGAAGGGGAGAAGGGTGCCACTGAATCGACAAATAGCAGTGAGTGTTAAATGTTTTTCCTACATTGTTTAAACCTTGGATTTTTTTTTTCAATTTAGTTTTATATATTACCCCCTCCAAATAAAATTTTAGCTCAACCACTATTAGTCGTGATAACGAGATATATCTTCAAGGATCTACTTTGTGGAGCAAAAAATAATCCTAAAAATTTAGAAGTTGACACGTGGACTTTAGCTAAAAAAAAAAACAAGACTTGTCTCATTAAATGGGACGGCACATTTATATTCTCACACACAACTTAGCATTCCTGGAAGTGCAGGCATTGGACTATGACTGCTCAAGGCTCTGCTCGTGGCGTGGAAAAGTCAAAGATATTAAATATAGGATTAATTACTAAATCATATCTTAAGTACATTCTCACTTGAACACTAACTCTATCAAGTAAGGAATCCCTATCGCAATCAATTAGAGATTCTCACCATTATTCCAAGATATTATCTCCTAATTAATATCTTGAAAGTCTTTTTTCTTTGCGCATCTTACCAATGGCACAACTTGGTTAATAAGAGACCGCCGTGTGTAAGTCAAAACCCTACACCATGGCCGGCCACTACCTCCAATTAATACCCTCATCACCTCCAAATTTTGGTAAGCTGCTACGCAGACAAGTCCTAAACACTCACTCATTTCAGAGAAATTAAGTTGGGCATCGTGAAGCTTTGGTCTTTGATCAAATGTATTGAATGTTTTGTAAGTACAAATTCGTCAAGACTGAAGACGGCATATTTTTGCTATCACACATTTGTTTTTATATGGGCTAATGTGTAAGCCACATGTGTACCATATTGACAAAAGACAACTCATTAATTTAATAGAGACTTAGATGTTCAAAGACATGAAAGATGTAAAATAGTACAATTCCAAAACTTCAGGGTGCAAGGAGGAAAAATTAAAACATCATTACCTGTGTTTGAAAATAACTCCAAACATAAAAGGAATGTAGTTAACTTTCTTAATACTATTAAGATAGAGAGAGCTACCTAGTATTATGATCTAATAATATTTCTCTTTATAAGTGAGATATCTTATGTTCGATTATCGTCAAAGGCAAATTTGAACAACATTATTGCTAGCTCATTGTAAAGCTTAACTCAGTCTCACATGACATTAGTGTAGATAATATTGTTTGTTAAAAGAAAAAGATAGAGAGAGATTGAGATTTGAGAACACAATTACTTTCTTTTGGTCTGGACACTTATCTTGAAAGAAAAAAAAAAAAAAAAGAAAAGGATATTAACTTTTTTAACATACTCTTTTTTCTGCTAAACAATTTTTAAAAGGGAGTTTTAACTAAAAACACGTTGTACTGTTCACTTTAAAGAAAAACTACATTTTTACACTAAAAAATCAATCATGGTACTATTCCCTTTACCCTTTATTTTGTTCTTATCATTAAAACTCAAAGTTTTTAAGCTATTTTCATTAGTTTTCCTTTTTTAAAATACCAACGAAAAAATAGAATAATAGTGGAATATTAACGTTCCATTTTTCATTGCAGACATTGGCGTACGCACGTTGATAGTGGAACGTTAGATATGTTTTTACTAACTCAAGCATGAGCATGGCACACCATCTAATGCACTCTGTTGATTCATAAAATTGAGTTGATCTTAAATTAACTAAATCCGACTGTAAATCACACATACGTATTATAACACAACGATATGGTCGTGGTTCGCCTCAAGTTGAGGCTATATCCACATTGGAGTAAACCACAATATATTGTTATGTTCTTATGCGTATGAGTGATTTACGATCGAATTTAGTTGGTGCAAGATCGATCCGATTTTATGCATCAACAAACTCCAATTTCCAAAGTTGAATTTTTCATCTAGCCAAATTTGTAAAATTAAATAAAAGAAAAACATGACTATAATAAATTTGTAAAACTAAATAAATCATAGTTGAAATACATCCACATAAGGAAAGTATCTAGCCAAATTCAAAAAAGAAAAAGCAATTGTTCATATATGGCACCCGTGGTTGGCATGCCTGATAGATACATATCCACAAATATAAATTTCCATGTGCCTTTTCCCAATTGGTTCAATCCCATAAAATATAATTTCTTTTCTATAAATTAGTCTCACAAATAATTTGGAGAAATGATAACCACACATTTTTATTTTCTCTATACATATATATGTTTAATCTTATATTTTTTTGTGTATTTATCGTCTATTAGCGAGGTTATTGGTTATTATTTGATGTGATTACCATGGTGTAAAATAAACGCTAGGCCCATAGCAATTCATTTTTTCTTCACCCACCCTCACAACTTGAACTTAACCTCAAGTGCTTTGTTTTACATTACCTCATGATAACTTTGAAATACTTAGTTTAAAAAATATTAGAATGAAAAAACTCATAATTATTATTATTATTATTTTGTAATTTAACAACAAGAAGAGCTATATCTATATATTTTAGGCAAACGATAAGATAATTTACATTAAATTCATATAAACTACGGAGAGGTCACTACCAAAAAACTATGTTTTTCAAGCTTTTAAATTTGATTTACATTACCCTCATGATACCTTTGAAATACTTAAGTAGTTTAAAAAATATTTGAAAAAACCCATAATTACCTTCTTTTTTTTTTCTTTTTTTTTTTTTTGTAATTTAACAACAAGAGGAGCTACATCTACATTTTTTGGGCAAACAATAAGATAATTTACACTAAATTTATTTGAACTATGGGGAGAGGGAATTGAAGGGAATTGAACACAAGAACTTAGATGAAAGAGCAATTACTCTTAACCAACTGAACTACAATCCACTTGTGTTATGTCTATAATTTGAGATTATAAACCATAAATATATATGTATATATTTATAGGCTTCATGATGTTTTCGTATAAAGAGAATAACAAGAAATGTTCGATGATTAATAAACTCATTACCAATTTACACTGAGGATCACACTAGGAAGTGTAAGACTATGCTTTGAGTCATTCAAACAATGTGAGTCAAACTCAAATTCCATTTGGGAAGAAATAAAAAACAAAAATAACACAAGTGAAAGAAATTAATCAAGATAAATGATAACTACATAGAATTTTTCTCCCTCCACACACTGCTCTTTAATTCAAGTCATCAAATTGCATAAATCAAACACAAATAACAAAAATAATTAAACAAAAAGATATAAATTAGAAAGAAAAAAAAAGGTTTGATTATCATTTTCATTAATCAAAATGGGACCAAAAATAGAAAATATTATTCGGTTACTCAAAAAAGTACAATGTTTGGCTACTCAAGGACGACTGGATGATTAGGAACTCTTACTCAAAACTCTTCATGTTCGAATCACAGAGTTTTGCGTTTATGATTATAACCTGTTCATATTATAAATCATTATGTAAATATCATCTCTACAAAAGATGAATTAAAACTATTGTTTAGTCAATCTATTGTAGCAAATATATAGATGGTTCATAATGTTTTTATTAATTTCGTTCATCTATTTTTATACAGTTCAACAACTAAACGACCTTAGTTTTAGTTGATTTTTTGCAGAAGTTATACTTATAGAGTGATTTATAATGTGAACGGTTATGATCATATGCACAAAGTTTTGTGAATCGGCAATATATAATTTTGAGGAGGAACTCCAAATCAATTTTCGGCAGGGTGAAATTCTTCATAGCCTCCCCGTACCGAAATGGTAGATAACTGTAACTTGTCATCCGTTGTCACTTTTTTTTTTTTTTTTTTTTTTTAAAGAAAAGAAGTTTTATTTAAAAAAAAAGAAGAAGAAACCCTAGATATTGTTATTATATATTTAAACTAAAATAAAATAAATAATTGAGGAAGAAAAATGGAAAAAGAAAAGGAAAGGAAAAAGGGAGAAGAGAGAGTTTAGAGAGAGAGAGAGAGAGAGAGAGAGAAAGAGAGGGAGAGAGGTGTTAGGGACTTGGGAGTCTACAGTCACCTCCTTTATCTCAGCCTAACAACGCTCTGCACTTGCCATTTCGCTTCTCAAATCCCCATTTCTTCTAATTCTCAATTTCGCATTCTCCCCTTTTCATTTCTCTCTCTCTCTTCATCCCTTTTTTCCCATTTATTCAAAATTCTCATCTCTCTCTCCTCTCTCTCTTCTGTGTATTGGGGAACTCTGTGGGTGTGGGTGTGTTGGTGTGTGTATATATCTGTGTTCGGATCTCCGTCTCAGTCCGCAGATGTGTTGCACTGTCTACGCTCGAATCGTCTCTCTCCTATTTCAAAAACTGCGGTTAGATTCCTATTCGCCTCAATCTCTGCTTTCGTTTTCTTCAGCTAGGGTTTACATTTTTCCGGATCTGTAAGTTTGCAAACTCACAATTCGACTCGATGCAATTCGCATTTGGGTAGACGCCGGAGCTCTCAGAATTGCGATTCGAGAATGAATTATGTTTTCATTTCTTCAATTTCTCGCTTTTCCGAGCTGATTTCGTCTGAATTCTGACCTTTTCGTCGATTCCAGGTTTTCCTTTGTCACGATTTTCTCAGCTCTTAGTTCCTTCCGTCCCTAGGTTTGAGCTTCCGATTTCGGTTTCGTTTTCAATTTTTCGTTTCCGGTTCGGCGGATTTTCAATTGCGCGCAAAAGGACGTGTCTTTGGCTTTGGGTCGATTCCGCAGCTTCAATTGTTGGATAAATTTGCATCTGGCTTCATCTTCCCTCTGATTCAGGTATGTAAATTTACGGGTTTTTGATGTGATTGGGTTTGTGTATAAATTTCAATTAATTCAGCTGAGGGTTTCAATATTTATCATCCATATTGTAATTAATGTGGTTGCCATATATAGACTTGGTTCTAATCAACAAAGTCAATTGTTTTTTGTTTTGTTAAGTGTGTGTTTAATCCCGATTTATTATGATTTGGATATGCGTTTGTCTCTGTATTAGTTTATTATACTATCCCACACTTTCCTTGTTTTTTTTTTTTTTTTTTTTTGGCTTCTGAATGGGGGTTTAAAGGATTTAATTCGACCTTTGAATATAACTCACTGCTTATCCTTTTGTGGGTTTTAAAGATCTGGATTTTATAACATATCATTAATTTGCATCTTAGTGTTGTTATCTACTCATCATTAGTGCTGAATAATGACTGCATGGATAAGTTATGATGCCATATTTACCCCCATATTGCCTCTCAGGACCTGCTTTTATGATTTTCCTTACTGTTTTCTTTCTGTTTACGGGTTCAATTATTTTTATTTTTTAATATTTGTGTCCTTTGGAGTATCGGGTGTCCTTTGTATTTATGACATGAGCAAATTTCTGTTTAAACCACTGGCTATTTGTTTGTTCTTTTTTTTTTTTTTTTTTTTTTGGGTTCTGCTAGAGTGAATATAAAACAAGTGGGTCGCAATTGGCGCAACGGTTGTGTTTATTGTCATTTTCTTTTATCTTTTTATTCCAGGTTGTCAGCCTGCTCTTTGCATGGTCTTGGCTCTTGGTAGGAGTTTTGATCACAAATCAAGAGATGAGTCGGACAACAAATGAGAGTGAAGATGGAGTGCTGTCCAAGGATCAGATTGATTCTCCGTTGATGGATGAGAGTAATGGAGGAAGTGGAAATGGTGGAATGGTTCTAAAGAAAGGGCCATGGACCTCGGCTGAAGATGCAATTTTGGTGGAGTATGTTAAGAAGCATGGGGAGGGAAACTGGAATGCCGTTCAGAAGCACTCAGGCCTGTTCCGTTGTGGCAAAAGCTGCCGGTTGCGATGGGCAAATCACCTAAGGCCGAACCTGAAGAAAGGGGCATTTACTTCTGAAGAAGAACGTCTCATTGTTGAACTCCATGCCAAGATGGGGAACAAATGGGCACGCATGGCTGCACACGTAAGTACATAGTTTATTTTTGTCTTTCTGTATATGGTTCGTACCAACCTATATTTCCTTGTATTGCCTCAAACTTAGTTTTATATGGTTCATTTTTTGGGATTTTTTTTCTTTCAAAGCTTTAGCTGCAACTTTTGATTTGGTGTTAGTGGCATGCATCTTTTGCATTAAACATTGATATATTCTCCAATTATTCCCTTATTTTCCTCCAAACTTCCTACTTACATTTCAATGTTGTCATTATATTTGTTCAGCTTCTAGAACACAATAAGAAACAAAATTAAAAGCCAGTAAAATCATAAAAAAATAACAGTAACAGTTCCCTAGTTTGATAGGATTCTAAATGACATTGATCTCAGTTCTCCACAACTTCTCAGATGGAAGTAACTTGGCTGTGGAATCTATCAAATTTTTTGTAGTCCATGTGGTATTCATATATATATGTATTTTACTACAGTTTGTTCTTGTTGTTTATGTTTAATATGTTTTGGGAATTTTAAGGAAACTATAAAATCTTGGTAGAATGCAGTAACAGAAATGTATAATCTGACATTATACTTTGCATCCCTGAAAGGGTAAAGTATATTTTCTTACCATAGGGTAAGAGAATGAAAATTAATATATGGCATTATTTTTAAGCTAAAAATTGGAGATCATTAAAGTGTATGTTAGGAAACTAATGTAACAAGATAAAAGCTCACTGTTGCACACAATGCATGTTGTAGCAGATGCACCATATTAACCTATGTCACCTAAATGTTCTTCAGACTGGTACTACGTTTTGCTATTTCTATTTTTTGGGTTCCTTGAATGGTTTTTTCTCACACTAGTTTCCAATTGAAGATGAAATAAATTATCAATTATTGTCAGCTTTATTAGAATCTTAATTTTCGTAGTATTCTTCTCAATGTATTTTCCTTTGTTTATTGGAAATGATTAACAGTCTTTTTTCCACTCCTTAGTTGCCTGGACGTACGGATAATGAGATAAAGAACTACTGGAATACTAGAATTAAGCGGCGCCAGAGGGCTGGCTTACCACTTTATCCGCCTGAGGTGTGTTTGCAAGCATTTCAGGAGAGTCAACAAGGCCAGTCAAGCGTTGGAAATAATGGTGCGGACAGAGAGCAGCATGATTCTATGCAAGCTAACAGTTTTGAGATACCTGATGTTGTATTTGACAGTTTAAAAGGAAACGGTTGTGTCTTACCTTATGTTCCTGACCTCCCTGATATCTCTCCTGGTGGCATGCTGATGAAAGGCCTTGGTTCTGCTCCATATTGTGGTTTTATGCCACCAACAATGCATCGCCAAAAGCGTCTTCGAGAATCAACAGCTTTATTCTCTACTTCTGGTGGTAGTTTCAACCAGTTTGATCAATTTCAAAGTGATACTTGTGATGAAGTTGCTCGAACGTTTGGGTTGCCTTTTCCTCATGATCCTGATCCTACCACCAGGAGTCCGCTGTCTTTTGGTGTAATTCAGGGTAGCCATTCCCTTTCAAATGGCAATTCTTCTGCTTCTAAGCCCACATCCGGGGCCGTGAAGCTGGAGCTCCCTTCACTCCAATATCCAGAAACTGATTTAGGTAGCTGGAGCACTTCTCCTCCGCCGCCCTTACTCGAATCAATTGATGCTTTTATCCAATCACCCCCACAGGTTGGTACATTTGAGCCAGATTGCACTTCACCACGTAACAGTGGCCTGCTAGATGCTTTACTCCATGAGGCAAAAGCTCTTAGTAGTGCAAAGAATCATTCATCTGAGAAGAGTTCAAATTCATCTAGTGTTACTCCTGGCGATGTGGCTATAGGTTCCAATTTGAACATTTGTGAGACAGAATGGGAAGAACGAGATCCGATTTCTCCACTGGGTCATTCTGCTACTTCGATGTTCAGTGAGTGTACACCTATTAGTGCCAGTGGAAGTTCATTAGATGAACCGCCACCTGCTGAGACCTTTACTGGTGAGTATCTTAATCTATGAGACCTGGAGACGAATGAGGTTGACAATAACATTGTAAATTGATTCTTAATTCATTTTTGATAGTCCCGTAGCAACATTTTTTGTGTTAGCAGTTTGATAAGTTCTGTATCTAAGTGCAGGATAAGTCCTGTCCTGCCTCTTATGACTTATGTTGCTTGACTGTTCTGCCAGGGTGCAATGTGAAATCAGAACCGGTAGACCAAGCTTGGGCACCAGATAAAGAAAAAGAAATGGGACCTCTGATGGATTATACTCGTCCTGATGCTATACTTGCTTCAGAATGGTTTGGTAACGGCATGCATGAAAGTATTGCATCGCTGTTGGGTGATGATTTGGCAGCGGAATGCAAGCACCTGGCTTCTGGCAGCCCTACATCAGATCAAGGTTTGGGTTTTAGTTCATGTCCGTGGAACACCATGCCTCCCGTCTGTCAAATGTCTGCTCAGCATCCTTAAGAAACCGCTCCATCAATTGTATGAATCTGAAACTTTTGTCACCTAATTCATGCTGATGATTTGTTAAATGTAGGGGGAAGTGAGTCCTGTTCTGAGAAAAGGTCACTTGCGATCGAGACATGTGGGGTCTGTTGTTATGCACGAGTCATGGTTGTGTTTTCGTTTGTGGTTTTCATTCGGTTTCTTTTCAAACAGTGCAATGCAATGCATGTATGCCTAAACAGAACCATATGTGGTGTACCATTTGCTTGCAGGGTTTTGCTATGATTGTAGAATAACTATGCATTTTCGAACATGGAACCGTTCTCATACTATGGAACCTGCCTAGTTGGTTTCAATTTGTTTACCGTTAAAATTGGTCTACATTGTCTATGCCCTTCTTCCTTCTCTCTGTCTTTTCTTTTTTCCCTCTGATTAATAATGTGGGAAACACACGATCAAATGTATTCATATGGCAGAGGTACACCGTCACCGCAGCCCGTGCTGTGTCACACCATAATGGCATTGTATCATTGTACAATTAGTACAATGGTAGTGCATTCGTGCTATAAAAGTTTCTATCCGCAAGGGTTGGGGTACTTTACAACATATTTAATTACAATTCCTTTGCCTAATAGAAGGTTGTCGTTGTACTCTCTAGTACTTAGAAGTAGTGAACAATACTTGTTTACTCAAAGATGAGTAGGAATTCTTACTCAAAATTCTTAGTATTTAATCACAGAGTTTTATGCTTTTAATCAAAATCGTTCATACTATGAATCACACTGTAATTATCATCTTTGCAAAAAATAAATTAAACCTAAGGTCGTTTAGTTAATATATTGTAGCAAATACATTTACGGTTCGTAATGCTTTTACCAATTCTGTTCATTTGTTTTTAAACAGTTTGATGACTTAACAACCTTAGTTTTAATTGATTTTTTGCAGATGCAATATTTATAGGCTGATTTATAATATAAAGGGTTTTGATTATAAACACAAAGTTTTGTAAATTAACAATGAATAATTTTGAGAAATTTGAAGTAGGAGTTCCTACTTATCTTTGAGTAGTCAAATATTGTTTCTCAGAATGATGCTTTCATAATAAAAGAACGTCTCCTTTCAAGCGTCCTTTTCGTCAAAATCGAGTCGTTCTGTCAATTGATATCCATGGCGTCATTGGGCCACGTGGTGTGTTGGATTTGGATACGCACAAGAAGCATTTGCTGAGAGCATTTCAACAAATCCTTAATTGACAAGGCTAGATCCAAATCCAACCCAGAAAGCCCTTCTACCCATTTTTGGGCGCCAAGGCTTAGCCGTCATGGCTCCGGCCATGTCAATTATGAGTCCAATCTCAAATTCATGACGTGGACGTCGGGTTAACGTCAGCGGGTTAGTTTATTTTTTTTTAACGTCAGGCACCGGCACTACGTGTGCCCGTGAGGGAGGGTAGCGCACCACAACCTTACGCATGTGGTCCGCACACAACAGCCAGCTAACTCCAACTGACAATATTTGAACCACGTGATCACATCTCAAGTGTTCATTTTAAATTCTCACTAGAATCAAACGGTTCTAATTATTTTTCGAAATAAAAACATTTAAAGAAAAAAATTATCCAAAAAATCAGAAAATTAATAACTAAGTAAAGAAAATTAAAAAAACAATTCTAACAAATAACAAAGCATTTTTATTAAACATAATTCAACAAAGCATTAAAAATATCATCATTCAACAAAGCATTAAAAAAGACACAAGTCAAGAAAGCATGAACCAAAGGACAATTCAATCTCCCTGATTTTCTTTCAACCTCCAATTGTGTTCGATCAAGTCAAGTTCACGTTCGTCATGAATGTAAGAAGATTGCATTTCAGTAAAACGTTCCATCATTCTGCTGCACAAATGACCATCTCTTAATAAGGGGTGTGTTGCATAGGTGGTCCACCAAGGCACACCCTAGGTGAATCATAAAGTCTTGTCGTTGTTGTGTTCATCGGGTCCGGTTCGAACACTTCTAGTACATCATAATCATACTCATCTTCCACAATCATGTTATTAAACATGATGCACATCATCATCATACTTCGAAGCTCCTCTTGATTGAACAAATGAGCAGTGCCCCTTAAAATTGCTCAACAAGCTTAAAGGATACCAAAACACCTCTCCACATCTTTACTGTACGCTTTCTGCTTTTAGGCAAAGTATTGTTGTTGGTCGAATTGGGGCTGTGTAATTGTCTTGACAAACATGTCATTCCATCTGCAAGGTAATACCCACCTGATCGAGTATGTAAGGGAATTGATTTCATATGTGATTTGAGGAGAATCCCCTCTCAAGACGTTTTTGAACACTGGGAATTAACCGAGCATGTTGAGGTTATTTTGAGAGCATGCAACAACAAAAAAAACATGCCAAATCCAGGTGTCGTTACGCAACAGCATTTAGACTGATACTTATATACCCCTTCCTATTCCCAAAATCTCTTTACCAGGAATTTGGACATTTCTTCCACTGCTAATGCATACAGTTGATGGTTCCAATCATGTCTAGAAAACCTCGTGCCTCAGCTTTTTGTAGTAGCATGTGGAGTTCCGCAAGTCTTGGACTGCAGAGATACTCATGTTGGAGAACAATTCAGAAGTAAACAAAAATAACAGAAATAAACAGAACTTGAAATTCTAATATTTTATTTACCAAATATACTTGATGTGCAGAATGAAATTATACAATAAATACATAAACTAATATAAAAATATCAATGATACTAACTTGATCACAGAAGGTAGAGGCTAGCGTAAAAACTATGTCCTTCGAACAGTATTTTCGTCCCACTCTTGTACAACTACCTAATTCTACAACCCGCACTGGATTATAGAACTCTAGCGAATTGCTTTGTGTGTTTACTCTCTGGAAATTTTGTACGGAAGATAAGAAGAAGAAAAGATGATTCTCACTTGGATACTATGATTTCCAAATGGTCCAAGTTCTAATTACTAAGAAAAAGGAATAAGCCTATATAAAGGCTAGTGAAAAAATATTGTTGACCAATGTGGGACAAGAGGGTCTCAAACTCCAATAACTCAGTGGTGTGTATAGCTTCGATTGCGTAGAATCTGTTCAAGCACTCTAAGACCGGTGATGTGGCCATCCTTGCAATCTCATCTATTGAGTCCAAGAATGCACCCCTAATCAAGCATTCTAAAGGCGGCTATAAGTTTTGCTCTCAAAGAAGCCCCATCTTATTCGCAGCATCTGGTTTCTGCATGAAGTATGAGCCGTAATTGCTGTAAGAACTTCTGTGTGAGAAATGGTCCAAACCATTTAATAAAGGAAATATGGTTATAGTATACGTTATATACATTAAGTAAACATTTAATATAAAGTGAGAAAACCATATAACTTGTACAAATTATGAAAGGAAGATAGTTACAAAACTTGAAGAAACTGATAGCAACTGCTACCATGATAGGTGGAGCAGTTGCATCCTATAAGTCAGGTTTTGATCCCCTTTCTCAGGTAAGTTACAAGATTCTCATAATGTGAATGCTCGCCCTATCGAGAGCAAGAGTTCCATTCCGTTTCCAAGAGAAAGGAAGGTCCAAATCTCATCTCAATCATCTCGTCTATGACAGCAAGTGCATCCCTAGTTTCTGCAAAATGATGATTTAATGAATATTGGGACTAGTATAAATGCATGCGTGTATATCAGTTTGTAGTTCATCATGCAGGGTTGATCTTGATCTCTGAATGAATGAAGTATATAATTAAGTCCATCAATTGCACACATCATGCGTGATTTTGTTGAACAGGTGAGGCTGCATTCTATATCGGGCTCGAAATTTGTGAGTAGGGTACAAAACACCAAGAATAAAGTAATCTTCCAAGAGATCATCCCTCGGCCGTGCCTACATCTGTCGATATTTGGTGTACGACCGACACGTAAACCGCCACGTCGTTGTTGGATTTCTTCATCAAGCATACCCACTGTTAAAACAACTTGGGTGTTTGTGTGCCTTTTGCTCAATTTCTTCTTTACGCTGCCTCCGCAATCGGATAAAGTAAGACATCAAGATGACACTAGTTTTATAAAATTTGAGAATTGAGATGGGTAGAGACGGTTGGCGTGAAGATATGAAGAATGAATCCTAATATTTATAGACAATTGGGAGATGAGATTGAAGGTAAGGTGAGAACACGTAACGCGATAAGAACAACTAAAATTGACTCGAAAATCTAACAAGACTTTTGATCTTTGAGAAGAGTAACAGCCATGTCAGTTACAGTTCACAATGGGTATATAGTGAATACTAATAGCCATGTACCATAAGTCTAGTCCTAGGTCCAAATCCACCAAAATGGGCAGAAATGCTCTGAGAGAGCCAGAGGGATCCCAATAGGCTGTTACTATTCACAAATCTCTTGTTAATAGGGAAAGAGACTTTCGAGCAGATTGTACTTTTTAGAACCCTTAAACTGTTATAATTCAAAATGAGATTCTTGGTGCTTTAATCATTAAATTTTTGTTTAAAAGTACAAAAGTTAATATTTAACGAGAAGTGATTCCGCACTCCTTTCCCTATATATTTTGAGATTGAATAAATTAAAAAAAAAAAAAACAAAGAATAGAAATAAACAAAGACATACAACTGAAAAAAGAAAAATAGTTGGAAAAAAATTAATTTGTAACCATTTGGTTTTTATTTTTCGTGTTACTGACGAAGGGGAACTATATAGGTAAAAGGACCAAGGAGGTTCGAAAAATAGTCGATGAAAGATGATGGGAGAGAGGTAGGAAAAATGTACAAGGAAAATCTTACAAAATCAAAATAAAAAATCAAAATCTAATTTAGGTTGGTTTCATTTTTAAAGTTTTGTTTTTATTCATTCCTCCTTATTTTTTCCCATATCTCCATAACCCTTCTTCGTCGCTCTTTTCTTCCATATGATGTCATCTTATCTCCAGCACAAAAAAGTAAAAAGTGAAAACTAAAAACAAAATAGTTATAAAATGCACCCTTCAAATTTTGTCATAACAACATCCATGTGAATGAAACCCTTAAAGTTTAACGATGAAAAAAAAAAATAAAGATGTGTGAAAAGAGATAAAGAGATAAAGATGTGCATAAATCACTTCTCAAAATTAATTCTCTTTTTTGTTTCTATGAACTAATGTAACTGTATCAAAAGAATTATATATGGTCTGAATTTAAAAGATAACAAATATCCAGGAAAAATAAATAATGCATATCAAACTTATGAATAAAATTATAAACATACGAAATTAGAACGTTCCGGCCTTTTGCAATGGAGAGGTACCAGTGTAAGTACAACCCAAAAAGCTAGATTAACTTCTGCACTCTTTATCTCCCCATGACTTGCACGTAGAGATCTTCCCATTGTATAAATAAAAAAAGAATTACGAGACAAGAGTGCGTGCTTAAGGAGAAAAGACGTGTGTGCAGAAATTATTTCCTGTAAAGAAGATCTCACCATTATTATTATTATTATTACGTCGTTTCTCTCTTGTCTTTGGTACTTGCAGAAGTACTACCCAAGGGGGAATTCTCAGGGACAGTAGAAATGCTAGACCCTTCTGTTTCTGACGGAATAGTAGAGTTGGGATGCATGTAGTCTTTGGTGGGAGTAATTTCTATGCTAATATAATCAGTACCATGCGATTCAGAAGATCCTGGAATGCTTCCTGCTGACTCAGATTGTGTTGGTGAGAAGTCTCCAATGCAACAAACTGGATTGGCAGCATTCAAGGAATTCAAAGCATTCACCACCTGCCATTGCACCACAAACACAAAACCATACCCATCAGATTTCTTTTGCCCCAGGTAGGTACGTAGGGTTCCTTTCAAAATTAGGGTTATATAACGTGTAGAATTAATATGATTAACGAGCAAATTAGAGTACTGCAAGTCTTGTTTGGAGTCTATGACTGAATAGGAACGGATAGCCACTGAATTTCAAAGCATATTGAAGGTAGAAGTGAATAATTGTTCATTTGAAGAGGATTAGACACGAAGGAAAGTCGTCCCTTCTAAGGAATGGATTGTAATGGATAAGTTTTGTTCATGAGTAATAGATCTTATCCCTTTTAGTTGGACATAATTTTCACTTCTTCCTTAACGTACCTTAATTAAGTGATATACACATCCAATCATAGATACCAAAGGAGGCCAATGTCAATTGTTGGATTAGTATTTTATTTATTTTTCTTTCAGTAATATTACTTAGCCATACAAAACTAACCATATTCTTGGCCGTCCTGTATTATATGTGGGATGCATATGTATTAGATTCTTAGACATGCGATCATCAATGTAATTTAGTTTTGCATGTCTAGCAATTACTCCTTTTTTTATATTTGGTATCACTTTTTTTTCATCTGTCATGTAGCAGTTCCTATATATCCAATATTTGATATTTATCTTTATACTTGTTCCACTATTTATCTATATGCATTCAACTTTTGTCCTAGGTTGATGCTTTATGTTGCAGCTGTTGTGTTGAAGGACTAGATTATGCAGACGAAATTATCAGTCTACTATCAGGTGGACTTACAGCATCCATAGTTAATCTGTTGTGTGGATCCCTGCTGAGACATTTTTCGGCTACCCGAACCATCCAATAAAGCTGGTGAACATCATGGCAATCCACATTACTCGGATCGATTAAATCTGGGTAGTTCCTTTCTTTAAAAGTGGTCTTGCCTGGCAAGAAAGTTATAGAATTGTTAGTTCAAAATAATAAATGGAATGTGAAGTGACATACTAGAAGGCTGCTCCTTTTCTTAGTAATCTGTTTGTCATTAGTAGTTAAAGTTTCCTTGTGTAACAAGTAATGACCAGTGGTGGATATATTTTTAGAATTATTTATGGCATGGAAGCTCTTACCCATTCCACAAGACTTTTTCCTCCAAGCCTCTTGTCAGTAGACCTCAGTCCTGCGATGAGCTGTAATAGAATAACCCCGAAAGCATAAACATCTGTCTTAGTTGACACCTTCCCATTTTCTGCATATTCTGGTGCCAAATATCCCAAAGTTCCGACAACTCTCGTTGTATCTGATGATCGATCTGAGTCTTCAAGTTGAGTTCTTGCAAGACCAAAATCTCCTAGCTGTTGCATAGAACATGTTAGACGAAGCATGAACGTAGGTATTTTGGTTAATATTTGAAAATAGGATGTGCACCTGCCTCAGATGGTTTTGTTAAAATCCCATAGGTTAGGTTATTCAGTTTAGAAACTGTGTTATGAAGAATACATGACGTTTCATATAACAAATTCGAGTCACGTATTAACAGTAATGTTATAGGTTCATAAAGCTGATATTAAGGGCAGACATATCGGGTTTAGTTACCAGTGCTTCATGATCGTGTGTCACGAGGATGTTGTTCGGTCTCACATCTCTGTGGATGATGTTGTTTTGATGTAGGTATAGTAAGCCTTTTGCAGCTCCAGTAGCAATTTTTATCTTCTTATCCCAACCGAGAGGTCTTCTGTTGTGTTCTGCATGAAATTAGAAAAAAGTTATGCAGCATTTAGGGTTAGACTTCTCTATGCTGAAATATGAAGGAAAACACTTGATTTTTTCCAAAATTACGGGTTCTTCTAAGTTGTTCGCAACTTACTTGATAGATGTTGATCCAACGAACCATTGCAAACATATTCGTAAACAAGCAGCCTCTTGCTTCCCTCTGAGCATGATCCTAACAGCATTACCAAATTCTCATGTCTTGCCTTACTGAGTACATGAACTTCAGACTCAAATTCTTTCTCGCCTTGGCAGCTTGCGTTCTTATGCTGCTTAACAGCAATCTTAAGCCCATTAAGTTCTCCTCTGTAGACGCAACCAAATCCACCTTCCGACAGGAAATTATTGTCGGAAAACCCATCTGTAGCAGCTAGGAGGTCTGCATAGGTAAAGTCTCTCTTCCATCCAATCGTTGGCCGTTTATTCTTGCAACCCGTGCATACTGAATTTTTGAATTCTTCATCTATTCGACATTCTCCTATCCAATCGTCCTTGTAGTTAAGCTGTTTCTGTTCATCGGGACTCCCAGCATTATGTGTTTCCTTTTGATCCCTTGCTTGAATCTCT
This sequence comes from Pyrus x bretschneideri, assembly GCF_019419815.1. Taxonomy (NCBI): domain Eukaryota; kingdom Viridiplantae; phylum Streptophyta; class Magnoliopsida; order Rosales; family Rosaceae; genus Pyrus; species Pyrus x bretschneideri. Next base: position 1,798,119 of record NW_025999801.1, read on the forward strand.
GCAAGTGGAAATGGGGACGGCTCTCCTGCTTTTCCTCTTTCAGCATTTGTCGAGCTTTCTTCCTCGTCATAATTACGGGCAAAACCAGGATTAAATAGGTCAGTATTCCCCAGAGTTGAAGTTGACACTCTACTTGCTAGCTGCAGATCACTTGTTGATGTAGATTTCCTATAGTTAGACCACGCGGTCTCCACAACCATCTTGTTCTTTTCCAAAACTGCTCGCACGAGGACTTGGAGATTCTGAAACAATGTGCACTTTTAGTCAAGTTTCATTTGGTACCGACCGTAAGAATTTGCAGTTATGTGTGATAATATAGCGAAAAATCTCTTTTGATAGTAAATTTAATCCATGAACTTGGAACTTCGAGTCCTAGATTGTACGAGTTGTGATTAAATTTCTTACTTTTAGGAGAAAGTCCTTCCTCTGGGCTTCCTGGTATCATTTCATCATATCTTACATGGGAGCTTGTACTGGGTCTTTTGGCGACTGGTTTGTTGATGTTCCCAATTGCTTTTGGCCCTCTCAATTGTTCAACAGAATTACGTTTCATCCTCGATATACCACATGGCAACTTCTCCATGAAGAATTGCTTCTCTTTCTTCATCTGCCTGCATCATCAAATCAGAATAAGCTATTCAAAGGTTGGTGTCTCTATGTTCTCTTACATTGTATTGTTTCCATATTGCAGTTTTTTTAGTAACAAACATAATTTTACTTAACAAGCTTTGAAAGTTCGCTAGTTTCAAGGAATTACGAAGCTTCATCGGTAGTAGCATGATTTTTCACATCATCTAGTTTGAAAATAAAAGATTTGTACTTTAATCCCTCGATACTCTGGAGGGTTGAATTATCATTCCATACATATACAATCTCTTGATTTACAAGTATACTAGATATCACAGAAGATCTTGATGTATGTATCAAGCAGCGATCAATTATCGCCTATCAGAAAATACACATTTTAACAAATAATATGATGGCATCAGAGTTCACAATTCAGACAGTATCTTAACTATGTTCTCTTCAATTTGAAACCATAACTACCATCAAAGATTTAATCCTTCATCAAATGATTGACTGATTGATAACACAAATTCATCAATTCGATACATGTTTTTGATATTTCGGATACATTTTAGCTCATTAACAGTTTATTATCTGTTTTTATTTGTTTTGCTAAATGAAGGGTGAAACAAGGCTGGATGAGCACTGCTGCGAATGAATGAAGGAGAACAATTTCAGATTCTTCAAATCTATTAATGACTGACCTATCAAGAATCACCCATGTTGCTCCTAATCTTATCGCAGCCTCTACAGCAACCATCTTTGAAGAGGGACCAGCAACCACCTTTATGTTGAATTCAACCTGAGAAATGTCATCCACAAAATGATCCCTATGATTAACAAAAGAGGCTGAAAAAAAGTTCCGAGCGGAAAATGCAATGGTATGATAGGTAGTATAGCAGAACTAGGTGAATTAAATGGATCAAACATATCTTTAACAAACAGCAGGTAATCTCCATGTTGTAAGAAATAGTGACCGAAAATCTTATCTCACATTCAATCTTTTACACATGTTAGATATCATGGTGATCTCCTCTTTGCTACGATACTCCTCCGTTTTCCTCTCAAGCTCTTCTGCTATGACTTTCTGGTTGGTTCCGATAAATGAACTTGAGTTCATCTTGGTTCTGTATCCCACTGAGAAAGAGGATAGAGAAGGTGGAAAAATGGGGTATTGGGGAAAATAAAAAGTTAGCAAAATCTGTTCTTGTGATAGAATCATAGAATAGAACTAAATTGTTTTTTTCATCATATTAAAATACATTGAGCCGAGTTTCAGACAAAAAAGATAGAAAAGACTGGACACTGTTGCTACAAAGAGGAAAGGCATCGCAGCCTTTGGCCCTATCTTAAGAAGCGATCGAAATAACTCTTGCATGTTCACAGCAGTTAAGTAAATTGGTGATTATGTTTATCATACTTTCGGACTTTATTTTCTTCGTTTTATTAGGAAAACAAAAGCATGAATTCTTACAGAGTCTCCCAGCTAACGTACTAGGGTTATTAACATGGTGAAGAACCGAAAGAAGAGTAAGCTCATCCCCAGGCTTAAGGGATAAGCTCTGCAGGACCCATTGGATTGCGCACGAACTAACAAAGTCTTTGGATGCATCCTGGATCACCACTACTTTCTGAACTTCAGCTGCCATAATTTTTTTTTCTAGAACTCGAAGTAGTTCTCGTAATGAATTTTCAAAACAACGATACAGTACAGAAGAGAAGATTGACAAAATGAAAGTACAAAACCGTATGTTCCCAAATTAATGCTTAGTTTTAGGTTGCATGTAAACTTCTCCTATTGTTCTATATGTACATTGGGATATATATGTACATACTAATTACACACACACACACACACACACATGTATATACTTATAGCAGGGAAGAAACTAACACAATAATATAGCAATTGCTAGGAAAATGAGAGAAGTATTTTACTGAGAGAAATGATGAAAGATGATTCTTTTATCAATCAGTGACATTCTGCTGATTTCGTAGAATTAGAATGTCGGAAAAGAATCCGAGTAAGGAAATATAGTAGTGGTGAATCCAAGATCAGCGACCTCAGAGAGCTAGTTCGAGCACATATTCGGATATCCGAGAATGGGACCTGCAGGGGGTGTTTGTTCTTCAAGTTGTGGAGAATAGGGAGAGTATGTAATTAGCATTTGTTTAGTATGATGCATGAACTGTAATTAAATTGCTGTCCCTCAAACCAGAACAGTTGGGGATCATTGATAATACCTAGGCACTCTGAGTTTTGTTCTTGTTGGTAATCCACTTGTTTATGAATTTCTGTGTGTAAAAATAATCAAAAGGTTTGATTTGGATTTTCCTCAGTTTGATCTTAACAGTAGATAAAACGTAGGTGGGTTTTATCACCACTAACCTAAGACAGCATCATGTAATCGACATTTGTTAGGAGGAAGACATTTTTTCGCAGCCCATTGTCACTTTTGTCATGATTTTGTTACTGTTCAAAATATCAAATCAGCAGTGTTCACTTCGTACTATCATATAGTAGTGTTTCTAATTAGTTATAAATAAGATATCTTAAGTCTGAATCTGTTAATAGTAAATTCGATATGAATTTATCTTCCACCCCTTATTATAAATATATTATTATATAATCAAAGCATGAAAACATTCTACTGTGTTTGATTTGAAACACGTCTTGTAAGTTAGAAAAGTTTAAAACATAATATCATCGTGTCAATAAAAAAATACCTATTAGTAAAATACGTTCACTCCTAATTTGTCATTCTATCTGTCTTTTTTTTTTTTAAATATATATTCTCAGTAAATAAGATATTCACGTTTGATATATAGGACTGATTAGACTTAAAATAATTATAGGGATCATCTTGGATTGAGTTGGTTCTATTCAAGCTCATTATTTTAAACAGTTTAAAATAAGCCCACATTCTAATAATCCCAGATTATTCAATTGTTAATTGACCACAAATTTATTTTTTGGAAGATGGGAACATATTGGAACTAATTTTAGTAGGCCAAATTACAGAATCGACATTGAGTCATATGTGCTTGTTTCTACTTCAGATGTCGCATGTAAAATTTCTATGACATATTTTATCTTTCAGGTCTCTTAATTATTAAATCCCATTTTTTGTGTTGTCCAAATAGTTAACAATTAAGATATTCAAAGTATCTAATTTTCTGGAACACCATAAAAAATCATGTCACATTTACATATTATTCATTGAAAGCCAAGCGTTGGTGTAGTTTGGCTCGATACAAGCTTGGATACGTAAGTTTCCCATTGGACCTGTCAACACAACACTTAGGTCACACGAGCTTTGGCATGCATGTTTTTTTGGTAGGTTTAAACTTGTCGTAATGAAAAATAAACAGAATATAAATTATAGATTACAGATTTCCACATACGTTTGGAACAATGCCTGAATTTCGATAAAAGTTCAGTTTCCTTGGTACTATAATCAAAGCTAGAATATGGTTGTGCCGACCGCCGATCATCCGTGCCTGCTACTGGCAAGATATGAACTGAAAGTGAAGGTAACTCGTCCTTTTGCTAAAAACTAATTATTATTATTATTATTTTTTTTTTTTAAGAATCTGCACGTTACCTTAATAAAGAAAATCTTTGTTTTTTTTGTCATTCTTCACAGATGAGTGATAGAATTCTTATCATCTGTAAAACCAAGGTTAAATCATATAAAAATACTTGTACAATGTTATTATAGTATAAAGAGCTCAATTAAAGTCAATCTACATAGAGAGTGATATGAATATTTTGATGTGTCAGATCCAGGATCGACATTGAGATTCTTAAATGAGCTCTTAAACTAAAATTTGAAGAGGAGTTAAAAAAAAAAAAAAATTCTACTATAATCATGTGTCTTATCTTTACAATAGACCAAGCGAGCCACAACAAAGTTATGCTATCGCTACTAGATCCACAAATAGACATAGATTTCACGCAACTGGACTCTTGGTGGCGCTTGTTATTAACAATAATTGTTTTAACGTTGCCTAAAAAAATTCATTCTAATGGCACATAGTGAGGATTTTCTTGCTAGAGAGTATGATTAGAGTAGAAAATAACTATAGCCTTCTTAATTAAAACTTAACTTAAAAATGATAGCTCATCTTAAAGTCAAGAGATATTTTTCAGGTTGCCGAGAACAAGAGCTTGTACATTAAGTATCATAATACAAGTGGTTGAATACTCGAAAAAAAAATAAATTCAACACTTGTATTATAACACTTAAAATACTAAGCCATGTTCTCGGTACACTGAAATTTTTTACAAGGTCAGATAATTGTCTATGCGTAGGTTCTAATAATACTAAATAATAATACTAAATATATACCAAGTAAGATTAGCGTTAATCCTGTCCTGGTTCAATTGGGAAATGTATAGTGATGGATTTTGTATCAAATTATTGTTGCTAATGGAGTCAAAGTTCCACAATTTTCAGCCGATGAAAACAATGGGAAATTTAATCTTCGATTGGTTGACCAACTTTGATGTTTCAAATGAATTAAGCCACCATGACTACGATGGGTCTTACGAATGAGCCCATAACTTGAAGATAGGTTCATTAATTCATCATTGTCCTAGATTATATAAACAAATAAGGTATCTTGTGTAACAAGAGATCTTTCTCTTTTGGCAGCGAACTAATTCAGGAGAGATTTCTTTTAGTAGTGCGATAGTGTTAGTAGAGTTAAACAGTTAGCTGTTAGGATGAGATGAATTAGTAGGGATCGAACACGCACCATAGTACATGGGCACAACTATTTTTCGTCATTAGAGTAAAGCATCATCTACAAATCACAAAAGATACTTGGCTGCGCAAAAATTATGAAAAAAATTCTATACAAAAACATCGTGATTGATTCATGAGATTTCCTACTTATGATTAGAACATTTCATATTATATATAAAATACATTGTAAAGATTATCTTTACAAAAAAATCATTTAGTCAATCAATTGAAACAAATAGATAAATGGCTCATAATACTTGTAATGATTTCGACCATTTGTTTTTATATAGTTCTATGTCTAAACTATCTTATATTTTATTGATTTTTTTTTATTTTAATTTTTTTTTTACAGAGATGACATTTACATAATAAAGTGTAATATAAATGGTTCCAACCATAAGAGTCAATTCAAGGGATAGATAAGGGTTTTTTCTTTTTTCTTTGGGAGCTTTTGTTTTAAGTCAAACCAAATCAGACACTACATCGCATTTATATTTTCCATTTCTGCATATTTAGACCCTGAGTTGTTGTCTATGTTTTGTTATACTCAAATGAATCAATCTATTCCTTCATTTTATTATGGATATTGGTTTCAGAATCCTCGTTACTTTTTTTTTCGTCTCATTTTCAAGTTGAAAATATTTTGCGTCAAGTTGGAAAGTGCAATGAGTCGTTCCATTTGCACTTCATTTGCTTCTTCTTATTGTAGATTTTAATACTTTTAGTTGATTTTTTTTATCGATAGTCTCTAGTGTTATGCAAATTTATAAGATAATGTTATACGAATATTGAAACACGCCACGTATAAACACAAAGAATTTAGTGAGGTTCGGATTTGACTACTCTCTGTGTGATCTCTCTTGAGATATCACCTGTACTATCAAGAATAACAACTCTATTACAAGAACTTATTGAAAACTCTTATGCTAAACATCAAAACCTTGCTCTAGATCTCTTTTTCACTCTTGGTTCTCTACCCTTGTATTCTCTATTGTTTGTGTGAATAAAACTATGGAACTTGTTCGAGTATTAAATTAAAAACAATCGACCCACCTAACATACAAAATACACATAGTAAGTATGGTAGTGTTTGGGTCCAAAATAACACTTTGGGCCAAGCTTGGAGTTGCTCTCGGTCCAATAAGGAGTATCGAGAATATTCTTTGCCATGGGCCGAGCCCAATAGAGTTCGGCCAAATCCTATCAGAATGTGATTTCTGCCTGGATAAAGGTGGAGTGGTCGAATCCTAATTCAATAGGGATCCTTCAGAGGCTAAAAGCTTATGAATCAAAAATGATGCCGAAAGTCAAGGGTTGAATCTAAATGATTAAAGAACTTGGTTCATAATCCTATAGAAGTTAAGATTGGTTGAGGCCAAATCATATTGGGATGGAGAATTCCAGTCTGAGTAAAATTCTAGTTCAGTTATTGTGGAAATCGCTACTATAAATAGAAAGGGGTTGCATCATTCAAACCCTTCCAATTCAACACATAGTTGCCCCCCTTTTTCCCGCCAACACATTTTCAATTTGGATAAAGAGCACTGTGAAAGCAACTAACAACATCTTCAGTTTAGATAAACAGCACTGGAGCCGTAGAATTAGCCGATCGAGAAGCACCTTCAGTTTGGATAAACAACACTACTTTGAGACTGATTGGTTATTTATCCAAGTCTCGGTCATCAAGGATTTCCGAGTCCTTGTTGGTAGAGGTCATCTCATCAGTCTTCTCGGTGGAATGAGGTGTTACCAGGTTAATACATTCGGCACACTGACAGCCGAATTTGATATTGAACTTTGCAAAACTAGCAACCTTGTCTTTAGGCTCTAGAAACCGAAGGCCGAGACATGTTCCTTCCTCCGTCATAGTTGCAAGATCCATAAGTCATCAACACACCCAACACCACATCAATATTCATTTTTACTCCCCGGTCGAGCTAGGCTGATGAGTTGGCCCGCCCTGTATTCGACTGAAAGACATAGTTAGCTTATTAATTACTCAGCTTGCGCGCCATGTAAGTTAGGTAGTTTTTAAGATCAACAGGTAGTTATGTGTATTTTGGGTATGTTCACTATGGTAGTTATGTGTATTTTGGGTATGTTAGGTGAGCTATTGAACCTTTGTTCATGCCATAGAAACTGTTTGAGGATTTTTCAGATGCTAACTACTGAATAGAACTATGAAACTTGTTCTAGTATTAAATAAAAAACAATCAATGGTTTGAGTATTTAGTTAATGATTACTGAAGCGCTGTTTAGTTTTCGATTAGTTGCTACTTAATATTGAAGCTCATGATCTCAAACTCAATAGTCAATCATATCGGAGAAAACAAGTCCTTTGATTCTCCTAAAAGTTTGGGGAAGCTTGCAAGGTGTGACCAAAAAGAGTGGTCGAGTAACATGCCACGGCCTTACTTGTTGAAAAATCTAACCTTCAATAAGTGGGTGGCACAAGGGCCAAACATTTATTTTCATTGCAACCATATCGGGTAAGAAGAAGTTTGACTCATTAAATTGAGGAGGTTGTGATCCATTCATCAAACTCCGTTTTTTATGATTAATTGTTTGAATTATAAATCACTTTGTAAAAATTATTTTTTTAAAAAATTAATTAAAAATAAGGTTGTTTGGTTAATTAATTGTAATAAATATATAGACGGTTGGTAATTTTTTTACCGGATTCGTTCATCTAGTTTTATATCGCTTAATGACTAAACAATATTATATTTTATTGATTTGTTGCAGAAATGATTTTTACAAGGTGTTTTGAAATATGAATGGCTCCAATCATAAATATAAAATTATGTGAAAGATCAACCACGTAATGAACTGAAGAGGAACTTATTCTCATCTATAAAGTATTATCAGAATCATTATTAATGATAATCAAATTTAAAACTTTTCATTTATAAATAATGAGAAACCATAGTGCCAGTGACATTACGGGTTTATTTGAAAAATATTTTTAAATAATTAAAAATGCTTTTAGAAAAATTATTTTTGAGCGTGGTCCTTTTATCTTTTGTTACCAATCGAATAACGATAGACATTTGAATCAACTTTCTGAAGCCGTCTCACAGCCCGACACCACTCTCTCAGCTTCTCACCTTCGACTCTCTCTCTCTCTCTCTCTCTCTCTCTCTGTGCTCTCTCATCGAACCCAAAAGCAACGGAGACACGATATCGCCGGAAAATAAACACTGTCGCCGCCGTCAGCCACCGCCTGTGAGGCTTTTCTTTTTGTATAATTTTCATGAATTTCCTTGTTTTCAAAGAGAGAAATTTGAAATCTTATGCTTACTGTTCTGATTCAATTTGGTGATAGATGTCAAATTGAAATTCTTTTGAACAATCCAGAAAGGAAAAGATTTCCTTTTTGTGTATCTGTATTGGGTTCTAATGATTTTTTCAATTAGTAGAAGCATTTGATTTTTCCAATAAGTAATTGCAATTGATTGTAGGTGGAATATCAATGGAGCTTCAGCATCATCAGTCACCAATGGACGTGTTCAGACCAAAAAAAAGAAGCAATGTTGTTTGCAGGATTTTCGACCGCCAAATTTCCTCTGGTGCTTCTGGAACCAGTGTACCTTCTCCTTCTGATTACTTTTTACTTTTATTGTATTATTTAGCGGAATGTACAACAAGATATGGACTCAACAACTTCTTTTAATTTTTAACTCGTGCTTGTTTAAAAGAAATTCCAACATTTTGCTTTCCTTGGAGTCGACTATCTCATAAAGATACTTTAAGAAGATCTTCAAGAGAACAAAAAAAAAAAAAGCAATCAAATCATATTATTTAGCCTTACCTGTTCTCCAGATATGTTTGATATCTAACTAACCTGATAGTTGTCTGTCCTATTTAACATCTTCTGTGGATAAGTACAGAATCCTGAGTACTAATGCATGCTAATGCTCTCAGGTTCGCTATACTAGGCGATTTTACGAGAATGTAGTCCCTGATTATACCATATATGAAGTTGAGTGCCCAGATCAGATTTACCGTAAATTCACTGATGATGGACAATACCTCATATGTTTCAGCAGAAATCATCAAGATCTGATTGTTTATAGACCAACATGGCTTTCATATTCATGCAAAGAAGATTGCAATACTAATGATCTTCCCCCAAAAGCAAAGAAGTTTGAGAGCTTCTTTAGCCAGTTATACTGTGTATCACTTGCTTCTAGCAACGATCTTATATGCAAAGACTTTTTTCTTTACACGGGGAGTAACCAATTTGGAATATTTGCTACCTCTACTGCACAAATTCATGATGCACTCCCTGTTGGAGGAGCTGTTCAGGGAGTCCCATCGATAGAAAAGATAACATTTCACCTCTTGAGGTGTGCGTTTCCCTTTTTCTTGTACGGGATATTACTTTTAAAAAAATTAATTGGTTATGTTTGGAAGCTTAGTCTATTTGTTACTTATTTGATTGATTTTTCACTAGATTGGAGGATGGAGTTGTTCTGGATCAGAAGTCCTTTCAGAATGATTTTATTAATCTGGCCCATAATATGGGTGTCTTCTTGTATGACGATTTACTGGCGATTGTGTCTCTTCGCTATCAGACGATACACATTCTGCAAATCAGGGATTCTGGCAACCTTGTTGATGTACGATCAATTGGTACATTTTGTCGTGAAGATGATCAGCTTTTTCTCACTTCAAATACTCAGGTTAGTAAGCCTTTACTGAGACTTTGATGGATGAAATTTTCTAATATCTTGGCTAAGATTATCAATATATAGAAACTTGAAATTCACTTATGAAGAATTTGTAATACCTTTTGCTAATAATAAGCAAGAATGAACAAATATTTTATTCCCTACTTACTATTTGGAGACAAAAGGGTATTAGACTGAAATAATATTTATTATATAATGGGAGGACAATCATTTTTAGCTATCTATCCAATTATTATTCTTTTAATTTTTCATAATCCTTTTAAGAAATAGGGTATTTATCTGGTGTGTGCATATACAATTTGAGAATGCACAATGTTTCAATAAAAACAATTGGGTTTTTTGTCATTGTTTCTTATATTCCTAATTCCTATATGGAATTAGGTGGTAAATCATGAGAGTAATTGAAGATAATATGCATTCTCCATAGTCAGCGACTCAGCGGCAACATGAATTTGTATTACAGCCTCAAAGGTTAGGGCCGTTTAGTAACCATTTTGTTTTAAGTTTTCATTGTTTGCTGGGAAAAAGGAAATTACATGGGATAAATGAGGATGAAGAAAGGTGAAAGGGAGGGTGGTGGGAGTTAGGAGGGAGAATTGAAAATGTGTGAAACAAAAGCTTGAAAGTGAACAATTTGTTTTCAATTTTTTGTTTTACATTTACTTAGATTTTCATAATCATTTTCTAGATTCCTTCACCACCCTTCCTCCAGCCTTCTTCTTCACTCTTTTTTCACCAATATGCTTTCTTTCTACCTCTAACAAAAACATGAAAACCAAAAATGAATTGTTATCAAATGGCCCCTGAGTTTTTTATTCTGTTTCTGCTAAGGTGTGTCGTTGTTCATTAGTATAGGTTCTTTACAACTTGGAGATTGATTTTGATTGAAACTTGATGTTGTAAATTTCTGCCATTTTAACCCTTAACCTGACCATCAAAAGTAAGAATTTTCAACCACATTCACCTTGCCTTTTCATTTATAGATCCAGAGATTAGTAATTAATGCAAATTTTTCCTACTTTATTTTATCATCACATTGACAAAGTTTGGTGATCAGGAACTCTTTCTCATGTTTGATATGTCAAGTAGTCTATTGACAAATCACCTATTGATGGCAGACTGATTTACATCAGGGCCAGCCTTCTTCAGATTATTGTTTTCTTAGCGGAATCAAACAACGGTTGCTATCTTTCATATTTAGAGGAATATGGAATGAAGAATCAGATCAGTCATCGGTTGGTTCTCTCTGTCATTTTTTGGCTCATTGTTTTATTATTGCTTTATATCACTATAAGCATGGTTCAGGCAGGAGATTGCATCCATTTACGTTTCACAATCTTGACTCTTTACTACTATTTTTATACTCTCCTAGTTAATTTTTTCAATGCTTTTCTTGTATTAATTGTGTGTTGGTCTTGTCACATTTACGTCATCCCATTTCAGTCCATGGAGAGTTTTCGGTGACTTTGAGCTGTTAGAAGCTCCATCTTCATATTGTTTTATCATTCTTGTTCTGATGTAGCACCTGGGTGACCTCCTACTTAAGCTAGTTATATGTCTTTTCTCAGTTTGCTTGGTGCTTCTCTAGACTATCTTGTTTACATTGGTCCAGAAGCCAGAGCAAGGATGCACAGAAACTGATGGCAATTGCTATTCCTATTGTTCGGTTCCAACTTAGAGGCCTTAAAACCTAAGTGAGCCTGACAAATTTATAGAAACTTTTCATAAGCTCTTTTTTTGGGACAGAAAAGTCAAACTTAGGTAGAAGGATGTGTAATCTAAATGGGCCTGTATGCAAGTATTTATGCTATTAGCCTATTATGAATTAATGTAGAGACCTACTGCCAGATTGTGTACCAGTGACCTGAATGATAAGTGTTCAAGTGTGAACCACTATCTTAACTAGTAAACCCAGTATGTCTCTGACCCAGAGAGTACATGGAACTGGTGCAAGTCACATTACCAGGAACAACAGAAGCATATCACATTTCTAAATTTGTACCATGAACCTAATTGTTCCTGCCATCCTATAAACTTTAGGGTAACAATAATATGCATATGCAAGTGGGACTAGATTAAGATCTCGTTTATACGATGCACTGAAATAGTTAAGATAGAAGCAGAAGTATTTAATATGACGTTTTCCAACCTATACCAAATAGCCATAAATTGATGTCCAATATTTGTATGACTGGAATACAAGGCTTAGAATGCCTGATGTGAGACATTTTAACACACACCCTCCCATGTGGTTGGATGAGCCAAATACGTGGATTAATTATGATGGGTGACGTGGAATATGTGTTGTGACTTGGACCTAACATGTGAATAATTGTTTCCATGGTATCATGTTAAATTTGGAGAATCCAGCCAAAACCAATTGGCTTTGAGTGGAGAAGCCAGTAACTTTGCATATTGAGATGCATGACTTAGAATTATCAATATGAGATTAACATGCACCGCCACCTTTTGTTGAATTGAGCTAAAGAAATTTACAAGTTATTATTGGGTATGTGGAGCATGTGCGGGCAAATTGGGCCTCACACTTGGATGAAATGCATGTGCTGGCACATCTTAAACTTTGAACATCCTACTGAACCTGCAACAGGTGGAGATGCGAGGCTTGGGATGCTTGATGTGGGACTTTCTATTCGAAACAGTAGCCTCAAGTTACTTATCTTAAATGTGTTTTTTCCTTCTAGGCTCGGTTACTGGTCTGAAATGATATTAATATTACTTTGGAAATAAACATATCATTTCAGAACGTAGCCGAGCCTATGAAAGGGTGATATAAGTCCACCGGAAGTTGTGCTGTGTTTTTATTGTATTCTAGTAAAGGCCGGAGGCATTAGAACCTATTGCTGGGAATCTGGGCAACGCAGGCTTTACTTTAAAATGCATAACAGACCTCTACTTGTTTGATTTTTGTGTAGGAAATAGTTTTATGTTGATGTTTTGAAGGAAATAGTTTTAATTCAATTAGCTAACTGATATTTTCTTTTTAACTTTAGAGGGTCCAATTGCTGAAGAAGAAGTTCTATTTCCATTTTCAAGACTATGTTGACTTGATTATCTGGAAGGTATGACCTAAGTTTGTTTTCTCTCTCTACAAATACATTCATATTGTGTTTTGCCATTTTTAGAATTCTGAAGTCATTTGCATAATCTTCACTGCTCTATATAACAGGAAAATCTGATATTCCGCATCAAATATGACTTGTAACAAGTTGTTTATACGCAACTCTTGGGCAGGTACAGTTCTTGGACCGGCACCACCTGCTAATAAAGTTTGGTAGTGTAGATGGAGTGGTAAGATCTTTCTAGCATTCCATTAATATCATACTAGCTTCAAAGTAGTATCTAAATGTTTGGGCATTCTTTGACCACGTAATTTCATCCTCCCTCTCCAATTGAGTCCCTGAAAGAAAGGATATCAATTACTCTGGAGTATTGTACCCAGATGCCTTATGGAATGAGTCACCCCAACATTGTAGTTATGCATCAGGTCTAAAAGAGTTGACACTATCAATTTGACCACCTTTTCATCGTGTATAAGATGATTCTGAGGCGGGTAATTACAGTATCCATTACTTACAGAGCTCATTCAGTAATTTTTGTTGGTCAACATCCCATTCCCAAGATTTCTTTGACGTGAGCCTACTGCACAAAGTTCGTCAATATGCCTTTTATTAGTTCAATATTTTTTAGATAGGAAACAAAAATTCAATAAGAAGAGACAAAAGTATAAAACAATGGACAAGATGTCCACAAGAACAAAGAAACAAGAGAACTGTAAAGGAATAACAGCCTAAAAAACACCAGAGGACCAGCAAATACACAAAAGACACTAGAAAACAGCTGCACAGTGCAGGAACGAATGGTTCACACTCTTTGCTCCATCTTTGCACATCACACACGATTGAGGAAGAATACAGAGGTCTTCTCCTCTGAATTTAACATAAAAAGGAAACCGGCGAGAGGTCCCTTTTTCATTGGGTGATTACAAGTAGAAGGCTGTGACAAACATGAAAATGTGACATGGAATGACATAATTAGTTAACTTTCTCTGCTGTTTCCATGTTCATGTGTTCTTTATTCCATTATTCACATGCCCACACCTTTGAAAAATTGGATGGTTTCAAATTGCTATACTTTCTGAAATAACTGTTATGAAGGTAATATTAAGCAGTGTATTGTACCAACTATTTTAAAATCATCTAAGCCTTGATAGGTGCAGCTGATTGTTTGCTAGCTAAAATTCTGGGAACTTTCAAGAGAGAACCCCTGATTACCTGATTCAGATTTAACTTATCAGTCCATATCTGAGAATAATCGAGTTAGAGTCGGACGACCTTTATCTGATTTATATTAAGAGTTTGACAAATTAAGATCTCATTAATGACCTTGTTCTTTTTATTGTGTTTATCTACTTTATATTTTAGTTTGAACTCTTATACTTAGTAAATAGTTTGTGTATGGCACTAGTGCACAACAAAACTCAATTATCTTCACACGTACAATATTTACAAAAAAAAAAAAGGTTTGCAAAACTTAATATTATTTAGTGGAACTAAATTATTAGCAGATCGAATCAACTTAAACCATATTTTATTTATTAAGTTAATGGGTTAGCAGATTCGGAGCATAATAGGATTATCAAAATTGAAAACTTCAATACATATCTTATTAATTACACTGGATTCAAGTCAGATTGAGATCAAAATCCAATCCATTGACAGATTTTGGAAAGTGGTAATGTAATGGAATTTATCATCGTAACAGATCAGGATATCTTTAGTTTGAATCCCTGCAAATAAGTTGAATTCCACATGTTGGGGTCTAGTTGTGGAGAGAGGCCCACAAGTGAGTGGGAGCTTTATAATAGTAAAACAAATCCCAACAGCTGAAGCATTTGGGAATGGTGGTAAACTAACAAACTTTATCAGTTTCAAATTGTGGGTTTCTGACTATTTGATTTATTTTCCTTGATGTGGCCTTTTCGTTGTCTGAGTACATGACAATTTTGGTCATTATTGTATATGTGTTATGCAGGTATCTCGCAATGTAGATCATCACCGATCCTTTTTTGCAGTATATAACATGGAGACAACTGAAATTGTAGCTTTTTATCAGGTAATATTGTGACAATTGTTTTTTCTCGCTCTTTTTTTTTTTTTGTACAATTTAATGTAGAACTTGCTTTATTTGACATTTTTACTTGTAGAATTCGGCTGATGAGCTTTATCTCTTGTTTGAGCAATTCGGCGACCACTTCCATGCAACCTCTAGAAATTCGTTGTATTTAAATTTCACATCATCTCACTCAAATAACATGCATGCTCGAGAACAACTCAGAAGTAATAAAAATAAAGCAAGTAGCTCTTCAGCCTCTTCACAGGTGATCTTTCGGTTATTTTTGCATCATCAAGGCATGAGAACAAGGTTTATCGTTATCCTGGTTAATTACCTATGTGCTCAAACCTCACTTATAATCTGCTGATGATCCTGCAGTTTGTGAAGAAGGTGCTAGCCTCTTTGCCTTTTAGTTGTCAGTCGGAGAGCCCTTCTCCCTACTTTGACCAATCACTTTTTAAGTTTGATGAAAAGGTTTGATTCAGAAACTACAAATTTTCCCCATTTCATGCACTGCTTTGTTTTTTAATTATATTGAGGATAGTCTTTGTCAGTGCCATCATGTGCATGTATATGCTCCAGATATCTTTAGCAAAGGAAAACCTATGAAGTCATCTTGTTCATGAAATAAACAAATTCAATTTCTGAAACCGTATGTACTGTAAATCCACCCCCTAAAGTCCACAAAGCCCATACCTAATCTCGTGCGCTTTTCTCTCTATAGTGCACTTTGTGGCATTAGATTAATTATGTTATGGGCAAATAAGTTTTGTCAGTTCAATCTCCTCCTTAAGGTTTCACAATTTCAAATGTATCTCTTGCAGTCAATTTCTCCAATGGATCGGCATAGACCCTCACCAGATCAACACATAAAGTTCTGCTTAAGAAGGAAACCAAAAGTACTCAAATTTAAGATGAAACCAGGTATTTATTTACGTGCATGCCTATATTGTGATTGAAATTTAACCTAAGGACCCCATGTTCAGGAGGAGGACTTACATGGAAAGGGTACACCGCCATCGCGGCATTCCGCTCCAATGAAATAAAGACGTAATTTTTTTTGTCCAAATGTCCTTATTTCGTTGGAAGGGATGCCACGTGACAGTGTACGCATGCCATATAAGTTGGTCTCCATGTTCAGGTACCAAAATGAAAAATAAGAAAAATAAAAAGTAAATAAACCTAATGACCACGTCATGAGAGCATGAGGCCCAATTTGCAATGTGATCACATCATTAGGACCCTGCATTTTCAAGTTCCCATTGTAAGGATCATTCTTGCAAAAGAATAATCGAAATCGAAACCATTTGGGTATCCAGTTGATAAGATAAATAGACGAACATGGTGCTTGCGATGCACTGGAATGATTATGACTACAGCCAAATGGCTAAACAATTTCAGTTTGGTGAATATTGCATAAAAACAGTATTTATCGATATATCATGTTCATCTATTAATTGGATTGCAGTTAGATGATCAATCAGTTTTTTATTTGGCTTATAGTGTGCTTGCCTGTGTGCGTGTGTTTGTGTTTGCATAGTGACGTGAACTAAACGGATAAATGATGCTGTGGCCTTTTGAATAGGTCCAGAAGCTGGTAGCGCAGACAATCGGACTAAAAAGATCTCTTCGTTTCTTTTTCATCCATTTTTGCCTCTTGCTCTGTCCATCCAGCAGAGTATGTCCTTGCAGCCATCAGTTTTGAATATTCACTTCCGGAAATAAGTAGTGTATTTCTTTGCTGTCTCCTAGCTCTTATTTTAAGCGGCCTTTCTGTGAAATATGTAATTCAATGAAACAATTGTACATTACAAGTTCAATATCAGTCTTGGATTACTCATCTTCGGTGAGGCCTGTGTTCAACGGCCTCTCTCTTAGGAGAAGACTAGTAGTGACGAGCTTCATCGTGACGATGAGGGCAGCTGCAACTGGTCTTTTGGTCGCCCTAGTGATGTCGGTCTCTGTTCGAGGCATCGATGACGGTCACCATATAAATTGTACAAAACAAGTGTCGAAGGTTAAGGGTATTTTCGAGGATATTGGTTGGTTTTAAGCATTTTAGTTATGGAAAGCATCCATTTTGTACATTCAAATTATAATGAGCCCAACACATTGAGTTTCGTGTATAAGAATTACTGTTGGTAAATCTTTCATTTCTCTCAAATCAAGTCTCAACCATTGTTTTTCGATGATGCGAGGCCGTATATGCATTTACTTGATAGATTCACCATCAAACGGTCGGTCGGTCGGGTATTTTTGGTTGCATATCTGGTCGTTAGATGATAATGTATTAAATAAATGCATGTACCATAGCTAATCCTAAAGCATTGTTATTAACACTTTAAAAAGTATATTTTACTTATTGATAGCGTCAATAGCAGCTTCTTAAAACTGAACAGTACGTGGTGTTTTTTTTGGACTAATTCTAATAGTAGAGTGTTGTAAATGAATTTTTTTTTTCATCATAAGGAGATTTTGTTGATTAAAAGCACTTAGTGTGGAATCACAGTCTAAGCTCTTGTGAAAATTACAAAAGGAAATATATTGAGAGACAAGTGGAGTTGGAAGATGTATAGTTTTCAAATAATGTATTTAAAGAGGACCTTGTAGAAAAGTTTGATTAGGGTACAATTATACACAAATTGTTTCCCTTGTACTAGTCCCCCATGGATTGAGGTCAAGTTAATAAGAAAAGTAACACAAAATGGGATAAGAGGGATTAGAAAATCTCATATTCCTACAAAGTCATGTCAGGAGACTTGCAAAGGACTTGGATTGTCTGCGTTCTCCATCCCATATCCTTCCCATCCCATCCCTACTTGCCAAGTATCGTTACAAGTAAAGCGTTGCAGTTGCAGCGTATCCATGGCGGCTAAGCTGTCTTTGTATTGTATGTTGTGAATCGCGATACTCCAATTAAATTTTTAAAGTACTTCCAAATGATCACACAGGACGGATGAAATGTGAAATTGTATTCTTGAAAAACTGAAAATTTTAAGGAGTGCTAGAAAGCGAGTTTTTACAAGGAGCAAAGCATGGACAATACCACATCACTACGACATAGACTACTTGCTCTACGACTGCTTCCATGGCTTTGTTCGAATCATCGATCCTTAAGGAGACAATATCGGCTATATCTCCTTCAAGCAAAAAAGTCGAACAAAATAAAGATCAGCTTTATCAGTGCCTTAAGACATCTCCCGGAACCTGGCCAGTGCCTTCTTCTGAATGAGAGTCTTGTAACTATCTCCAGCCTGCACCTCGAGAGTAGGATCTAACTTCTTCTGCTGACTCCCAAGTCCTGCTCTCCGTTCCACGGACTGAGCCTGCACTGGTTCTACCATTCCGCTTCCATCTCTTCCTAACCCCTGTGACCAGATCAGCAGCAAAAGAAGAACAAACAATACCCAAAATATTTAGTTAGAAACCTCGTACACATGCACCGACGAGCCAGGGCCGTAGACAGGCAATTTAAGAGGCGTCAGATTATTGGCACTATAAGCTGCTGTGTTTATAAGAGTAGCACTACCAAATTCAACTATTGAACCTATACAAAAATAGAGCTCTGCCTGAATCATTTCATTCGAGTTCAATAAGGGGTATTTTTTTAGGGTGCTATCTGGTTCAACTGAGTGATTAAACAAAAATTTAGAATAAATTATGAAGTGCAAAAGAAGAATATGCTACCAAGCCTTCATGCCAGCCCATGTTGCGAAGCATCTTGTTGCCCACATTGCTCTCATCAATTGCTTTTTCAGCTGTAATCACCTCGTAACTGTCAATGTCAGCATCTCGAACCCCACGTCCTCCACCAACACCAGGGGGAAAAGGCATTGAATCAAAAGAACCCTTTCTTGATGCAGAATCTCGATCTTTACAGTAACAATGGTAATCACAGAAAATGTTTACAAGTCAATCACAATTGTGAAATGCAAAAATGACTCATCCAACTTGGATAACGCTATTGGGGTATCGAATAACAAAATTGAACTGACATCTTCACATCAAATATGCAAACCAGTATGAAAGGTTGCATGAGTGATGGTTCTAATAAATGAAATTTGAAACTAGTACTAGATTCGATTGAGCTTGTACGACAGAAATAAGGGCCATGCCAATCAAAAACCATATTTGAGAAAACTTTAGACTGATGCGCCCTTATATATTGACCATGTAATAAAAAAATAAAAGGGTCAGCCAATGAAAAACAAATTCTTAAGAAAGCTTACTTGACTCTACAAAACCAAGGTCAGATACGTCATCACTAAAAGACACTGATGAACCATACAAGCTTCTTCTCTCAGCCGCACGATCCCTGTACGCAGTATGAGGTTCTTTGGGAGCAGAAGCAGGAGTTAGTGGCATTTCAGAAAATCTTCTCTTTCCACTCCCAGCAGCAACAGGTGGCATATAAGAACCCAATGCAGATGCATCCGTTCTAAAGGGTGTCAAAACTGTGGGGATGACTGCATTTGTTGATGCAGATGAACCTGCCATGCCGGCAGCAGAAGTTGAAGGCGTGGAAACTCCAACACTTGATCCTGAAAACGAGGCATCCGATTTCACTACACCTCTTCCAGATCCCCTTATGACTCCCATCACTGTCCCTCTTATACTGTTACTCACAGGCCTTGGCATAACTGAACACTCCAAACCAACAGTCTCTGCAGCAGAAACAGTGTCAGTAACCCCTGAACTGGACGTAATCTGTGCAGCAGAAACAGTTGCAGTAACCCCTGAACTGGATGTAGTATTCTCCTTTGTCACATCAGTTTTAAACTTGCTCTTTGCAGACTGCACAGAAGAAACTGGTCTATCATCAGCCGAACCACTTGGCTGGTTGTCATCCAGAGCTACAGCGGGTTGCTTGCCCTTCGTGACTCCTTTGCTTCCACATTGTCAACACATTACTCATTTTTTTCTTGTTTGCCAAAATACTGCTCTTTGAAGCCAGTTTGATCTCTTTTGCCTTTTCCTTTTCCCTTTTCTCTGCAGCTATTGCTGCTGCTGCAGCAGCCTGGACTGCATCTGGTAACGATGCAGCCTTCTCAGATGTTGACGTTGTAGCTGGTGCAGAAATTACTGCTTTTCTATTACTTGAACCATCCGATGCCTTGGAAAGCTCAGATTGATCAGCAGATGTTTTGTTATCATTTTGATCAGTGCAAGGGATGTAGTGCTGAGTTTGGTTGTCATATGTATACCAAATGCCGTTGTTACCATCATAGTAAAGGCCTGTGTTGAGAAATGTACATAAGATACAATAACACGAATTAAGACTGGCAGAATGTTCATCTGTGCATGCGAGAGAGGGGTAAGAGGAAGGGCACAGAAATTCTAATGATTTTCCTCTGATATTGGAGAACTTAGGTTGCAAATTAATACAGAACCATTGTGAAAATTCATGATTTGAACATCCTATAATGACAGCACATAAAAACTACGCTACTTGTTAAATGACTGTTCGAGCTCTCTGGTCTCTGAATTTAGTTTTGCCACAATATTATTGCCGGAGAACAAAAAATAATAAAAAAAAATTAGGCAAAAAAACAAGTCCAGACAATTGACAATCACAAAAATGTAACTTATTATCTTATTTAATAGAACCTTGTGATCTAAAAATAAATGATCCACTAATTAAAGTACCAGCGAACTACTCCAGATCAAAAACAGGGAAATACAACAAACATACTTATGTCAGGAGTCTTTGACAGAACCCCCCATGGAATCCTAACAATCATTCGTATTTAATATAGACAGAAAAATGTACTGAATTGAGAAAAAGAGTCCTTAGTTTTACACTAGAGCATTTCCAAGATGTGAAACAAGTTAATCAGAGCCAATTCGTTTCAACAGCAAACAAAAATAAAATAAACAGTTTGGTTCATTAAAACAAGTGCAAAAAAAAAAAAAACGTACAGAACTATTAGTTTGCAAACAGTTTGACAACATGAACCGAATGAGGCAAAATGAACACAAATAAAAATAACCTGTATTTGGGTCATAGTAGAACCCAGAAGCAGCATCATAGTAATAACCAGATGCCTCATCCCACACAAAACCAGATTGTGGAGCCAAACCATCTTGTTGTACAGCCATCTCCCCGCCATTTTGCTCGTTCCCTGCAGTGGATTGTTTGTCATCTGGATTATATTCCTTTGGAGCCCATCCAACAGCATCGTACTAAAACAGCAAAACAAAACCAAAATGCATAAGGTTTAATAAAATATACAGTACAGTAACATATACATAAGAAAGCAAAACAGCAGACAGTTGACATACTATCGGCACCATAAACAATGACTAAGGGTGATTATCAGCAATTTGAGTTACTTTTGCCTTGCACAATTACACTGGCCCTCTCGTGCTCACTTTACTTGCTTAAGGATCCTTTCTTCTGTTAGGTTTTCCCTTTTTTAAGATTTTGTAAACAACCCTTAGGGTTTTGCATGCTCCCAGCTTAAACTATGAACTATCCTTAGACAAATGAGAGAAATTTAAGGTTAATCATAAGTTCGTAACCCAAAAAGTTCCATAAACACCCAAAATTCAGAAAAAATAAAATACAATTCCCAGTACGTAATAGGGGTGGTGCGCTTAGTGGTGGCTGAAAGATCAAAATTTAAAAAATGAAATTCTGGCTGGCAAGTATGATACATTACCACAATCTCCATGCTGATTTAGACAATATGGTCATTTTCCCGAATTAAGTAATTTCACACCATGAAATATTAATAGAATTCTCTTTGTCAATCAAAAGAGGGTGAAAAGACTATTCAGTATTATCACAACAAAAAAGTTAAGGGCAGTAAAGTAATTTCACACCATGAAATTTTGCTGTTTTTTGTTTAAACCTCACCTACAAGTGATTTTAACATATCTAATTTTAAAAATTAAAAAATAAACCTCTCTCCCTCTCTCCCCACTCCCACATTCTCCCTCACTCTCTTCCTCTTTCTTTCAATTTTAATTCAAAAATAAAAAAAATTTCACACACACTGTATGGGCATATACTAGTAGTTAGTTAAAAGAACTACATGAAAAGCAACTATCAGGTCCTTCTCTGGCAAGTAATTTTGTCTATTAATTTTATACCAAACTATGAAACTTGCTTTTAGTTTATGAACCGCTTTTGGCACTATCTAATGCACTCCTAAACTGACCCATAGTAGTAAACACTACTTGAGGAAGTTTAATCACAAACAATACTAGTGCAAGCTTGATTCAAATTTCAATTCACCTGTTGGGCAAATGTGGCCGCCTCAATCGCAGCAGCTGCCAGGCTGCTTGACTGTGAAGATCCTGGACCAAGAACGCTCTTTGCATATGCTACTCTCAAAATTTGCCCATTCCTCTCAAGTGTTGTTCCATTTGTTGCTTCAAGAGCTTTTGTAGCATCTCCTACCTGAAAATCATAGGTTGTTTAAAAAAACAATTTTACCAGAACTATGCTAATATCCATGTAAAATAAACATCATATTCCCTACTGGAAAGAAGATTATTTACTAGTAGTAATACAATGAACCTACAACCATAAAAGTACAGCATATAATGAGAATATAAAAGGTCTGAAGACCTAAACTCATAAGTTCTGAACGTATACATTTGGACAGTAAATTTTGTACAAGTTCTGTAAAATTGTAAATATAAGTTGGTAGCATTTTTTTGGTTATATTTCGAAGTTCTGTACTTTTAATTGCTGGCATCATTTCCTGTTCCCCACATCAGTTAACTTCAGTGTCTTTGAATTCTAGTATTATACCATTAAAATCATGATTGATACAACCAGAAGAATAGAGGAAGACAATCAAATTACAATAATTCACCAACCAATCACCGAAGACAAAAGGGACATACCGAATGGAAATGTACAAACGCAAACCCCCTTGAAACATGAGTAAATTTGTCTCTAACAAGACGAAGATCCTGCAAATATTATGTTAATAAACCTTCCAAAATAGAAAATAAATTGTCTTTTAACTTTAAGATGAAAGTAAATGAATAACTACAGCATCCACTGATTTGTTCAGCATTTGCACCTTAATTGCAGCATGTTTGGAGAACTCATAGCGCAGCATTTCCTCATCAGCATTTTCATCCAGTCCACGAACAACCAAGACATGAGTAGGACCTAATTACATACATACTCAGTGAAGTTCATAACAAATAATACTCAACTACGCCAACTAAAAGCAACAAAGTAAACCAACCAGCTTCAGACCCCTTCTTTGCTGAAGTCATTTGATTGGACAAAGAAATATCTGCTGCAGGAGCATCCTCAGTTCGTGCCTTATTGCACTGCAACAATGGACAAAAAATGAGATCTACTAACATGAACTGCTTTTCAAGAAGAAACATACATGAACTATTCTTAAATTAACATCAGAAAAGTCATATGCTACAAATTTCTGCATGTCGAAGATTTTCTTTTCTGAAATAATAAACAGAAAAATGAGATAACGAAAAAATATTTCCATTACACTCATTTTATATTTTATTGGATACAAAAAGATTTCATTCTCAAATCACTGTACCCAAGCCTAGAATAACTGAAAATCTAAGTAACTCAGCCTGTATACAATAACAAAATACCATAAAAGCAGCTGAAAAAGCAGCGAGCATGCACAGATATTTGACACAACCACCTTAAAACATATAAAATTATGGACTATCTCCATATAAGTCCGACTGTTATTCCCAAAATTGCTTGATGGTATGCATTTAGCAGTTACCACAATCATTGTCAGAGTGCCACTACAAATTTATTTATAACACAATGAAGACTTTGAAAGGTTTAAGAATTAGATCAAAACATAACCATGGGAATGCCCATGTTCTAACAATAAAAAAAGGCATACCTGAAAACAGGAAGTGCGCCGTGCAAAATTAACATATTCACAACTTATGCACATCCAATCAGATGGCATTGTGGTGCTTTTATGGGTATTATGGCCTAATTTAATGGAATTCTCCTGAACAAATGATCCACCTGCACCCCCAGTTGGCTTACTACTGCAACAACAATTGAAAATCCAAATTAGTATACTTGCAGAAAAATAAATGGGTTCCTAGTACACAAATAAAACTACACAATTTCAGCCCTTAGATGTTCTATCATCCAACGGCTGAGGATACATCTGACACAAAGAATAAACCCTTCATTTTTTGAGATATTAGTATCTGCACATCATATCAGATGTCAGTTTTTCTTTACATTAGTTATGCAATCTTCTTCACCTTTATTATATTTCCAACCTACTACCAGAATACCTCATCTCACTGCTTTTTCCTCACTATGATCAAAGTTCGTGTAAAATGATTTTAACCTTGAAGAACTACGAACCCAACTACTGCACCGGTGCTCCCCAACCCTATTGGTGAGCATACCAAGAGAATTATGTGTTTCTATGATACCAACAGGAGGTATACATGGCTGCTTAAAACTTTCTAGTGGATTCCTACTTCCAACCAAAAAGGGGGAAGAAAGAGAACTTAAGGACGAGGGAGAGAAGATATTAACACAAAGTATACATAAAGATATACTATATACATAACATTGGCAGGAGGTAAAGATATTAGCACAGCACTGGCCAAAATGTCGGTTTTATTTGTTTAAGGTTACATTAAAATTTATTCGGATCAGACCATTTTGTGCTCCATGTTAATTCCTCAGTGTGAGAAGGTAAAGATACTAACACAGCACTACCATTACTATAATACTCATTACAAAATAGTATATCACAACAATATATGAATCAGGAGTGTGGGAGAAAAATCACCTATACTCGAAAAAAAGCTTCCTGTCATCGACCACAAGCCCTTCATCCCCAATGTTGTCCATCATAGCGCGTGCTGCTCCCTATTTAACAAACATAAACTCCATTTTGAATTATTCGTTTAAATCAAATGTAAAATAGTTAAATATAAAGAATGATACATACCACAGAAGGAAAATCAATAAACGCAAAACCACGAGAAGTGCCAGAATTACGTTCTTTGATCACACGGACATGTCGAAGGGGTCCCCATTCAGCCTGGTAGAGACACAAATTGCAATGCTATTAAAAAAGAAGATAGAAGTAAAAGAATAGTATTCACAAAAAACAAAAAAACATCAAGATGAATATTACAAGGATCTGGTATAAATCTTCCTCATTTGTCTTCTGGGAAAGACCCTTCACAACAATAGTTGCAGATGGGGCCTACAAAACAATATCATACTTATGAAGTTATCAGGCATGTAAACCCAAAGGAAATTAGAACACAAAAAATGGACATAAAAATATACCACAGAATAATGTTCTCTATGGCGTTTCTCATCACGATCCCTTCGCTTATCAGTTCCCTCATACCGTCCATCATCATAGCTGTCCTCTCGATGACTTCGCCCATGGCTTCGACTTCTAGGGGACCTTGATCTAGGGCGATCATCATGCCCACGAGAAATGGACCGAGAACGGGACTGCTCATGCCTTCTATGTGGACTCTGTTCTGTCTCCCTACTCACACATTTCTTGTCATGCTCTCGGTCACGAGATTCACGAGATCCCCGACGCCTCCAATTGCCATCTCTCCTACTACTTCCGTCATAATCAGAATCATAACTGTATCGACCATAGTCATAATCCCTTTCACGACTATCCTCCCTGTTCTGATGGGTAGCACGGGGCCTAGAGTCAAAATCATCATAAGCATAATCATCACGATCACGTCCACCAAACCGAGCAATCCTGTCAAACCCAGGATCACGATAGTTGACACTTGCGATAGCTATCCCGAAATTTATCAAAATCCTGAAACGTATCACTGTCACGATCAAGAAAGTTATCCATCTCGTGATATGAATCCATGTATTGCTTCTCATGTCGCCTGGTTTCCCTCTCAATTGGAAGATCTTCCTCATAACTTCTCCTTCTTGAGTGTGGCCAGACACCAACAGCATGAGGAGGTGGCAGTGGATAGTTATCCCTATCTAGAACATCACGGTGAAAAGAGTTTCTTGGGTAGATGTTGTCCCCTGAGTATCTTTCATCTATAAACCTCCTCTCATCATATGAACCACTGACCCTACCAAAAAAAATATAATGGGATGAAAGGAAAAGAAATAATGTAATACAATACAACTAAAAAGATATATGACAAAATTAAAGAATACATACCATTCCACAATCATTTATGAAGTTTAAAAGTAAAACAAAAATGTAAATCTCAATCTACAACACATACAAACTTAAGTAGCAACCGTAGTGAAAATGAGAAGCAACATTTAGTAGCACTCACCGAAAGTTTGGCTCATGGACTGCACCATACCCCTCCAGAGCCTGTGGATTCAAGAGAATAAGGTAATGTCAGCAAGAGATCAATGATGATATGAGGTTACCAGTCAGTCCATATCCACATTGCCCCCACGGCTTTCTCCCATTTTTCTCCCAAAAAAATGGATATTCAGAATGGGCCCTAATAAATTCTTGTATTTATCATCATTCATCCCATATAGGTGATTTATTAAGGAGGAAACCACAATTACGCTGTTATTATCCCATCTTTGCTGATGACCATAGCGACCGTGATCCATTTCTTTCTTGCATGCAAGCAAAACCCAAGAAAGCTCTTGATGACGATATCGTGCAGAATTTGAATATCTTTCCTGTATATAATGCACAAACAGACACACAGTTATACCCATGATGAACCAATAACCTACAATTCCCATGACTTTGACCTTGTTGGCCTCCTTTTCACAAGTCATAACCGGAATAACCAAAATCCTTTCCAGAAAGTCCCAATTTCTCTTAACACATGACACCCTCGACAGATAAATACCATTCAACCAAATCTTGAGCAATCAAAATGTTAGATGACCGAAGCACGACTTACCCTTGTACATAGGCACCACAAAGATCATAATTGAAAATACAAATTACCTAGAAGGTAATCCTAAACTCTAATCGAACCAACTAAAACAATCAAAAAGAACTTCAAAATAACACAATGCAGACCTGAACAAAATCAAAACCAAAATTTGTAATCTATGATTGATAAAACTAGTCACATAATCGTAATTTTCCCATAGTGAATCACACATATGGAGGAATAGTAAGCCTCTCAGTCACAAAAACAATGGGTTGAATTTCAATTCCACGGAAACTGGGGATTGAAATTTGAGAAAACGGCTAGCATAATTTGATTGGGAAGTTTGATTTTCCAAAAGGAGTTTCACAAAATTAGAAATTCCAGCAATCAGGAATTCCCAGCAGGCACCATAAATCCGGAGGAAGAAGAGGAAGAAAAGCAAAAGGCTTACCTCTGCAGATCCTAAGCTTCAGATCAAGGGCCAGCTTTCGCTCGCTCGATCTCTCTAGTTTCGACGCCCCTCTCCTGCTCTTTCTGTGTCCAGTCTCCTCTCCCCTCCTGCCTTTCCGGCTGTCGCTCGTTTGGACCCAAAGAATTCACTCGTGCACTTTAAACGTTAGTTACTGCGACTCGTGTGCTACGCACGCACATGGATTGGCGTATTTAAATAATAAAAAATAATCCGCAAGGCCAAAACCTAAATATTGGATTTCTTTCGACCATTTAATAAGATGACGAAGAGAATTAAGAGGCTTGGATTTTATTTAGGGCTCATTGAGACTTATAAAACAAAAATGCTGGTTTTATCATATATTTATATCCTCTAGCTAATAAAAATAAGATATATATATATATATATTTATAGACCCTATTTTTATTAAAAATAAAGAGATCGAATACACTTTATAAGCGTCGGAACATCAAGAGTGAAATTACACTACTGAAGCTATTGTAATGCATATTAAGTGTATATATTTTATATGAACAAGGATTGTCTGTCCTCCCACTTCTGATGCCCTCTCGTGCCCTTCTGTTTGTATGGTCACAGTTAAGTCATGTCAACATTTTATATTACTATTCATTTTTGTCTTATTATCTCTATAAAAAACAATATAAAATGTTGACGTGACTTAACCGTGACCACATAAAATAGGAGGACATTGGAGGGTACAGGAAGTGGGAGGGCAGACAATCTTTGTCCATTTTATATACAAGCCCTTTATGCAAGGGATTCTCATTTTTTGAGTTGTGGGACCCACCTCACACTGAGCTTCAATAATCTGAACCGTTTATTTTGTAACTCTCAAGTCATAGATTATCTTTATAAAAATTCAATTCAACCTGAAACTATTTGTCTATTTAATTATCACGATAATTGTTCTTTGTTTCTATAGAACAAAATATTTATTAATTTCTTTAAATTTAATTAGATATCTCATATATTTTCTATTTACTAATATTTTGTAATAATAGTATATAAGATGTAAATTAAAAATAAACAATTCGAATCATTAAAGTTAAACGTAACATGAGGCCGGCGGCTAATCCTCGTATATATCAAACTACTACACTCATTTACCACCACTTGAACTTGTGTTGTCTCTGTGCAAATTGTGAAGCTCTGTATTGCGCATTGCATTCCTGGACACAAAGTGAATTATTCTCGAATTGCAATGGCTGCTTCTGCAAAGACTCTCACTGCTGAAAATCATACTGTAAACGAACAGTGGACAGTCGTTTCATCTCGTCGTGGCATCAAGAGAAGAAACTCGCCCAGAACGCAAACCCTAGCTCCGAAGCAGCAGCAGCAGCACCACCACCACCATCCTTGGGCTCCAACCGATTCCGAAATCAACTTTGCCCGAGAATCAAAGCTGATGCAGAAGATGCAGATCTACATGAAGAAATTGGAGACGTCTCGCTTCTTTCTCACTTTACTGGATCAAATCCGAACCCGGAATTGACCAATTGCTTCCTCAAGGTTCTGAGCTCTGAGTCGAAAATGAACATGGTGATATACGGAATTGGCAGCCTCGAGAGCTACGATTCGCCTCGGTTGCAGTTGAGCCTTGCGATCTTGCTGAAGAGAAATGTCAGCTGGATTGGAGATATAGAGGTGTTTGATCCCGTTCTTTCTGCCACCGAAACTCGAGTTCTGGAAGCTCTTGGCTGCTCTGTGCTGTCTGTAAACGAGCAAGGCCGGCGTCGGGCTCAAAAGCCGATGATGTTCTTCATGCCGCATTGCGAGGCAGAGTTGTACGATAATCTTCTGCAGGCGAATTGGGAAGTGCGGCTGTTGAATTGCATCGTATTGTTTGGGAATAGCTTTGAGACGTACGAGCAGCACCTGTCGGAGTTTAAGAACTCGTCCATTGTCGACTCGACGACGCATATCTTGGCTGCTCGAAAATTCACAGATGAGTTCGGAATTAAGACAGTTTCTGATGATTATTTTGGCGCTTTTCATGATTCAAGTTGGCATTTTTTCAGCCCTGCTCTTGAGACAGAACTGCAATTTACCAGTTGCTGATAATGATTATTCAATGCTTGTTGAGAAATTTATTGATGATTGAATCGAGCTTAATAGCGTTCTAGTACTTATACATCCTCTAGTATTCGTACATCTGTAAGATAACGCTTGGTTGTTGTTGTTGTTCTATTGAATCGAATTAAGGCAGTTTCAGATTAATTATTTTGGTTGTTTTCATGATTCAAGCTGGCATTGAAACAAACCTGTAGTTCAGCAATTTTTTATATTGCTTATTCAATGGGTTTTAGGATTCATACAGCTGGATTCATACGGCCGATCCTACTTAGTGGGATAAGGCTTTATTGTTAGGCTTTATTGTTGTTGTGCTTAGTCAATGGGTGTTGAGAAAGTTATTGATGATCGAGGCATATTAATTATAAATTATCCGTATTTTATTGCAAACTATGTTTGCTGATTGCATTGGTGATTTTTTTTTTTTTTTTTTCATGTGTAAAGATTGACATTATCTCAAATTGTTTGTTCTGATTTATTGATTAGGCCAAAAACAAATGGATCTCACATACCCATAGGAGTAGTTTTTTTATGGCGCAGGTCTCACAGCAGCGACTTGGCTCCAGTTTATTTTATGTTCATATTGACTGTTGTGTAATGATTCTGCAGTTGCTCTTTTTGTGGCCGATTGGTGTTTAAGTCGTGGAAACAGTCTCTTTGCAAAACAAGGGTAAGCTGTGTGCGATAGACGCCACCCTTCAGACCTCACAAAGTGGGGAACCTTGTTGGCCCGGGTTGCCCTTTTTGTTTGTGAAGTTCGACCATGCGGAAGCAAGCCTTGCAAACCGCAAAATGGTAAATGCATGTATTGTCTTCTTTTCTTCCATATTGCATGTAACTGATAACTCGCGCATATATCTTAGAAACTGGTTTTATGGAAATCTCACCGCAAATGCGGCACTTGATTGAAAATAATTTGTTTCATTGAATTGGTCCTTTGACGTTATCTCTCTGTCTTTTGGACACAGTTTTGTGGTGCTTTCTTTAAGCAATAACACAAATCACCCAACTTTACAAGATAAGGAACCTGCTTCGCGTATGTTACTCGAATGTGGGGTTAAAAGCAATGGCTTTCAAAGAAGGTGATCAAACCATAGTGATAATATAATATTGGGATTCTATGGAACTAGGTTTAGTCAAGTTGGCTAGAGCAAGTAGTGTGCTTCCACCCTTAGCACCAAAGTTCGAATCCCCCTCCCACAATTTAGAGTAACTTTCCAATCGTTTGTCATAGATCATACTAGCAAGTGACACTTGCAAAACAGATTCCCTATCCACAAAGATCAAATGGAACAAGAGTCGGAAGGACGGTTCCGTACCAAAACAAGGGCAAGACATATTGAAAGTCTTACAAACTATTACACACACATTATTCACTTGGTGTTGCAACCATTCGTGCCTTCCATTATTAGGATGAGATTCTGATAAAACTTTCCGAAAGCACGCGAGTTTAAGTGCCTTCAGTAGGGATAGGAAGGGGAAGGAGGCTGAAATTCAGGGCAATTTGGCCGGATATGACCAGGCTCGCCACAGTGGTGGCAAATGTACTGCTTTCTTGGCCTTTTCTCCCCTGCACTAGAAGCTCCCTCAAACGACTCTTGCTCTGCCAGAATGTCAAAAGATCTTTCCACTAACAAAGCCGCTGCCCTCACCTTAAGATAAGTATCATGCGGTATTACAGCTACCTTTGATCCTATGGAAGGCCTCAGTCCCATTAGAAACTTTTCTGCCCTCTGTTCATCTGTACGCACAAGATGGGGTGCATGTCGTGACAGCTGAAGGAATTTAGATTCGAACTGAGCAACGGTCATGTTTCCTTGGGTCAACCTTAGAAATTCTTCGCATTTAGCATTCCTTATAGTTTCAGGAAAATACATATTCAAAAACAGCTCCTCAAATTCTGCCCAAGTGACGGATTTAACATCACGGATCCTTTTAACAAATTCCCACCAGTAGTGAGCCGCTCCAACAAGACAGTATGTGGCAAACCCAACTTTTAGGTCTTCGGGGACGTCACTTACATCAAAACATTGCTTTATCCTTTCGAGCCACTCCACCCCTTCTAACGGTTCATCAGGATTTCCTGCATACTGTGGGGGTGACAGACTAATGAAAACCTTCAAAAATTTCAGCCTCTGATCAATTCCGGATGTGCCCTCAAGCGCAAGGCTAGCCATTTGCTTGATGGCTTGCAAAACCTTAGCCATGT
Source organism: Pyrus x bretschneideri (assembly GCF_019419815.1). Taxonomy (NCBI): domain Eukaryota; kingdom Viridiplantae; phylum Streptophyta; class Magnoliopsida; order Rosales; family Rosaceae; genus Pyrus; species Pyrus x bretschneideri. The sequence continues at coordinate 1,829,868 of NW_025999801.1, forward strand.
CCTCATCATGCGGAGCCCTGGGATTGAATGAAGTAGCGTCACCTGTTCTAGGCATATCTTTCTGAAATTTAAACAAACAAAACATTAGCTTCCATACAAGTGCGTAATCAAGAGATTATTCAAAGTGTAGCCAACAGCGTACCATCCACCTGAGCAATTACCCATCATGCCGCTGAAATCTACCAACTTCAGAAATACCAAACAAGATTACATACAACTCGAATCTAAAGCTAAAGCTTAAATACACCATCACTATCATCACAGTATTCACCAACGAATGGCATAGCTGTAAGAATATTAATCATTTATAATGCATTCTCTAGAGATGAAACACAGTACACTTTTTCTTTGGTTTTTCTTAGAATAGCAAATCAGAAAGCAGACTCAAGTAACGCTGCAGAATACATCATCAATCTGAGTTTGACAACAAAAACGCCTAACAAACATCATCGTACTTGCTACAACTCCCAAAAAACTACAATCAGTGAACACAAGCAATGCTAAATTACTAGAAAAAATCATCATTCTATAAGTACAGAGAAAGGGAAACGACTAGAGGCGTTCACTCCATAAATTTTTTAAGCCAATCAGTCTGAACATCAGGATAATTAAAGGCAATGAAAAATTCTATGTTTATTTTAATTAAAAGTCTCGGCAGATAGCAAGTACAGCCATATTCTCTTCACTCCGGGAAGGACCCTAAGATGCACATTCTGGCTTACTCTTGATTGTGTTCACAAATGTGGTCTGTTTATTGAGGTAATATGTTATAACAGTCATTAAGTTTAAGAGAAAATTACTTGAATTAATATGATGAGGTGAACATCACAAGAGAACATGAAGAGAGCAATGAGGCGATCATTCTTTATTTTACCACAACGATAAATTACACAAAGGGTTGAGGATTTGAGATAAGCCACCCAATGGGCTTAGCCATAGTAATTTGGTACTTATGAGTCGAACTTAAGACATAGCACTTACCAGTAGAGACGAATATCATTAGACTGTAGTACTATGCAGCGAAACCTAATCATTCTTGAATAAAATAAACAATTGTATCAATCCCTGAGGCTTTCCCTTTGGTTAATCTACCAGTGGTTACTGTAATTAATTAATCTCACATCTTACATTAAGTTAGTAGATGAAATTTATAGGTCAAGCTTTTTTTTTCAGCTAAATTGCACTTATACACACCACACCCATGCATGCATGCATACCATCGCTACAAATTCTTCATCTTTCAACAACAGAAAACAACAAACCAAGTTGCAGAAGAGAAAACCCAGAAAAAAAAAAAAAAAAAAAAAACAGAATCAGAATGAACTTCCACCAGTAACTAACTAACCAACCAACCACCATATCAAATTTGTAGAATTATTCCAGCCGTCTGAACCGATCGTACAAATTTCTTTACCTTCTTGTCTCAGAATTCGTTCACTAGCCTTCAGTTAAGCTCCAAGAAGTCAAATTGGGCAAGAAAAAGCTTGAAATCGAAGATTTGAGCTTAATTAGTCAAAAATCCCAAACTGAACGAATGACTGAAATCTAAGTAATAATCCTCAAAATTTACCTCAGAACGCTCGTTGGGTTCGATTCACTGTTTTTCAATCGGACTTCCGGAATGAAAGTTACGAATTTTGAGAGATTGCAGGAAAGTTTTTTCTTTCTCTGTTTCTCTTTTTTCTGCTCGTGCTTCTGTCATCGAAGACGAAGAGCAAGCAGGGATGTTATCCCGCGCTTTTGCCGCTCTCCGCTTCACTTAAGTTATCCAATGGTAGATGGCCATGTGGCAGGACAATGAGAAAATCTTAGACAGTGTGGTAAGATCAGCCACTCCTCGGATGCCACGTGGCGCAGTCATCCGTTGAATTTGAAAACTGCCACTCGAGCTCAAAAAACCAGGAATTGGATCCATCCTGGCACATTTTATGGAGATCCTAGCGATTTTTACATCTTGATCATTCATTTTGTATTTTATAATTAGAAATTATTTGATTTTTTTATTTAAAATTAAATTCAAATAGTATCTAATGAAAACCAAACATATAATATGGGATAAATGATTAGAATGTGAAGATCTCTAGGATTCCCATAAAGTAGATCCGAAAATGATCCTTTCTAAACAACCAATCCCAAAAAATACTACCAACTCGTAAATCACCTTGACTTTCATTGTGCGATGTCCAAATCATCATATGACCTCAATAAAATTTCAATTATTTTCCTCCATCATAAACCAAAATAAAATTTACAACAGCATGAAGCTTGAGTTGATCCTTTTTGACGGTACAAAATATCACGGGTCCCGCAGTTTGTGAAGTTCGCCCGAGATAGGCCTTTAACATTTGCGAGTGACCAATTCCACATTTTATGAAAGACAAGAACGCAATGTAGACCTTTACTAGGACGGAAACAAGCCTTGCGAGCCACAAATGGTAAATGCTTACATTGTTTTCTTGTCTTTCATACGACATGGAATTGAATACTCGCACATATATCATCAGGAACTGTTTTATGAAATTCTCACCGCCAAAACCTAATCACTGAAATTGGTCCTTTCATGTTGTCTCTATCTTTTGGACACAATTTTGTGCTTTCTTTAAGCTGTAACACTAATCACCAAACTTTCTGGTTCATGTATGTTACTCAAATGTGGGTTAAAAAAAAAAAAAAAAGACAAGGGCTTTCTAAGTAATCAAAACGAAGCGATTAATATAATGGGTAAACTACGGTTTGACCTTCTAAACTATTGTCTCATTTAAAATTGATCCTTGAATTATTTTTTTGATAAATTAATCCCTAAACTGTTTAAAATCAGCTAGTTAATCCTTATTGTTAGATTTGATTCACTATTCCGTCAAATTCAAGGACAAATTAGCATCATGAATTCTTCCTTGTCATTTGTAACCCCCAATAAAATTATGACACGTGGAAACAGAATAATAAAAAGAACTTATAACATAATAAGAAAACTTTTTAATTATAATAAATAAAACAAAACGAAAATCCCGAATGACCAACCACCCATTCCCCACCCCTATCAACCCTATCATGGAGGAATTCATGATAAAAAGACTAATTTCCCTTGAATTTGATGGAATAGTGGACGAAATCTAGAGACAAGAGGTTAATTGATTGATAGTTGAGGGGGTTAGATTACCAAATAAATAGTTCAGAGGGTTAATTTCAACTGCAATAAAGTTCAAGGGGTCAAACATTCTATCTTAATACAATAGCAAGCAGTCTTTGCAACAAAGTTCGAATCCTCCTCTCGTAGTTTACACATGACTTTAGTGTCAATTTCTCATCGTTTGTCAAATATATATATATATATATATATGTAGGGTTAAGATTCAGGAACACGCTTTTGACACACGTTTTTGTATGGCCCACTCCGTAATGTATTTCAACAATCTAATTGTCTTTTATATCTTACCTCCAAGATCATTGTTTACCAAAAATAACCCAAATCTAAAACTATCTGAGCGTTGAATTATATTTTGTGTTTCTTTTGTAGAACTGTATTCATCTATTTTCTTCCCTACAAATAAATGTCTTAATGGTTTTTGATGTCTAATTTTTTGTTAGAATCATCTACGAATGATGTACTAAAATATAAACGGTTTAGATCTTTAAATACATTACAATGTAAGCCCAACAAATGATGTGTCAAAATGTATGTCTTGGATCTTAAACCTTGTATGTATAATTGGGATTCCATTGATTAGCAACTAGCAAGTGACACTTTGACATCTACAAAACAGATTCTTTATTCACAAAGGTCCAAAGGAACAAAAGTCAGATGCATAGATACATGGATACATACCAAAACAAAAGCCAGGCATATTGAAAGTCTCACAAACCATTATCCATACACTACTAACTTGGAGTTGAAACCATTTTTGCCTTCCATCATTAGGATGAGATTTTGATAGAACTTTCAAAAAGCACGCGAGTTTAATTCCGGGCAATTAGGCCGAATATGACCAGGCTCCCCGCAGTGGTGGCAAATGTACTCCTTTCTTGGCCTTTTTTCCCCTGCACCAGAAGCTTCCTCAAATGACTCTTCCTCGCTGTCCTCAAAAGATTGTTCCACTCTTAAAGCAGCTGCCACCATGTCACCATAAGTACTGAACTGAGTTACCCTTGCTTTTATGGAAGGCCTCAGTCCCCTTAGAAATTGCGATGCTGTAAATTCATCTGAGCTCACAAGATTAGTTCGTGCATACCATGCTAGCTCAAGGAACTTAGATGCATACTGAGCAACAGACATGTTTTGTTGGGTCAACCCTAGAAATTCTTCGCATTTAGCATCCCTTACAGTTTCAGGATAATACATATTCAAAAACAGCTCCTCAAATTCTGCCCAAGTGATGGATTTAACATCACGGATCCTTTTAACAAATTCCCACCAGTAGTGAGCCGCTCCAATAAGACAGTAGGTGGCAAAACCAACTTTTAGGTCTTCGGGGACATCACTTACATCAAAACATTGCTTTATCCTTTCGAACCACTCCACCCCTTCTAAAGGTTCATCAGGATTTCCTGCATACTGCGGGGGTGACAGACTAATGAAAACCTTCAAAAATTTCAGCCTCCGATTTACTGCAGAAGTGCCTTCAAGCGCAAGGTCAGCCATTTGCTTGATGGCTTGAAAAACCCTAGCCACGTCCTCATCATATGGAGCCCTGGGATTGGATGAAGTAGCTTCACCTGTTCTAGGCATATCTTTCTGAAAATTAAACAAACAAAACATTAGCTTCCATACAACTGCATAATCAAGAGACTATTCTTAGAAAAGCCAATCAAAAAACAGACTCCAGTAACACAGCCGACTGCATCATCAATAGCGCTATGTTATTCTTGCATAAAATTTGGAAGATAACAAGTATACTCATCTTCTCTTCTACTCCCGGAAGGACCCTAAGCATCTCGATCACCTCTCGGCTTATCCCTCCTCCAAGATGCCACATCGGTCTCATCTAATCTAGTATTTCAGCTAGTTACTGCTATTATTTCAAGCAATCTCACAACTTACACTATGTTGTAGTTGGAAATTTATTGGTAAAGCTTTTTGCTTTGTGGTCAATTGAACTTATCCACACAAGCATGTACAGCATCGCTTTCAATTCTTCAACTTTCAACAACAGAAAATAATCATGGATGTTGCACGAGAAAACAACCCATAGAGAATCAAAATCAGAATCAGAATCAGCACCAGTAACTAACCTTCACATGAACTTTTCCTTTCACCTTCCGGTTCATCTGTTTGTTTGTTTCGCCGGACCGGATCGAATTTTTTGGTTCGCGCGCCAGCAACTCGGCTTTTCATAACAAAACTTTCGCGTCTGGAACTCTGCCTTTCATTTGAACGGGTAATAAATATATTTAGGAGTAGGATTTTTATTTCTTTTTATTTCTCTTATTCTTATTTGAACAGTTACGTTTAAGTCACGTTAATATTTTATATTAATTTTTTATAGAAAGAGAAAGACAAAATAAAGAATGTGAGAGAAGATGATGAAAGGAGAAGGGAAGAGAATCTTAGTCCATATATTAAAGTGGAAGCATTTTTGTTTACCATCATAAATTATGCTTCATTATACATTTAGTTAATTGATATGTGTCTTTTTACTTAACCTTGGTTAACTTTTTTTTTTAAATTGAAAATGTTATATTTAATGTGAAAATTAACAAGATGTAAGTGAAAGAATACATGTCAATTGATTAGATGTATGATAAGCATACATCATAGTTATGGTGGTAAGAAAAAATGCTCCCATATTAAAGCTATTCTACATTGGGCTGTGTCATTAAATGGGGCCCAATGATATTCTTGGGACTTTTTGCGGAAAAATGAAATTCATTATTAGTTTGTTTAGAAGTATTTTTACAAATTTTACAGTGTATTTTTTATGGAAATTATTTTTAAACTAATCTTTAGTAAAAACGTAACTGAATTCTAGTAAAACACTTAAAATGCTCCTAAAAAAACACAGATGATGCTTCTTTTAGGAAACACATTTAAGTGTTTTTGCAATCCAAAAATATTTTCTCTAAAAGTACTTTCAATTATTTTAAAAACAATTCCAAACAACCCAATAATATTTATTGTTTAAACAAACAAATTATAAATTACTAGAAATTCTAAACTGACGAAATTTAAATTTTCATCAATTGCAAGTTTATATATTTGATGGAATTTAAATGACAGAATGTTTAATTATGTTGTTTGGATAACTCATATAACTTGTTGCAACTTTGTAAAACAAATTAATGATACTGACTGATACATTTTTGGCCTTCAGCTTTCCATACTCTTATGAATTTTATGGAGAAATATTTTTTGTTTCCCAAATTAAGTCTATCACTGTCAACTAACTTAGTTTAACAATACATTTCTAAACAAATTACTAATGATACGGCTGAGAGGAAGAGCCAGAATTTCAAGATGGTTAAAAGGGAAAGGGATCGGGAGAATTTCAAGATGGTTAAAAGGGAACGGGATCCCTCTCCGGATCCTTTTCCACCTAATCCATCTAGTCTAGGATTCGGACTGTTGAAATTTGATCTAACCGCTACAAACAAGAAGTCCCTTTAAAAGTCATAATAACTATAACTGTTTGATTAAATTTCAACGACCGGATCCCGGACTAGGTGGATTAAGTGGAAAGAGGATCCCTTTCCGGTTAAAAGAAGTGGTGGTGCCAAGGGCCAAGCTCCCATAACTTCTAGACTGAGGTAAGAGAGCTCAAGATCTTATGCAGCTATTTTGTTTATGTCATCTTTATGACCTTTATTATTGATTAATACGTGTTCATAAACTTAAGTCTCTTATAATTTTAATATATTTGAATGATAGATTTTTGTTAATGGGTCACGTCATAGTCAGTATACTTGCCGTACTAAACTGTTAGTATCCAAGTATTGTCCAATTCGGTTGTACAACTCATCCTTGTAAGTTAGTTTAAATTGTTGGCGTTGAGCACAATTTGTACTATAAAAGTATGATTTCAAATAGGTGCTACTATTCACACATTTATTTTTACTTCTCGCACTTTCTTAATTTTCGGCTGTTAGATTAAATTAATTAAAGAAGATCAATAATAAAAAATCAATAAAGATGTTTGAAAGGTAAAAATAGATATGTGAATCAAATATACAAATTAATTGCAGTCTCATTCAAATCTTTGGATCAATTATTTTTTAATGCCACACTTGCATATTTATTTGGATTTATTTGGGTAAAAACACTTAAAAAAATGGATATGTGTTATTTTTTACGATATATCTAATATATTTGTTAATTTTTTGGAAGAGTAGACTGCCGTAACGAAGTCATCAGCAACTAAAATAATTATTACAATCTGCTTTGAATAAATGGATATTATATGAAGTAATATTTCATAAAATGCCCATTCCCAATTTGAAATGGCAAAACCATGGACATTTGTGTACAATTTACCTAGCAAAACAGTCACGCATTGAAATTGAAAATAAATATTAAGGGTTAATTAAACTTTTCTTTCGCGCATAAGACTTATCATGAGACTTTTAGACAATAGTATCGCATAATTTTCACAGCACTTTTTAGGATGTTACAGAAAAATAAAAAGTGGACAAAAATAGGATC